>NC_044572.1:138019528-138692028 GCF_901933205.1 Camarhynchus parvulus
ATAACAAGATTAAATTAAAAATGAAAAACCCTTGTGTTAGAGGGAACGAATAATCCAATTATCATTGCATGTGTAATTATGAAACATTAATTCCCCATCTGACAGCATATGAAGAGTAAGTACCAAGGAACAATTAAACACTGCTTCAAATGAAGAGCAATATACATTTTTCTTCTCTCTCCTAAATGTTCATACTCTAAGAATACAGAAGAACTCATCTCTGCTAAGTTGACAGGGAATTTCAAATCTGAAGCTGAAGGACTGGAATTATGCTTTTCAGTTCAAAGATTATTTGGATTCTGTGCTCTGCATCAGGCAGGAGTAACAGCTACAGCAAATCTGGCTACCACAGCTTTACTGAATACTGGAGGGATGAAAAAGGGTCAGCTAGAATACAATTCACTTCTGAATATGCTGTAGAGCAACTGTTTACTGAGACCGTGAGAGATCTTCTCAGGTAAAGTGGATAGAGCGTACCAAGGAAAAGCTGCTTGACCCAAAAAATATCCACTAAGACAGGAAACTAAGACAGTGCAAAACATTCATCAGCTACTTGCACAGCAGATCTCACAGCTGATAATGGATTAGGAGCATGGAAACTTCATTCTGAATTTAGCAGACATAGAATTTAACATCATTGACAAGCAAGGGCAAAAAATGCCTCCATTGCCCTTTATCAAGTTCCCTTTTCTACCAAACAGAACAGATTATATTATCACTTCTTCCACATAGAATCTTATGTAACAAATAAGAGCACCAAACACTCCCCACTGGTTTGTGCACAGAGGAGAAAAAAATATCAATTTCATTACTAATTAATGAACTCCACAGATTATTTATCACAGAAAAGACAACTGATCAGAAAATAATCCACTATGTTAATAATTAAGTTACAACTCCCATGAAGTGTTTGAATGCCTCACTGCCCCCTTCTTGACTGCAGATGAGCCTTCCTGGCCAAACCAGATCTCTCAGCAGCCACCGCAGCTTTGTCGCATGCTGTGGAATTTTGCTATATGTTTTATGAGCTAACACCTGACTGAAAAGACCCAGAAACCACTGCTGAGACATGAGAAAACATTACTTTCACACAAAATTTTCTATGTCAGTAGGAGGCTGAATATTGAAAAAATATTTCTACTTTTCCAACTTCTTTCAATTCTATGCTACATAAACACAGGACTACATTAATATATTTCTGATATCTTCCATGCAAAAAGAACAGTTGCCACATATTATGCAAACAGAAGCCTTATCCCAACATCATCACTCTTTGATGTGTTCCACATGTTAAAAATTTGAGAGCAGCCAAGTATGAAACAGGGAAAACTCTTCAGTCCCTCACATTTTCCAACATAAGCATCACAAAGAATGCTGCAAATAGGCCTGACCTTACCAAGACAGCAGAATAAAAGCTCTCTCCAGGGTGAAACCATGATTTTATTTTATTTTTTAAACTGCAGATGGATGTAGTCAGGATTGATTTGACAGCCCACCAACCAACATTGGTGTTAAGACCTCACAGAAAGAGCATGGAAAAGTGGCATAAATAAGGACTGAGGGTAAGGCTGGTTTACACTTTGCACCACAGAGAAGGGAAGAGCTGCCCAGAGATGGCTGGAGATGAAAGTTGCTTCTGCTCTCCACCATCAGACTAACACTGCTTGGCAGAAGACATCTGTTGTGCTGAAGAGACTGTCACATGCAAAACAAGGAAGGTAACTAATACTTTATTGGAAATACCCTCAATTTAGACACAATGAAGGTTCTTTCTCAGATATATGACAGTGCTGAAGAATGCTCAAAACTTGCTAGAGTTTGGGACCAAGCAAAGAGAAACTTAATAATATTTTAAAGGAGGCTTGAGTACTTTTCCTACAACACATTGATCCAGGACCTTCTCTTCTTGGTATCAGTCCCAACCTGATCATAAACATGCCTCTACCAATAACAACCTAAAGTAGGTTGTGACAGTTTTTAAGGGACAATAAAACAATGTCCAATAAGATAATCTAACAAAAGATGCTGGTTTATGTAGTCTTCTGCAGTGTAACAACAGCAGGATTTGTGAGAAGACTCTCGAGGGACAGGTGTCAGGAAACAGCTGGGGGACACCTACAAAGGCCACTTTACAGAAGACCTCATTTTGCTTCTTGCATCAGGCCTCACATGAGGTGTGTTGTATCATTGGCACAAGAGATATTCTGAGTGAGTGTAATACTCATCAATAATGGAAGGATGAAAGATAATGTTGGAATCACTTGCCAAGGGAAGGTCAGGAAGTGAGCAGAAGTTGTTCCAAATGAAACAGACCTGTTAAGAGGAAGGCTTGATTGACTCAAATAGTATCTTTTATACATATATCACAACACTGAAATCTTTATCTCTGTTGTACATCAACCAAAACATATGGCAAATGATGAATATGTTCAGGAGGTCTCGCCACAGTGAATAAACCCATCTGCTTTCCTGCTTTTGGTCACCTTTCCTGCCCTGGAGCCAGGAATGAAACACGGGGCCCTGCAGTCCACTGTACACCTTTCATCCCCAAGTCACTGCACTGGCTGCACCACAAAACTCACCTGAGGCCCATGAAACAAAGGGCAGAAATAAATTATATATGTTCTAAAAATCGGAAAGATATCTGGGAACACTTTGATTTAAAAAAACCCTTTCTCTGTATAGAGAGAGAATAACTTAGACCCTAAGGATTCAGTATGCTTCCTAAATAAAGTTCCAGTGTATTTCCAGAGTAAACTGAAATTGAGACAAGATATCTCCAAATTCCAGTGTAGTATCTTAAACCATGAGACTATCTCTTCACTAAAACATAAAATAACTTGAACATTTCATCTGATATGATAAACCCTAACATCTATAAATATATTACTGAAGTGAAAAAAAATCAATGCTGATTTTGAAAAGATAATTTTATATGAATTTCATGTCATAAAGCTTATTTATGTCAATAAAGCTCACTTGTGCAAGCATCTTTAGAAGATCTAGAATTAGCAGATTTTAAGACTATTTGCAGCAGGTTTTCAGTATCAATTCATATTTCATTTTCCAAGGTGCCATTTGGTATTTAATGAATATTCAGAAGTTCTGGTCCCTTCTAAAACTAAAATGAGATTTTCTTGAGTCCTGTTCCTTTCCTTCTTAAAATTTTAATTTTAAAAGGTTTGACTCCTTTTAAGTACCTCCTACCAAATTTCTTCAATTGGAACAAGGTACCTCTTGGGTATTACTTTGACAGAATGAGGTTTGTTTAATGATCATAGCATTAAAACCTCTTACTCTGAAGACATGCACTAGCACACTGGGGAACATGGTGTAAAAACAAAACATGAAGCAGGGTTTCTTTTCTTTTTTCCTTTTTCCCCTTCCCTTCCCTTCCCTTCCCTTCCCTTCCCTTCCCTTCCCTTCCCTTCCCTTCCCTTCCCTTCCCTTCCCTTCCCTTCCCTTCCCTTCCCTTCCCTTCCCTTCCCTTCCCTTCCCTTCCCTTCCCTTCCCTTCCCTTCCCTTCCCTCATACATCCATGAACAATTACTTAGACATCTGGTTTCTTACTTTGTCAATGGACCATTTATCCCCAAATAGTTATTCCTTAGTCATTCTATGTCCAGTCTTGTTCCTGTTAATGCTGAGATATTGGAAAAATCTTCATTTGCTTCAATGGTACAGGATAAGTCCATCAAAGAAGTCATCTCTCTAGAATTCACCAGTCATCTAAAAGTACTGCTGCCCAGCAAATTCAAAGTCACAGATGCACACAGAGCAAGGTCCATTTCTCAGTTTTATCTCCAGGAATATACCAGTATAAAAACTGGCAGGTCAATGCAACTTTTGGTCTCCTCACACTGGTGTAAATGCCAACACCTGTTGCAGAGCCTCTAGTGACATGACCCTACCATGGCATTGCCTTCTTTGTTGTACAGGCCACCATCATTTTTTTCTTCCCTTTTCTTATTTTTCCCACCACTGCTGATTCCTGCCAGGTGCCTTTCGATCTTCCTCACTATTACTGCTTCAAATTCTTTCTGCTCTGTCTTTGGGTTCAGCACCTTAAAATACTTCTCACCTGTTGCTGAGTAAGTCAACCACATGCTCTACTCCCTGAATACAAGGACTTAATGTATTAAAAAGTCCCACAGTTTCTTATTAGACTATTCCATATTTTATTCTCCCTAACTGGCCACAAAATGCATTTCACTGGTTGGTTCTGAGGTACTTAGTAAGTACTCAGCAAATCATAGGACCACAGAAGAATTCAGATTGGAAGGGACCCCAGCAGATTTCTAGTCCAACTTCCAGCTTAAAACAAAGTCAGCTATGAGATCATATTGGGTTTCTCAAGGTTTTATCCTGCTGGGGCTTGAAACCTTCCCAGAACAGAAACTGAGCAACCCATTCCAAAGCTTAAAAGTCCTCAAGAGGGAAGAAAGCTTCTCCTTATTTTCAGCCTCAGCCTCGTGTCTCTCATGCATCACTGCAAAGGGTCAGGTTCCATCTTTTTGACAAATCCTCCTGTATAGTGGGAGCTGCTGCTAGTGCTCCAATCCCATGCTGGCAAGCTGCCTCTCCCCCAGACTCAACAAGCCCAGCTCCTTCAATCCACAGGTCACTGTGGTGTTGCAAGGTCACACAGCAAGAACTCCAGCCCTGGGCATCTTTGCAGCCCTCATCCTGACTTGCACTGGACATCTAAGAACGGTATGACTACTCTTGATCAGGTTACTATGTTCCTGTGGATAGTGACAGCATTCTTTGCTGCAAGGGATAACACTGGCTCATTTTGTCTTCCTGACCATCAAGGTCCTCTTCACTAGAGCCACTTCCCAGCCAGTCAGCTCCAGTTTCAGCGGGGTGCAAGAGCCTCAGCCTTCCCAGCAGCACAACTTTGCAATTGTCCTTGTTGAATGTCATAAGGGTCCTGTTGATGCATTCCTGCCAGTGTCTGGTCCCCATGCCTAGATCCCTACGGATTGTCCCTATTTGAATCTATAGACTGGTACTCACCATTTGCTGTCATCTGCAAATCTGATGAGAGTACACTGTGCCCACCCCATGATGTCCTCAACATCACTGTTGATATGAATATCTTTTTTCTTATTAGGTAAGTTTCCAGATGAAGAATTTTTTCTTATACATCTGCAGCTGCTCTTTATCAGAAGTAGCAAAAAGGTATAAATCTCCACAAAGAAAAGGATAGTTTTGGTTTCATCTTTGTCCACAACTCAATAAACTTTAATCAGCAAGAGTCTCAAGAGTCTAAAGTACAAGCCACACTTCTCAATATCTATATTAACGACTGTTAGATATGTTTGCTCAAGATTATTTTCCTTGCTTATGACCATGCCTTAGATTTTATCTTCAAATAAAGTTTAAATATCATTTTTGTGTCACTTTCTTCAAGAACTTTTCTATCATATTTTTCCATATCAAAACAGCCCATAAAGTCACATTAATTCCTGAGATTTTCATCAATCACATCAATTTTCCACAGCCATATCTGGGAACAGTTACACTACCTTGGCTTAATCTTCACATTAGTTTCCATGGTCCTTCTGCGCTCTACTTTTTCTGAGCCACAAATCCTCTGTTCTTTCCCTTTATTAGATTTCAAATAATCAGAGTCATGGGGACCAACAGTGCTGGAAATATCCTCCTGAGTTAATGATTCCACTCACAATATTATCACAATATACTTTTATAAAATCTGCACAGATATTGATTGTGTTTCTTCTTTGGTAGTTGCTGAATTGAAGTTCTTTCCTGCAGATTTATTTTCTAACACTCATACCAATATTTTCCCTTATACCTCTTTTGTGTAAAGTAAGAAAGATTTATCTCAATCCCTCTTTTCCATAGAGGTCTATAAAGTTCAAAGTTTTGCACATCTGCAATGAAATTCCACAGTTTCCATCAGTGTTTATGCTGAAATGAAAATGTCTTCCTTTCAACTTCATTTCACAGTGCCTTAGTTCTAGAAAGAGAATATAGTAAAGCAGTACTAGAAAATATTTTAAAATAGCTTCATTTTCCTCTGGTAGTGCTCTGGATGCAGTCAGCTCTGTACACATGGGTGGAGACACAGACTACAATCCCACAGACTGCATTCAGCAGATGGTGACTGAGAGGAAATGGGCACAATGGTTATGTACTAAACCTTAACATGAAGCAAACCAATACAAGCCACCTCTTACATTTGTGTACATGTACTCATGGCTACATAGTAAACAAATATGGGCAGTTTGTCATATTTGCAATCATTCACATATTATCAGAAAGAAAATAGCAACAGGAATGAAGGCAAAATTGGAAACAACACAAGTACACATGTACGTGATCAGACAGTGACTGAAACACACATCAGTTAACAACATGTTATTGTTAAGACTGAAATTTGTACGTGAAACTCAAATTCTTGCTTAACATTAAATGGCAGAATGCCAATTTCCAGTTTTGTATACCACCACTGCAGAGAACAAATCAGTGTTCCATATTAAACTTACAATTAATTACAGATTAATTACTATTTGGTATATGAGCTAAAATGCTATTTAACTCCCAAGTTATATTTGCTAAACTCATGCCAATTCAAAGTGATGAGCCAAAAGACAACTACAGCAAACTGAGTAGGAGTTAACAAGTCAAGCAGATCAACAGGATCAATATCAATTTCTAAAGTAAATAAGAACACAATACAATTTTGCATTCAATATATTCTTTTAAGAAAAGAGATCCAGTTTTGTAGGTTTGGAGGTCCTATGTGTATTTGTTGAGTAACCATGATAGAACAAATAAGTATTTTTTACACTAGGCAAGGAAAGTACGTGCAGCTGAGAAGCAACACCCTATACAGTGAAGGAAAGACAGTACAAAAGAGTATCTGGCTGTACTCAAGGCACATTTTGGACAGAAATCAGGGGTTCTGGCTGGAAATAATAGTTCAGATTGATTTTACATTGATCCTAGGAAAATACTAACTTTAAGAACCATAAAATACTGGAATAGAGAGATGCAAAAATCTGTTTCATTGCAAGATTTCCAGAACAAAGCTAGACAAACATCTGTCAGAAATGAACTTGCTGTACTGATCCTGCTTCAGCCTAAGGGAGGGGCTCAGTTGGGATCACTTCCTACCCTACATATTAAGAACACAAAGATTAACTTTTTTTAAAAAAGAGTGGGCAGAGGCACAAAAAAAGAATATGTATTCAAGGTCAAACACCTCAATGAAAGACAAAATTTACATAAATTACATTTTCCTAATAGGATGTTTCTTTATGGTTGGGTTTTGGTTTTTTTTATTTGGAATGAACAGGGTGAGGCCTTCACTTACATACAGACTGATTTCTTTCCTTATTATATTGACCCTGTATTATCTGAAACTGCCTTTTAAAGAAATGAGGATATTACTTTCCATATCCAATGAAAGCTGGAATACTCCCTCTGCTCTAAATCTTGTAACTCTAGTCACACATTCAACAAAAAGCCCTCAGTGCACAGTCACAATCTATTAACAGCAAAGTAAAACAATTCACCACATTTTAAGTCAGTAAAATATTGCTGATAGTGCATACTTTACCAGTTATGTCATGCTGTTTGAATGACTCACTGTAGATTTGATACTGATTAGGGCAATGTTTCTTCAGCCATTTGCAGACATCCTGCTGGGTCCATAACGCCACAGGCTTAGTCAGCTTCACAGTCCCAGACTAGGAACAGAGAATGAAGAACAGAAATGATGTTTAGGCTGCACACAAATTTCAGAACTATTAATCTGTCACCTCCATATATGATATTAAAATACTAAATGCAAAACAGGAGCTGCTCTGACAGATGTCCAGTAATAGCCAGCCCATTCCACAAGACCCTGCTGTTCAAATAATCACACAGGAATCACACACAGTGGAAGGTTCTTTAACATTACTTTCCATTGCTTTCATGTTCTTTGCATCACAGAACCATACTGTACTTGAATAAATAGTTTTAAGAGTGACCAATGACTACAGCCAAAGGATAACAGATACACACTTTGAATAGTTCAAACTCACAGGAGAGTTGTATATTTGTGCCCCGATTTGGATACAATCACAGAAGATCAGGAGTATCCTCTGGCCAGGCATGGTCCTCAACTACAGTGACAGAAGATCTTGCAACAAAGGCCTTTGGTGCCAACAAGCCTGAAGACTGGTTTTGTCTGGGAAGAGGAGACTACACACCAGTGGACATGGAGCTGGTAATATTGATTCACACTGAACATTTCAGCTGACAAAATTCCTAACTTTAATGATGTTCACAAGCAGCTATAGTTTTTCTGTTTCCTTTTTACCTTTAACTTTTCTACAATAACCTTTACATGAACTAAGTAGGACTCCCACTTCAATCAGCTGATCCCTTATAAATGAGTAATAATTTTTAAAAATAACACTGTTCAATACTTTCCATAGAATTCCATTTTATAATAGATTAGCAGTTTATAAATAAATATTCATAAATTGATTGCCTTATTATATGCATTTCATTTAACCAAACAATTCACCTTAGCACATACACTTTTTTTAACTGTGTAAGAATGCTGAGTTCTAAGCTACCTCAACTGCAGGAATTTAAAACCTCTTGTCAAAGTAGGCAAAAAAGTAGGAAAAAAATATTCTAAGTGATTTAATCTTTTTTTTTCCTGCAACACGATCTGCCCAAAAGACTAAAGAAACTTTAAACAGATTGGCATGTATTACCAACAATAAATGTTTCACTGGACACTGCTGATGTAAGTGGGTGTGAACATCAATGTATACATTTACTTCACATTTTATCAAGGAGTGAGTCTAGGGAATAAAATCAAAGTGTCTGTTTGAGTGCTATGCATGCAGAATACTGTCCTCCAGCTCCCTGTGGTGTAAAAGTTTCAAGAGAAGTTTCTCTGTACAAATTTGAGGTGAAGGGGAATGTCATCTCAACCCATCTTCTCCATTAGGACTCATGGCAGACTCCCTTAACGTCACCAGCCAGGGTTTATCCCAGCATTTGCTCAGATGCACTTTGTTAGACAGACTTTCACAAAGTTGCTTTCAAATTTTTCATTACCAGAAGCCCTAAAGACCAAAGCAATTTTAAGCTAGTGCTGTGCATGTCCTATTAAGTCCATAAAGTACGTCATGCAAAGATAGTAAGTTAGGGTCAGGGATTATGGCAGACCTAAAAATCCAGCAGGCAAATGTGCCTTGAATTTCTCATGTCCAGTTGTCCCTATCTCTTTTTTATTGCCCGTGTAGAAGTTGAAAAAACAGTAGGAAAATCATGGTTGAATATATAATACAATGCACATCCCATAGCTCAGCCTTTTTTAGTTTGAAAAAAAAATAAACTCATCAGAAACATGAATCCTGTTTCAAACATGCTAATAGGCATCATCCATATTTAGAGGTATAATAATAATGTACAAAACCACCACAAAGAATCAGTCTCCTCTGCTGCTGCCACCCACCAAAATACAGAAGCTTGACTGACAGATGTGGCTTTCACAGAAGAAACTTCCAGAGGTGCTGAGGGTGCACAAAAACCAGGACAGCACTTGCCCTAGCACTGCCCTTTCTGAGCAGCTCATCAGTCTTCTACACACACAGGAGCCCACACTGGTCTGGAGAAGGCACAGCCTCTGTAAGGAGAGCAGCTGCCCCGGAGCTCCCAGCTCCTCATGCAACCCAAGAGATCAAAGGGCCTTCAAACTTCTCTGGTCTCCTTGTTACTGCTGTTTAAGTCAAAGAAGAAACTGAATTTCAACGAAGAGTCCAATATTAAGTGATCAGTTAGCTGGTTTTTTGTTACATACAGATATAAACGGGTGTCCTCCTCAAATTACATCAAAGAAATAAACAAGCAAAAGTAGCCACGTGACACAAGCAGTCTCTCTGATTCCATAGAAATCCCTGAGTAACAGGCTCAAGACTTCACTGTCTATCTTTATATGTTACTGCTTAAGTTTAAAGATTTTTTTTTTTTTGCATTGGAATTTTTGAAGACTAGAGGAAAGTCTGTCAGCCCTTGAAAAATAAATGGTTAATAATTTTTCTGGTACATCACAAAAATACTTAAATGATAAATATTTGTATGCAAATACATACAGCTAGCTATAGACTTACAGTCTACTTATTCCTAGCTGAAAGTACAAAAGCAGTGCCAATGTTTGTTTAAATCAAGAGGTTGTTCTTTTCAGTTCAGCAACTATTGTCCTCTTAAAAGGTTTAGGCAACATTGTGTTAAATATCCAAAATACAAGTTATTAACAATTACAGTACAAATTTAACACATTCCCCTGTGCCTACAGAACTGAAAGATGGTTTCAAACCATCTTTTATGCCATGCGATATACAGATCGCTGCACAGCAAGCATGCATACATACAGCTGACTTCTTCAATGTTTGGAACTGTGATAGAAACATTTAAACTTATAACTACAGTCCAAAGAGGACATTTTTACATTGACAATAAGAAATGTTAGGTTTAATTTTCTAATTTCTCAGGACTTGATGAATTAGAGGAATAAAGGGGGTTTAAAGCAATGGTTCTAAAGCATGTCTTCACTTTCATTTTTGGAACATCATACCCAAAATATTTTCTAACCAGATGCTCCAAATGAAAGGTTCCTAAAAATATGCCTTCCTCCCACAAAATTCATTTCTTAGTTTCTTCCCTGCTCTGAAGGCTATATCTCATACAAAAAACCTCCCAGTAAACCAAAGAAAATTACCTGTACCCCAAACATACCCACTAAAAGACACCCCTGCCTTTAACTACATATGAGCTACCTAGACAGGTGAAAAACATAGTGTGTTTTATTGTATTTCTGTTTCTTAGCTCAGTCAAAGAATAGGCCCAAATTGATTAAAATAAAATAATGTATTTTTAAAAATACCTTTGATCTGGCCTTCCTTTTAATTTTCCTGACATAAACTAATACTAAAATCACCCTTTGCTGGCAACTCTGTAATAGTTTTAATCTTGCCAAATGCTATGCCAAATCTTGTGCCAGATATAGATGTAATGAGAATAAAAGTCTACAGTATTCTGGTCTTTTCTTGTATATTTGAAGGAAAACCTGTTTCTTCAGGATTTTGTGACAAACTTTTTCTTCTAGACTGCCCAACCCCAGCTTTTGTTACATGCATCTCAAAACATAAAAATGACTGCCAAGAAGAAGATAAAACATATTTACTACTTGATGAAATTTCATGCTCTCTTTGTTCCTTGGTGCAGGGAAGATAGTACTCAACATCACTAACTCAAGAATAAATAAATAAACAACTAAAACTTACAGCCTGTGCATTACTAGAGAGTGTATTTTAGTATTCAGAATAGCATCAGCTACCAAGCTCTGCTCTTCCTAAGCAATGAGGGACAAGTTATCTCTTCAGCCTTCCAGGTGCAATTTACCAAGCCTGCCAGGTTGAAGGTCAATTTATCCACCAGAATTTGTCTTTATTTATCATATTTTACTCCAGAAAGAAAGGGCCTCTGTATTTTTGAGTGATGAAGGATTCAATCTCATAATTTAAACTACACTACATACTTTGAGACAAGCTATCTGAAAGTGCTTCTTCAACTCTAACATTTAGTGTATTTACAAACCTGCTCAGATTACAAAAGTCAGGGACTGTGGAGATGAGGGTGCCCAGTCAAACAGGGCTGCAGGTTTGCTGAAATAAGGCTGTCTCACACTGTTTGTAACATCTGGTTTGCCAACATACTGATCTTGACATGTAAGCATGGTCAATGCATATTTACATTCAAATTTACCAGAAGTCAGACCCCACTGTTTCTTTTATGAAACAGATGGATAAAAAAGGCACTGCTGAAAGCATTACTGGAGCAGATCCTGCTCCAATATACATCTTGAGAGACTCTGCTCTGGGGTTTTCAGTTTAACTAGAAAAAGACAAAGCAGAACCAATTTTGTTACAGCCGTGCTGGCCAAAGGACTGTCACAGTTTAGACTCTGCCAGCAGGTAAATACCACACAGATGCTCACTCACTTGCTCCCCCAGTGGAATGGGGAGAAGAACCAGATAAAAAAAGTTAAACTCATGGGCTGGTATAAGAAGAGTTTAATAAGTGAAACAAAGTAAAATACAACAGTATTAATGTTTATAGTACCAATTATAATATAATGATGATACTAATGATAGTGACTAAAAAGAAAGTGAAGAAAGAGAAAGAAAATAACCCCCCAGTAAAACAAGTGATGCCCAATACAACTGCTCGCCACTTGCTCAGCAATACCCAGCCCATCTGCAGAGCTTGGCTCCTCCTGGCTGCTGTGGTTTAACCCCAGCCAGCAGCCAAGCCCCAGGCAGCCGCCCACTCCCTCTCGCATCTGTGGGGTCAGGGAGAGAATCAGAAAGGTAAAAGCCAGAAAACTCATGGGTTGAGATAAAGACAATTTAATAGGGAAAACAAAAGCCACACACATGAGCAAGGAAAACAAGGAATTAATTTCACTGCTTCCCACCGGCAGGCAGGTGTTCAGCCATCTCCCGGAGAGCAGGGCCCCATCACACGTAGCAGTGACTTGGGAAGACAAACACCATCACTCCAAACATTGTTCCTTGTCCTTTCTTCCCCGCCTTTATATCCTGAGCATGATGTCATATGGTCTGGAATTTCCCTTAGGCCAGTTTGGGTCACCTGTGCTGGCTGTGTCTCCTCCCAGCCTCCCAGGCACTCCCAATTTCCTCTCCACCGTGGACCTATGAAAAGCAGAAAAGGCCTTGGCTCTGTGCAAGCTCTGCTCAGCAATAACAAAAACATCTCTGTATTATCAACTTTGTGCTCAGCACAAATCCAAAACATAGTCCCATACTAGCCACTGTGAAGGAAATTAACGCTACCCCAGATGAAACCAGCATGCTGGCCAACACCCATCCAGGTTTTCATACGAAAAATTATATCCTATGGAATGGACTATATTCCATAGGATATCCATTTCTAGTATGAAAACTTGGGTTTTCATACCAAAAGTGGATATCCTATGGAACATACCAGCTTGGATCACCTGTCCTGACCATGCTCTCTCCCAGCTTCTGCTACAGCTTCTCAAAGGCAAAGCATGAAACACTGAAGAGTCTTTGACTCAGGGCAAGCACAGCTTAGCAATAACCAGAACATTCATGTGTTACCAACATTATTCTCTTACTGAACCCAAAACAAAGCACTGTACCAGCAACTAAGAAGAAACCCAAGTCTATTCCAGGTGAAAATAGAACACAAGCAAGGCAAGGCTACATGGAGAAGTGCCACAATTTATTAGACCAGCAGTGTGGGTTCTTCCAGCTGTGCTTCAGACACAACTGCCCAATGCTGAACCATTATGTCAGCCCAGTCAGGCAGTTTGAGGGAAAAGGGGACTCAGCTGTGAGGGGTGACATGAGACAAGCAAAGGAAAGAAGCAATAAGGTCATTGTGACCTAGCAGGGACAGAGAGAGCAGTATGGGTGGCTGTCACAAGAATAATACAGAGTCAGCTGGGGCAGGAAACCTTAAAATGGGTCAGAAAACCATTGACATGTCTGTGCTCAGAGGAAGAGACTGGAAGGAAAGAAATGGGATTGTTTCATACATCAAGTTAAGAAGGAAATATTTCTTAAACCAAAACATAATGCCTCCTGCAAGCAAACTACAAATGGTCAATGATATATTTAAAAATTATAAAAATAAAATTTCATGTTTATCTGACACAGATACATAAAGCAGGGAACTTTACTACACAGCTCCAGGAGTGATCTAAGTTATGAAATCTTTCAGGCTGCTCCAGAAGCAAGACTAACAGCATCATCTTCATCATTTTATGATAAGAAGCAGCAGGAACAGCAATGACAAGTAAGAACTTCAAAAACATGATTTTCTTTTAAAACATGCTTGAGATATATTTCTAAAGCTGAGAAAATATCATATATTCCAAATTACTTTTCCAACATTAAACTGCTTATACAGAATTCAGAATCAATGGCTAACATAAATGTGGCTTTACATCAAGGAAAAAAAAAAAAGAACCACACTTGTGAATGTGTTATCTTAAAATATTGAAAAATGTGGAAAGGGTACATTTTGGTTTAGAAATACATTTTCTCAGATAGTCAGATAGTTTATACTTACTGATTTTTCCAGCAAAGACAGAAGAAAATTACAGTAATAGGAAATGCCATAAAACCACTGAAATCTCCATTGTATTGGGTTCCCATCTATGTTGTTGAGAATTTTAATACTAAGAAGACATGAAAACAACAAACCAAAGGAAATGTGTTTATTACAAAACAAACAAACTAGGAAAATACTGTAAGACAGCTTGTCTTTTATAAGATTGAATGTTAAAAAGATTGCTGATAAAAGACTGAATGTTTAAAACTTGAATTGGATCAGAAATCCAGACACTGAACAGATGGTGACAGTCTTCTGGTACTGGGGGGGGAAAGAAGAAAGTTAGAGAAGGAGATGAGGACTCTGGGCCAGCAGCAGCTCAGGGCTCTGAGCTGTGAACAGGACCAGGACAGCCCTCTCCAGAAAGGATCAGGTAGGGGAAAGACTGGAGATTGGCAGGGAGGTCATGGAAGGTAGGAGAAAAGTGTAAAAAATCTACTGTAAAGTAGATTTTCTGTTCTTATCCTTCCTCTTCCCGAAGGAAAAGGAGAGAAAAAAATGCCACTGCTACAGGGCTCCCTCCTAGACAAGCAGCAGTGGTTCACTGCCTCCTGTCTCTTCCTGAGTCTCTCCATCTTTTCACACCACCAAGGCCCAACTCACTCAGCAGCTGCTTTTTGTTGCCTCCAGTGGATTATAAAGGGCTGTCTCTGCCAAGACAATGCCCTGGTGGTGTTTAAAGTCAGCTCTGCACAAGGAGAAACCCAAATCCATGTAGCACCACCACTTGTTCAAAGACTGAACAAAGAGGGAGGCTTTCCCTGGCTTTCAAGCAGCAGCAGGATTGACCCAATCCAGCACCTTCTGTACCAGTGCCACAAACAGGTGTACTACAAACAGACTGCAAGGGAGGGAGGTGGGAGGGGAGGAGAAACAAATTATGAAATATGAGACTCATCTCAGTGAGAAGTTGGTAAGAGGGAGTTAAGTCCCTCTGAAGGCTGTTGCATGTATAACCACCAATAGGAATGGCTAAAGGTATCCAAATAATATCACTGAGCTTTATCCTGATCAGGATAAAGACAGAACCAAAACAACAGGCAAAGATAAATAAGGCGACACATTTCCCATGAGAGCTCACTCTTTCCATTAAATATCCCACTCTGAAAGCAAGAATCATGACTGGCAGATGCAGGTGTTGATATAAATGGCAGTGGCACTATCAGCAAACTGTGAAGAACTGAAATGTCAGAATGAAAAAGGAGAAGACAGAGCACTCCTCAGCATTGTCAAAAGCCTAACATCATTCTAATTGCTATCAAAAATCCTGAAAGCCACAACTGGACAGACAGGCCAACAATAAAATCACAAGTAGGACCAGGAGCACCATCAATTTTAGGTTTTGACCTCCAAATCCAAATCAAAGCATATAATGTTTTAAAATTCACTTCATGTAAAAAAATTGTATTTTTAATCTTGCAAATTTAAGAGCCTTTCACTCACCACAGTGGATTCCTTCCAATCCAAAAATTAAATATTTGCTTTTGGTTATTTGCCGAGAAAACGAAAAAGGAAGAGAGGAGTGAGGTGAGGTGAGTGTTGCTACCTCACAAGGTATGTCAGTTCTTTGACACTTCATTCATGTGGTTCTGATTCCCCTTCTCTACCTCAGACATTCAAACCTGTCCAAATCTGGCTCTGATCACCACTATCTTATAGAACAGATTACAGTCTTCACAAAGAAATACAAATCCTTCTTGTTTTACAAACAGAAACTTACTCTGTATCCTGCATAGCTCTGGAGAACAGACAATTCTGCTTACACAGCAGGTGCCCAACTAACCAGCCTTGTACAGCTATGAAGAAAAAAGGTTCCTCCTTGACTTTTTCTAGCCTGTTTACTAAAACTCTTCAGCCAAAGACGAAACAGAATGAATCTTAGTTTGTGGTGTTGGATTAATAGTAATGTACAACAAATAATTAACTTTACTACTAGCATGTGTTTTTTACTGCACTTGAGCTTCCACCTCAGCAAAAATAAAAATTTGAGGCACTCATCCTCCACATGACACACACAACTTGCAGGTTAGCTCATTTTTTATCTTGCCTCAAGGACTAAGAACTACACATACTGGGAAGAAGAATCATGGCATAAGTTTTCATCACAGAATATTCTCTTCAGACACTGATTAGCCACAGGAGAGTGCCCCATCCTGATGGAGCTGTAAGTTCAAATTCATTGAGGTACACACAGGAAAGCAAACAGGAATATGTAATAACTAAGATGGTGATGAAATGTAGCCTCCCCATTTCCCAACAGATTCTCCTGAACTCTGAAATACTTTCACAGCAACTGAAATTCCAATTCTGAGGAAGTTCAGTATTTGTAAAAAATATTTTCTTCATGTCTAGATTTAAATAAAAAATAAAAGAAATGAAACCACACAAAATCTACCTGTACTACGAAATTGACAATTACAAATGAGTCTCCATTTCTACTTTTTCCTTTTTTTTAAACCAATTCTGGCACCTCTGCAAGTTACAGATTAGGCAGCTGTATCTACAGTTGAACTAAACCAAGACTGTTTATCAGGAATTCCATTTAAATAAATACAAAACAACTATATAAGTAGGTACACCGATTTTCTCAGAATTTCTCACACACTTATTTAAAGATGGTCACACAGAAGAATTTATTACCTAAAATACAAAATCCACTTGCCAAACTAGACTGGAAAAATGCTTAATTAGTACAAACTTAGAAATAATACACTAAAACTTTTTGCCTTATAGACTTATTTACTTATAGAAAAATAAGCACCTAAAACCAAGAGCTAAAAATGTAGAGATCTGAAAGACAGAACAAAGTCCTGAATTTACACTTGCAAATTCAGTAAAAAGAGTTAAAGGCAGTTGGTCAGCCTGTATTTGTTTTGTAAATCATAAGGCTACATCTGACTAATAAATACATGTATTTAATGATACCTTATCTACAGTTCTTCAGTCACTTAACTGTATCCTTTCAAGTACAGCTCAATGACCAATTGTTAGCAGTACAAATCACTAAACAAGCTGCCCTGAAATGAGAAGAACTAGACAGGACCATGACAGCTTTAAATGTACTTGTTTCATATTCACATAATCCATATTATCATGGCTATGAACTGAAACGTGGCGATTAAAATTATGATGTGTAGATTAATAGCAGAATTTTCTAAGGATTATCAAAATAATTTTCTTTACTAGGGATTCAACAACAATACAAATAGGTCTTTAATGGGGGGGAGAAAAAAGAGGTTGTACAGAGCAGTACCTTAGTCTTTCCAGAGATTTCAGGTAACATTGGTAGAAACAAAATGTTCAGGGTATTGAAATCAAAAGATTGTTCAAATACAGGCTAAGCCAGACCTCAGAAACATGTAGTTAAGAGTGTCAGAGGGGGTTATATTGTTTTTGGTGACAGGCTTTTTAAAGAATTACACATCAATGGCACAATATTGCTTTTGCTGAGGCAGTATTACCTTCCTCTGGGGAGCTGTCATTAATGATACTGGCAATTTTTATTATTTTTTTATTTGGGGGATTTACTAACGGAATTTCCCTGGCATAATAAATCTGTGCAGCACTGGCCACACCTCACTCCTGCTATTTATAATTACAGTGTTCTGTTGAGAAGATTCTCAATACTGTGTCTTTTTTAATAGCTGCTGTATATCAGAGGTAGATGGTCCATTTTTTCACCTTAAACACACAGTGAAGCATTTCTATAAGAGAAGAGCTATAAAAGCTGTTACTTCAGTGTTAGCAAGTAGTGAGGTTAATTCCACCATTAGCTCAACAACAGTACATTTGTACAAGGAGAACATCCAGTATCCTGAGAGGATCTTAATCCCTATTAAATGACAGTCTTTCTTACAAGATCTACTCCCTCCAAGTGAATCACATTTTTGGCACCTTTGCTTCCAGCAGATGCGCCAATTAAGAGGCTTGCACTGTAAGAAGTAGGATAACCTTTCCATGCCAACTTTCAGTCTTTATGGATAGGCTCATTCATATGCAGAAGGCAGGTGCAGCAGCCAAGGCATTTTAGACCCAGCAGCAATCAAAGTTTTGTAGATATCTTTGCCAGTTGACTCTTAACTATGTTTTCTTGAGCCAAATACATTTTGAGGAGAACAACTTTATAGTATGTAAGTAGAGGTAAGAAAAGGTCTGAGCCTGACTTGACAGGTCAATCTCTTGCTTCCCCAAGAAGACATCCAGCAAAAACAGGAGGAAAAAAGCCAGATGTTGACAGAAGAGTCAGATTAGCCCAACCATCTGATTCATGCAAGAGCATTGCAATGCCTGTGTATAGAAGGTCATAATGGATTTCTCAAATAAATTATCTACAAGGCAGATCCATCACTTATTTTTCAAAACAAGTAGAGCACTTCTGATGTCAATGTAATTTATTGCTAATTACTTTTGAGAAACTAATCTTCTCTCCCTAATAAGGGAATTCCTTATTCACTTATCATCCTTATGAAGTCCTATATTCAGAAAAAGAACTTTAGCACTACAATGCCGTTTTACCCCCCACACTGGGATCCACGAAGCCCAGGCCCTTTTGCTATTAATACTGTTGCTACTGCGCATGTCTTATTCCATTGCTCTGGGCTTTTAGCAAATTGCTGTAGGAGACCCATAGTCTCTCCTTTTGTGCCCCTCTTTGACTGGATGGGGAATGGCTCATCTGGAGTTTGATTTCCTGCTGATGTTAACATCAGCCCACATAGGAAAATGGGATGTTCCCAGGAACATCCAGTGGGCACCACATGGAGGCTAAGCAGATCAGGAAGTGATCAGATCAGTGAAGATTTGTATCTTCAGTTCCAGGTATCATTAAAAAATAAACCCCAAATATGCCCAAAATGTCCCAGCAACATCTTCCTAGAGAAGGCACCTGTGAGATGTGACAACACAGAAATGTGGCACTGAGGTTTTCAATAAAAACATTACGCCCACCTGACCTCAATATGAGGAACTTATGACATAAGGAGGTGAAATTGAGACAAGGGCTAAAGGAAGGTAAATTAAGCATAGTAAGGAACAATATTCATCTGCTGTAATGTGTTGACTGCATATGTATCTTTTCTGGAGAGAGATTGTGAAGGGATAACTAAATTAATGTCCAGAGAAGACAAACTTGCCCTAAATAAGAACTGGAAGTATTTTAATTGGATTTCTGAAAGAAATTCAGTTCCCTTCTCTTTCCTGGACCATTTGATTGCAGTTTAAGATTACATGAAAAATTCACACTAATCCTTCAGTTTCTGTTTGCAGAAAGACCAGTAGCTCAGGCAGTGAACAGCAGGCAGTTCTCAAGATTCATTCCAGGGGCAAATCCATCTCACAAGCCAAAATTTAACTCTTGGCTAAGTAGCTGATGTTCTGTAAGACAACAGCATAAAGACACACATAACTTTAAACATTTCAAATTTTCCATTAGGTCTGCCATGCTGTTCTGCTGCCCGGAGCAGGGTTTTTGTCTCAACAGCAGCCTTTGGCAAGTGATATTTTTGAACAATTAACACATTTAACATATTTTCCTTCAAAGCTGGCATATTTTCTGAATAATAAAATATACAGACAGGTCCAATAATACTCCAACCACGTTAATAAGGAAATTTCATTTTTATGCAGGTTTCTATATCCATCCAATTACTGATGCATAAATGACTCCAGGTAAAACTCTCAGTTGCACTGATTCATTTAAGACCCTTTTAAGAAGCATTACATTTAAAAATAAACTTATTCCTATCTATCCAGAAACAGCAGGTAAAACTACAAAGTAAACATGCAAAAGAAAACTTAAAAATTGCAAATGGCTTGACAAATCTGCTTTGCAATTTTATTTTAGACCATGCTATTGCAGTGTTTTACAGGTCAGTTGCCAAATTGAATTAGTCTGCTATATATTCTCGGATCCACAATGTCTGTTCAAGGCTTTTATGCTGAAAGCTTCTGAATTTGTCCAAATTCAAAACAGTACACAAACACAAGCAAAAGTTGTTGAAAAAATTCAAGGATGGAGGATGCTTCAAAGGCACCTAGAAAACACTTTTTTATTTTTATTTGTTTTGGCAGTCCCTCAAAAGACTCAATTTTCTAATCTCCTATGCAGCAGAATTCAGAGAAATGAACTGTTAAAGAATGTTACCAGACCTTTTAGATGAAAACATGGCCAAACACAGGCAGCAACAGTAAATAGCTGATATAAAGAGCACCATCTACTGACAGGCAGCACTTTGACAGTCCCAGGGAGTTTTGCAAGGCACTGCATTCCATTGTGTTTCAGCTTTTAGGAATTCAGCTTTCTCTTAGAGGTGTGTCAGTACTTTTCACATTTTCTCACCTGCCCTGTCTCACCTAATACATTTAAGCTGTTCTCCTGCTCGTGGCTCACCAGAGCCCAACTGCTCCAAGATGCAGTAGCACACCTTCCCATTTTTTCCCCATTTCTTTCCCATTTCACCTTGTGATTGAAGATTCCCACATGGAGATGATCACCTCTTGTAGACAGCTGCTATACCACCACCTTACAATTATAAATTAACATGTTATCACCTGCTGTTTATGAGGATATTTCCAAAAGCTCTTTAGTCAACAAGGGTTTTCCATACTTAAGTCAAAAACATTTGAACTGTCCCTGGATGAGAAGCAATCACCTCCTTTAAAGGCTTACTTCATGCAATGAAATATCCTTCTATATTCTCATGGAGAAGATTATGTGGAGATGGATGTTTCTTCCTTACTTTCATCCTGCTGCTGTTTTATTTCTTTGAACACAGTACTACAACTTTTTATTATTTTACTACTACACAAAATTATTAGCATATGCACATAAGAAAAGGCTGTTTCCTGACAGACAAGAAAATATTATCAATATCAAAAAACTCTCTTGGCTAATATTCTCAGAAATAACCTCTAGGAATGCTATCTAACATCTTGATCACTTCTAAACACAGGCATAAAACACAGTAAAGATGCACTGAAGTACTCTGGCACATCATTTGCAAGTACTTGCTAGCAGTGCAATCACTTACCATGTTAGATTTGCATTGCAACAGTATAAGAGCTCAATCCTTTACACATATGCTTCAAGAGCATAAAAATAGGAAATCAGAGTAACTTTTCTACCAAAATTCGCTGGTCTTAAAGACTTTCCGAATAATCAAAAAACCTTGTGTGATAATTAATCTGAAAAGTGAAAGTGGAGAAGAAATATTCACATATGTTTTTTGCTTTCTTTTGCTTCCCTGATTAAAACATCAGTAACACCTCAAGCTCATCACTTACATGCTTATACTTAGCTGATTCCAAAGGTCAATGAAACTCAATTTGCTGTTCTTACTCAATAATCCTTGTCAATCTATTTAGACCAGGATTAAAAGAAAAACTGATAGGAGCTTTGCTAAGAGAGAGGCTGCAGTCAATCTGTTTATATATGTGGCAGATTAATAATAATTAACAAAACTATGAGAGGAAATTTCTAATAGGAATGGAAAGGTAGGAAAGTTTCAAGTCCTGCCTTGTTTCATAGTCCCACTCACTTATGAAGCACAGCAGCCTTATTCTTCTGTATTTGCATGCAGCAGCAACAATTTCCTGTTTTTACCTCCTCCTAAATTCTAAGATTTATAAATACAGTGGAATATTCAGACCCATCCTAGAAATTATTCTTCCTTTGTACTACATTTCATTCTCTGCAGTCAAATTCTGTCTTGCAGCCCACAACCTGCTCCTTGTCTAATCTCCATCATGCATCCACTATCCCTGCAGGCAGCCTATGCTTTCCTTGGCTTTTTCTTTTGATACCTTGAGCTCAATCATATATTGAAGTGTATGAGATGGATAATTCCACTGTATCCCACTATATTGTTCACATAATTGTAACACTGGACACAGAGGGCTGCTACATTTCTCTGAATAAAAAATACCTGCATAGTTTCATTGTATCATCCAATTCTCATCTCTTCTGCATTAGAACAAACCAAAGCATTTGGTAAAGATGGTGAAATAGTGTAAAACCAAAATATATTTGGTTGTTAATGTTAGCTCTCTTAAGATTGATATCCCCTGTTGGTCCTCCAAATCTGATTTAGTCATCCATTAGCTCTATTTAGATTGCACTTCCACAGAGTTTCCTCCCAGCAGCAAAAGCAGCAAAGCAGTACTCTCCTTAGCTACTGCCAACATGGCAAAGTGATTAAAATAAGCCAAATTAACAAGGAAGTGTTGCCAAAGGGGACAGCTCTCATTGGTTGCTCTTGATCCACCAGTGCAGAGTATTCCATTGTTAGTAAAAGCCAAAATGAGATCATTCAGGTGGGTGAAAAACTGATCAACTCACTGAAGTCAGAACTCAGCTGCCAGTTCAGTAAAATGAGAGCAAGTAGGGGCTGGGCACTGAAATGTGCTACATCATTAAATGGGGTGCTCCATCATCAGCTTAGTTCAGCTAGGACACACTTCCACTTCCTCTGCATGATGTCTCCTCTCCAGCCTTGTAGAAGCCTTTGTTAGATCCTGAAGGGAAGCAGGTTTGTGGCAACACATGACAACACAACAATCCAGAAATCCAGAACAAAAACCTAAGCATGGGAGAGGGTTCTGGGAGTAAGAAGGTGATGAACATGCAGAAAAGAGCTAAATAAGAATTTCATCAACAATGACCCAGTTTTGTCATCACTGTGCCTCACATAGAAAAGCTAGCTTAATTTTCAAATTCAATTTCATCTGTTCAGTTTATTTTGTGGTTTTAGAAATCACTTACATTTTGCATAAAATATTGTAGAGCAATAATAGCATGTACTCTGGTGTGGGCTTTTTTCCCACAAGGGGAATAAAAGACCAACAGGAAAAAACCCAAACCAAAACAAAAAACACAACCAAAACCAAACAGGTAGGTACTATCTTATACTGTTTTCTTCACAGCAAAAAGCAGAAGGCACAGTAGGTACAATGGATGCACACAACTAACTGAATTTCATCTGAATTTGACAGTTTAATCAGCATACTGAACACTTACCTGATCTAAGCATTTTATTTGGCATTGCTCTTCACTTTTTTTCTCCTATTAGAAAATACTCTTTAAAAATTAAGACCTTCCAATACTAAATTATTTCAAGAGAGAGTAAGGGAATATGAAATAGCACCTAGGAACAGAGCTGATAATTATTCAGGCAAAAAAATTTTCCAAAATAATCTGCTACCAGTCACTCTGGACCATTAACTATATTTTGCAAGCCACAAAGTATCCTTCCCCACAGAAAAAGAAATCCATGGTGACAGTTAAATAAGCATGAACCTTAACAAGCACTTCAGAATCTTCTACAGTCAACAATAAAGGCTTCAGGAAGGTTTAGTACACTTGCAGGTTAGTTCATTTTTCATCCTGTCTCAGTTTTCCTCATCAACTTCACATATTACTACCTAATGCTGACAAGCTATTTGCTCTTCAGGACAAACCTAAAAAAATGCAAAAGTTCCAACTTACTAAAAGAGAAGTAAGTTTGAGACAGTCATATCTGAAGGAGAACATACTATTGTGATAGCCTTTACCTCCAGAAAATTTTTTTTGTATTCACTCAATAAGAATATTGTTTATTTAAAAATACATCTTCAAACCTATCACAAGCTTTATTTAGATAGAAGACTGTATTTTCAGCATAGGTGTGCTGAAGTTCAGCCACATCTGCCCTTTAATAATGAAAAGACATTCACAACATCTCTCACAATCTAAAGCATGCTGCTAAGATTGAAAGCAGTCAGCCTTGAATGAAAGATGGATTAATAGCAGTTCTAAAACCATTAGGTACAGACTCTATTGTCATGCTTCTGTTTAAAGCAAGGAAAAAAAAGGCAAAAAAAGTAGAGGGTGTCTAGGTCAGCAAAGTTGATGGATGCACTTACAGACATTAGAGGAAAAAGGAAAATTGGCAGAACATAATACCCACTTACGAGATTTTCTTTGTTAAAGATAGAAAAAAGGCCTCAAGATATGCAGTGTCTCTACCTTGTTCAGTGTTGAAGGTTTTCTATTTTTAGATAGGCATATTAAAGACACATTTAACCCCAGAAGTTCAGCCTGATGCCTCATCACAATATTAATTCCTACACATTGGTAGAATTAGAAATATTCATTCTACCAAGTAAATCTTCTGGCAACAGCCCCTACCAGTAATAACTCTGATCTCTGGGTAAGGAACTAGGAGGTAAGGGAGATGTAAGAATTGATGTTCCAGACCATTTAGTGACTGCTAGCAGTTGTGTAAGCAGGAAATTAAATGTTTACATTAGCAAAATGGCCAATATATCCCCTTCCTCTAACCCAAAGAGTTCCCAGCAGCCAGGGCTGCACACTCTCACTGCTTCTACTGTTGCAGCTCTTGAGGTTGCAAGAAGGGTCACATCTGTGAGCTGCTAAGGGACATGAGATGGGCACGGCTGTCTCTTGGAACCCATGCTGAGCTTCTTCCACTGCACACTCACTGTCAGACAGCTGGGAAGCCCCAGCACATTCTGCTGGTTATTCATTCTGAATCAGGCATAGGTGGTGGGGTTTAGCAGCACTGCACCACAGGGATGAGGATCAGCATCTCCCATTTCAGGCAACAGTTTGCAAAGCAAAACTGAGTATTACATTAGCCTTAACTGTTGTAGCTAACCCTGACTCAAGTGAACTCTTTGACAAAAGACACTCATCAGCTAGGGAGGGAAAAGACACTCCTCATCGAGGCTTTAGGGGTGACAAGATCAGCTTGGCAGGTAAAGTGGAGACTGAAGTGGCAGGCAGGAGATGGCTATGTGTCAATCTGTATGGTCTGACAGGAGTGGCAGACTGAAGATGGCAGCTAGAATATTCAGAGAATAGGAAAGCATCACAGCTTTGCAAAAACAGAACAAGAGACAGTTCAAAAGCTAAAGTAAGTAAAAAACCTAAAATGTAATCTCTTTTCTCTTCTTAAACTGTTGATTTGTTGATAGAATTGGATACACATGCCCTAATCTCCAAAAGGAAATTTACTTGTGATGTTTCATGCCATTATCACCAATAGTATTTGTCTTTCCCAAGTGCTCAGGAATACATTCAGTACAGGTAGCTCGGTGAGCAGCTGCAGTGAGAGCTGCAGATTGAGCTCTGGGTGGCAGAAGCCTGAGGCAAGAGGCTGAGACCTGGCACCCACTCTTTGCATAGCAAAGGGCTCAGGGACCTGTGGCACCAGCCAGGTGACTCAGAGCCACAGCAGGAGCCAGTGACTCAGCAGGAAGAGCCCAGACTTTCCTCTGCTTAGACCATAAGGATACAAAAGCCCAGGGTTTCCTTTGTTTGGGCTCCTTTCTAAGAGGCAGCAGCTCGAGTTGTTATTTTGTTATTGCACAATGACGAAATTATTTTAAGTATCCGCATGTGTGAGATTCTGCTGTGGAAAAGACAGGACAGAGGCAGTAAGGAAACCTGGTCTGACCATCTCAGTGGCTGTGAAGGGGCCTCAGACCCAGCTCAGGTTGTGTTAGTGTGACTCCCAGAGTGGCTCCTGGATGGTCAGACAGCAAAACTTCCTCACCAAAAGTGCCAAAGGTCTCAGTTGCACATTAGCACATCCCAAATTCAAAGAAACATGCTATTGTACTGCTTCTTCACTCCAGCTGCCCTCTCACTGAGCACTTGCAATGCTTCTTGCAGTTCAAGACTGTCATGCTTGGACATCATTCTCATTTTTGAACTAACCCTGCGAATTCCAAGAGCAGCTACTGACAATGTAAAAGCACACCATCAACATTACTAGAAGCAAAGAAGTACTGGAAGTAGGACACAGGCACTTAAAGCCAGCCCCAGGCTGAATCACTACATCAAAGTTTCACTTAATGGCATTACAGCCAAGGAAACCCCATGCTACTTACAAATGAGTTGGTCAAAAAAACTAAAAAGGAAAAGAGAAGAATCTCATTAAACACAACATTTGTCTTATCTTCTGCTTGCCCCACAGATGATACACAGCATCATAGAAAATGCCCACTTTAACCTTTGAGAGTTGTTTCCCTGCTCCCACAGTGGTACAGCAGCAACGCAATAATCTGCAGTTGACTGTAGAATTCAGATAAAACCAAAACACTTCTGACTGAAGTCCACATTCATAAACACCTAAAAAACCCCTGGCATTTGAAAAGTATGACACGAGAGACTATTGAAAATCCTCCCTGACATCAGAGGTCATTATTGTTGGCATTTGTGCAGTGCCTAGAGGCCCCTCAGAGCAAAACACCAGTTTACTTCAGTCTCCATCCACCAAATACTTCCAGTCAAAACCAGAGGCATGAGAAAGCACCAGTGCAAACCTCTACCACTACCCACCATGGAAAACAGCTTGAAAATCTGTCCCATGGAGAAGAAAGGGAACAGCAGCAAATGTGCTGCTGCATTTGTCACTCTCAGACAGCCTGACCTGAACAATAAATCAAATGTACATACACATGCAAGAGACAAAATTTTGTTAGCAAATTTATTCCATAGATCAGGTTTGTAATTTTGTTAGAAAATTCAGTCCATATCTCAGATTTCTACTGAAACAATAGTTTTAACTGGTCCCAGTATTCAACATTTTTCTATATTTGGGTAAACTGAGCCAGACAGCAAGAGCTTCTCTTCTAGAGAGGAGCAACAGCCTTCTAAAAGGCCAAGACCAATTAAACTAAGAGGGTAAAAATTAAACACACACTCTCCAATAATTTGGTTTTAATCCAAAAGGTAAGACTCATTTTTTCAGATTACATGGTATTTGGTTGCCAGAATATAATTTTGAACATAACCATATATATATGAGTAGTCTATCCTAATTGTTCCAAGTATGATTTTTGAGGTAAGTGCAGCTTCTGAAACAGCCTCTCCCAACACAAGGTTACACCTCCATCAGACATGGACAACCACTGCAATAGCAAATGCAAAGCTGGTTAGACAGTGAGGGAGAGGAAAGAACCAAGTTTGAGATCCAAACACCTAAACTCAAGTGTCAAAACAATCCCCAAAATGCAGACAGCTTCAGATGAGCAGCACTCACTTCAGACCAAGCCTGATCCCTTTCTTGCTCCTGTGAGCACGCTGACTAGATTGCACCAAATATAAGAGGTTTACATACCTAGCTTACACACAGACATGTAATTTAATTTGCCCTCATCAGCAAACTGAACTCTACCACAGAAACTCAGGGAAAGACAGACCTCACTCTGTCCCAGGACATCTTCTTCCAGGCTCTTCTAATGAAATTCCTCCCCTTCTTAGTGGTGATAACCCAAGAAACTCCTTCCACACATTATCAAGACTACTCCAGTCCCACACTCCTTTTGTGACCATGACACTTCTCACTCCCAGTTCTCTACAATTATATTATTTTTTGAAATGGAAAAGACAAAAATTCCCACTTGTAGAGGAAGCTGGAGGTGACTCTGCCCTTCTACTCCGCTCTAGTGAGGCCCCACCTGCAGTGCTGCATCCAGCTCTGGGGTCCCCAGCCCATAAGGACATGGACCAGTGGAAGTGAGCCCAGAGGAGGTCACCAAGATGATTAGCAGGATGGAGCACCTCTCCTGTGAGGAAAGGCTGGGAGAATTTGATTTATTCAGCCTGAAGAAGAGAAGGCTCTGGGTGACCTAATTGCAGCCTTCCTCTAGTTGAAAGGAGCCTCCAAGGAAGATGGAGGAGACTTCTTACAAGGACATGTAGTGACAGGAGAAGGGAGAATGGCTTCCAACTGAAAAACAATAGGTTTAGATTAGATATTAGAAAAAAATCCTTACTATAAGGGTGGTGAGGCACTGGAACAGGTTTCCCAGAGAAGCTGTGGATGCCCCATCACTGGAAGTGTTCAAGGCCAGGCTGGATGGAGCTCTGAGCAACCTGGTCCAGTGAAAGGTGTCCCTTCCCATGCCAGGGTGGCTGGAACAAGATCATGTTTATGGTTGCTTCCAAAACAAATGGTTCTATGGTTCTCTAGTGACTACAGCAACTGCCAGCAAACACATGAGGCAGATTAATAAAATATTATATTATATTTATAACTCAGGTGAAATACACCATTCACACATCTGTAGTGTCAGCAGTGGAGCATCTTCCATTTTAAAGGCTAAATTGGTTCCATAGTACATTTTGCAATCCCTCTAATCATAATGCTATTATTTTCTTGACCAGGGAATTCTATATTTTTCCATCCCCAACAAGGCAGCTATGTCATTAAAATAGTCCTTTATTTTTGAAGCCCTTAAAGTAGCTTCAAAGTGGAAGCAGAGGGTTTGGATGGCTTTGTGAAACAGCTTCACAATGAGGCAAGCAGCAGAACTGGCACTGTAAGTATAATATGCATCCACATGCTGTATGGAATTGCTTTTTCCTCTAAAAGCCACTCTGTCTTTTTATCTACATTTCTTTTTCCCCAAAGTGAAGTTGTTTTAAATAAGGTGTCTGTATCTACATGTGTCTGTAGTATTAAACATCCCACTTATTTCTAGAGCACTACCACAGCTTTTTACTGCTTATGTTTGCTAATATGTACTGCAATTGCTGCTCCTTTTCACACTAGTGCAATGGGAAAGAACACAAATTTCACATTGATAGTTTTCACAGGACAACAGGAGCCAGATCAGACTGCACTTCCTTCCTTATGCTCTCTCAGCTGCCTCTTTGTAACCATCTGCTCAAGGCAGCCCTGTACAAGGACTGTCTCTCTGCAGCAGCAGCCACCTCATTGCTGAGCGTTCGTGCAGCCCCGAGCACACCTCAGGGTCACAGGCTGCAGCGCTTCCCAGGGGCCAACACCTTGATGTCCTCCACGTGCAAACACCTGTGTGCATGCAACTACCCAAAATGCTTTCATCCTTGATTTGTTTCTGAAAGTAGCAGTCCAAATATTAAAAAATCCAGCTGTAAAATCCTAAGAAATTCCTCTTCCTAATACCACCTGATGGACTGAAGTCATAAAGAGAGTGTGCTTGTACAGGTGAACTTCATACAGGCCTTTTGTTCGGAAGGTCAATCAACAGTGTCTTTGTGAATAAACTTCACCTGTTCTACTTATACCATCTAAGAGCTAAGAGTTAGTCTGAGTTATTTTGATTTCCTGTGGGGAGAAAACCAATAGGAAAATAGTCCCACTTTGAGATGAGGGGCAAAGGAGAAGGGCACAAATGGTCCTTTCCACCTGCCCCTCCCTTCCCTCACTGTCCTGGACAGAGCACAACACACTAACTTGTCAAGATCTCCCACTTCCAAATAGATGCTGTCAGCAGAGGAGATGACATTTTTCAGAATCCCCACGAATGCAATCATTGTGAACAGAATGAACAGGAGAAACCAGATCTTTTATGCTGAATAGAGAAACCTTGCTGTAAAAATATGGGCCTTCAAATTAAACTATTTATAGCAAGAATGGATGATAGAGCAATGGCAAAAATCATGCTACAACAGGAATATACTGGGATTTTGAATCAGACATTTGTCCTCCTGTGGTAAGCTGGCTTAGAGGACCCCAACAGAGAGAGATAGTTCTTGTTTTTCTTGGTTGTGAGAGTGTGGATTCTGAACTAAGCAGCTACATTTTGCAGTACAGGTAAGGTTACTTCAGCACTTCATCATCTGCTGTGAAATCCCAGAATGATAAACAAAATATCATTCTCAGTGGCTTGAAATGCACAAAGTCACCCAGCACTGCTGTTTCACAGCTCAGGATAAGAGGTTTGCTCACTGCATGGTTCTGAAACTTCAGGCTTCAGCCAGAGGTCACAATTGTAAATGACAGGCTGAGAGAAGAAGGGATGCATACATATCAAACATTTCAGCCCCCAGTTTACATGGACACTTATAACTATGCAACACATGAAAAGTGCATTGAATATTAAGATAGAAGCAGGCAGACTAATTATTGTGTATTACTAATAATCACAGAATGAGACACTAGAAAGGCACATTATCCTGAAGTGTAATTATTTCAGCTATGTGATAGTAACATTTGCCAAATGTTTTTAAACCCACTTCAGATATATTCTACACTGAGATTCTGTGCCCATTTTTGTTAGTCATAAAGAAGACCCAATGCAGTAAGTGGTGTTTTTTCACTATCACAGTCAGAGTGGAGAGAGGGGAAAAATTGACTTTCATTGTGGTAGTCTGATGTGGACAGTGGAAATCTGTTAACTACTTCTCCATACAAGTAAGCTAAGAAAAGCAAACTATCTATCAGTAAAGTAACATCTCCCCATCCAGGGTCAGTACCTCGCTCAGAAACACATAGAGATCTGTAATTCAAACACCCTAAAATACAATTTTAAAGCAAAATCTGGAGGAATTGAACAGCCCAGCTGGGGTTTTGCTGAACCTTCACTTCAACAGAAAAACGTTTCTTTAATCAGTCCAATCTGGGTTCTTTTTCCCTATATCCTGTGGCCACCAGAAGTCTCACAAGAGACTTCCTATTATCTTCTTCAAAGGGGAAGATAATAGGAAGACAGCTCAAAATGGTAAAACCTCATTGCCCCAGTTCAGTGGGCATTGGTGTTTCTCAACTGCAAAAAAAGGTTAAAAAAAAAAGTGGGGTGTGGGGGGGATATAGAATGGTTTGGGTTGGAAGGGACCGTAATGATCATCTCGTTCCAGCCCCCTGCCATGAGATCAGATTGCTTAGAGCCTCACCCAGACTGGCCTAACACTGTCTTTCTCATCCAACCCATTTGATAAACTTGACCAAAAGGGATAAACACTGTGAAGCAGAAGCCACTGATTAAAAAACTGGAGAATTCTTCTAGAAAATTACTTTTTCTAGTCTCTTGTTAGAGAACAGTACCAAGACTTTTTTTTTTATTTAAATAACTGACAAAATTTTAATATTTCTAGCAATTCTGTAACACCTTTATTACTTAAATTCCTTACTCTTCTGTGCTTTAACTTTTCACCACACGCTTGACACCCTCCACCCCTCCCAAACACTTGCTGAGCAGAGCACATCCCTGCCAGGGAAGCCAGTGGAGCTGTTTCCACCCTAGTCAGTCCTGAACTGAGCCCAGTAAGCTGAGATGAATTCTTATTCTCTTGGTGCTGAGTTCAGTCAGCCCTTCAGTACTGTTCAATATAATTTCAAAAAAAAGGGTTTTTTTAAGAAAGCAAAAGCAACCAAAAGAACTAATGAGCTACACTGCAACAAAACATAGTCTACTGATGTCTTTATAGCACTTACCAACAGAAGACAAGATAAAAGCTTCTCACTTCTTTTACCAGTTTCTTTTCATAGTTTTCGTGACCGTTTTAAAGGACTGTTAATTTCTCTCGAGTCAAATAAAAAAAACCTGCAATTGCTAACACAACATAAAAAGCCTAATAGCAGTAGTTGCCATTAAAAAGCCTTTATTATCTGCTATTGCTGCTACCACATAATGAGGCAAAATGTGTCACCAGGCATGCACACCTTACTCAGGAAAGAAAACTCCCTGAATAAATAACCTCCTAATGAGCGACAGCCCAGATTTGGGTCTCACACCCACCATCAACAAGTGCATCATGGGGGAGGACTTGATAGAAGTCAATACAGCTGTAAGAGACCACTTTCTGAATCTCCTTAGAAAAGCTGCCTTCTGTTAAAGTCTATACTCAGAGAAGTACAAAAGGATTCCAAAAGTATAGCAAAACCTTTGTTGGCTTGTTTTTAACAGAACTCTGTGACTATGGTATTAAAACCAAACAGATGAGACATAAGAGCCAGAAGTAACATTTCAATGAAAAAGATAAGAACTCCAGAAAACACACATAACAGTGGCTAAACATAGGTGGTAAAGAAATAGTTTATATTTATAAATGTATACTAAAAACCATCCTTGCTTTCTCCAGTGACTTTTACTGCTCTGTTGAAGTGACCACTCAACTGCCTGAATTGTTTTTATATACCAGGAATGCTGAAAAATCAGTTACTGATCAAGAAAATGTGTATATTTTTATACATAAATAAAAAATGAAGCATTTTTACAGTTAATATCTTTTCCTTAATTTATATTCTATCCTGTACATTATCAGAGTCTGACTAGATTACAGACATTAGTTTAGCTATGAATAATTTTGCTAGTTTTGGACTTGCTCATATTTGTAACAAGGTGGTTCCTTAGGGAACCAGCTGAGGGAGACTAAGATCATTGTTCCATTTTCCATTATAATTTTACCTCAGTTAGCCTATAAATACTAAATTCCATATTCATCAGGAACTTATAAATGAGTGATCCTTCACTGGAGCTACGCTTTCTGTTGTGTGCATCCCAAATATAGAAACAAACACTTGTACTCCCATATTTACATTACAGTAGCTGCAAAGAAAGGAACTTTAAATCTGTCTGTAACCCATGAGTTACTACTGTTCTTTAATCCCATAGCTGACGACAGAAAGGACATACTTCATTAGAAATGAGATTTTGTTTGTTTCTTTGGACAGCAAAACCAGATGTTTAAAGTGCTGGAAATTATCTTCATGACAAATTAGAAAGCTGACAGCAGGAACAAGAACCTAGGAGGCATCTTAAATTATATTCAATACATTGCACTGCTTTGTGCAACACAGGTCTCACTACTGTGAATATGAGGTGTGTGTTAATATTATTTGAATATATAGAACTGCAAAGAAATCCTTTTAAAAACAACTGTGCAATGGAAATATAAAACAAATGGCTCTGCTCACAATGTTTTATTTACAAAACTTTCCTGAATTCCTGCTCCTCTTTCCACTGTACATATATGATTGCATGGATGAAGTTTCCTAATGGCGGCTTAATTCAATTCTTAAAGCTACACAAGCTGAAGTCCATCTCCATACTCACATTTTAGAGGACAAAGCAAACCAATATTTAAATTTAAGGCAGAGCAAGCCAGAAAAGACAGGCCACCTCAGGCTATAACATGAATTCAGATGAAAAACATCACTAAATTAATACACACATAAAAGACAAAGTTACTAACAAGGCAGCAATAAATTTAGAAAAATAGTCCAATCCATTTGCTTGATGCTACTATGTTAAGCTTATTCCATTAAGCAAAAAATCAGTTTGTTTGTTTGTTTTTAAATCTGAATCATGCCCGGTTTTCTAAATAAAGCTACTGCAATCATATGTGGGAAACCAATACTGGATTTCAGTACTTTGAGAGCACCACACTTCCCCTCTTCCCCAGCCATCCTCAGCAAGGACAGCCTGTTTTATATGCATCAGTCCAACAATCACAGCTCAGACAGCTTACATGAAATCACTGATGTATTTCACTCTGATTTTTCATTACGATAAGTCTTTTGCAAGCAAAGACAAGTTTGATATGACTGTATTCCATGTTAGCTACACACGAGCCCATTCTCAACTGGGAGAGCTCTACTACACCATTTGGTTTCTTCACTCCCAAGCTTGTATGGTTTCCGAGTTTACCACACCTCCTCAGCCTTCAATACAGGGCAGATTTTCATCTGCTGATGTTGAAACATGAGGAAGGTTAGTTTGCCTTTGTGAACAGCTGGGCAAATGCCTTATTAGCTGAGCTTTGTCTCAAAACCTATCCAAAATCCAGTGGTCTTGTTACCAAATGTGTATTTAAAGCAGTAACCACAAACCTGTTCTCCAAGGGTTCATGACAAAGCAGCAAGGTGCTTGATAAATGGCCACCAAACAGACTGCAGGTAGCAGGGGTTTCTAGTTGCTGCAAGCCTGTAATGGAGGATCTAGTTTGATGCATTAAGTCAGAATGAAATGAGTTAAATTGTATTAACTTTAAACAAGATACTTTAGATAAAAAATAGGATGGAGAATTCATACCAAACCTTAATTGTCAAGAAAATTGGTCAAAACATTTAATACTATTTTATCCTAAAAGTGAAACACATCACAACCATATGTGTTACTATTTTTTAGGTTTATTGTACTGTTGGCAGTAGGAAATATTCCTATTTGTTCAGTCATTGAAATAATTTCTATTGCCTTTTTGAACCTGTTAGAAAAAAAAGACACTCATTTTATTTGCTCTAATAACTCTCAAAGTGTCAGATCCAATAAAGACTCAATTTTCCACTCTGCAGAAATTACCCCCAAACTCCTGGTGTCAGGCCTTTAAGAATCAAAAATACTGAAAAGGCTTTTAAAGAATGTCTCCCAATTATTTTACAACATTCTCTTATCTTTCTTTTGGCCCTGAGACCAGCTTCCTTGGTTAGAGCCTAGCACTAGTAATGCCAAGCTTGTGGGTTCAATCCCTGTATGGCCATTCACTTAGGAGCTGGATCTGATGATCTTTGTGGGATCCCTTCCAACTCAGAATATTCTGTGATTCCAGTTAAAAATGTATCTAATATGACAAATTACTGTCCTATACCAAAGTATCTTGAGTACACACATTCACTTACTCTTGGTAGTCATGTCTGCTGCACTCATAGAAGAAATAGAAGCTTATGAGTAAGAACAGACACATTTGTTTTCAGGAACTCATCTCTAAACTACATTTGCTCACTGTCTTATCAGACATGGAAGAACTGGCCTGGCATTTTACCTAAAATGAGTTAACAGATTATTAAAATCAGTCACCCATATAAAAATCCACATATTCATATATCCATAGAACTTTTCTCCTCCTTTACCTGCCCCAAGGAAAAAAAAATATGCAAACGAACAAACAACAACAACAACAAAAAAAGGCAAACAAAAAAAAACCTCAACAAAAACATTTCTGTGCCCACTCTGCTTATTACCCAAGTCATTTGGAAAAAGTTTCCATAGTGTCCAAAACAGAGAGATTGCATTACTTTAATTATCTTCATTTAGAGAAAAACAGAATAATGCAATATCCAAGATGTGTGTACGCCACAACTCCACAGCAGTACCTTGCTTCTGTAACACCCACTTCCTCAGACTGCTATTTTTACACCTTTATATGTCTTTAACAGGATGATAAATGCTTTTAAGCAGAAGCCAGGACTTCAAGAAGCCTTGATTCTTAAAGACTCACCAAAATAAATAAGGCAATTTTACCTACCTTAGATATTTCTGGCTCCACTTGTCTCTTGGGTGTGTCTTTTGACTCGGGCCCTTTGGGAGTACCAGTGCTCTTGACCGCCAGCGAATCAACTCCTTCACCTTCAAGCTGCAGGTTAATGCCTTCTGTGGGGACAGGGTGATCAATACCATTTGGATTCAGATTGCAATGGATAGCTGGGAAAAAATAGGAGAAACATTGTTTTAGGAAACATTGCTTTAGGAAAGAAGAACCCAACAGTTCAAACATTTAGCACGAGCTACTGAGAAAGTGTCATGCGGTAACCAGAGCTGTGTCAGACCACAGCAAATGAACCATCTGTACTTTGATGTGGATTCAAGGTGAGATATTTGAGAAAGAAAAAGAGAGGAATGCAGCACTGCATCAATTTATTTAGTGCAGGCTACCGTGCGGAACTGTGCTCTGCTGGATTCACTGGAGCATCCAAGACCCTCAACTTAGAGCTTTTATTAAATGTTCATCATCCAACCATACAATTTTTTCCTTTCTAGGCAAACAAGTTGAAGGTTTTCTATTACATTTTCAATTCCTACAACATTCTAGGTCTTAAAGAATGTGGGATAAGTAAGCCATGCACAAAAAAATCAGCAAGTCAGTCTCTGCACAGAGTAATGACTTATCCAGCTGATTATTTCTCCTTCAGTCCTTTGTACCACTGCAAGTCACCACCTACACCATCCTAACAATCAAGAGAGATGTACTCCCTGGGAGTATATAATGAGGTAGGGACTAATGACAGCAGAATAAGGAAAGCATCCAGAGAAAAAAAAATAAATGCAAACCATACAACAGAAATGCCCTTTTAGAACTATGGCAGTAGCTTGCTTTCTGCCCAAATTTTCACAGTTTCAGCACTCACACACAAAGCAGTGATTTTAAAAATGTGTGGATCCTGAGATAACTTCCCCTTTATGTGACTGACTTTTGCATTTATGTTCCTGCATAACTGGGCTACTTTTAGCACTACTTGTAATTAATGGTCCCAACTTGCCCTGTATACAAAAGAACTTTGCTCAGATACTGTGGTGCAATGTTTGACAGATCTGAATAGAAACCTAAACTACAATGTACAGCCAAAATAAAAGCTGCCCTTTTAGTCTTGCTTGACTTAGAAGCAAAGGATGGGGAGCTGGGGAAGAACTACCAGTTTCTACCAGCTACAGATCAGCCCTTGAAGGCCCCTCACAGGAAACTGGCTCAAGCTGCCAGTGAAAGCAAAGGGTTATTTAACTTCAGCACCTTTTGAAAATCTATTCAGCTTAAATCCTAGAGTCTTAATTGAAAACTTCAAGCCTAAATTACAAGAATTCCTTGGTACAGAATTAAAGCAAAGGACAAAATGTTGACCATTTTGCCTTGAGATCTTTAAAAACATCCAAATATTTCTAAAAGATAAGTGATCTCCACAACTACTACAATACCTACATCTGCAAGCCAAGGACAGGAACACCTACTATGGGAACTTAAAAAGAAATTTGATTCTGTGGTTTATATTTACATCAGTGTGCCTCAAGATACCAAAAAAATTCTCTCTCTCCTAGATTATATCCACCTACTATTATCTAGCTCCTCTAGATCATATTAACCTACCCAAAGGAAACAACTACTGACAACAACTCTGCCTATCTTCCAGACCACAGAAAGATAGATGTGATCCACCAAGACTGAGTATTTTCACAGCACACTGAGAATAAAAACTGTTCTGTTAGTAACCTAATTAATTCCCCCCTGTACAAAAAATGTAAATGTATCTTAATCAACCTGTAAAGTACTCCCCTCCCAGCACACCCTGCTCCAGCTGATCAGCAGTGAAAAGCCATTTGGTACTGAATGCAATCCATAAAAATTCCTCCAACTGTCTTCTGCCATGATCTTCCCTAGCTGAATAGGAAGACTCCTAGAGACACCTTTGAAACCCTAACACACTACAGCAACATTCAGGAGCAGGCAGTTTTTGCCTGTCAGCCCAGTTCCAGTGCTCACCAAAGAGAAATTAGGTAGCACAGTAGGACTTAAAACCACCTGGAAGAACAATGCCAGCAGCAAGTCTCCTGTGAATTGCAACTCCTCCCTTCCTAGTGCTCCCAAACAATAGAGATTAGGGAGTAGGGTGGCATGGCATCAACAAGGAGACCCTTTTGGGTTATGGCACTAATTTGCCATGCATTAGAGGGAGCAAATGATACAGATTTCAATAACATGGCAGCACGATGACTAACCTGACTTCCTTCCATGTATAACCACATGACACGCTTGGTGGATGAGGGAAAGGCTGTGGATGGTGTCTACCTCGACTTTGATACTGTCTCCCACAGCCTCCCCTTGGAGAAATGGCTTTTCATGGCTTGGATTGGGGTATTGTTCACTGGGCAAGAACCTGGCTGAGTGGCCAGGCCCAGAGGGTGGTAGTGAATGGAGTTATATCAAGCTGGTGACTGGTCACAAGTGGTGTTCCCCACAGCCAGTTCTATTTAATATCTATCACCATTCTGGATGAGGGCATCAAGGGTACCCTCAGAAAGTTTGCAGATGACACCAAGTTGGTTGGCAGTGCTGATCAGCTGGAAGGTAGGAGGGCTCTACAGAGGGATCTGGACAGTCCAGAGTGACAACCCAAGGCCAGTGGTGTGAGGTTCAACAAGGCCAAGTGCCAGGTCCTGCACTTGGGTCACAACAACCCCGTGCAGTCCTACAGGCTGGGAACAGTGGCTGGAAAGCTGCCCTTGGAAAAGGACCTGGGGGTGCTGGAGCAGTGACTGAACATGAGCCAATGTGTGCCCAGGTGGCCAAGAAGGTCAATGGCATCGCTGGCCTGGATCAGAAACAGTGTGGCCAGCAGGACCAGGGCTGGGATTGTCCCCCTGTACTCATCACTGGTGAGGCCGCCCCTCGAGACCTGTGTCCAGCTCTGGGCCTTTCACTACAAGAAGGACATTGAAGGGGCTGGAGTGTGTCCAGAGAAGGGCAACAGAGCTGGGGAAGGGTCTGGAGCACAACTCAGGTGAGGAGCAGCTGAGGGAGCTGGGGGTGTTTAGCCTGGAGAAAAGGAGGCTCAGGGGAGACCTTGTCACTCTCTCCAACTCCCTGAAAGGAGGCTGCAGCCAGGTGGGGTTGGTCTCTTCCCCCAGGTAACAAGTGACAGGATCAGAGGAAAAGTCCTCAAGCTGGGCTAGGGGAAGTTTAGATCGGGTGTAAGAAAAATTTCTACATGGAAGAAATGGTTGTCAGGCATTGGAACAGGCTGCCCAGGGAAGTGGGGCAGTACTGAAAGTATTAAAAAAAACATATAGACATGGCACTTGAGGACATGGTTTAGTGGTGGACTTGTCAGTACTGGGTTAAGAGCAGGACTTGATTTTAAGGCTCTTTTCCAACTTCAATGGTTTTACAAATCTATAAGCACCTGCATGGCTTAAAAATGAAATAAGTCACTTGACAAGATGCTGCTTGACTCTTAGCCCATCATGCATTCAAGAGTAATGAATGCTAGTGCTTTTTCAGCAATGCCTTTTACTGGGCTCCTTCAGGATACAAAAGAGGAAAAAATGGAAGAGGCTGCTAGCAATTACAGAGATGCCCACTGCCTTTTAATTGAAAACAGGTGAGTGGTAAAAAGAAACACAGGCTGTCCTAGGGAACTTTTCCAGAGTTGCTAATATTGAAGGGTGGGGGAGGGAGGTGGGAAAAGAGAGCTTTTTTATTTTCTAGGGCTATTTATCTCCTAAGAAGAATAAGTATCTCAGTCACTTGGCAAAGTTTCTCTTTCTTTGTCACAATACAGTTTTAGGTAGCCAGCTCTATTATTTTCTTCTAGTGATGCCTCCAACCCTCAGCTACACAGAGAATAGGAGCAAGGAATATTTCCTTGCATGGGTCTGTTATTTCCTGTTACCACACAGAATACATAGATCCATCTTTGCAGCAGACAGGTGGAGTTCTTGCCTCCTTTTAAATGTCAATACAAAGCAAAATGGTTCCCTTTCAAGATTTGTTAAAGGCAGCAAAAGAGGTCAATGTTTGGTCAATAATTTATTCTCTTGTTAAATCTACATCTTATATCAATTTAGCTAGATAAGGTCAGTTCAAAACCCAGGACCAACTATCAAACCTAATGAGGCTTGGTGGGCTGACAGCATCCCGGGTTAACATCCCATAGAACTGAGTCTAAACAGCTCTTAGAAAATAATCACAAATCACTAACTTCACCACAGCCCATGCGCTCTGACTCTTAGCTGACACATCTTAAATTTCTTTTAGGACTTAATGGCATTCATCTGGAAAAAAAATCTTTCTCCAGACAAAGCAGTTTCTGGCTAAAATATTGTTCAGACCATTACTCCTCTTTACCCTGGTACTGGCTAACACTAGCTCATCCTGCCCTCTGCTTTCAGACCATTTTCCCACACTGCTCCTTTGACAATATCCCTGCTGCCTCAGCACCACTTCATTCCACCAAACTGCATCTGCCTGATCAGTCCCAAATTTTAACAGTACATCAAGACAACAAACAACCTCCAAATCAGCTCACAGTATCAGCCTAATACCACTATCAGCAGTATCATTAGATTTTGAAACAGAACTTCTTCCAATATTCTTCCATACAATCTCAATATCCATATATCATCTATATCTCAGTAATACAACCCTTCATCCAGATTGAGATCACTTATATTCTCCTTTCCCTGCTGAAAACCCCACCTCAGTTGATTAATCTCTCTTCATGCTCCCCAACAATTGTTGTTCAACTTGTATTGAAAACTTTCTGTGGTGGGAACTTGTTTCCTTTTGAGGAAGGAGGGTGGATGTTCTGTACAGCTCTGACTGCACAGCAAAAAGCACATAATGAATGATGCTGGCAGACACAATAACATAGATCCAAAGATTAAATTTGTGAAACAAACTATTACTTAAAACAAAGGTACTTAAGTGCTCTTGTACTCCTAACCTAATGGTAAAGCTGAATTTAATATTCACTTTTCCAGCATCTAAAAAGACTGCTGAGATCTGCCAAGTTATGAGAGTAAAAAGCTCTGTGAGAAAAATAGTTAGCAGAGCACCTAAAATGGAAAAATTCCCCCACATCTGTCCTAAAAAACTAGGATGCAATACACTAAGTACTTTTTACATATGGTGGAACACAAGTCTTTTCCATGTATACAGAGCAAGATAATTTGTTGCCCTGCAGAAGCTGGCCCATACATGTGGGCCAGTTCCATGCCCACACAGATGTCTCCAGGGTGCACACGTAGTTTCAAAAAAGAGCTCACAGGGCAATAAGAATGCTCTGCTCCCGCCCAGCCACCTTCCTCCCACGCCTGCCTGCCTCCCAGATGGCAAGCAGCCAAGAGACAGCCTGCCTGAGCATGCTTGATGGTACACAGAAGTCACCAAGAGCCATCGCAAGTTACTGGCATCTGGGGCAAGCCTTGTCTTTTCCTAGAGGGTACTCTGTGAATCCTGTCTGGAAAAAAGCCTGAAGGCACTCTTCAAAACACAGCCTTGATATATCCAAAGTTTTGCATGGGCAGATGGAAAGTCTTTGTCTCTCCATCTGTAGGCTCAAGGCTTAGCAGATAAATCTGTGATCAATCGGTGCCTCTGTGCACTCACTGCCTACTGTGTCAAACCTTTCATAACTCTGTGTTTCAGTGGGAATACTGCTGGCTGCTTAAAACTTTAAGCAGATCAATTAAGGCTACATTAAAGCATATTTGGCAAGTACTTGAGTTACATGCAATAACAATTGTTCTATTCTAAAAAGTGATCGAGTAAAAATAGCATCTTCTTACTCATGTGCCCTGTTCTGTGCGCATCATAGTCATATGCTAGCTTTTGCTATTCAGAGACAAAAAGCAGGCACAGGAGTACCCACCCAAGCTCTAACAATCCTTACAAAACTTTCATGCATCAAATACTGGCAACCTTGCAAGCTCCATTTTATGTATTCATTCCACAGACTAGCTGCACAATGCTAAGAGGTAAGTCCATACAATCCACCTACTAGTCCCACCATAAAATGCCACATTGTTGAAAAGGACAGACAAAAGTTCATCCATATAGCTTGAACATTAACAAACTCAGGTTGGACATAGCAGGGACCTTATAGAAAGGGTCCAAATATCTTTTCAGTCATTTCAGTAGTCACAAAGATTTATCGAGTATTTCTAGGGAAAACACCTTTGGACAGCAGCTCTCACTGGACTTGTTCCTTCCATCGCTGCCCATTTCTTTGTCAAAAGTAAATCAAACCTCCAATCACATCAAATTTTGCAGTCAGCATTTTCAATGAGAGTTCTATACACTTCCAGAGGCTACATTTCAATCCAGAGCAGTCAGACAGAATCCCTGAGGGTTTTTGCTTGCCTTTACTCACAACCTGCTTTATCTGGGTTGATCAGGGAGGAGATATTCACGCTAAAAACACTGAAGTCTTGCTCAGATTGAGATGCCTCCTCACACTAACCAAATGAGCAAGCTGGATCTGCACTGCAAAGCCCTTCTTGTATTTCAAGAAGCTTATACTTCATTAGCAGCTCTGCATATCCCTAGCAAACATGGAATTATTTTTAAAATATCTGACCTGAGCAGTTACCACCACTTCTACAATAGTAAAAAACAAAATTAAAAACAGCAAATAAAGATGGCTTTAATTTGTACTATAAAATTTAGGACTATTTTGACTACTTTGTCTGGCAGAAATTCCTTCCATAGTAATGAGTTTCTGTAATTCCTATGGATGGTCCATCTGCCTCATCAATCAGCTTCTAGTTTTAAGAAACTGTCTGGCTTTTGCCTACCAGAAGTACTTCTCCATATAGTCCTCTCTTCACCTAATGTAAATTTGCACAGTTCCCCCAACACATCACTTGGAACCAGCTGAAAATGCAGTCAAAGTTTCACATAAATACAATCTGCTGCTTATGTTGCAACCTAGTAAATACTGCTGGCAACCTGCTGAGCAAGTAAATTCAAGATTTTGCCCACTCTGTTCCTCAAACCTGTCTGTCTAATGGCCACCAAATCAGCAGCACTCACACAGAGCAAAGAAGCCCAGCAAATCAGTCAGGACCTTTTCTACTTCAGTACAGGTCACATGAATTTATCACAAACCTCCTGTAATGCTGAAATCCCAAAGTACTTAACTGAAGTAATATTAGTGTCTAGCTATCTGCTTCTGTTGGTCAGCATCAAAAAGCAGCATCAAGCAATTCCAAACACGCTGTGCCAAAAGGGAGGCCAGTATTGAGCTGGGGAGTGCACTGTAAACTGCTGCTGCTGCTGAGCTGTACCTGGAGCTCTGCACACAAAGCTCAGACAGACACAGGCAGCAAGGCTTGGCAGACAGACACACACCTGTACCTGCAGGTCCCTCCAGTGAGTAGCTTGTCTTTCTAGCCTCTTGTTATAATGACTGCTAATCATTAATCAATTAAACAAAAACCCAGCTTCTTACAAGATACGAATTTTACAATCAAGTCTTTGTTAAAGCAGTGGGACGTGCCCAACAGCTGGGCAGGGTAAGTGACAGCCCAGCAGCAAGGAGTGGACATTGAGCCAGGTCAAGAGGGCAGGAAGGGCAGAACAAAGGGGACACAGGTGTAGAAAGTGGATAGAGGCAGAAGGGGGACAAAGTGTTCAGAGGAAGAGCATCCATTTTAATTTTTAACCATGACTTGTCAGGCTTTTACCTTTTTAGAATTATTATTAGCAAGAAAACTTAAGGTAATGGCATTCCTGAGACAACTATCCCTGAACATCTCTAGCTAGACAATGGGGTAGTCATCCCATGGTATCGAGCCAATTACTACACTAACCCATGTGCTCTCTCCAGAAACAATTAAAAAATACAAAAAACTAAAGCCAAAAGAGAACACAGAAAAAGTATGTTTTCTGAGACAAGCTACTACACTTCACATTTATCTCTCTAACAAACTTTAGCTGTAAGATGGTATAAAGTCTTGTACAATGACAGAAATATATCAAGAAATCCAAATTAGTAACTCAGCACTTTCATATCTGGAATCAAACTAAACTCATAATTCGATTGAAGGTCAAAAAAAATCTTGAGTGTAGAGAGAAGAGTCCCCTTAGTTCTTTACAGAACAGAAACACTAAGCCCAGAATAAGAAATTCTCTTCTTCTATGGGTTGAGTTTGCCTTCTGAGACCCTCATCCCACCAGGATAGGTATGTAATTAAGTTTCTTCAGCTAAAAAACTTCCTTATCCTTTTTTTTATAGTTTTCCTACTGGAAAATATTTATTTTATGTATGGCAATATCCACTTACCATCTCTTATCCTACAGACTTTAGCAAATGCTGTAAACAGTTTCTTTTACACCTGCTCTTCAGGAGGCAGACTGCATGTCATCACTGTGCTAGACAGACCTTGGTGTCTCAGTCATGCAAGTTCAGCCTTTATAACAGCAACAAGATTTCATTACAAAAAGTAGACACAGTGACTGGAGAGCAAAATTATTTCTGAAGCATTTTCTCATTCTGTTTTAATAAAAGTACATTTGGTACAAGCAGCTCTTGAATTCACACTAGCAACAGAGACTCATTGAAAAATGAACCTATTCAGTGAATAAATAAGGCCAGGTTACCACAAATCCTGTACAGGTATAGATGAACAGGAGAACACTGACACATAAGGGGACTAAGAGAACTATGCAATTAACTTAGAGCAAAATGGATCTTAGTGAACAATGTAATAAAGGTCAGTAAGTAACATGCATCACCTGCACACGAGAAAACAATTTAAGCAAGGGATTAACATACAAAATAGTTGGTCATTTCTTTTGCAAACTAGTAAGTCAATAAGAAGGCTTATGCAAGCATCTACAGAGATTCTCTTGAATAGTGAGGAAGTCTGGATTTCAGGATTCTGAGTTGCACAAAGTTGCATAAAAGAGGGTGCTACAACAGATAAGAATTGTATGAACGAAAACCAAAGAAAATCTATTGGTAGATAGAGAGGCAGAGACCTTAAAAAATTTTCTCTCACAAAGAAAAGAATTCACCATATATTACAACTGTCAGTCACCAACCAACTTAGGCAAACTCCAAACCAGGTACCACTGTTGTCCTAAGGATTGTGCAGAGAAAATGGAGATAAAAAAGAGTAATAACACACCTGGGTATGCAATGAGTCTGCATTAGTTCCACTGATCTTGGAAGAAACTTATCTTGCAGACACTGATTAGGAAGCTGGATAGTCATGCTTCACCACAAGCTACATTTCTGAGACTGCCTCTTCTCAAGTCCTAACTATACTACTGTTCAATTCTATACTCAGCCAACATTACATCAAAAAACGTTTTTAAATGCTAACGAGCCTATCCAGCACACAAAGAACAGCTCAGAGACAAACAGGTTAAGTCCTTATTATGGCATCAGAGATGCACTGTCCCACACATGCAGCACAGATCTCTGCCTTTGCCCTACTCATGAAAGCTGGTGTCTGCTGAACATGTGGCACAGAAATGGCTGCAATTTAGCTGTGGATCTGGGCTTTATTTCTTGTCCCATGAATGAGCCACAGTCAACAAAATGCAAAGGAAAATATCATTATTCATCCTCACTAGCATAACTAGTTTGAAATCTGGCAGTTGACTTCTGCTCTCAGTCCTGCCTTTCTCTCAACTGCCTGAAAGTTACCTCCTTTATTGCTGTTCAAGGATATCCCTTCCCTCGTACACTTAACTGAAGAGTCTGGAAATGCCTTCTTTCCTTCCCCCAGTAAAATTCTTCACCTCCTACTGCTTGCTCATACCACTGTATCCTACTCACTCTAGTACCCCAGATGATTTGTGTAGCAACAAACCATCAGCCGAGAGCATGCAGAGGACAATCTGAGAGAAAGCTTCTATTGATGCACATTACAATTCTCTTTCTTTATGTTTATGAAATAGCATTATTAAAAGTCTCTTTCTTGCTTTTACTAGGTTATTTGCAGAGAAGCAAATCAACTCAAGCAAAATCCCCTCTGGGGGAAGAAATTTTTTTTTTAAAAAAAGAGCCACAAAGACAGGGCAGAGGCGAGCAAATGAGTAGAGGAATGGGGGAAGTAATAACCTGAATGTTCACCTGAAGAACAGAGCTAGCACATCATATAGAGATGGATAGGGCTGCTCTAAAGACCACCTAAAACCCACACTGTCTTCCTCACACTCTTATTTCTGTCAATCACATAGTCCCTGCAAACATATTAGATCCTGTAATTGAATGCAGGGGTCACTTCAGCCCAAGTCCAGACCCCTGCACACCTCCTTGCTTCATCCAGGAGGAGCACAAACTAGGGTGAATTCTTTCTGTTTCAGGTAATCAAGGGGCTCTTTAATGCCAAGTTTCCCTTTGCTGCACACAGAACCTGCAACTATTCAGAACAACTGCCTCAATCTTTCTGTAGTCCTTTTGCAAGAGGGCACTTCTGGAGAGATAAGGATGATCCTTCGCAAAGGTGAGGGAACATAAAACCTACTCGAGGCAGAAGCCACTAAGGCTGACATCTGCAGATCTAATCTGCTTCAGGTTCTCCTGAATGTCTCTCTCAGACCATACTTCACCTCATTTAGAGAGGTCAGTACAGGTGTTTCCAACCCTACCTGCTGTGGAGAATCAGTATTTTCCAGATGGCATTTCTACAGTTGCAGCCTAATGACAGGCCCCTCCTTCCCCAAATCCCATTGACCAGACATGGCACACAGTTCCTCTTCCAGAGCAGTGTCAGTTCTTATAAACTAAGAAAAAGAAAGCGACATATCTTATGCATCATAACCCTGCTTGTTAACATTTTTATAGCTCAGTGCCTAATTCCCCATCTCCTCTCTGTTTCTGGATTGTCCTGACCAAATTTCCCTCTCAGCTACTAAATGCAAATCACATTCTTGTGGTGAGTAGAATTGTTCTGGACACACAGCAGATGAGCTAGACTTTGTCATAAAAGTCATCAAGCTGGGTCAGACTAGAAGTTTAGCCCTTTATGCCACTGCTTAAGGAACAGCCTGAGAGCAGGGTGTACATTAACTGATCCAGCCTTGGCACATTAGGAATGACTCCCAAGGTTAAAAGTGCACTTGGGGAACTCTTGTGTTATATGAAAAACTATTTCCTTTTTTAATTTAAAGCACAAAAGCCCACGGCTTCATTGTTCTGCCTTATGACCTAATTCCTTTTTCCACCTTCTCCACACCATTCATCAAGACCTAAGGATTCTCTCCATGGTCATCTCTTTTCCAAGCTAAAGAATGATAGTATCTGTAACCTGCCTTCAGAGAACATACCATGTCTCTGACCAGCTGACTGTTTTTTCCGTATTTTTCCAGTCCTCTCCTTCTTTTAGGGCGTGGCAAGCAAAAGCTGCAGGGAGCATTCACAACACAAGAGCAATATGCAATCATACAGAAACAAAGTTTCTTGTTCAGAGCTCTCCTCATAGTTCTTGAGATCTTATTTGCTATTTTGACCAGCACCAACCAGACAGTTTCAGAAGACCTCAAAATTACTCCATTTTTTAGCTCTTTTGCCTTTGGCACCTTCCAGAACTACTCCCTCTACATTCCCTGCGTGTTTTGAGCAGATAATTGAAGGCTGAGCTGTTCAATTGTTAATCTGCAAGGGTAAATACCTGTATCCATTCAAAGGTAACAGCTTTCATGAGAAATATCCCACAACAGGATTGCTCAGTTTTAAACTCTGAGTATCTCTTGCTCACAGAAAGGAGCATTGCATTAGAGATCACACAGTCTGGACAAAAGTCAAGAGACAAAACAGGGCACAAGAAGGTAAAGCTGTCTCAGTCAGGACAACAGAGAAAATTGGCTCCAAAACCAGGCACAGTATCTCAACAGACCCACAAACTCAATACTGATTGAACTGAAAAGCAGCCTTTTAACAGCTCTACTACCGCTGCAAACTAGCTGTATTACTTTCAGAGACCAATGGGCAAAACTAAAACTTACAGCGCTCTACAGACACCGAGTTCTGCACCCACCAGCAAGCCTGCACAGAAGATGTTTTGGACAGAAACCTCTCCATGCTTACCAGCTCAACAACTAGCACCAGCCTGCAACTCTGACACCATCCAGCTGCAGTGCCTTGCTCTGAGCCTGTCCCTGCTGTTCTCCTGCCACAGCCCTTGTGACACAGCAATACTGGGAAGCACTAGAGACTGGCTCTGAGCAGCTTGTCCTGGCCTCACACTCAGCTGTAAACAAGAGGAACAAAGCTACACGACCTCCTTGGATGTTGCCTGCCATGCTTGGACATAACAGAAGAACAAAAAAAATCCCTCCAAAAACCCTCAAGAAAAGTTCTACTTTATAGTTTCCACTTAAGCAGTAAACATGAGTTCTTACAATGTCACTACAGGTTTTGTCAATACTTTCCAGTAGTACATTAGGAAATGCATCCAAAGTCTAACTCTTGTCATTTGCTCACTTGCATTCCCTTCTTGGTGGAGAAAGCACACAAACTTTCAAAGTATTACTCCTTCCATCTGCCTTCATATTACCACCACTGGAGAAGTTTTAACCTTATGATGGTATTCAATTGTACTGAACCCGTAAATTTATATTAATCAGTATCCTCCTCAAGCTTCTAAGTCTTCCAAGTACTTTAAAGGGCAAGGTCAGACACCTAAGGAACTGTATCTAAACTGGCTGATATGAAAGTACTTCTGAGTTTCCAGACATATTCTTATCCTACAACCAAGTTTCATGCAAAGGAAACAAAGTGTCACATCAAGTCTATACTCGGTACCTTGATTCAGGGAGGGTAAAACGATCACATAACTTGCATAATATCCACCCTCCACTCACACCCAAAGACCCTCCACTGCAGGGCGATTCTTTGTTGCCACAGCTTCATTTTGGGGCCTCCAATTCCCACCATGGAGTGCGCCTTCTGAACTTCAGCTCACAGTCTCCCTTTCAAATGTAGCAACAGAGATTGGAAAGATCTAAGCAGTGGTTCAAAGCAGAGAAGCACACACAACCAGAAAGCTGTATGCACAATGTGGGGGTGGGTGGGAGGTAGAGCTGTTGTTGAGCAAGAAATAAGGGGGTAGATGTCAGAGCCCAACAAGAAGGCTGCCACATGAATGTGGATAAGAGATCTATCTTCCAGTCTGGAATCCCCTAATTGCTGAGGCATTTTTGCAATAAATGGTCAGAAAGTGACACACAGAACTCAAGACCAAAGGCTGATGTTCATATCTTATGCTTCACTGTCCAATACACCTCTAGCATTGGTGTTATCCATCTCCTCTGCTATGACCCAATGTGACTGTTTCACCTGGAGAATTGAAATGAGTTCTCTCTCTCAGTCCTGCTTCCAGCTGGCAGCTATTTCCAAGCCACATGTCTGAATCCCTCAGGCTAAGAAGTGGCTAGAAACTACTGAAGAAACCAAAAACATGACAGAAGCATGTGCTGTTTTTGAATCACAGGGCTTGTTACTTCTTTGCTCCATAGACAAGTAAGTGTGCTGAAACACCATCTACTGGATCACATTCCCTGGAAACTCAGATATGGAGACATATCCAGTCTGAGCTCAAAGTGGGTGTAGGAATAAGATGAAGTTGAGTAACTGAATACCTGTCAGAAGAGTTGCACTTTTGGGCACGCCCTGGAACAGCATGATAGGTACCTACACTGAAAGCTGCTTCAAAGCTGTCCTCTGGGTGATCCTGAACTTGCTTTGACATTCTTGGCAGAGTTAGCATAGCACATCTATGAGCTCACCATATTTCAAGTCTCTGAAGAAACACATGGCAGCATTCAATATCCATGGAGTTGCTAGGCACTGCAGGCATTCAACCAAGGTACACCACATAGCTGAAATCCACAGGATCACTCTGATAGAAGTCGGTTACAAGCTGCAAATAACTTCAGTCCTGCAGCAGTCAACCTGGATGCCATTCCACAGAATGCCCTAACTTCCTTTGAGTCTTAGTCTTCTTAAGGATTACCAAAGGGTAAGGCCAGTCATTGTCATTTTACTTCTTAGTAAAATGCACTATCCTGTAGGAAGATCCAGGGTCTCAGTAGCATAAGCCCACTACAGAAGAGCCATAGGAGACTGGAAGTTTACATAAACTTCCAGGAGGAGACCTGCAACAAATCTTTGTGGCACTTTCCAAAGCCTATACACAGCAAGAAAGGTGTTAGACCAAATTTCATTAAACACTTACCATGAAAGAACTCCATGAAATAATTAGCACTTTTATTTTCAAAGGAATCTCAAAAATATCACAGATCAGAGCTGCAGGGGATCCAACAGAACTTTGTGGGATCACCTGCATGCAGACATCATCTGATGGGTGCTGTCAGTCTCTCACCTTCCTGTGCAATAAACACTGGGGCGGGAAGAAATCATCATTTCTCTCTTTTCCCCTTTACCTCTGCTGACAAGAGCAAACTGAAAAGGAAAAAAAAAAGAGAACACTGTTGCAGAGATCAAAAGCCTTTTTCTACTGGCTCTGACCTAGTTCTTTCATTCTTACTAGAAGGAGAAAAAACACTTAAAGGAACATTGTCAAAACTGTTGAGTCTAAAAATAGACTTACCTTGGCAGCGCTGCCATCTCAACAGGCTCATATTAAGGAGTGCAAGCTCACTTTCCTCATACACATGCACCAATCCTTTCATCAATCTGGAAGCACTGGCACTAAACAGCCCAAAGGACCTCCCAGTCCCTGTAAACTCTTTTGGGACACTAAAGAATGTATTATATACAACTGGTGAAGAACTGCAGTATTCTCCAAATTCCTGCTTCATATATTCAAGTCTACCACTGTCAGCTATCCCAGTAAAAAAGTTTGGATATTTTCCTTAAGTAAACAGATGGACATCTGTTGACATTGCTAAACCCCAGCACACCATGCTAAGACAGCTTTAAAATAATCAGATTTGAGGAAGATTTCAGCATTTTTTTAGAAAAATTTTTCAAAGACTTTCCAAAAAGTGTAAGCTACAAAATATTTTCACCTTAGCCACGCAGAGCATTTCTGAAAGGAAAAACAAAACAAAGACTCAGGGTTCATGGCTGAAGCTGACAAACAGGCAGTTTCCATAGAACAATAGCCCTGGTGGAGCTGGTGGAGCAGGATGTTGGCTCCAGTCAGCAACTCCCATGCTGCAGAATCCCTGTGCTGCAGAATCCCTGCCTCCCCTGTGCCCCAGGGACCTTCCCGCTGCCCCAGCTGCATCCCAGAGCCACCCCCAAGTCTGCACAAGAAGCCAGTTGGCCCAACCATTCAAAGGCCTTGCATGACTCTATAAAGAAAGCCCAGGAAGTCCACCCTAGCCAGGCTCCCAGCTGACTACTGCAGAGACTGGAAGGCCAGACAACCTCAGTTTAAACCTTATTTCCAAGCTTGCAAAACTGTTGTAGAGCAGGTTATATTCTCAAGATCACAAGCTGCAAACCAGGAAGGCATGCTTCCAAAGAAAACAAACAAATCAAACAAACAGAAAACAAAAAAATCCCAACTGTCTGCTCTTCCTGAGTCCAGAACATTTTTCTACAAAACTATCTATTTAGAAGATTCAATGGCAACTCTACTTTAGACTAAAGCAGGGTCTATACACTGTGACGACTGGAGTCATACAGAACACATAACCCCTCAGCTTTCCAAACAGAAGCTGTAATGCCACATGTTCCATGCCAAAAGTCACAGTTCAGGAACAGAACACAGCTCACACCTAGAACTCCAACAAGGCCCTAGGTGCATTAAGAGAAAAGCAAGCTTTTAAGCACAATCACACAAAGAAATATGGTTCCAACAGAAAATGATGGATAATAAAAGGCCTGAAATGTGAATGCACTACAAACACACAAAGCAGTCATGGTGGCCACGTGGCTACTTGTGCTGAAATAGTCATAGTGCTGGGTTAGTGTGAGGGCAACAGAATCGTGCAAAGGCAAGAAAGTTGAGGGAGAAAAAAACAAAATGGGAGGAATGCAGAATATACAGACAAGAATGCCTGTTCTGACACACCACAGCAGGATGCGTCCTGGGGGAAGGAAATGGGAAGACGGAGTTAAAAAAAAAATTCCATCTCAGGAGAAGGGAAAGTACTGCTTCCCAAAGCTTTAGCAGAGCTTTCCTTCATTAATATTTACAAAGCTTTTAGAGATTCTCAGATGGAGGGCACTGCAGATATGACAGGAATTATTACAGACCTGAAAAGATCTAGCAAACAGACTGAGAAGGACTTCAAGTAAATAAAGTGGGATGACATTAGTGAGCACACTGAAACAGGGGTTGCTGCTGGCATATGAACCATCTGGTGCATGGCAGTCCATTTCATTTACTTGCTTACCCACTACCGGGCACGCATGCCCAGTTCATGTCATCATGCTTTTGCCACCAAAGTAATGCTTTTATTCAGGACCACTACATTCTTTCTTTGTATCATTCCAGTCTTCAAAACTGCCATTCGGTAAAGCAGCCTGTGCCTGAGAAATGCTTGCCTTAGGGAGAGGCTTACACTTAGGATGAACAGCTTGGGATCTTGACAGACACCTTTTGAGACACAGTGGTCTTGTTTATCTATATTTGAATTTGCATAGGAAGCTGTTTTTCAGGGATGTTAAGCTCCCCATTGCTTCCAGGACATTTAAGTTTTTGCTGGACCATCATTTGCGCTGTTCACTTGGGTACTCAGCAAAAGACAGCTCCAGCATGATTTTCAGCAATAAAGCAAGCGTGTCTGATGGAACTGAAGATTTCAGCATAACTGAGAAACAAAACTCATGGTAGTCACAAGATAAACACACAAAAATACTGTCATACACTAAATTAAGCACAGGAGACACTAAATTAAGCACAGGAGAAGGGGTCAGATGGCTGGTTTACACAGGATTCTTAAATTTTCTCAAGGGCAGTGAATAAAGCAAGATGAAGCGCAAACCCAGGACTGTCACTGCCTCAGTTTAAAGCGCTAGAAAACCGACTGAATCTTGGAAGCAGACAGCAGGAAGGCAGATTTGCCTTTTCTCATACACCTGTCTCCTCCAACTTCCCAAAAGACCCAATGGAAAGGGAACACATAGCCAATGTTAGAAAGCTAAAGGGAGCCCAGCATTTACTGAAGACCTAGCAAAGCATCCACCTGTCAAGGGCTTGGTAGCTATCGCCTCATTTATCGGGGTACTTTCCCAGGAGCCGGGCACCCTGTGAACACCTCATAGCTCCCGGCTGCCCAGGAGCTGAGCATCTCGGCCCTTTGGCTTCTCCATCCCTCTCAGGGAAGGAGGGGCCGAGCACAGCTCTGCGCCCATGCGGGGCACGCTGGAGCTTCGTGGGCATCGCGGTCTGGGGGCACTTCGGGGATCCGGACAGCAGCGAGGGACGGCGGCGTCTCGGCGCCCGCGGGAGAGCGACCGGCGGCGGGGCGGGGGAGGCGCCCGGGCTGAGCGCGGGGCCGGGGCCGCTCCGGAGGGAGGCGGCGCAGGTCGGCCGCCCTCGCCGGGAGAGGCGGCACCTCCGGGCCCGGCGGGAAGTTGCCGAGCGAAGCCTCCGGGCAGCCCTGCCGCCTACCCCGCCGCGGGCGGGGGCGGCAGCCGCGGCCCGGCTCCACGGCACCTGGCCCGGGGCAGCCGCGGCGCTGCGGGCGAGCGGGCCGAGGTGCGCGGCGGCCGGGGATGCCCCGCGGCGAGGCCGAGGCAGCGGGCGGCAGAGTGGCCCCGCCGGCGGACGCCGCTGTCCCGCCGGACCGGGCCGGGCCGGGCCGGGGCGGCCCCGCCACGGCGCAGGTGAGTGCCCGGGGGAGGAGACAGGGAGGGACCCCGGGGGCGGCGGGCGGGGACGCGAAGCCCCTTACCTTCCACCGCCATCCTCCCGGCCTCGCATAGTGCGCCGGCCGCCGACCGGCCCCGGCGGCGCTGCCCCGGCCGCCCCCCCGCCCGCGCGGGCTCCGCTCATCTGCAGCCGCGGCGATCAACCTGCAGCGCTCGCTGACAGCGGGCGGGGCCGCGCCGCGGATCCCTGGGAAACGTAGTCCCGGGAAACGGGCGCCCGGCCAGGCACCCGCGTTCCCTGCCGCCGGCGGGGCCCCGGGCGCCTCCCGTGTCCCCGGCGGCACGGAGAGCAGCACGGGGCCGGCCGTGGGCTGAGAGAGGTGGCGGGGCTGGGGACCCCCACGCGGCTTGTGGGGGAGAGGGACAGCGCGGGCACCCTGCCCCAGGAAGCTTCATTTCACAGCTCTGGGATGTTTCTCTCCAGGATTTCAGGATCTCAGACAGGCTGACGATTCCAGGATAAGCCCGACCTGTCCCCGTCCTACCCCACCGCACTCCCTGGCCGGTCGGAAGAGTTTGTCCGCAGGGAAGGGAAAAGGCACACACAGCACCGGGAGCTATCGGTCAGCACCTCAGCCTCGAGTCAGGCCCTCAGCTTTTGTCCATCTTACCCACTCTGACAGGTCCTACAACAAATCCCAAAAAGGAAGGAGATCAGGAACACAGTAGTGGAGCCATTGCTTCAGGTCCCCAGAAATCTTACCCCAGGCAGCCTGCCGCCCTCGAGATCTGTCCTGGGAGACAGCTGGGGGCTTGTGCACTTCTCAGTTTTATTTTGAGATATCAGAAAGATTTCGAAGATTTTTTGTTTCCATTCAGAAGTAGACATTTTTTCATTTTAAGTGTATCAGTACATATTAACTACTCCCAAACAGTCTATGAGTTACTCTACTCACCAAAGTTGTGTCATTAAAATCAAGAGAATAACAGCAAGGTGACTAAGTATATAAGGGCAAACCCAGAAAAGGAATGAAAACAGTGCCACATGTTCTTTTTGTTAGTAGTGGCTATTGTGGCTAATAAGTGTTATTTGTGACAGGTTATTTCTGCAAAACAAACCTCAAGAATATACAATATGCAAGGGAATATGGTGTTCACAAACCCCAGGAATTTTGGCATCCTTGAAATATCTAAATTAATTAAAAATTGGGTTTTCGTTTATTTTGTGAAGGAAACTCAGAGCCTATAAGAAATGTCTTGAAGCTTAACTTTTTCTTTAAGCCTTCTAATAACCAGCTTTGCCCTGAAGACCTGACTTGTTGTTTGCTCTCATAAGCACCTGAACTATTAGCCTTTGGGTTGTACACATGTCCAGATACAAGGAACCTGGAGCAGCAGCCTTGTTGTTCATGTGTTTGCAAAGTGGAAGGCACACTCACAGTGCATTATAAGTAAAACAATTGAGAGGATATGCTGGTCCTCCCGAGTGCAGTACAGTCACACACCTGATCCCATATGCTGGCAGAATGGACTGATGCTCACATGCTTTCTGTGGAGAAAATAGGATATCCCCATTTTTTATTCATAGATATCCCAGTTTTCAAATATATGTAATACACACCTACAGCCTTCAATGCATAATAAGCTTCTGTGATTTTCATAACATTTTGTATTAAGCTCATGTATTCAAATATTAGTCATTTATTTGACTATGACAATATCTGGAGATATATTGGAGTAATTACCTGGCTAATGCATATGTGAAGCAGTGCTTTCTTGTGTGGAATGAGTTAAGAGCCATAGAGGGAATCAATCAAGGCACAGAGTTAAAAGTGGCATGGACATGGAGCACTGGAATCCTATCCCCATTATTATGCTGAATTTCTGACTGGTAACTACATTTCAGCTCTGGACCCTGAGGACATCCCCAGTGATGGGGGGATCATTTAATCAATTTTACTAAGCCCTTTAAACAGCCCTTTTTTGTAGTTTTTAATTACAACTTCATGCCTGCTGAAGAACAGCAAAATTATGGCTGTGACTAGATAGCAAATAAGGCATGACAGATGTTAAAAGGTGTAGTGTGTGATACCTAATAGCTAGTGAAATGTAATATTTAACAGTAACTAAAACCATCAGAAACTTAACAAATTCTGGTCAGAACTAGACAAATTGTAATTTAGTGTATGTTGTTCATTAGAGAAAAGAGCCTGTGAATTGATTCAAGGGGGTGTGTGAATTGATTTAATTAATCTATGGTAAAGTACAATCTGTTTTGAGAAGAGCTTCCAGAAGCATCAGGTGAGAATGAGCTAACTTTCTTAAAACACCCTGCTAAATTATGGTGTAGAAAAAGACTGTATTTCTCTGCTCAAAAAGACCTGTTTCTTGCTGTCTCTGCCTTGCTTTCTTGCTTCTCATTTTACCTTACCTCACTTCAGAGAGATTTCTTCTAAACTTTCTCTTAAAAGTGTAGTAAACTTCCTTTAAGGAGACTTGGTTTGTCACAGCCACAGTCAGTTTGCTGTGTACTTTGCCCTGGGTCACCAGATGAAAAGGCAATACTGACCAGAGGCTCCTTAGCCATTCTAATTATTTCTGAATAGGACTTCTGCCAGCTAACATCAGATGAAGGTAGGGTTGATGAATGTCCATCAGCAGTATTGCCCTACTGCAAGAGTTCTGAAGTCTAAACAAGATGTTAGGCTTGTACACTTCACATTATCCATCTTCATTTTTCTCTTTTTATTCCCCTTTCACCTTTCAGAAATTCAACAGTCATTTAGTTTTAGGCAACCCCTTGTGCTCCTAAGTCTTTTCTGTAAAACACTGAAATTCTCACTCACCTTCATCTGATGATCTTGTTAATGAGGTACTTCTGCCACATCATTGTGACCCAGGATTTTAAAACATGATTACTTTTGGTGCCCAAACCACACGCACAGGAGAAGTTTTCAGGAATAGTTTAAGAAACATCTGAAAATCATTGACCCCGAGTCAGGCACCACGTGTCTCTGGCAGTGAAGAGTAGCACAGCCATGTCTGAATATTTTTGGCTGTGATTTGTTTAGCTGAGTGGGCCTCAACTGTGATGGTGAGATAAAAACCATTCAAAATTTGTCGTCAAACTCAAGTATGACAGAAACAGGACCACACCATCTGCCTAAAATGTCAGTGTCTGGACTCTTATATTGCCTTGCATATTCCTGGGAAAGAATATGTGGAAATGGGTGTGTATTTCAAAGGTAACTGATGAGAAGTATGTTGAGATTGGGAGAAGGTGTAGGAGGAGCATGTGTTGGACTATACAGATTTGATACTGATGGGGAAGGAGAAGTGGGGCTTTCCACTGCAGTGCCTCTGCCAGTATGGAGGGCTGTAGGTGGGGGGAAGAAGAAAAGGGAAGGGCTGTGGATGGTTCACACACGGTCTCAGCACACACCCTAGGCCAGGAGCTGCGCTTGTTTGCTAATGAAAAACAAGAAAGTTTTGTGGGCACCACAGTGAAGGAGGTAGGTGGAAATTCAGGTGTGGAAGCAGTGAGTAGAAAATTCCCTTCCGATTCCCCTCACTTTGTCAGAGTCAGCCACAGAGATGAAAAAAGAGCCTGAGGAGTAGTGGGTGCCAGATCTGGAGTGAGAGGAGGGTGTGGGGTTTCTCTGGATTATCTTTTTTTCTCTAGGAAGTGGCATTTCCCAAGAAACCTGCTGAGACTCATGCAAATACATGAAAGGCACAGGGAGAAAATGCTGGGTGCATAGGTGTTTGGTTTGTTTGTTTTTTAATTAAATTTTTAACCCATATAAGCAGATACTGAGAAAAGGGGAGAAGCAGACTCTTGGTATAAGTTCCATGCTCTGATCCATGGCAACAGATTCTTATGCTAGAGTGGATCCAGGCTTACTACCTACAAAATGACCCAAGGTATGGTAGATGTCAAAGTGTAAGGGCTAATGTTCAGAAGGAGTGTTCTGGTATCTGAGAATGACTTCAGAAGAGCTGTTAGGCAAAGAAAATATAGATAAACATGTCTAAAATATATGTAATATGTACTAAGGCAATGAAATTCGGGTTTTACTAGTGTAATAGTCTAATTACATAATTAATATTCTTTGTGTATACTGTTGCTGAAATATACTTTGAGTATTGCTAATATTACACATCTACATTTCCTAATTGTCAAAAATATTTTACATGATAATCCATAATACTATGGAAAGTGCATTTAGGGATTTGTAGGAGACTGAAAAAAAACCACAAGATGTCTGGAAGGTATGTTTTATCATTACTGTAGCATTATCTGGTGTTTTCTCTGATTTTTTTTCAGTTATTTATTTTTTTTTTAAATAAATTAAAATATTCTTCAAGAATCATGTTCCCTGCTCTCAATTTCAAGGAAAAAAATGATATGTGAGTGTAAAAATACCCAGAAGATTCATAGAATTTTTTGGTTTCACTTCATTTGATAGAAGATCAGGGAAGGGAAGTGGGTGGGTTAATATGATCTGTACATGTCTGAGGCAGACAGCACTATTTAAAAACATCACTCCTTTTATAAGTGTGAAGTTAGTTCCACTTTCCAATAATACTTATGTCTTATGCACAAAGAATGGTACTGACTTTTGCTATCATCAAATGTTTGATGTTTATTCCATTCATTGCTTTATGTAAACTACAGATAATTTTTATACAAATGTGGAAACATGCCACAGATTCTCCTCCCAAAGCAAGTTTGTGACAACTCTCCCAACAATACAGTCCAAAAGCAGCAGCAGGGCTGCGGGCAGAGACCACAGCTGTGACTGCCTCACATGGCAGCTTTTTGTGTCAGGCTTTTCCACTTGTGTATGGGGTGAGGCTGGGAGAAACTGGGCATGGACTGAAAAAAGAGAGGTTCAGGCTGTGTATAAGGAAACCCTTTTTCACCTGGTGGACAGTAATTTATAGGAGCAGGTTGGTGCTCAGAAAAGTTTTGCAGCCACCATCCTTGGTGATTCCCAAGCCCCCATGGGCACAAAGCCATAAACAATCTGCTCAGATCTTGCACCTGATCCTGCTTGGAGCAGGAGATTGGGCTACAGACCTCTTGTGCTTCCTTTTACCCTGAATCATGCTGTGATCTCATGAATGCCTTTAGCTGCCCTGGACTAGCACTTCTATCTAAAGTGCTGCATTTACCTTCCTGCTATCATTAACCTTGAACAGCCTTCCTTTCTTCTGAAATCTAGTGCAAAGCCTGTTGAGTGCTACACCCATGAGTTACCTGTTCTCATTCACTGGTGGCTGCCCAATCAGTGTGGGAGCACAAGGAACTGCATGGTGTGAGGTGGGAACAAGAGAGGGTAGTGTCACTGATGCAGAGTTTGGCTGTTTCAGTAATAGCCTCAGACATGTTAGTTGGTACTGGAGGTCTGAGAGCAGTGAATGAGATTTGTGCTCTCCTGAAAAGTGTTTGTGTCCCTTTCCTGCAGAGAAAAGTAACACATTGAGTGCCCTCCTTGCTCATGATTGGAGAGTGTGAATCACTGAACCCTACCACATAAGAGTTCCTCATAAAAAATGGAAGAACTATACCTAATAGAGGATGTGTATTTAAACAGAACTAGAGGAGCAGTCTACTATAGCAGGTCCATGTGACCAATTGGCAAACAGTTGGGTAACTTGTTTAAACAATCCTGACTAATGCTGTTGTTTGCTGAACTGCAACTTGATGTGGCCTGGAACAATTCAGTGGTGTAAGTAACCTGCAAGTACTGAATTACAGAGCCATTGGTGGTGGAAGGCAGTTCTAGGGATCATCTAGTTTAAACCTGTGCCATTGGGGGTGGAAGGCAGCTCTAGGGATCATCAGTTAAACCTGTGCTCAGAGCAGGGGCAGCTAGAGCAGGTTGCTCAGGGTCATGTCTATTTCGGTTTGAGTATTGCCAAGGGTGGATACTGCACAGCCTTTCTGGGCAACTTGCTCCAGTGTTTGAGCTCCCCTCAGTTTCTTTTTTCATTTAAATGGAATTTTCTGTATTTCAATTTGTGGCCATTGCCTTGTTTCTGAGACACTGCTGAGAGGAATCTGTTTCCACATTCTTTACTCCCCACCATCATGTATTTATACACATTGATGAGATGCCCCCAAAGACTTTTCTTCTATGAGCCGAATAGGCCTGTCTCCCTTAGCCTCTTCTTGAATAAGAGATTCTCCTGAAGATGGTACTACTTAATCATCTTCATGGTCCTCAGTGGACACGCTCTCCAGCATGTCCAGGCTTCTCTGAATGGCAGCATAACCATCCTGTGTATCAGCCACTCTTCCCAGTCTGAGATTATCAACATACTTGGTGAAGGTGCCCACTGTTCCATCTTCCCAGGTCATTAATGACAGAAGTGTACTGGCCCCAGTATGAACCCCTGAAGTAGACCACTAATGTCTGGCTTCCCAATGGGCTTTGTGCTGCTGATCACAATCCTTTGAGCTCAGCCTATCAGCCAGTTTTGATCCACCTTACCAACCACTTACCTAGCCTGTACTTTTTCAGTTTTTTAAGACAGTGTTATTGGACACAGAATTGAAAGCCAGTCATTTCTTCATAGGAGGCTGTCAGGTCAGGAATGTCAAGTCAGGCTTGATTTCCCTTGTGCAAATTCATGTTTGACCATGGATTCCAGTACAGTGGCATTCCTACCCTAAATACAGGAAATGGTTTCACAGATTAGTTTCTCCATCACCTTCACAGGGATCAAGGCAAGGCCAACTGACCTGTAGTTGTCCAGATTTGCTCTGTTCCAGTCATCAGGAATCTTCCCAAATTGCCATGAGCTTTCAAAGATAATTGAGAGTCATTTTGCTCTGGTGTTTGCCAGCTCCCTCAGCACTTGACAGGTGCAAACCATCAAGCCCTGTGAGTTTATATATATCCAGTATGTTTAAATGTTCCCTGACTTAATCCTCATCCACCCCAGGGTCTGTGTTCCTTGTGACAGTTCTCACTGTTCCTAGGGGCCTCTCATGTACTATGGGCCTTTGCTGCTCCTAGGGGCCTTTGATGTACTTGGTCACTATATAGCCTATTATCCATCCACTAGCAGGCCCATATTTTCCCCCCAGTCTTCCTCTTAACATAGATATAGAGCTCTTCTTGTTGTTCTTTATGCAGATAAATCCCCAGGTGGGCTTTGGCATTCCTAACACCACCTCTGCATGCTTGGACAGTGTCTCCTGCTGGTTATAGCAATTTTCTTCTCTACTGTTTTGAGGAACCTGGACAAGGTCTGCAGTGGAGCTACTATACTGTTTTTTACTGGTTGAGCATTCAAACCACTCCTGCTACACTCACAATTAGACACTGGCTAGGGTGTGCACTGATATTTATGCTCAGTGTGCTCAGATTTGGGTATGCAGCTTTTCTTGATCACCAGTTGTAAACTTTTACACTTATGCAACATAGCTTTTAAATTCATACTTGTAACTTTTGTTACAGGTGTAAATAACTTCTGAGAAATAAAGCTTTAGGTAGCACCATAGCTCTTCTACGTCTCCCTGACAAGAAATACATGAACCTGCGCAGTGTGGGACTGGTGCATCTGTACCAGTCTGCCTAAAGTCTGCCTAGAACATGATCTGTGTGTGCCCAATGGGGCTGCCACATCCCGAGCATAATGAACTTATAACCAGAATATATAATTTGTACAATCACAGTGCCTCTTTCGCACTTGGGCAGGATTATTGTGCAAATAGAAGAGGGACATATCTGGATAATTTCCGATGTACAGAAGCTCCAGTCATGAGGAATCTGAAATACAGAGCTTGGGATCTGACCTTTAGCAACAGTAATGTTTGTCACTTACCTTAATGTCAGTAGGAAGAAGCTATAAGTAATAGCCAATACTCTGTGTTGATTTCAATGTAATATACCTAGTGTGATCCTCTGAATGTCAGAGCTGTCATGGTTGAAGCTGAAACCAGGACAGAGCTAAAAAAAATTACATCTCCTTTTAAGGTTTCTTATGTGCTGGATTTGGAGGGAAGCAGTTGTGTTATTGCAGAAAACAATAACTTGATAATGATCAGAGTTGATAAGATCTGAGCACAATGACCTTTACCTGCTTATGAATGACTCAGAATGGTGTCGAAAAATTGAAGTGGTTGGCAGTGATTTCTGAGCATTTATTAAGGCAAATCAGATAATTGCATTTAACATCACAGATGGCTTATATTTTCTAAAGTGCTTTTACTTCGGTGCAATAAGATGACTCAGAAACTCAGTAGGATATTATGGCCCTGATTTTTCATTGCCTCACACCTCATATAGTGAAATTCCCAGTGCAGAGGAGGTGTAGGTCCAGTATTACAGGATTTTATGCTTTTACTGTGCAAAAATCAACTGCTAGGAGGAGTGCAAAACTGCTTTTTCTTGTGCTACTTTTCCTTATGAGAGCATTACTTTACGTTTTACCTTTGTACATTACATGCTTTTACTACCTGTAGGGACAAGGGAATTTATAACAATCTAACAGAACATTAAATTGTCTCTGGCATCCTGGAAAAAACACCTCTTCCACATTCCTAAAAATCTTTCAATTATTTCTGAACAGGCTATTTTGGTTTGCTTTTTAATAGAAAGGGAATTCCACAATAATTCAGAGCGCTGCTCCATATGGAGAAACATAACGTCTGCTATTTCTTGGCAGAGGAGCAGCAGCATAGGTCTGTTTCCATCTCACTGAACTTTAGCTACAAAAGCATCAAGCACTCAATAAAGCTGCATTTCCTAGAAGACACCAAAGGGAGGAAAAGCAGCATTTGTTTGAATGCTGCCTTTTGAATTTGCTTGCCTTCAGCAGCTCAGGTGACCAATGAGCTTAAACAGGGGATTAGGTTCACAGAGAGAAATCTTTCACTTCCTACTCACTTTATTTTCATTTGTCCTTGAACAGAAATGATCACAAATAGAATGTGAGCACATACGTCTCTGAACTCCAAACTTAAAGCTTCCTAGCTTTAGGAAGCTTTTTTTGCCATAATTGGAACATAGGAGAACTTCAGGGATGGTGAAAACTGCCATTTGTAACAGCATCAAACAAGTATAGTATTCTGCAATGAGGCACTTTTGCATGCCAAGAAACATCACTGCAGAAACAGCATTACCCAGAGAATCTGAAATAGGTCTCTGCTGGAGTGATGACAAAGAACCAATAGTTTCTCTTGCTGACATTTTCAGCACCACACAATGATCCCAGTCTAGGCTAACAATAAAGTTTGCAGCTGGTCCAGACTTCTGACATGTAAGCTGAGGGACCAGAAGCCCTGGCTGCAGGCACGGCTGTAAATTACAAACCAAGGAGTATAAGCATGCTCAGGTTTTGTCTATGCAAATGCATGAGCTGCTGGTGCTGTGGGGATACATCAGCAGGAATGACAATAAGTAATTAACAGTCTGTCCAGCCACTCTGCTAACCTAATCACTCAGCACTGCTAATCAAATCACTCCAATAGCTGGAGTGGTGCTTCCTGAATGCCAGTGCTCCCTAAAACTAGGCTAAGTACAAATGAAGTCATTCAGGTGTATTAAGTTAAACTAATGATTGCAAATGAAGACAATTTCAGAGTGCCAAGTCCTCAATTCCTACTTTCTCACATATACAAGGCATCATCCCAGGAAAGTAGATGGAGTTGATTTAGATTAGGTTGGCATAGAAGGTAGAGGAGGATTCAAGTGAAGTATCCAGAACAGGTTAGTTGACCCACAGCTCAGGAGAACAGAAATCTCTGTTCACACTGGCTGAATTGGCTGTACATGGGTCTTGCTGTCAGTTCCACGGATAGGTCACAGACTGCTGGGGTGATAGAAATAACCCAAATAATGCCTAGTGATGCTTATTTTCCTGTTCTAGCAGGAGAAAAGACCAGCTTGGGGAACAGCACATAGCCATGTGAGCAGCTTAGGCACTGCTGCTGTCTGAGCAGGAATTGGGATGTGAGAGGTGTTGGTTTCTGGGAGGAAATGCACCTTTCCCATTACTGCCCAACAGCAGAAGTAACTAACCCAGCTCACCAAGGCCCTTTGGAGCTGTCCCTCCAGCTCTCTGGCCCCTTTTCAAGATTCCCTGTGCCCAAAGATGCCCACTGTCTCTCTCTATCCCCAAGATTATCTGAAGGTGGACATGGTCTATTTGGGAAGAGGGGAGGAGGTTCCTTCAGTGTAGTTAGCAAGAGAACATGAAGTTCTTCCATTTCCATCTGTATGACTGTGAAACCTCCCGCAATCCCTGACATTTTGCTTCCTTAGCCCAGCATTTTATGGTAATTGCAAAACTCCATTATATTGTAAAGTTGGATTTTGCCATCCTAAAGATAAGCAGAAAACAAGTTTTAAGTTATTTTGTGCCCATCTTGGCAAGTGGCTTTGTGTGAGCTGCTTGGGGGAGAGGACAGGAAGGGGAGATCATGGAAGACAGCAGTGCCAAGCAGCACTGCAGGCCGAGTACATTACTTAAGTGTCCTTGAAGACATTATGCAGCTGTACCAAAGCCAAGTGAAGGTGTCTCCAAGTGCCTTTCTCTGACACATTGCAATGGAGAAGCTCTGAAACATGCAGTAAGCCCAGAAATTCAAGTGGTGTTTGTGATTCTGGTGTGTAAAGGTTCCAGCATCAACTCAGCTGTGTAAACACAAGTGTTTGGTGTCCTTTGAGATTCTTTCAATGACATCTATGACTACAGACTATGACATTGTGGTAGACTTTTCCATCACAGTCCAGTGTCCTACTGAGCAGCAGAGGCTGTGTGACTGTCCCCCTGGGCCCAGGGGCACAGGCTATGCCCAGTGTTCTGTACTTCCCGTTTGTTGTCCCAGCTGCACAGAAATGCCTGCCAGGAACAACAGAGAGCTGGGAACTGCTCAGTCCTCTCCTCCTTCACCCCCTGTGGAAGGTGCTGGTAGCCTTCAGAAGCTGCTGGTAGCCTTCAGAAGGTCCTGGTAGCCTTCAGCCAGTCCCCCTGTGCCCCTCCCAGCACACAGGACAGAGGAGCTGGAGGCCGTGCAGGGCCCAGCATGCATTCAGTGTGGGGCCACAGCCAGACCTGCTGGAGGTCAGGGTGCACAGGGACTCAGTTCTGACCCATGCTCAGCCCTGATGAGCACAATTTCTGTGCAGACCAGGAACAAACTGCAGTCATCCATGTGGATGCTCTTGGTTCAACTCACCTGGCTGAAGGAATAGTAGCCTGAGCTGGTGTCACATTACTGATATGATTTTTGAGGACAGTAAGCAACCATGCTCTGAGCCTAACAGCATTATTTGTTGAGAATAATAGGCAAAAGGAGTCTTTAACTTTGTGTCTTACAGGTGAGAAATCTGTGTTTTCTCTACAAGATTGTTACTGCAGGTTATTTTTAGGAATGTCAGTTATAATGACTTCATTATTTTTAACACACAGGAAGAAAGCAAAGAACAATCTTTTAGTTATGCTTTTATTTTTCCACTTTATTGCCTTTTTTCTACTAGTTTGAACACACCTGTTTTGCAAGCCTATAGCAACAAAATCTGAGTTATGTGGCAGAACTACAGATTCCACATATAACTTTTTCACTCTTTTGCCAAATAAAAGTGAAAACAAAATATTTTGTAATACACAACTGCCTTGTAAGGGGTTTAATATTTCTTTTTTATTTCTACTGCTCCAAAAAATGTTTTCAAAGAGTTTTCTTTTAACTGAGCCTGGAAACCATCCGCTTTTAATGAGAACTTACTGACACCTAATTGCCATGTGCCTCCTTCAGTTTCTTTCATAAGATTGCTTCATTTTTCCTTTGTGCTCTAAACTGCTCCTCTGTTGCTGCTGCAGTTTATACTCCAAGTGAATTCTTAAGTCTTTGTAATTTAAATTTTAAGGCCTTTATTCTGTATTTCACCTCTGCCTATACCAGAACTACACTAAAAAGCCTTTAGAGCTAAATACCTATTAGCTGCAGAATGTAGATGCAAGATTCCTGCTACAACATGGGTGATGCTCACTGGTGTATCTGTTTTACAAATCTCTTTTCTTATCTGATGACACAGTATCAGAAAGACAATGCAGTACACAGCAATATGGTGTGAGAAAAGTACTGCAGCCCTCACCAATGAGCAAATACATGGTCTCTCCCACGAAATTGAAACTACCCTTTTGTTGTGCAAGCCATGCCATTAATAAGGCCTCCAAAAGAGCTATCAGTGCTGCCCTGTGGTGACCTTCAGCCCCATGGTGAGTTCACCCCATGTCAGAAGCAAGGACTCTTTCGCTGACTGAGGGCTGAATAGGTCTTTCAAAAATGTTTGGCAAGCCACATCTTAAGATGCCTCTTGCTATTGTGCCATAAAAAGCTTTCAGAAAGTCTCCAGTGAAGACCTTCCTGCTTTCCTGAAAATAATTTCTTTCCAAATTCTACTGACATTCTCAGCTTCTCTGGTTTCCTGAATGTAAGCTTCCAATGGTGCCCCTGCATCATGCTTTCCATCCTTTAGAAGAAATTCACATCCTAAGATGGTGACTTGTCATCCTTGGTCAGATGTTGATTCTCTGAGATTTTCCTCCTGGCTGAAAACAGCAGAAAGAAAAGTGAACTGTAGTAGCAGGTGTGTCCTGTGACCTTAGAGCCATTTCTAGTCCTTTCCTTCCCAGAGGAGAGCAGAGCCACATTTCAGTGGTGCATCAGCTCATAGGCCCATCAAGTCAACCATGCCTTGATGAACATTTTAAGTCAGTCAGGCCATAAAAGGGGCATATTGGTTACTATTGGCTTCTTAGGAACTCTGTAAGTAATTAAATATTTCATATTAATTCAAATGGAGAATCCAATACACACACCACTGTCAGGTTTTTCTTCTGAAAATGAGCTGAGGTGTAGCATGAGCCAACTGTAGATATTCTGTATATCAATTTAATGATAATGTTTAGGTTGCTAAGCCATCTTATTGCTAGAAAGCCACTTAACTTCTGTGGAATCAGATGTGATAAGGACTCTCTTTCAAATAATTGCAATAGCAATTCCAGTACTGTCAACAATTAGGTTTCATTGTTCAGACATCTAGTGAAAATAAAGATGGGTGAAACACCTGTCCTGTGTTCAGTTTCTGATGGGTTTTTTATTTCAGTGAAGATCTGAATTTATGCCTGTAAATTCAAGTTATCTCACTGACCATTAGCTATTTTATGTCTCTGTTCATTTGAATGCCTCTATTGTTCTCAGAAGAAAATATTCTGTATGCTGTTCGCATCTAAGGCTTGACGGGCAGTTTCTCTATTTTTATGTATACGAGTCTTTCAAGAGCAATATGCTCTCTCTTGGTTTTATGAAGTGTTCTTGCATCAAATATAGTGGCCTTACTATTATCCCAAAGGGCTCAAGTGAGCAGAGTTCTGACTTTGTAGCATGAAGCATCAGGAATCAGAGCTGCAGTAGCACAATATGAAATAAGGTGAGTGTGGTGCTGCAGAGTTAAGGACAAGTTTCTTAACAACATGGAAGAAATAAGCCTGAAAAACAGTTTGCCTGCTATTTTTCTGTCAGTTCTAAACTTTGATATTTGCAAACTATTTGTAATGTCAAGGTTTGATTCTTGTCCTGCTGGAAAAATTACATTCCTAAGAAAAGATGACTCTCTCCATCTGAAGTGTTATCTGGCAAAGTTCAACTTCTGTAATGCTGAGTTGGTACAGGACAAAATGATTGGTGCCTCTACTACTTGTTCTTCTGTATTCCTTCTGAGTAAATGAAAGAAATAAAATAAAATTTAAAAAAATTAAAAGTGCATCCAAGTAGTACTGGATTCTAGACAATTTAATGAAAAACATAGACACCATTTCTGAGGAGCATTCAAACAATTGTCCCAGAAAGCTGTGCAGTTAGTTAAATTTAAATGCTTGTCTATGGACAAAGAGGAAACACACCTTTTATGTAAAGTCAGGAATGTATGTTTTTACAATAGAAATCTTAATAGATTCATTTAAGAATCACAATTGGCTCAGATTTAAGTATTGCAGAAAAAGGAAAAACTACTAAAAATATATATTTTACACAGAAAGGAATTGTCAATAGTGATAATGGTGATAATAGTAATAATAGTGATGATAATGATGATTTTATCTAGTTTAAATTGTAATATAGACATTTTCCAGTTCCTACTCCTTTTCCTGATTTTACCCTTCCACTGTCTCTCAAAACCCTGTTTTCTGTCTGGTGCTTGTGAGAATTTGTGGTGAAGCAGCAGTATCTGGAGTCCTTTGCCACGAACACCATTATATTTTGGTTTTACTCATTCAATCTGAAACATATTTTTGTACCATAGAGTTTCCCAAATAACCTTCCCAGCCCTGCAAGTTCTGCAGACCAAAACTCTGTTTCACAGAGGCCTCATCTGGTGCTCTATGACTTTGTTGTCATTGCAGATCATATTTTGTTACTCACAAGTTTTTCTGATTGATCATCTATTGCTGTAACCTATTTTTAAAGTAACTTCTGTCATATGGTATCTGATTAGGGTAATTTTTATGTCTGTGTACAAAACCTTCAGCAGAATTTCCCTCATCTGTGGCTCATAATAAATAACCGGGCTCTGCATTGCATCAACATCTCATGGTGAAGAAGTGCAGTTCCTGTTACATGTTTGCATATTCATTGTGGTAGTCCTGAACCTATGCCTATGTGCTTTTCTAGTAGAGAATTCAGCAGGCACCCAAATCACACCCATTGGCACATCTACATGCAAACAACCACACTCAAGAATTTCATCTTCAGGTAACAATCTACAAACAAACTGGGCAAGTCTTAAATATTCCAAGTAAGCAATATCATGTTACAGGAAGTAAATAATCAACATCTAATGTTAATTAAATAGACCTCTTGTCTGCCTGATGACAACAGAAACACTGACATGTGTTGTGTCTTCATTGCATTTGAGTTTTCTTCTGTGCTAATGCCAAACATTAACAGATGTGTGTCACCCAAGCATGTCAGTACCAGTTTTTTGCAGTGTTCCCACTAAATTTTCTTCATAAGAATGTGAAGTCATACAAAGAACATTTTCTGAGATGCTGGCAGCACTCTGGTTCCTGCTGTGCCTCTGTTTTCCCCAGAGCTTGGGGGCTGTGTCTGCAGTATTGTGATTTTCTCTTGGCCATGCTGTAAGCCTTACTGCTTACATGTAAGAACATGTCCTGCTCTTAGAGCTTGAACAGTGTGAGCTGTGAATCACCTGCCGACTTAGCTGTGCTGTCATCAGTTTGCTCTGGATGGCAGTGACTATAGTGTTCTTTCATGTCACATCTTGTTCAGGCAGTATGAGCTCTCTGCAGCAAAGCTGAGACGCTCTTCTGCAAGCAGATCTTCCAGTGTTTCGTGTACCACATTTGCAAGATCACCTGTACCCACTTGCCATAAAAGCAGAAATGCATGAAGCAGCAGGTTCTCTAACAGCCCCAATACCAAATCACATTTATCACCAAGAGAAGGGATTGAAGCCTCTTTCTTGCATTCCAGCTTAATGCACAAAGAGAGTGTGTCTTTTGCTCTGTTGAAAGATTAATGTCACGTATTGTAAGTACCTACTTTTCAAATGTTCACAATTTCAAGAATTTCTCAGACTTTGGAGAAATGGTGCATGTGCACTGATGTTGTTTTTTCTAAATCATTGGGCATCTTGTCCAGGTTTTACAGTGTTTCTTCTAAATGTATAAAAGTACTGATGTAGCATGGTCACAGCAATTGCACGACAGAAGGAGTCTAACAATAAGCCCCCAGAGACAGGGCAGTCAGGAGAAAGGGTCTGTCCTTCCCCTGCTTCCCAGGGGGTGCCTGATCAATGCCCTTCACAAGGGGAACACCAACTGCATCTTTTTTTGGTAGCTGAGTATTTTCCATCACACAGAACTGGAACTGCTGGGCTATCTTCTCTTCTTAGATTATCTGATTTATATGTCCAATGACAGCTATTAGAAGGCTACAGTAAAACACAAAGTAACATAGGCTTTGATCCTCCTGCGAGAGGACGTTTGGCTCTCTACAAGAAGCTGAATGAGCCCAGACAACATTTACTTCCATCCTTTTGATCTGAAGGATGCTGCTTGTTACTGAAGGCAGCTGATTCTAATCACAGTGGAGGGCTCTCATTTGCTATTCTTTCACACTCACACTCTTCCTCCAAAAAGGAGAAGAGGATGGAAATACTGGGAGTGTAGAACCACAAAATGCTTACTGGGCTGCAGTGTCTGTGAGAGTCATTTGTCAGTACAGGTGATGGAGTGTCTTTTCATATTGTTCCATGGAGAATGAGGGAGAAGTGGAAAGGGGGAAAGCAATTTTGTGGGTTTGACTGAAAAATTGTACAGGTGGTTGCAAACTGTGCTTACTCATTACTTAGCAGTGAAATGACAATGGTCAGGAAATGCAGAATTTGAGAGCAGGTGGTTGGTGGGACAAGATTGGCTGGGGAACAAGAAAATAGAAATCCCGTTTGATCCCTGCCAAATCTTTTTACTAATGTCTACATTTACATTTGCTGCTGGATTGTTGCCAGTTCTTCAGTGAGTTGCCGTCGAGGAGCTCTGTGACATCACTCTGCATCAAGATACTGTATTTTTAGTACATTTGGATATAGTTCACTTTTTCAGCTATGCATCAAAAATCTAAACCTGTGGGCCATTTCTAGAAATAACAAACTTGACTTTTTTGTTTTGTTTTTTAGAGACAAGCCATATGTCTATCTTAAGCTTATTCAGAGTTCCCTGAGGCGAAGTATTTTTAACTATATCAATTATAGTTTTATCAACTGTTTTGTAATTATTGGGTTGTAGCTCTTCCCTGCTGTATCAACATCTCCTTTTCTAGTCTCCTTTTAGACAAATCATGATCTTGTTGCTGTCACCCAGAGGAAGCATTTTCAATGTATTATTTGTGGAGGAGTGAGTGTTTGTAAAGCTGTATTTTTGTATCATGTGATGTCTCTACCTGCTGCTGGCTAAGTGTGCTGTCCAAGTAAAAGGTATACACACATTTCTTCCTCAGCAAAAGTCTTTCATTATAACAGTGAAAAGCATATATTTTATTTTCACATTCCCTATGAATCTACTAAATTCATTCTCATTTTCTCTGAATATTTAAATTAAGAAAATAAAATGTAAATGAATGAAAGAAAAGTCAAATAAAAAGGCCTGCTGTTGTTGGCCCTGATTCTCACTTAGGTGAGTAATCTGAGGATTTTGTTTAGCAGACATCACTTTTAATGACTAGATTCCTTTGTTTCTTATATAGTGTTTTCCACATATGTTTAATAACTTCCTTAAATACCATTTAATTGCACTCCAAAGACACATGGGATTGTCTCTCATCTCTGCATCAGCAAATACTACATTTTGCTGCCAAGAACATGAAAATGTGGAGACTGAAAGTCACCTGACACAATCTAGCATCTACTTCCCATTTGTCTTTCAATCAAGGCAAGGCCTACACTATGTTATAAGATAACACAGTTTCCAGGAAGGCTAATATTTCTAACTCTGAATAAAAATTACATTGTGAATAGTCCCTGACAACTTTTGTACTGAGGAGTAAATTTTTGGAGTAGAAATAATTTTAATTACATTTGGTTTTCTCCAGAGACTCAGATTGTCCTGTCTTTGAAATAATCTTATATATTTTGCATCATAAGGCTCTGAATATATTTTGCTATGTTATTAAGTCCATTATTTAGTTTAATACTGCAGTAACTATGAGCTGCATTTCCTGCAGAAGCTAATAAAGTACAGAACCAGGCAAGTATTGCAAAGTTGCTTTCACAGAGTCCTCTGTAAATCTCTGCCTTTAGGCTTTTGGATTTACATGAAAATGGCATTGGCAGAGCATATCACCTCCTGCTGATAAAAATAGCATAAAATTCAGAGAAACTATGCTCCTGACTTCTCCAGCAAAAATCTTCATGGACTCTTAGAGAAACACAAAGCTCACCTCCTTCTCCTGTGGGCAGAAGACAACCTATTCTATAAACTAGATGTTTGTAAAACCCAATAATTTGTTTACTGGAACAAATATTTGGGAGTATAAAATATGATAGGAGGGCAAAGATACTGAATTTTGTCCAGCTGGTTGGTCCTGAAATACTGCCAACAGCTATTAACAATTTCTAAGATAAGTAGGACTGGGACATCTGTCCCCTCAATTGTACACTTCAATGATAATAACATGAGCATCATGACCAGTTTTGTTAACCTTTCTATTGTTGTTTTTCTCACTAATCATATCAGCAAATATCTGCTTGGATATAGCCTACAGTAGTAATTAAAGCTGTGAAGAGACTTGGCATGCAAGAGCCTCAATGGTCCCCATCGCACCACACCCATCTGGCATGTGGCTGTGGGTTTCATGCTAAGAGCACTGATGACTACAGGTCTGGGGACGAAGAACAACTGGAATCTATAGCTGAAAATACAAAATGGAAAGTGCCTAGTGTGGCAAGCTGTCCTGGTCTCAGCTGGGATAGATATCATTGTTTTGTAGTAGCTGGTACAGGGCTGTGTTTTGGATTCAGTGGGAGAGTGTTGATAACCCATTGATGTTTTGGGTGTTGCTAAGCTGTGCTTACCCTGAGCCGAGGACTTTTCAGTGTGTCATGCTCTGCCTCTGAGGAGAGCATGACACACTGAAGCTGGGAGGGAGCATGGCCTGAACTGCTGACCTAAACTGGCCAAAGGAATAGTCCATATTGCAGAATGTCTTGCCCAGTGTATAAACTGGGGGAATTACCTGGAAGGGGTCAGTTGCTGCTGAGGGACAGGCTGGGCATCAGGTGGGAGGAGAAGTGAGCAACCATATTGTGCATCACTTACATTTCTTGGGGTTTCTCTCCCCAATAAATGTAAATGATCCCCAAGATGTCTCCATCTCCTTTTAATCACAATTATTATTAGTAGTATTATCACTACTACTGGTATTATTATTATCATCATCATTATTATTATAATATTTTACTTTGTTTCAATTGTAATCAGTGACACAGGGTCTATTTGGAGGCCTCTCACTAGTGGTTTCTCCCAAAGTTCAATCCTGGGCCTAGTATCCTTTAACTTATTTATCAACTACTTTAATGAAGGGGCAGATGATTCCTCAGCAAGTTCACTGGTGACACAAAGCTGGGAGGAGTGGCCAATACCCCAGAGTGCTGTGAACCCTTCAGAAGGATCTTGACAGGGGAGATGGGCAGGAGAACTGTCTGAAATTCAACAAACACAACTGTAGGGTGCTGCCCCTGGGAGGAATAACCCCACAAGTACAGCCCAAAGGCTGATCTGCTGGAAAGCAGCTCTGAGGAGAAGGACCTGGGGGTCCTGCTGGACAACAAGCTGTCCATGAGTCAGCTAATGATATCCTGGGATGCATCAGGATGAGCATTGCCAGCTGGTCAGGGGAGGTGGTCCTGACCCTCTACCCAGCTCTGGTGAGGCACATCTGGAAAGCTGTGTCCAGTTCTGGTTTCCTCAGGACTTGAGAGACACAGAGCTTTTGGAGAAAACCCAGCAGAGGGCAACAAAAGTGATTAACCCACCTACATGTTCCCCTTACTACTGGCTGAACATCTCTCCAATTAAAGAGTGTGGGGCAAAGAAACAAAAATAATAACAATTGATAAGAATTAATAAGAATTAATAATAATAAAGAAAAATAACATTATAATAATAATGACCCTCAGGGGTCACTTAGTTCTGTTTTGACCAGTTGGGAAAACCATGCAACAGCTGTTAATTTGTGAAATTCCTAATCTGCATCAGGCTATAGCCTGAAATATAAGAATGCATCCCAGCATCTTAAACTTTAAGCCTATATTAGATAAAGATCAAGCTTCATTATAATGGACCATAGGAAAAATGGAAGAATTCCAAGAACTCATCACTGTCCCTGAAAGCAAATAGTAAATAAAACTCTTACTTTATACTAGGAAGTGGTCTACTACCAAATGCTGCAGAGAAGACAAAAGAAAGAGCAATACTTCAATTTCCCTAGACCACCAGTATGACTCCAAATCTGAGATTTGTTTTACCACTGAGTATTAGAACAGAATATATCAATCAATCACCTAAGAATTTAATGACACTAGAACCACCACCACCACTGTCTTCCATTTACATTCTCTTAGGTTGTTCAACATCCAGAGTTTCATAAAAACATGAAATAATCCCCTTTCACATTCATTCCACTGCAGAAGTTGGATGATATTTATCAAGGATAACAACATTTTCTTTTCTTCTGCTAAGAATGACTCTCATAAATAAATATAAATATTAATAAATCTAAATCTAAATAACCTAAATCTAAATATAGAATAACATGCATATCATGCAGATACAGTGTAAATATGATGCAAACAACCAGTAAGCCATCCTGCATAGTCTCTTGAAGATCCCAAAATACCAGTACCAAATGCTAATACATATACACCAAAGACTTCAGTTTTTAGTGAGGCATCTTACATTGCCAAACAAGTTCCATTCATTTGCCAGGTTCCATCTTAAAATAAATTCAGACTCTGGCTCTCACCACTTTTTTTTAAAAAACTCCTCCTGAGTTTAATTTTTAGGATGTTTAGAAGTAATCTTCTAAATTTCTTGGCTAAGAAATACCCATTATTGTGTTATAGCTTTTGATATTAGACCAGCATTTTTAATTCATGTAAGGACTTCTTCTCCCTTTTTAACAATATCCCCTGAATATAAGGAACTGTCAATCCTCTTCAAACTTTCATTTGCCTAAAGTAAATAAACCCTAATCTTTTCATTTTTCCCTATAAAATGAAAACTCCATTTTCCAAAGCCTTCTGTGTTCTTATTCCAATTTAGTTTTGTTTTGTTTTGCTTTGCTTTTCTTCAACATAGGTGAGAATAGAACATTATACTCCAAAGTATTTCAGTGTCTTCTGCAGGAAGGTTTTCTTGTGTGACTTGCCGTGCATAATATCTCCTAACTTTGTGTCATCTGTAAATTCTTAGCAAATAATTTGATTCTGTCTCCTTGGCCATTAATATGAAGAGCATAGGTCCGAATACTGAGCATTGAGGTAGTAATCACTGTCAGCCTAATAACTCTTTCCAAAATACGATTTAGGGCAATTTTTTCCCCTTAAACAGCCCTTTATCCATTTCACATTAATCCCTCATATCTTCAACTTAAATAGTAATTTCCTATAAAGTGTTGTAATGAACACATAAACCTATCTAGATTATATCTCTTGTACACTTCTATGTAGTAACTCACTGATTTGACATTAAATGAAAAAAAAAATTAGTCTGTCTTGAGTTATCTTTAACAAAATCATGCTGCAATTTAGTCTACTTTGTATTGCCAATCTGCTCTTCCTTATGCATTCCTCCAAAATCTGTTCTAAAATTTTGCACAGTAAAAGTTACATTGAAAGGCCTGGTGTTGCTCAGAATCATCTTCTCTGAAGATATCTGTACTACATTTGCAGCCTTTCAGACAACATTTGTGGTTTCACCAAGTGCCTTCTACTGGACTTGCCAGTTGACATTCCAGTTCTTTTAATGGTGTGGAAGAGGAATTTCCTACATTCTAAGTTTTATTATACCATATGGTGGGGTTTTTTTCCATTGGAAAACCTGGTTCTCTAATTTAACTATGAATTTGCATTTATTCATATTGCAATTTAACATGAAGAACATAACCTATCCATAGTTATTTTTACAGCCACATTTTCTACAAGAGCTTCACACTCACTGAAAGAGTCCATATCGCCACTGCTTCCGGGTCCTTCATCAAGCATTTATTAAAGAAATCAGTGTTCTACCCTGTTCTAACCTTTGCTAGCAGTTTCAAATCAACTGATGTTGGGAAAGTGAAGAATTTGATACAATTTGCAGAATTAGTTATTTCACTTGTTGTTTTGTAAATAACTTAATTGATACTGTTGTTTAAAAATGCCTTTTCAAAGGAAATCCTTTTTCTTTCTTATCCTGTATCTGTAGTGCTTCCTCTACCACAGAGGTTTTCCCAAAGATATTCTGGCTTAACCATAGCCTTGCATTTTTGTCTTTTTACAGTCAAAATGTCACTAATTTTAGAGAACCTTTCTAGCCCTGCTGTTGCAAAAGTCTGTGTTAATTTGTTGTACAATAGTCAGTGTTTAATTTTGTGGCACATATAACAAAAGGGCTTACTAAACAGTTGCTTTCTCAGGCTTTAACATAAATATTGGTTTTTGTTTGGCATAAAATGCTATCACCTGTGATTTTTATTATAAAATACCATGCATTTTCTATTAGAATTTTTCTGTAAGTTTTATAAACTCTAGTCCTTATTCACTCTCACAGTATTCATTTTAGGATAGATGATCTTCTCTAGTGATAAATGGTTTTAGATGGAATAGCCATTTTACTTCGTAGTCATGTTGCTCTAAGTAAATCAAATGATCAAACTTTTTTGTGGTTTTTGTGATATAGATTCCAATCTATTAAAAATTGCCTGAACCCTTCTCACATGTTTTCAGAGAGTCCTTATGTGGGAAGGATGTTTAGCTGTATTCTCATCTATCACACACTTAGGCATAAAATTAAGATTTGAAAGGAAAATTTTATTTCAAGCACCCAACAAAGTGACTTGATTTTCACAAGGGCTTCACTCTCAGCAGGTCACCAAAGGGCCAGCATGAGTGCAGCAGGGACAGTCTTTACCCATGAAGTGTGCCTTTGCCAGTCTTCATTTCTAGTGTTCAGGAGTTTTCATTGTGGCCTTAAATTGCATTTAATAAAACCCCAAACATAGAGCTGGTGATTTATGCCCTCCCTGTGAGCAGAGCTAGTTAATTTCAATTCCTGATACAAAGAAGACACATATTTAATATTGATACCTCTGATCTCTCCACATTTTGTACTCCTTCTGCTGTCCAACCGATGATTGTCACTGAATATTTCCATGGAAGAGTGGGAAAAACAATTTCAGGTACAAGTCAACTTTCTGACAGTAGTTCATCCAGCCCTAAGTTTTTTCACCTTTGACATCTCTTTGCCTACGTGAGTGCTGAAGTGTGCATTGTGTCCTGTCACCCAGATGCAAAACACCAGCACTTTTTAGCATCTCAGCCACATACCTGGCATATATCCCTCAAGGAAACAATGTCCCTCACCTACAATATTGATTTTTAGAAGCATGCAAATTGCACAAAGGTAGGAACTGTTTATTACAGGATTAGCACTATCCTAAAACTGCATCATCCTGAGTAGTTGGGATTCCCAAAGCTGCTTCATGGTGTGACCATCTGCAACACTCCCAGATCCTGCATCTGTATTGATTACTCATCCAAATAAACCAACTTTCACATTTAATTAGAGTTCACCAGGTAAAGATTTCTCTCCAAATGAAAATACTGATGTTGGAAAAAAACAAAAACCAAAACCACTGAACAAAAAACAGAATAAAAAAACAACACCAAAGAGGAATAATGCAAATGGCTTCAGCCAATTTTCAACTCCAAATTCTTAAGAAAATAAAAAAAAAGAATGACCCAGGAATCTAGATTCTAGCCATCTTCTTTCTGCTGCTTCTCTGGGATCCAGACTCCTTGGCTGAACCGTGCCCCTCCAGCACGGATCTCCAACCTGCTGGCTCCACAGTGCACGAGAGGAGAGTGGCAGGATGGAGTGCTCAGCCTGGGGTGGCCTTGGGTGACCCCAGGCTGCTCAGGCTGTCTCCAGGGACAGCTCCAAATGCAGCTGGATTGCTGGGTCACAAACCAAAATCTTTTCAGTCCTTGGAGACAAGGATACAGAAGGAGATGTATATGTGTGAAATAGGTTGCTCTGTTGTTTGCTCAATTTTTTTTCATCTGAACATTAGAAATACTTGGATTTATTTTGTCTATGATTAGAACAAGATTGAAATTAGTTCTCATTATTAGACAAATTGCTGGATGTCCGCAAGAATCCTATATTGTCTATCTTTCCTACATAAATAATAATAGCTATTTTCTCTGGCTATGAATATTGCATGTCAAAGTTAATCTTCAATTCCCTTTGCTTATTTTTTTCAGTATTTTTGCCGCTCCTTTAGAATAATATAGAATTGCTTTTCAGCATGCTAAGTGTCTGCCACCTCTTGCAGGCAGAGTTAATGTCTCCTTGGAGTTTTCCATTAATCCCGCAGTAGTAGAGTTTCATTCCTTCATTTGTAAAATTTTCTTTCTTTCTGCATAACTTTGTAGTGCACAGTCTGCTCTACAGATCATTATTTCTAGATTATGTGTCTTCTGCTGAAAGAATTTATCTTCTGCAAGTGTTTTTCTAGTGGTGCTTGGTACAAAAAGATTTCCGGAACTTTCTCCTTTTATTCCTCCTACATACCATCCTTGATCAGAAATATCTCAGGAAGGTGGAAGGATAACAGTCAAAGAAAAATTTTTCTTATCATTACCCCTAATAGCTCCCTGGCAGAGATTCAGCAACAGGAGTTTAGCTTTTGGAGCATGGGCTGTAATGAAGAGCATCACTCAAGCACCTCTGCAGCTGCACATTGCTCTTGTTGGCAGCACCTGTGAGAGCCAGAACACTTTCACCATGGCTTTGCAATGTGCACACCCCTCAAAGTAGAAGGAGATTCACCCTGGCCTTCTGGTTTGTCAAAAAACCACTTTCTTCCACAGCAGTGGTCTAGCTAGAATCAAGAACCATTACTGCTATCCTAAACTGATCTGTGCTAACAAAAAAAAGTGATAAGAAGGCAAGTTAAGGCAAAAGAAACAACAAATCAAAATTACTTTCCCTAGAGAGTTTAATTTTAATGGCACCCGGTGCCAGTGTGGCTGTGTGAATCAACCCATCCAGGTAACCACGGTGACCCCAAACTGCAGCTGAGATACAAAGATTGGAGTTTTTCATTACCTGGCTAACAGTGTTGGACAGCAGAGACATGTGGGGAGGCTCAGTTCGTCCTTGCACACTGCAGTGGAGCAGAGGGGTTGGTACTGCCTGCTCCAAAGGGATTCTCACACACACGATTTACCACAAGGCTCTGCCTTTAGGATCCCTCTCTCTCTCTCTCTCTCTCTCTCTCCCCCCTCCCCACCCACAGCAGGAAACTCAAGTGTATCTCTGAGAGTTATCTCCACACAGGAATTCCACCTCTCAAAACAGGCGAACAATACTAGCCATAAAACAGAGTTTTCCCACACTGACATTCTTAGCATTCCCAGCTGCAAGGTCAGTTTGAGAGAAGCTATTACATCCTCTTTGTCAAATCTTCTGGTTTTAACCCTTTCCTCCCAACAGTGACATATGCACCGGGCTGGTGATAAGTCACACAATCAGAGTACATCTGCCTTAGGCGCCATGAGAGAAGAGCAGAGGATGCCCACACATTTTCCCATGCCATGTTGTAGTGTGTGATGGGAGCTCAGTGACATTTTTTGATGAGCAGGACTGGATGGGGGGAAGGTCTTAATGGCTTGTCAGAACCATTAAGAAAATTGGATAGGTGGAACCAGTGTCTTAGAGCAAAATGATATATTCCTGTATGACTCCTGAGATTGCACAGCTGTCATTTATTAAAGATGCAGCACTCCTGCTACAGCCTGTGAACCACTTGCTAGCACTGTCCATTTCAGAAAAATCATAACTAAATTCCTTCATTCTCATTCTGTTCTGTTAATGAAGTTCTTGTGTGTTTTTACATCTGAGATTCCTAATCAATCAAACACTTAAACCACCTAGGGGCAAATTATCTTCTTTGAGAGGGGAAGATACAATGAAAGAAAAAAAGGTCCAATCATTATGACTATCTTTTTTGTAAGTGTTACAGAAAAGAAAAAAGAGTATAAATTGAATGCAATTTTGCTTTAATTAAGAAAAATGAAAATAATTGTATATTCTATTTCCACTTGTGACACTTTGTTGTATGCTTGAAGTATAATTAAATTGCAGTCAGACAATTTCAGAAGCAAAATTCTTGGAACATCTGCTGAAGAGAAGACAGCTGTCTATAATAACAATAATCTGAGATGATTTATGATATTTGCATCCTGTGCTTGTTCACTTTTTTTTTTGCTTGAATTTTTATATATTTATCCCATTTTGAATCCTTAGTTAACATTCACCTAGTTATCTTTTTTTCCTTCTTAATTTTGGCTTGTTTTCTATAAACACTTTTCCTACTTTGCCCATTTCACCTCTCTTTTTACCTGTCTCACATGTACCTGTGAAAGGCCACTGGAGAGATCTTGTAAATAATCAGATCTGATCTGATTTTCATAAAAATATTTGGATGCCTTGTTAGGTGATGCTGAATAATGATTGCGCCCCTTCTGCACAGCCTTTGGAAGAGATCAGGCAATGCAAAGAATTTGACCTTGACCTTACTACCTGAATGGCAATGATTACATATAGATATTGCTTGTTCCAAGAATCATGCAAAATAGATGTGCCAGACTGTGTTCTCACTCACTGTTCAATAGCTGTTTGGGGATAATTTATTTGTGAGATGACAGAATGCAGTTTACAAATTGTATCCTGTATACCTAATGAGACAATTATTTCAGGAGAGTCTGAGCTGTCCAGCAAAACAGACACAGAGCAAACGGAAAGCCTGTGCTGGAAAGAATGAGCAAGTTTGTTTAACCTAACAGGGTCCTGGTTAGGCTGTCATTTGCTTGCATGTAACTTCCACTGGCGGAAAATGAGGTCTCACAAATTTGCCCTGAAAAACTGCCCAAGCCAGGTTTCCGAAGGCTATCTACAAACTCTTCGGACTTTTAGAAGATGTTGTCTTCTCTGAATATGAAGTTTGAAAGTAAGGGTGCCTAAACTGAAAACAGATGGGGGGAGAGGGACAGATCTTTCTTTCTAATGGCACAGTGAGAGTGCTGTCTCCCAAAGAAAGGAGACAGCCAAGAGCTGAAATTCAAGTTGTAAGCAGAAATGGCTTCCAGAGCAGTGTAATAAAGTGCATATATTTAACTCATTATTTTTAGTTTACAAATGTTTGTTGACAGGAATGACAAATATAATGTGCATATGAGACTGAGGAGCAGGAATGAAACATTCTGTCTCCACTTGAAATAGTCTCCTTGTAATCCAAACAAACACACACACCTGCAAATTCCTCACAAGTCATGCAGCTGAAGCTCAGAAGATGACTCATGTTGTGCTTGACTGGAACACTTGCTGAGGTAGGCCTGTGTGGACTCGGCATTTCGTGCCGTGGGATGTTTAATAGCTGGGAGTAGCCATGTTGCAATGCAGCAATTTTAAGCAAAGACTTTCTTCATTCCAAGCGACTGAAAAAGATCTACCAGCGCAGTTATTTAAAAACCCAGAAAAGCATAAATACAGTTCAACATGAGAGGGGGAAGAGGGAGAACCTAAGCACCACTGCAGGTCTGGATGTGATGTATACTGCATCAGCTGATCTTCTCAGGTTCTCCTCAGTAATGCCATGGGTCAGTTCCTGTGGGGCAGCCCTTAATCAGGAGATTTTCCTGGATCATGTCAGTACTGGTTTTGACCATAAAACACAGGTATCATACATTAATGATATCAAACAACATGTATTAGTCTTCAAACAGCCAGCTTCTGAGATGTGTCTAGGTGACATATTTGCATGGAAGTGAGACTGGAGAAGAAACCATGATACCATATGATACCATAAGTTGCCATTGGGTACAGAACCCAGTGCATATGGAAATGTATAGCTCAAAAACATAGCAGTAAAAAATAAGAAGAGGCTCACAGCTCTATATCTTTGCCCTTTTTTGCTATAATTTGATATACTTACTCAGTTTCAAAGGATTGTAATAGTGTGTAATTACTCTTTAAAATGACATCTATTTTTAGTAGGTTTGAATTATTTGGAACACCAGAATGAGGTTTGAGGACACGTTGTTCAGTGAGCAGGGCATGTCAGTGCTGTGTCTGGGCAAGACAGGGGTGGGAGGTGCCTTTGCCACCACTCTCTATGAGATGCAGAACTGAACCAGGACAGGTGGGCACAGCACTGACAGGGCAGGAACCACCATCAGTGTGTCACTGAGACTTCAGAAGGGCTATGAACTCCTGACCACCATGAGCTCTGGTCCTCTGACAGTTCTGGCTGGCTGGCCAGTAGTCAGGGAGTACTTATGTCAAGTGTCAGTGTTGAAGAGAGTGTTGGATCTGTGTTTCACATGAAAAGAAAAATATTTAAATCAATTCTAATTTTTGCATTGACTCAATGAAGATTAGGACTTTACCACGCTTTTTATCAAAATGACACTAGGTAGACCAGGACACAGTCATTACTTTCTCAAATAATGTCCTTTGATTTCTTTGATGATTTAATGTTAATTAAAGAAAGGGAGGAAGGAAGATGGTTGTCCATAGTGCTTTTTGCTAGAAATGAGCTCAAACCTAGAATGAAGTTTGAAGCTGGTGCTCTACTTAGTGTTTCTTTTTCTTTGGAAGCATACAGTAGAAAATAGTTCTTCCTTTGCTCTTCTGATGTTTAATTTTGATCCCACAGGGACAAGTGCTTTGCAAATATCTCAAAGAGATGCTTTGCAAATATCTTAAGGAGATGCTCTGTGCTGTGAGGAGAAATCCAGAGGGACCTGGGCAGGCTTGAGAGGTGGGGCTGTGTGAACCTCATGAAGTTCAACAAGTCCAAGTACAAGGTGCTGCACTTGCATCAGGGCAATCCCAAGCACAAATACAGGCTGGGAAGAGAGTGTATTGAGAGCAGCCCTGAAGACAAGGTCTTGGGGATGTTGGTGAGTGAGGAGCTCATCATGATGTGCACTTGTAGCCTAAAAAGGCAGTTGTGTCCTCAGCTGCATGAAAAGCAGTGTGACCAGAAGAACAAGGGAGGCATTCTGCCCCTTTACTCCATTCTGGTGAGTTCCCACCTGCAGTACTCATTCAGTTCCAGGGCCCTGAACATAAGAAGGACTTGTTGGAATAAGTCCTGAGGAAGACTACAAGTATGATCAAAGGGCTGGAGCACCTCTCCTTTGAAGGCAGGCTCATAAAATTGGGCCTGGAGAGAGAAGGTTCTGGGAGAACTTACAGCACCTTCCAGTGCTTCGAGTACATCAAGGGGCTACAAGAAAGCAGGAGAGGAACTTTTTATGAGGACATATTGTGGTCAAACAGGGGGAATAGCTTTAAACTGAAAGAAATAAAGAAGATATTCTTTCCTGTGAGCATGGTGAGATATTGGAACAAGTTGTCCAGAGAAGTGGTGGATGCCCCATCGCCTGAAATGTTCAAGGCCAGGTTGGATGTGGCTCTGAGGAACCTGGTCTAGTGGAAGGTACACCTGCCCATGTCAGGGATGTTGGAAGTAGATGATTAAGGTTCCTTCCCATCCAAACCATCCTATGACTCTATTTCATAAATCCTTTCAACACACAGAAGATTCAGAAAGGAGTCCTGCTCTTTTTGTCCCTTCTGCACCAACAAAATATATATCTCAGAAATTGAGTCCAAGATTTTAAAGAACACATACATGTCAATCTTAATTATATTTCTATGTGATCTTCTCTGGATGGTGGGAAAATAAGTAATCAAAGACAAACAAAAAAAGGTAACATGCTAGCAAAAAAAGAGAAACCTTGTCTCATTTCCCTAAATGGGATCTTATTATATCTGTATTTTGAAACTGAAATGAAAATGTAATCTTCCACTTCTGTTTCTGCAATAATGTTGCACAATATGGGGACAAAAAGCAGATTCGCTCCAGTTGCCTAATTGGACAGAAGTAGTTGCTGAATGCCAGCCTGACCTAAATGGAACTGAAGGATTTTCACCAACCTTTCATCCTTTTGTATTTTCTAAGGGTAATCTTCCTTCCTTTGTGATTCCTTCACTAGGCTGCAGCTGGGAGAACAAGAGGTACAGCTGAACTCAGAGCATCTTTCCATGCCTAGCTCATAAGGAAGTGGTTTGCTTGAGGCAAGAACTAAATGACCTGCTCATAATCAATGTTTTTCAATTAATTTAATCTTTTCTCTTGCAATCAGTTTGTCATGAAGAGACCAGATTATATAAATACATTCCTCATCTAATGTCATTGGATGAATGCTGCAAGAGAAAATAAAGTAACTGTCTTTGTATTGATAAAAACTGTCATTTCAAGGCTGTTTGCCACTCGGTAGCATCTCTGCTAAAACTACAACTAAGCAGATGGGCTCATTAGGACCATTCTGAGGTTGTCCTCTGGACAGGACAGAGCAGCAGGTAGCATCTCAGTTGGAAGTAAGATTTTGAGTTTCAGTCACGGCTAACCAGCTAAGTTGGTTCAAATTATCTCTACAATTTCAAACTAGAGATGAAGGATGCACCCAGCCTGTTACATTTTTCATGTATATGGTAGCATGAAATACAGCTAGAGCAAAAGTTAGAGCAGGGCTGCGTTTTGCCTCTCCCTTTGCCCTGAGATGGCCATCCTCACCCCTTTTCCTGATAAAGCACCAAAGTAGGGATGTTGAAGGTGTGAGCTGGAGGGATAAAATGCTGCAGATTATATTTAGCCCACCGGTACAATGAAGTCTGCAGCAGAGGCATATTGCCAGGAGAAGAGAGATCTCAGGATCCTCAGCCCCTATACAAGAGGGTCGTGTGATACATGAAGCATTGATGGCAGGGGCTGCAGCTTTCAAATATACAGATTATCATTTAGCAGCAGTCTTCTTCGTGTGCTATAGATTATTTTATACCAGTTAAGCAGATGTAATAGCAAATAGCAGCAGGAAAGCAGAAAGCCTGAAAACACAATGCAGCCAGAGCTGGTTTGCTGTGCTGCTTCACAGATTTCCTGTTACCTGCTGAGCTGTGCAGGCGAGGGGTTTAACTGCTTCCTCCCAGTGGCCACTCAGATTAAAAGCCTGAGCTCTGTGACATATGGCTGCTCCAGTTGCAGTGGATCTCTCAGCTTGTTTCCAACATGCTATAACTTCAATTTACCAGAATGGCACTTATAGATGTCCAATTAAATTGTCCCATTTTATTGGGGAAAATGCTTTCCCAATGGTACTGTATGCCACTGAATAGAATTCAAAAATCACTTCGCCTGTTATGACTTTTATTTTCATAAAGAATACAAACATGAAATACTTAATGTGATGTCCTAATTAATGAAAATATGCCAAACCCCTTTATTTTCCAGAGACAATTATATTACACTGTTACATTTCCCTATTTCACGGCTGCATATTTTATATACTGTAACCATGGTTACTGTGTCATTAAAGTCTATTCAGAGGGAGTTGGGCATAGCATCAAGCTATCACTGAGAATGATTGCTTTTGTAAATTTGAAAGAATCTCTGCAGCTAATTACTGTGAGTTTGTGTAAATTGGACCAATGGAGAGCATGAAATTTGGAACAAATTATTGTACAGTCTGAAGCAAATGAAGAATATTTTTATTTGATTTAGGAACTTGCCTTCTGTATCACAAACCTCTTAAACTTTTAACTGTGTAAAGCTCAAGCCATACGCTGGCACATTGCTGATACAGGAACACAGACAGCCCTGGCTGAACTGGGACTTGAATGGTCTTAAATAGAAAGCACTTGCAATGGGCAGAAAGCTGGGGAAAGGACAGAGCATGCTCAAGCTGTTCTGATTTTGCATTGTTTTGAAATTTTAGAAGGAAATTCAGCTGCTTGGAGATCTTTTGAGTTGTCTCTTACCTGCCAATTAAGTATATGTTTCCTACACGTGGTGCACTATGTATTTGGATAGAGTGAGGCTCTCTCCTCAGCAGCCCAGAATTGTAGTAGCCGATGTAAAGTAGGATCTTGCTATCACATTTCCTTAATCCTTCTTCAAATACTGATATCCTTATCAGAAAACAACATAGTCATGGCCACACAGATGCCTAGCAGCCTTTGAACTGTTTGGAAAGCTGAATCTAACAGTCAAATATCCTCATACTCTGTGTGCTACTAATCACTTTTGCAGCTTCCCCCCCAACTTTTCAATAATTGCATGATTTGTGGCATCCTGATATGTTAGTAAGAATTTTCCATTCCTCCTTGTACCTCTGTCCTCGTCAAATACTTGGGGTTTTTTTTGTTCCACCAGCCTTTGAAACATTTGCATGGGACACTGCCACAGTGAGTTCAGTAACTGCACTGAAGTGAGGGTATGTGGGGTGATGGCTCCCATCAGCAGAGCAGCTGATGGCTTATCCCTGTCCTGTCTCTGTCCCTGTACTGCCACACACCCTCCATCTGCCAACAGCCAGGGGCAGTGAATTTTCTGAGTTTCATCTCTAATAATGGTTCATCTGCTATAGCAGATATTGATAACTAATCTTACTGCTCCTCATGGACTCAGGGAACCTCATACTGTTCTGATCCAAGCTGATGTTTACTTTGTATTGTGTTGCTTGTGTAACACTGCGTTACAGCAGACATTTTTCCTTCTCACAGATCTCAGAGAATAAGCAGAAAATCAACAGCACCTTCTCCAGATGACAGTGAGCACAAACTGTGTAGGGCTCCATAAAAACCTCTTGCCCCAAGCACTCGTCTTCCCCATATTTTGAATTCTAACACAGGAGCTGTGGAAGAAACCACATTGTCTCCATCAGCTTTGGGGAACACATTTTCACAGATGAATGGGGGAAAACCTAATATAAATCTTGAGCAGTCACCAACAATCCCTGTCTATTCACCATTATCCAATTTTGTCCCTAAAAGCAGCTCTGCACAGCCTGGCTATCAGTGCCCAGCATGACAGACTTGGCAAGATGAAGATGCAAAATCTGGATTTCCCAATGACCAGTGCCAGTGTGGCCAGTCACAGGCTGGTGCCAGCAGTCCTCAGACAAACAGTTGCTAAAGTAGGGGTGAAAAAATCCTGCCAGTGCTAAGAAACACTGAGTCTCACATAGCCTTTTTTGTAACAAATAATTAGGCTGTTTTGATTTCAGTGCTGTTAATTGAATAAATAAGATCAGTAACATGACACAGGCCTGTCCAATCTCCCTAACCTGATCACCAACAGAGTTGGAATTTTGCGGCTCAGGCTCTTTACCAACCTTTTCTCCACTAAGTGGTCCTTCCTTCTTTTTTTTTTTTTCTGCATCTGTTCACTTATCAAATTTATCAGCAGGATGCTTGAGCCCTTACCTAGGATAATATCCTGTCAGAAGGTAGATAATGGCAGGGTATGGTATTGTATTTATCTTTCTGTGGTATTTTTGCATCATTTTGGAAAAGGCCAAGTATGCCTGCAATGATGTGGTGTTATCAGAGAACATTTCAAAACCTATTTTGCACTCAGAGGTTAGCAATGGGAGAGACAAGCACTTCAACATCACCAGCAGCAGGTGATCCTGCACCTCCTCATTTGCAGTAGTTCAGCAAAACCAGCCTCCAACCCTGTTTGGAAAGTGTGGGCATCTCCAGTATGCTCAGAGCTCTGTTTTCCTCTCTTGTGTTGCTCCCTGGCAGAGTGTAAACTACTCACTGGTAATGCAGGGTGGAAACACACCCCATCTCAGTCAAAAGCCTTAGGAGCATACATGAGACACACATTTGTGTGGGGACACAGAGAAAAACTGCCCTCCTGGCAAATGTGGTAAGCACATAATCCTCCATGTGACAGGGGCTTGCAGCAAGTACAATGCAAGAGAACTCCAGAGCACTCCACTTGATACTTCAGTCTGCTGCTTTGTTCATGGCTTCTGCTAAATTCACACTGCATTTCCCATTAAGTTAGTAAATGCTCATTTCAGAGAAACCCTGGTGCTTTTTTTAACATTTCCAAAAATAAAGCATAACCAGAGGGTTCCCGTTATGTAACATAAATATTTTATTATCTTCCACATTATTCACTTGCAGAAGAATAATCTAGACACGGTTTTGGCCTCTTTCATTACATAGCCTTGAAAAATATGATGCCATATTGCACAGGTTGTTCTTCCACATAACCATGGAATATTGCATTATATACACCTAACCCTTTGCCAAGTTGATTCTTGAAAAGACAGGAAAAATGAAAGCACTTCTTACATCAACTCCTATTGATGGCTTTTTATCCAAAATTAATTGTGTCTGACAATGTACTCTTTCAGCTTAATGAGGGTTTTTTTTGATTTTTCAACAATACAAAATTGCAGTTTCTGCTAGATTCATCATTCCATGCCACAGAGCTGTGAAAATTAAATTCAAGATCCTGCAGGTCTTGGTCTTCCCAGGCTAAGTGCTGTGCCATGGGGAGCTCTGCTGGGGTTGCCAGGTTGCTGCACAGATGTAGCTGCTTGTGTGTTGAAGCATATGCAATGAGCCACAGTGCCACAATCTCTGGGCTTATTAACAAAGGGGCATCTCCATGCTTTTATCAGTTTGATGGTTCTCAGTTCCAGACTGTTCTGTTTTGGCAGGGATAGAGTTGATTTTTTTCATAGTAGCTGGTATGAGGCTATGCTTTGGATTTGTGCTGAAAACAGTGTTGATAGTTCAGGGATGTGTTTGTTATTGCCAAGCAGGGCTTACACAGCATAAAATTTTTTCTGCCTCTTATCCCACCCCACCAGTGAGGAGGCTGAGGGTGCAGAAGGAGTTTGGAGGAGACACAGCCAAGACAGCTGATCCCAGCTGGCTCAAGGGACATTCCAAATCATATGGCATCCTGCTCAGCATCTAAAGCTGGGGGAAGAAGGAGGAAGGGGAAGATGTTCAGTGTAGTGCTGCTTGTCTTCCCAAGTTACCATTACGCATGATGGAACTCATTCCTGAGGATGGCCAAACACCTGCTTGTCCATTGGAAGTGGTGATCACTTCCTTGTATTGCTTTGCTTGTGCACATGGCTTTGGCTCTACTAAACTGCACTATCTTTATCTCAACCCACAAGTTTTCTCCTTTTACCCTTCTGGAGGGCTGAGGGGAGGAGAAGGATGAGGAACCTTGGAACACACAGTACCTTAGCATGGACTGAAACCCTTGTTCATGTAGTTGAGGCGGATTTGGGGCTGATGAGGAAATACACATCACAGCCCAGGCTGCCAGCAGCCATCAGATTTCCTGGTTTTCCTTCCCACTGATAGGGATCTTTGGGAAACAACCTTCAAGCGGTGTTTTGAAGCTTTTTCTAAAGTTCAGACTAGAGAAATGACCTGTGCATTACTGGGCTACCTGCCATCTTTGCAAACATACCTGGCCTAATTAATACAAGTGAAGGTAACAAGCACAAAATCCTTACTTGGCTGCAAGATAAATGTTTTCCAGGAATCAGGAATGGATAAGGCTGCTGGGTAGTCAGCCTCCTCCAGAAACACCTTACTCAGTTCTTCTCCACACATAATTTGGCAACTGCTCTATTTCTACAGGATTTCTAATTGAAATCTCTCACTGAATGTCTGGGCCTCTTCCTGTGCACTAAGCAGTTGCACAAGTGCTTATAGATCAGGCTGGACACGTCCATCAAGGGCCAATGCACATCCAGAAATCCTCAGTGCATCCGCATCATCAGCATTCAGTGCATGTGCTGCTGTGCTGACCTTCTCTGAAGGGCACATGTGCATTTTAGTCTTATGCAAAAGGCTCGAGATATCTCAAATATCAAGGACCAGAAAAAGGAAAACCTCACTAGGCTATGCAGCAGTCCAGCCTGGGGCTTGCTGCAGAAGGAGCCAGAGGGGAGGGGGATTATCACTGCAGAGCCAGGCACATAAAAGGCAAGGTACCAAGTTGCCTAAGAAAACATGCCTCATTAAACACTTCATGCACCTACCCAGTAATCACCCAACACAGTCCTTATGATTCAAGCACTACTTGAGGCCATGTCAGCCTGGCATAATGAAACTCTCCATTTAGTAGATATCAGGGCTATTTAAGGTTTGTTAACATTTACAGTTGACTTCATTTTTATTTGAATTACATGCCAGAGATACCAGTAATATTTTGGTATTCTTGCCAAAGAAAACTTTTAATATTTACAGACTCTTTACATGCCAGCTGGCAGATGCTAAGAGTTTGAGTTCTCTTCAAAACAAAATTATTGGAACCAATTACATAAGTCTCATTGACAGTTTACTTTAGCTTTCATTTCCAAGACATCAACATTAGCATCTATGATTTATTTTGCAGCCTTCTGTGGGGAAAGTAAAGCCCTCACCTCTGTATACATATTAACATTTATATGAATCAGCCAGTAATCACTTGGATCCAAGAGCTGAGTGTCATGTTTTAAGCAAGGTGCAGTTGAGCTCCCAGACACAAAATCAGTAGATTGGGCCATCCAGGAAATGTACATGATAGGCCACAAACTGCAAGCTAATGGTCGAAAAAGTTTTGGTCCATGGATTAGGCAATGCCATAAAATATTCTCATTGGGAAATTTGATCTTAGAACCCTGCTTCTTTTCCCAAAAGGATTAAATGATACAGCATAACGTGTCTTCTTGTTCTCCTTTTTTATTAGCTTTTAGCCACAAATCTTGGTCCCTCTTTAGGCTTTTCAGAAACCCAAGCATTTCATCCTGGCTCTGTGTCTGGACTTTCTTGTGCATAATGTATCACTTTGAGCTATTTTACTCCTAGTCCTCACTTTACTCAGATATTTCTTCTTCAGGATCACCAACACACATGTTCCTATTTTGAGTGTCCCTCAGTTTTGAATGGTGGCATGAGCTTGAGCTGATGCTGGTTGAAAGCACCTGCCCATCATTTAAGACAACTCTAAGACAGGAAGCTGCTGCGTTGCTTTACCTGCAATACTGACGTGTTCAACACAGTTGTCACAGATTACAATGAAAGAATGATTTGATTTATTTGCTTGCAAACTACTGTGTATGATACTGCTTTCAGAAGGGAGTCATGGGCAGGTAGGAGGAAGGTGGCTTTTCTTTGTGCATGACAGCTGCCCAGGGGAGAAGCCAACCCTCCGTGATGGGGAGATGGTCCTTCCACAGGGAATGATAAACATGGCCCAGAGGGAGAAGCCTCCACGTCTCATGGGGTTTTGGGGTATTTCTTCCTCTGGATCTTCACAGTGCTCTAGAGGACTACTCCCTGCTGCAATTTAGCAGCAGGACTGTATGTTTTGCTCACCAAATGTAGTGCCATGAGGCCCAGCCAACCCTACAGGAGTTTGTGCAAACACTCCCTCCCAGTCAGGGCCCCATTCATGCTGTCAGCTTTCAGCAGAGCACGAGCTGAGCCCACCTCCAAGAGCAGCACAGTGATTTAATACAGGCAGGTTCAGCTTTCCTGGGCGTTGTGAGGAAGCCAATGCTGGTTACAGCAGCCCAGAAGCGACACTAAGTTAACCTTTTCCAGGGCACAACATAACCAGGTTACGTTTCCTCTGCAATCTGCTCTGGAGCAGCCTGTGCTCCCTGGATGCTTGCAAGGGTGGGTCTCATCTAGCAGACCTTCAGTCCCCAGAATGGGGAAAAATCCCTCAATCACCACAGTTGAGAGATAATCATATCTTTAGTGATGGGAAGGGCATTGTTGGACAAAGTAGTACAAGGGAAAGGGAACAGTTGCACTGGGCAGGTCCACAGTCAGTGGCAGAACAAGTCTTAGGAGAGTCATGTACTCCACATCTCAGAGCCTACAGCCTACCCAACCCCACTGATGACCACGTCCAGTGGGTACAGGACAGTCTCAGATATGGTATCAAAAGCATATTATTTGGTCCCCCTGACACTTGCAGACAATTTTGAGCTACAGATATTTTCTGGACAGCCACACCACAGTGGAGTGGAGTTCTACACGATATATTCCTTCCTTATCTTCCTCAAAAAACAAAGTAAGTCTCAAGATCCCTTGCATGCCCACACAGACAGCTATGAGGGCTGTTGAAATTCTGATGACAATTTTAGGACCTTCCCTACAAAGAGTACTTTTTATCTATCTTGCTGAAATTTCAGCACACTATATACCTTAGCAGCAATGCTGCAAGATCAGATCTCTGCAAATACCAAGGCATTAAACTATATTTTTTTATTCTAGTTTGCACTGGCAACTCCTAAAAATAAAAAAGCTGGTTGAATCCTGACTTCGTAAGTGAAGAAAAATAGTCATATTCCTGTAGCATCAAAATACCTCTTGAATATGTGTCTAGAATGGCTTGTAAAAACTCTAAATAGGGTTTCTTAGCCTTGTAGCAACTACTATTGCCAATGTCTTGGGGAAATATCTAGAAATGATATTAAAGGAAGTAAAGAAAAGGTGGAGGAGGAAGCTGCATGTGAAAACATTCTTTCCCTGATCTATATCTGAATGTTCCCAGTCCACAAGCTCTCAAGTCTACACTTGAACTGTTCATTGAAAGAAGCAGCCAATGTGTATTCTCTTGTCAAGCTCACTTCAAACTGATGCATAACAGCCATGTACTAGCCAAGCTCATTTAAAAGGTGTTTACTTCAACTTCAAACTAAATTTATCTCTCTTCACTCAGATATAAAGTCAGTAATATTTGTAAACCAAACATTATAAGGCAAAGGTCTGACTTGAAGCTGACGCTCACACTGGAGCTGGGAGCATGAAACAGCTGTATAACAGTGATACTTCCCTGGAAATGCTGACATGATTATACAATGGAGACCAATTCAAAGGCAAGGCCTTGGGAAAAGTCTCTGGGGCAAGATAATGATACCTGCCAGGGCAATACTAGACCCTCTTCAAGGGCTGCCCTCCCAGCCCATGGGCAGCACTCACTGCCTGGCCTGACACCTTCACCCATTTCTTCTGGCCTGGCTTCATGTCACTGCCCATCAGGAGACACAGCAATGGCTCCCTCCTAGAAGAGAGAGCCCTGTCACACTCTGCTGCCAAGGCAAATGAGATCTGAAGGAGCCTGAAAACAGCCTTGAGCATTTACTTTCTTAAGCTGGACCTGAGACTGCCTTCAGCTTCGGCAGCCCCTGGGAGCAGCCACCTTCAGGTACAGCAGGTCTCATCTGGAGCACCTCATAATCTCAGGAGGTGCAGACTTGTATCTGACACAGCATTTGCAAAAGGTGTCTCACAAACCATGGCAGATATTAGGTGGCCAAAGGACATGTGCCATGTCCCTACAAGACTCTGTGTGGGCACAGGCAGATGTCTGGACAGGCCAGCTTCTGCCAGCACCAGTGCATCTTAAGCAACTAATCAAGGGCAAACACAACACCACTGTTTTTTCTGAATCTGACTTCCTCCTGTGCATTTGGATTTTCTTCTTTTGTTTTTGTGTGCCACATAATATGAATTTTATTTTGTTCAAACTTCTGGAATTTTTAGCATCCGTTTACAGGGTTACCAGGATAGTTTGCATGGCTCCTTTAGCTGGCAAATATTTTTTCCAAATTGCTTGAACTTTCATTTGCTGTTTCTGTACTGATAGTGATAATGAATTAACAACAGAATGGTACTCCTTGTGTAAATAGGGATGGTCATCTTCAAATCATCTCATGTGTTCCACTTTATGACATTTTTATGTTGTGCAACATGAAAAAAACCAGTACTAAATTTACTTTAATGCTGCTAATGGAAGACGAAATGAGCTTTTTGTAGATAACTACAGGTTCTTGACATTTCTGACTAAATACAGTATAGGGCTACATTTCCACTGTGGTTCTGCAGCTGCAAGAATTCACCTGTGTCTAATCAGGCAAGAAGTTAACATTGAATACCAAATACAAAATCTATAAACTAAAAGCTAGAACTAACTTGATTCCCTGAAGGTCACAGAATTTAAATAGAATGGAGCAAATCCATCTGAAAATGAAACATTCTACATTATTCCATATGTATAGCCTTATGTCTTTGATGTGGGATTTTCAGACTGCTTATTAACCCTTTAAAAAATGTTTTAAGTAATAGTAGTTTGAGTCAGATCTGTCCATGCTTATTCAGGTTTTATTCAAGCCAAGACAGCACCCCAGGGCAAGGATGTCATTGGACCTGTGCAGCCAGAAAGAAGGAAGCAAGTCTTTCCTCCTCCCTTGTATGAGCACAGAGGTCAATGTAATCCAATTCCTTGTGCTCCATTAACTTGTGAAGAGGATGCAGAAAAAGTTTAGCTCTGCAGCATGGTAAGGTGCAGCATGACCAAAGAGGGCAGGGAGGCCCAGATCATTGCATGGATGGAATGTCATGCTCACTGGGTTTGCTCCATGCCTATGGGAAGAGCTCACCTCTCCTTCCCACTCTGCCCATGCTGGTACTTGCAGCCACAGTACATCATCCCATGAACAGCAGAGGAAATTCTGACTGAGAAAACATTGCCAACTCAGGTCTTCTGAGATTCACAGGATAAGATTAAAAGGATATATTTAGCAGCACTGTAATTTCTTTTTTCAGAATCTCATTTACAGACCAAATATTTACAGTTCCTCTTCACAAAAATGTGAAGACATTTGAGATCCTGCACTCTGGTTTGCAAGGATTTACTATGTTACCATCATATATCCTCTAATCACAGAGCAGTTAACACTCAGCCACAGATAAGACATTACAGGTTCCAGTTGCATCTCTAGAAAATGACATTTGCATCTAAATTTAGGTGTCTGAGCTCCTATTTCAGTCGATGGATTTCAGGGCTCAGTCTGGGTGCCTGAACATCAGGGATGGATCTGAGATATCTGCATGGAGCTGGTGGATGTGACCCAAACCCTGCACATCCTGAAGAGGCAGATGTATTTCCTCTGAACTTGGGGCTGGATGGCACTGGACACTGCAGCAAGCCCACACTCCTGCCTTTCTCACAGGCAGTGCTGAAGGCTTCAGAGAAAAGCAGTCTTTGGTAGGCAGCTGCTTCATTCTTCCACCTTGGCTGTGCTGGATGGGAGAGGAGAATTTCTCTCTTAACCCACTTAGCAACCAATTTAACACTCTCACCTATGATGTACTGTGGCCCACTGAATCTCCTCCTCCCAGCTGTAGCTGCTGGCCTTGCTTTTATTCTCACCTGGACTGTCTCATCCTTCAGTGAAGCTTCCTGCACTACTTGTCACAATTTCATCTCCCAGGCATCTCCACAGACAGCCTCATGCTAAAACTGCAATCCCTGGGATTTTTTATAATGCTGCTATCATAGGGGAAGATGAAACTGGAATCTAAGTAAATTAGAGGAATGATAGGATCCTGGGCATCAGGGAGGAGTTGTATTCATGTGAGAAGTCAGTGGATCAAGAGCAGCAAAGGAGACCAGGTCTCATAGAATGAATTGATGTGTCCCACTCAGCATGTTCTTTTGTTGGTAGTCTTCATTACTAGTCTCCCTATGTGGGAGCATAACTGTGCATAGAGCTAAAGGAATTTCACTGGAATTTTCCATTTTAAATTTTGTTTAATTTTTTTATGCCTGAGTAAATTATGTTTTGGTCGGCTATTTTGGTTTTCAGAAGATGCTTTTAACAAAAGCACAATTTTATGTACTGTGACTGTTCTCTCCTCCCTTTGCCATTCTTTGTGGGAGTCCACCTTTGCACAATGCTTTCCCTGTATAAAATTTCACTGATAATTGCTTCAATTTTTGAGCCCATAAGAAAGAATGTTTTATGACAATCTGAAGTGAAACACTGCCTTTTCAGATGACCTCAAATTTCTTATGGGTGACAGTGGAAGAAGCTAAAGAACAATTTGTCTGTGTGTGTGTGTCAATTAACACTTCAGAAACCTGAGTACTCTGTCTCTTTCTGTGCTAGCCCTTGTAGAGGCAAGATCCCTTGCACTGTTTATCCCATCCCCCACCAGTGGTTATCCATCTTGTTTGGTCCTTTTTAGAATAAAATGTTAATTTTTGAGACAAAACAGGCAATACAAGAACTGAAGGTAATTTCCTGGTCATGCTTGAGACAGTGTTCTTCTCTTAAAGTCACAGTAATTTTGATGGGCCCATGTTTAGATGAAGTCCTATCAAGTACGTGGGCACCTGGGCATGCACTGGTGGTTTGCTGGTGTGGTCATTGTCTCAGGGGGTTTGTTCTTGGCAGAGAGAGAGGGCATCAGGAATCTCCTGATGATCACTTACAGAATAACCTACCAAGAGGAATATTCGTCTTATTATTAATTAGGAGATGTCTGTGTCTGCAGCAGGGAGGTTGTGTATTACCTGATTTTTTTTCCACCTCATTTGATTTAGTATTATCCTTGTAAGATATAATCTTTCTTTTAGTGCCATTAAACTCTTGGTCTCAATATTTTGTAAAAATGAGTGTCATAGTTTAATTATACATTGTGAAAGATAAGACATTAATTATTAATCCTTTTATTTTGGCTAAGAGTGTTCTTGCTGGCCACAGTGTGCCCAAACCTTAGAAAATAATCTCTTGTGCAGCTTTTTCTCAAAAGAGATGCCAACACTTGTTACTTAATATCCTCCAAATTTTACCCATGTGCTTCCTAGGAAGTGTTCAGAATTGCAACAAAGACTTGTACCACCTCCCCATGTAGCATCACTTTGCACCTGCTAAGATTTTTGAAATTGTATCTTTGGCCAACCACGACTGAATTGTTAATTGCTCAGACCTGACTTCCTCAAATCTAGTTAAACTTATTCTTCCTCCAACCTTCCCACAGCTATTGTAATATTTTGTCAAGTATTTTAAAAGACGCTAGTGAAAAGATAAGAGAATAAACTAATCCAAAAGAATAAAATTGACAAATTGGGTTGTCAGTGACAACCTTTCTATCCTTCACCATCCAAGTTCCCTGAGGTTTGTGGCATAAACAAATTTTAATTGAGTGACAGATTGTTATTTTTGTACTGAAAAATCCTCTCACAATTTGGGAGAGAAAATGCTCTGATAATTCTTATTAAAATCAGTCTACAAATGATCAAGGCCAGAGGCCTTTTTTGACTGCATTTTTACAATAGCCATCTGGACTTCCTCTGGACATTTGTGCTTGAACCTGGTCTGTATTTTTTATAGTCATTTTGCAGAAGCCCACTCTGTCCAGAAAATCCAAGACCTCAGGTGCAGCTGAGCTAATGAATTACATGCAGTGATGTGCTTTGAGGGGTCTCTTAGGAACTCCTTGTTAAAATTCTACCACCAACCCAGAGGCTGGAGGGATATTTCTCCTCTACTGAGGTCCACCAGATTCCTGCTAAATCAGCAGTGCCAGAGTTGACTTATCCTTTGTGCTCTTAAAGACCATCTAAAGGAGAAATTGTTTTCCTCTGTAATTACTTGCTCCACCTAGACTGGAGCTGCAGCTTACCACAGGCACATATCATTTATTTATTTTGTGATAAGTCTGTTATTGACCTGTATCGACAGCACAGTGCTGGCAGAGTGCAAGTGTGCAGAAATCATTTAGTGATATCAATCACCTCAGCACTGGAAGCAATCTCCCATCCCAGTGATTTCACATTTGCAATGAGAAGATATTAAGTATTTTGGCAAGGGGATAATTAGACAGAAAGTGGCCTCTTTTGTCATTGCAGGACTGATCCTGAGGACCAATCGCATGAAGGAAAAAGTTACCATTGAGTCTAGAAAGCCTGGACAAGGTGCCTGTAGACTCTCTGAAACACATCCCTGGAAATGGTAAATCATGGAGTGATGCACTCCATGTCATCCTCATCACAGCAGCTGTGTGTGCATTTTAACCCACCACAGATGCACAGCCACTGGAATTAGGTCAGCCCCAGTGCAGAGGGTTAAACTAGATTAAATTTTATACATTTGCTACAGGGTGAAAATTCTTGTGCTGACAATAGTTGTGTATATAAGATATTGTTTTGGCAACAATAACTTTATGTGAGCACAGAAAGACCTTCAAAAATCTCTAATGCCTTCCTAAGACAGAGACTCTCAAGCTAATTAAAGGGGTGTACACCCTAAAGACCAATGGGCTCCCCAGTAGAAAATGTCTTGTCATTTTGGAAGTTGGAAGTATTATTTTTACTTTAGATTTTCATGCCATGGTTTCAAAGTCAGTTTGAAACTGATTATTTTCTCACTACTGTTTTTCCAACATTTCTCCTCTGTATTTTCAAGAGATATTTTGTTCTCCAGTCTTCCCCTTTCCTGCTGCCAGCTCTGTCTTTAAAACTCTCTCTTACAGGACTCTTCTGTCCTGTAAGTTCTGACAGACTGAACCCCAGCTTCAGTTACCCAGGATTAGTATTGCCAGCTGGACTGCCTCCAGTGTGTAGTGATGACCTGGAAGAAGGCATGTGCATACACGGGGTGAAGCTCTCCAGTGGCACAAAGACGGGTGCAGGATTAGTCAATAGAATGAGGAAATAACTATGCCCAGAGGGCACTGAATAGAGCACCAGCCAAGGAAAGAGGAGAAGTGCAAGCAGGAAATTGAGCAAGAGAAAAAAATGTTAGATTAAAACCTGGGGTAAGTAAACAGAATGGAAAGATCAGGGGATTTGGATGCAAACTGGCAAGGAAAGCCCCGTTCTCTGTGAGGAATTCAGAAATCCAAGGGCGTTGCTTGAGCACTTGGGCTGGGAAGAGCCCAAAATCCCAGAATAGGACTGACAGCATGGGATAGAGGAGGAAGGAGGTTGAGAGACCACAAGCTAGACAACAGGAACAACAATAAGAACATCATGTTCAACACTGTGCTTGCTCTGTGGAATTAAACACCTCCCTTCTGCTCTGGGACAGAGTTCTGGCATCCATGACCAGAACTGCTGCTTGCACGTCGGCAGCTGTGAGTCCTGGGCATGGATGCTGGAACATGCTGTTGGTTAACAAAACAATTTTATCCAAGTAAACCTGAAACCAAATACTTCATTTTCATTTCTGCTCAGCAGAAAAACAATTCTATTTTTCATGAAGTTGTTATTTTTACCATAAAATGCTTTGATTTTGCCAAGAAAATATTTGTTACTAAATAGTTTCACCTGGAAGTTACCACTTTGCTATGGCCCAAATTGTTATTACAAACTTCTATCTGGCAAGTTATAGGTTTGTTAGGTCATAGCTTCAAATATATACAGACCTCAAACCTGTATTTTTCTTGAGAATCAAATCTCCTAACATAGTCCTTTCTTGCAGTGTTGCACAATGCATAATTTTCAGGCAGAGGATGAGAGCAAGCTTTAGCTCTTCCTTGTACGACAGATACCTAATTTTGAGAATCTAGGTTAACCCAGATCAAAACGGACAATAAAGTACAACATATATTACTATTACCTGGCTGGCTTTGCATTCCTTGAGCGTCCAAGCATGTTATCTGCTGAGACACACTAGGATTTTCCCAGTATCTATAACTATATTAGCAGTTTCTTCCCTGCGTTAAATCCATCTTGAGTTAAAGCATATCCAAGCTGGGGTCACTGGGTTTTGTATGCTTGACTGGAGAAAATTAATGGCTAAGACTAACACAGGTGAGAGCCTGGATTCAGTGGGCAGTGAAGGGTGGGCATGAGGAACAGACTCATGGATGTCAGGTGTGTTTCAAGAAAGCTATATCTCAATTTCCATAACACTAAAGGAACATTTGTTCTAGTTGCATGAGTCTTTGCATTAAAATGTTGCAAATAATCTGCAGGTCTCAGGTTTTTTCCAAATCAGTAGGATAATATTGTGTTGTACAGCTTTTGGGGGTCTGTGCACTTTATAGTTCACCCTATTTCCTGGGCCTAAATTGCTGCTGGTTTTAATGAGTACCTCCAATTCTTGGCTGTCACACTCTATAAATACTGATTTAAAGCTATGTCATATCAAATAAAGTAAAAATAACTTGTTCAAGATCATATTTAATCAAATGAAAGAAATTAGCTATAGGTTGGCTATTTTAGACAGGTAATAATATCACTGATTTTTTTTCCTTCACCATGGACATTAAAAGAAATGCTATTTTTAAAAACTTTCTTCAAAACTGCTGCATTCATTATTGATTTTCTTTCTACAATTGTTTAAACATCAATATCTAACCAACCACTTAATGAAAATGCAGTTTACTGGAAATTATTTTTATCTCACTATTCTTAAGTAATTTATTTTATATCTCAGTTACATGGAGAGGTGAGAGTTCAGGAAGATAAAAAAAAGGAAATCTCTGTGTTCTTGAATGTCTAACTTTTAGCATTAGAATTAGTCAAAATGTCTTTTACCTTCTTTTGCTTTCCTTTCACCATTGATATGAATGACAGCAACTCAGATGTACTGCAGGATATTTTGAAATGAACAAATACCAAGTGTTTATTCAAGAAGAGGACATGTATAAAATTCATTCTGCAACAGATAAATGTTACCAAATATATTTTAAAAATGGTTGTTTCCTGCCTTTCCGCTGGCTTCTGACTAACCTTTTACATAAATGTTTTGCTGTGTGTTCTTCTGTACAGGAAAGAAATCATTCCTGAAGATCTTCTTCCTCTCTACCTTGCAGTTACATATTGGCATTTAGACTTACAAGTCCTAATTAGCACAAGTGATTTTCCTCAGGGAGTTAATATAAATGATAGCAGAAAGAAAAAGTGCTGCTGCATCTCAGCATTGCAGTCACTCTATCACAGACCTATCTTAGTAAATCCTTTAATTATGGACAAGCTGTCAGGTTGCTTAATGCTTCCAAGTAGTCAAAAATGCAGAGCATTGAGCATCAGGATGGCTTCTTCCTCCCAGATTTCTCCTTACCGTGGTAGGAGTTACCACCCAAAGCCACTCCTGTCAGTTCCAGGCATGGTCCACAATAGCTTGTGGTCGTTTTTAATAAAAAAGATGTTGAAAGATGCACCACATCCAGTTTAGAATAATCTCTTTGGGTCTATGTATGTGCTATGTGCATACAGGGAGTCCTGGGCACCAGGATTAAGACAATTAGAAAGGTTCCTATAACATCACTATTTATAGTAATTCTCAATAAACTTGGTAGACTACCTTAACATGCACAGAAAAGGGAAGAAAGGGGAAGAGAAGGAAGAGACAGATCAATTATTTCTTAAGGAGAAGTGCAAGCAGGATGTAGAGTAGAAATGTCATTCTCCCTACAGGACAATATTAAAATGTTCTCAGCAATGAAGAAATTCGAATTAGTTGATTGCACCAGTGTTGAGGAGACACAGCCTCATAGAGATTAGTGGCAGGTTTTTTACTTTTCTAAGTAGAGTAGGATTTTATCTTCAAAACTGGTCTTATAAGTAGCTGTAGAGAGTCTCCTTGTACCTGGTTAGCAGATCAGAGCGGACTCAACTGAATCAGGCAGTGCACTGCAGCCCCTACACTCACCTATGCCCAGAGCCTTGAGCTAAATGTAGCAAAGTTGACAAAACCACTGAGCAACTGGACAAATGTAAGAAAACATTCTATTCCTAACAAGAAATAATTGATCTGGTTCTCTCCAAGGATGAATTCTAGGTTAATTCACCCTGTTTATCATTTCCATAATGCCTTCCATGTAAGATTTCAGAAGGACATGTTTTGAAAGAGAAGAGCAACCTTGTGGTTTCAGTTTTTTACATCAATTTGAAAGGTTTCCCACTTTCATATTTCTAGGTGTGCAGATTCACTGAAGGTAGGGATATTACTGCTAGGACCCAGAGTGTAGGCAGTTCAAACTGCATTACTGAAGCTGGAAACGGGCAGACCCAGAGCAAGCAGTTAGCGACAGTGTTCATGCTCTGCCAACCCTAACCCCTTACTGTGTTAGCTGGAGCCATAATGGCCACCTTGTTATTTGAAACAAAACAAAAAGCAGAGTAAAACAGAAAAAGCAAGCTTTTCAATGACAGCTTTAATTTCTATTACTGAGAAGGAATGTCCCACCAAGGTGAGCACCAGTTTTTATCATTTGCCTTAAGCTCCCAGTTTCATCTCTGCTGTCTTGTTTTATTTGCCAGTGATTTGCAACACAATTTTATCTCAAAGTATGGTAGAAGGATCTATCCAGGGACTCTGACGAAGAGCAAGATCATTACAAATGGTCTGAAACCACCATTCATATATCTTCCAAAAGGTGCTTCAATGAACATTAATAAAAGAGGATTGCAAGTGGAGGTTTGGGTACTTGTCTTCTGTATGGAGAAGGACCTGAAGGGTAAGGTTTCAGAAGGGTAAGGTTTCAACCATTCAGTTGAATGGTTTTAAGATAGCAGTTAATCGTGGATAAGAGTCTTTAAAATCTCAGTGGGATATTTTACCACTTGCCAACTTTTCCTTTCCATCTTATTTTTTTTTATGCAACTTTAGTGTGAAATCAATCTAGTACAAAGATTGCAAATCCCACGAGTGTGCACCATTACTCCAATAATGTTCCAGGCACATGCTATGGAGTGGTATTGGGCACATGTCACAGGCGGTGGCAGGAGGTGTCAGGCCCACGTTATGGGGCAGTGTTGGGTACATGTCACAGGGCAAACAATTAAAATACATGTAGAGATGCAGGCACATGTGACAGCCACGTTATGGGGCAGTGTTGGGCACATGTCACAGGGCAGGAGGTGTCAGGCACATGTCACAGAGTGGGGCACATGTCACAGGGCAGGAGGTGACAGGCCCACGTTATGGGGCAGTGTTGGGCACATGTCACAGGGCAGGAGGTGACAGGCCCACGTTATGGGGGGGTGGCAGCGCAGAGCCCCCACGCGCCGCCCCCTGCCCAGCAGATGGCGCTCGCGCCGCGCGCTCCGGCCTCAGCGCGGTCCCGTCCCTCAGGATCCTCCCCGCGCTCCCCTCGGTCGTGTCCCTCAGGATCCTCACCGCGCTCCCCTCGGTCCCTCGGGATCCTCCCCGCGTTCCCCTCGGTCCCGTCCCTCAGGATCCTCACCGCGCTCCCCTCGGTCCCGTCCATCACAATCCTCACCGCGCTCCCCTCGGTCCCTCAGGATCCTCACCGCGCTCCCCTCGGTCCCGTCCCGCAGGATCCTTCCTGCTCTCCCTTCAGCTTCCCCATTGCTGCCTGCCAGTGTCCGGGCTGCTCCTGCTGGCCCGAGGGCCGCTCGCAGCGTGACCCGGCCCGGCGTCCCTGCCGGTCCAACATCAGCACCCGCCGCCGCGAAGGGCCGAGCTGAGCGTCCTGAGCCCCAGGGCTCCGCGGCAGCCCCGCTGAATAGCATCGCTTAGGATGGGGGAGAATTTCAGGCTTCGGACTCAAGTTGATAAGGTCACTTCTATCCCCAAAAAACCCACTACAATTAGAGCTAGAGATGGGCTTTATTTTACCTCCAACCAATCTCCCTTGGGGGACAAAGAAACAGGATCTTCAGGATCCTTCCAATGCACACAAGAGAGAAGCAGAGGGTTCCCTCACAAGAAAGTGAAAAGGAAGAGAAATTATAGTTCTTAAGTCGTACAGTCCTCTCTAGTCACAGGGATGATCACATGTGGAAATCCTGATAATTAGGATGAGTCCTTGGGTGCCATCCCTGACTAGCTTGTTTTCTAGTCCCCTGTCCCTCTACCTACTGGCTCTTTCTTTCCTGTGTCCCACAGGTCCACAGCATGACTGAGTACTATCACCTAAATTCCTCCATACTTCTTCCTATCCTGACCCCATGCCTCTGTAAGTATCTACAAAACTACCTCGTTGTCCTCTGATCAAGCCTCACTTTCTTTAAAGGCTCTTATTTTTCTAAATGATAAGTGGGAAATACATAGACTCATGGTACCTTGGGGTGACTTGCCTGTCACACTGAATAGGATTTTCTTATTGTTTTCCTGCACTCTCCATGTCTCTGGATCTATTTGTGTTCCGTTGTCTAAAATTTGGGTTATAAACTCTTTGGAAACACAATGTTGCAGACATATCCCTGTTCCATGTTTGCATGCATTTTAGCTGTGGTCCCTGAGCAGCATTTTTTGATAAATTAGTTGTTATCCATACTATGCTACCCAATACTGCAAATTTGTTCAATGCTTTTAATTATAAATTCCTATTCTGGTTATTTATAACTTTGTGAATTTTTATGCTGGGTGTCTGCCTATGTTTCAATTTTTTTTGGAAAGTTTCAGCAAAAATGGTTATACTATTTCCCAGAAAAAAGATTATGAAAAAAGACATTGTTTTGCCAATGTTAATGAATTGGTTGTAAGAATTCCTTTTTGGAAATGCTAGCTACTCCATGCTTTGCCTTGGAGGTTGGCAGGCTGGAGGCCTCCTGGTGCCAGACGCATAAGCACTTGCCCATATTTGGCTGAGTTTTAAACCCTATTCTTTAGTAATATGGCAGAGTTTGGCGGATGAATTCCTCAAAATTTCTGTCTGTCCTGAGCATGTGCTACCTTTTGCAGGCCAACTGCATTATCTCCACAAAGTAATTTATGCCTTCTGCATTCTTACCAACCCAGGATTTCCTTGCAGATGCTTTTAAAAGTTGCAGCAAGGCTTCTGACTGGTGCCTTCTGTGCCCACACACTGCCAAGTCCACAGAGAGCAAGAGACCATCTCTCTTCAGTCCAGGTGATAAAAGACCAAGATCTCAGATATATATCCGGGGAGGACCAAGAGCTTAAGCTGGCAAAGCATGGGAGCTGATTTTGTTAAAAAGAAAATAAAAGGATAAACTTGTTGGATAAGGAGACCATCATCTAAAACCAGTAAGAAGGAATGGGCTATATGAAAAACTCGTAAGACTGGCAATATCAGAACAGAACAAAGTCAGGGATAAAGAAATTCCTGCTGTCCATCTGAAAAGCCATAAAGAAGGGTAAATGCAAGGACATAGGTCACCTTTAGACACTCTAGGATTGAAGAACTAGTTACAAAAGAGAGCAAAGCAGATGAGAAGTCAGTCTGCATGAAGAGAGACTTAGCAGCTTAAGAGAGTAGACTGAGGAGAGATGACTGAGCAGCCTAAAGAGAGTATTAGGAATGGCAGTTTGTGAGAACTGGTTGGAGGAAAGGAAAGATTGAAAAAAGAACTCTGGGGGATGAAAAAAGTGGGTGGAAAGCAGATTCTCTAGATGCAAAACTAATTTGGTGAGGCTGTGTTTAGAGCCAGGCTCATGTACTCAGAAGAAAAGAATAATGAAATTGGAAGAAGAAGCAGAAACAGGAGAGAGTGTGGATGGGAACAGAAGGTTTAGTGTTGTGCTGAATAATGTTTGTGCATGGGACTTCCCATGCAGACAGACGGGAAAAAGAAGCTTTGTGATAAGAAAGGATTAGAGGGAATAAAGCAAAAAAGGTCATGAATGTGTCAAGGGAGAAAAGAAAAACAAGAAAGGAAACCCTTGTAAATTGGTACACGTGATTTGCGACCATGAAGACTTGAAATTACACTCAATTGCTGAGACTTGATCTGTCTTCATGTCAAAAGTATCTGTAAAATTCACTTTCAGACTGCCTCTCATGCTCCCTTATAAAGCTGGCCCACTCAGAAGGTGACTGTCTGGTCTTACTTTGGGTAGAAACATCAGCCCTGCCAATGGTCCGTGCTATCAATAAGATTCCACATGTAGGAATAGAGGAGAGGATTTTGCTGGATTTTCAAAGAATCTTAAAAATTGCAAACAACACTCCCCTTTCTTCTTATAAAGAAAGCTTGCTGCAAGACAGTTTATTAGAGGCTAAGAAGCACCAAAATTACAGATACCAACTGTAATCTTAATTTAATCTGCTTCTGTGTAGCAGCTTGCAGAATGGCTCTACTTGGAATTCACTTTCCTGCTTTCATTTTGCTACATTTTCAACCAGATATAGATATATACATAGAAATCATCAGGAACTTTGCATTGTAGATAATTAAGAAGACCAAAGAATCATAGAGCATTCTAAGTTGGAAGAGACACATTAGGATCATTGAGTTCAGCTCCTGGTCCTGCACAGAACACCCCAAGAATTCACTTGTTGAAATCTAGCAGGTTCGATGCTGTGACCACTTCCCTGGGGGACCTGTTTCAGTGCTCGGTCACTCTCTGGATGAAAAAACTTCTCCTAATATCTAACTTAAACTTCCCTATGATACAACTGCATGCCATTCCATTGGGTCCTGTCACTGGTTATGAGAGTGAAGGCATCGGTACTTGACCTTCACCTGATGAGGTTGTTGAAGATCACAATGAGGTCTCCCCTCAGTCTCCTCTTCTCCAGGCTGAACAAAATGACCTCAGCTGCCCCTGATAAGGCTTCCCCTCAAGACCCTTCACCACCCTTGTGGACCTTCTCAGGATGCTCTCCAATACTTTAAAGTCTTTTTAATAATGTGGTGCTCAAAACTACACCCAGGACTCAAGGTGAGGCTGCCCCAGTGAGGAGCAAAGCAGGACAATCCCTCCCTTGCCCAGATGGACACAGCCCAGATGCTGTGTTTGATGCACTCCATGGTAGAACAATCTTACTGAGCACTAGTTTATACTGTCCATTATAGTGTGTGGCATTGTACCTGTGTTTGGAAGCTCACATAGAATTACTGTGACTATCTGTAAACATAAGGAAATCTTAGGAAAGTACCTGTGATAATGGTCTGCAGCTCCAGTCTCTTTTGGGAGAGGAGATTAGCTGGGAGAGGAGATTAGCTATATAATTTGTATTCCCCAATTAATTTATATCTCATTGTTTCTGGCTTAGCTTTTGTGTGAAGACATTTATATGAAAGATTATGAAGAGATGTTGACTTTGGTGTATCCAATTCACTGATGACTTCAGTTCCTACATCATGTCATTTCTGACATGGATGATGAGTGATAGACCACTTTGAGAAGCTTAAGCCTTGGCTGAGATCTCATGACTCATGCCAAATAGGAGGAATTGAATAGGGAAGGCAGCCAGAAGAGTTGGCAGAATTTACCAGCACTCCTCCTTGAGAAAGCGTAGCTGACTCTTGTAGCATGGTGAAATACAGCATTCCGCATATTCCAGCTGGATACCTGGACTCTCCAGGAGCAACTTCGGTCCAGAACCAATTTTTGTGGTCATGTCACAGCACATAGGACTTTTTCTGCCAGATGCAAACCTGTAACAATCATCAACATTTTGGCCACCCAAAAGGAGGTTGCTGTAATACTCTTCTGATGAGGAGTCATAAATATACTGGAGATTGTGAAGATTGCTGAGGCTTGAATGGAGCTATGTATTAAAAGCTTATGAATTAACTGCTGAACCAGAGTGTAGGTCCACCCTTAACTGTGTTTCTCTATACTCAGCAGTTTTCTTGCTTTTCATTTGTACTTCTTCCATTTACAAACTTTTCACATGACCCTCCCAAGCCAAGGGACTCTACAGATCCCTGTCTGAGGGAGCAGGACATGCAAATGGATCTTCTTGCTGCTGAGATCAATGGACATAGAATTTTTTAATATTCTGAAATGTTTCATTCATGCCTTATAGACACATTTATTCACCTGCTTTTGTGGACTACAGATCCCAAAGGAGATATTTTTCAATGGGAAAAAAAGGGACTTAGCCCAGGCCTTTCCATTAGCAAAGATACCAGATTTTTCATTACAGTGTAGGAAGAAATGCACCTGGCCTCTTGCTGGACATGAAAGCAAAACACACAGTCTCATCTTGCTCTGACTGACCTTCCTGAAAGATCTGAGGATTCCTGGCCTAAAAGAGGCAAGAATGATCTGTGCTGTAGGGAGGTAAGCTTTGTGAGCAACTGTGTGACAGAAGAGAAATTTAAGAAGCCTGTAACTGTAATATAGGAAAGTAGTGGAGAGACAGACTAAGGGTTTCAAGTGCTATATGGAAACATGAACTGCAAACTCAGTTTGCTCAGCAAAAACTGAGCTTGCTTTTGCTTTGCCATATGGACCAGGTTGGATGGATATTAGACCTTCAGCAAATCTCCCGTTTCTCTTCTTTAAGTGTTCACAAGTACTCCCCAACCTGGATGCAGGGGATATCACCAAAACATGGGCTCCATGCATGACACAGCAGGGATTATGGCAGGAACCTGGCAGAAATGTGCAGAACAGTAGGCTCAAAGACACTGGAGATTGGCAGCACTGCCACCACGTCAGAGCTCCTTACATGCCTCCACATGCTGCTCAGTGGGTTACAGGACCCTTGAACAAACAGTGGTTGGTGGTAGCTGGAAGACGCTGCTGCTTCTTATCTCATATCAGGAAAAAAATTCTTCACTGAAAGACTGATTGGGTACTGGAGTCATCTATCCAGGGAGGTGGTGGAGTCACTGTCCCTGGACCTGTTTAAAAAAAGGCTGGACATGGCATTCAATGCCATGGTTTAATTGATGAGGAGGTGTTAGGTCATAGGTTGGACTTGATGATCTCAAAAGTTTTTTCCAGCCTAGTTTATTCTGTGACTCTTGATCTGTCTGCTGCATCTCCAGCAGCACCTGAGGCTGGCTTTGCATCTTAGCCTGGAGTCAATTTCAAATGCAACCCAGTGTCAACCTCATTATCTTGGTCCCAGAATGAAAAGCCTTCAGGAGACTTTAGGGAAAAGAACTAATTCTACTCAAAGTGTTTTACAACATAGAAGAAAAATAGAATTTTATATTTTTGGTGGCACATCAAGAAGCTACAAACAGAATGGTGATAAGAGGTGTAGCTGAGGTGCCTGTACTTTTTGACCTGCTAGAGATGTGATGATTGCTTGGATCCCAGCCACCATAAGTTGTATGGCAGCAACCTCATCCTCACCAGCAGTTTTTTCTTATTCCACCAGAAAATGATGATTGATTGTTCTCTTCACATGTGGACTTTGTAATAATGATCTGTCTTTTTCCTCAGAAAGCTGAATTACTAGCCTGAGGTATTTCTATGAATTCTTTAGGACCACATTGAAAGACCTATATACTTCTTGAGAGAGCATAGGATGTCTTAGAGGTAGCAACACAGGGCAGAGGAGGGTCCTTAAGAATGTGTATGGGTATGGGAGGAGAAGCATCTGGGTAGTTTTGGACACTCAGAAACTAAAACAAAGATTAAAAGGTGGTTTAGCTGACAAAAACTACCCTGTCAGTCATCACAAAAATCTTTTTTTTTTCTGTATTTGAGGGACAAATAATGCCGTCAGATCACAGGAAATCAGATTATTTAAAATACAAGAGTAAAAACCAGATACATTGACAAAAGGCTCATCTTTACATGATGCAAGACAATAGTACTTTGGATATTGAGATAACTCTCTGTGTGTTAAAAACGCAGTCGGCCAGGGGACCTATGTTATTTTTTGGGAGGGTTCAGACCTATTTGTTATGCAACTCAGACCTAGGAAGTGGTATGGTTGGTTCTGGCTTCTTTGACATGGTTTTGGATAAGAATTTGGTATGTGGACTTAAAGAGAGCTCAGATTGCAAACTTCAAGAATTCATCATTTTTAGTGGCTTGCAGAAGTGGTCCAAAACTGAAATCCTGTGGGAGAACTGATGTTTGAAGAAACGCCGCAATTAAAAATTAAATAGGGAACATGAAGTAGCTATTGGAAAATGTGGTTCATTTTATAATATGATTGAATAATAGAACAAACACTTATGAATCCGCAACTAAGCCTGAAAGTGTGGGACCAGGTTTCAGATAGAAATAATCTGCAGCCAACTATTTGAGAAATAAATGAAGTGCTGTAATTGGTGAGGTCCTGAAAAGTGTGTGCTGCCAGTTTTTAGATGCACTACACAAACTTGAATTTGTATTTGTTTTGACTCAGTCCCCTGAAATAAATTTGGATCAGATATTTAAAATCCAATTATGCTATCTACCATATTTCAAATGCTAAAATAAACCCCCCGTAAAGGAAATAAGGTCTCCTAACTGCTTTCAAGTGCGTATTAGTGCTGGGAACAACCAAAGAACACTATCATCTTGGTATCCTCTTGGTTAACACCATGGTTTCATTTCACATTTGAATCCCACTAAAGCCATGGTATATTGGAAAAAAAACACAGGAACTTCTTTCTCCCCAGTAAAAATATACGCAATGCTCATTAAAACCCAAACAGGTTGCCAGTGTACCCACATGCTTTATGGTTTGAGTTGTGTTTTCTGAGTGAAAGCTTCTCAAGCATTTGAAATTGAAAAAAACAAATTCCAATATGTTTTTATTTTTTGCTAGTGGAACTTAAGAAAAAACAAAGAACTGGGACAAATTTTCCACAGTAATCCTGTTGTCCCCTAGCTTGAAGCAGAACAAAATTAATCATTTACATTACTTCTTCTTTGGAACAAACGATTCTCACATATTTTGATATTATTGGAAATAGAAAAACACAGAAAACAAAAGGCTGGTGTTTCATCCCTTTCCTTTTTTTCTTTTTGCTTTTCTCATTGGAATTCAGTGATGGTCTTCAGGAGCTTTTGATGGTAGGTGTGAAAAGGACAATAAGGGAATGCACTCTAAAACCTGCCAGATAGACACTGAAATGCAACTCTCTCTCAAAAAGAAAATCACATCTATTGCACTCTGCTGGCATGGCAGGAAGGCCTGGAAGAGCTCTGTGATCTCAGACAATAAGCAATTATTTTTAGCCTTCCTAGTGTAGTGGGGAGTATTTTGCTGTTATGTGAACATTTATCTCATGTGCAAATCTTATATGAAAAACCATTTTCCTTGTAATTTAAAAAATACTGATGGCTATGCAGTGTACGAATTGTAGAGCTTTCTCTCAGACTAAGAGGAACTCTTGATATTGTACTGCATTGGATTGATTACTTCAGCTTTCCCTGATTTCTCTACTGTGAGTGGAAGAAAGGATTTTAAAAAAATTTAATTGCTATTTTCCTTTCACTTGGGCTCAGCAAGAGTTTCATGTCATAGCAGCGGTTTGCCAGTTCTGACAATCACCTCTGTAATAGCTTTGTTGAAAGTCTGGAAAAATGCGGGGTATCTCTGGATTTAAGCAATTTTATCAAATTTGAACCTGTCTGGCCTCAGCTTGGCTGCTTTCACCACTCGACTTTGTGGCAATCTTTCTGTGGATGGAGCCCCAGGCTGAAAGCACCCTGCTTGGTTGAGGTGCTACCACACCCTCTAGGTAAATAATGATCTCACCACAAGGTCTCCTATGATTTATTTGGCGGGGGTGAAATTCTCCCACCTTTTTCTGACTAACAGCCTGAGATGTTTTCTTTCATGTATCACTTTGCACTCACAAATTCATCCCTAGCTCCTGCATCCTATCTGCTCCAGTCTGGCCTGTGTCCAATAGCCATACTCTGTGTCTGGGCTGTAAAATTTCTTTCCTTTCCTGGCATTTCTAATAAGGCACTTCCTCAGCTCCAAGAAATCCACTTACTGTGTCCCAGGCTTGAAGAGACCCATGCCACCACCTTCCCTTTGCCTGCCAATCTTGCTGCTGCGAACTCATTCTACTTTTTTCTTTCTTTTTTGTTCCTATGACACATGGGGGTTTTAAGGGTTTGGAGGGGTGGTCTTAAATGTCAAACAAGAGACCATTGTTAGTATTATTTTAGACTAAACATCGTCATACTTAATATTTGCCCTATTCTGTGTACAGTGGGCTGTAGTGTAGAGAGCAAATACTTAGAATATTTCTAAAGGTTGAAATAAACAATGAAAACAAGATTGGAAATGTCACCATCTTTCAGAATTTCCATTCTAGAATGATGACCTTTTTTTCTTGTGTTTGTTCCATAAGATATCTTGGCTGAGATTTTTTTGGAACCTTCTTCCAAAATCTTGCAATCAAATTCTTGAATGTTTGTCACCTAAGATCTGAGGCACTCACTTCTCTGTCCCAGCTACCCTTAATACTACTTTCATGTCATCTCCATTCTAATACTAGCATTTTTTTCTCCTAAAGGAATTATTCTGTGAATTCAGTGTTAGTTCCCCTGATACCAAATGATTCCAGAAATACGTTTATTTGAATGGTTTGTACATGCATAAGAACCAACTTTATGAAAATTGAACTATGTTTTTAGTTATGGGTAGATATGCAACAAAAACACTTCACCAGTGCTGGCAGCCTGTAATCCCAGATAATCCCCTTTATGTTACCACTTCCTTCCTGTTTTTGTCATTGTTGGACACAAGCACAAGGAGTGCATTGTCTTGTTGTTTGACCTTCCACCTCTCCTGTGACAGTAATTTCCATCTGCCCCACATCTAAACATGTGGGTTGGAACCCAGCTAATTTTATCCAAAATTTGAAAATTCCTCAAAGTAATTTAATTTCCTTTGGAGCTGACCCAGTAAAGCCTCATGATCATCCTGAGTGCTCAGTTGATTTTCCTACCATTTCAGAATGCAGGAAGGAAGGAAGGAAGGAAGGAAGGAAGGAAGGAAGGAAGGAAGGAAGGAAGGAAGGAAGGAAGGAAGGAAGGAAGGAAGGAAGACTGATCAAACAGTACATTAACATAATGCAAGCAATAATTCTTTAGGATACTGATCCATTTCTGACAATTTTATCTAAGCAACCTGTTAGATGGGTACGCTCAGATGTTTTGAAGTGATATTAAACCTCTCATGTGTTAAAAACTTTTAGGAATGGAGAAGGAGTTTTCTGCAGTGATTTGACCTGGCTTATCTATGTGAATGGTTGAGTGAACATGCCTGATTTTAAAGGCAGGGAGAAGTACCTGTGTCATACACATGTATTTCATACTTCCTTATGTTTTAAACTTATTTTACTTCAAATACCTTGAAGCATCAATTACCATGTTCCCAAACTTATTTTAATATTGATACTATTTTTCCCCAAATAAAAGTGAAAGTTCTTTCTGATCATTAAGAGGAATAAAATATATTGGCACACATATAAAGCCCGAGGGGCATTAAATCATACCTTTAATAAACTTGTGATTTCTCCCAACTGACTTCATTATCTGAAGACTGCCTTACCCGAGCAACTAACCAGAAGCATTATTTAAAAAATCAGAGTTTCTATACTTCTTGCTTAACTTTTTTCTGGAGTTCTTAGGATATGCCAAAAATATGAACTTTCACAACTCTATCACATCATCACCTGGGCTTTTTACTGCATCCATTTCACATAAGGGCACTGACATGGACAAAATAGAAGTGACTTGCCTGGTAGCAGTGATTTTTTTGGTGGTGTGGGGGGGCTGGTATGAGTACAATTAATTCAGTCCACTGTCAGTAAAAGAATTTTAATCACATTCCTTATCTAAAGTCATTGCTGGCTTTAAAGGACTATTTTTACCTTTGCACTTGAATAGCTACTTGAGGTAGCAAGATGAGACTTCCACACTCTAAACCCATGAGGAGAAGGTCCTATAGTGTTCCTGCCTTGCACATGCTTGGCATGGCAGAAATGATATCTGGGCTCCAGCCAAAGGCTCGTGACTTCCCATTTTTGGCTGTGTGTGAGACCTCACCCTTTCCACAGAGACCATGGATGCTATGGGAGTGAGCATTGCTGTCGGGAATGCTGCATGTTGTAAACATGGCCAGTGCTCCAGCAGGGCTCGTGGCCGTCATTCTAGGGATTGAAGCAAAATGTTTCTTCATCACTTCTGAATTTTAGAGCAAATACAGAACAAGCCCATGGTCTCTCCAAACCTCAGGCAATTTACTTTGGCTACCAATACACCCACAGAAAGAGTTTTGTGATTTATATATTTATCCTTTCCTTACTTAGTATTGATTCTAAATAAAGAAGAAACCATGCTTGACGGGAAACCTATGAGTAAGGACATATGAATTAAAGAGTTTGTTTTATCTACCCACTTTCCTTCTACTGTTGCCAAAGAAAGTTTTCTTCTTTGTAGTAAAAGTAATGGTGCTCTGCATATAATCAGTATGATATAGATCATGTAGAAGTTCTTTTTCAGATACTGAGTACTGAGAAACTATCAAATTATTATTTTACTCTGTTATTCATATTTCATTAATCTTATCAAATCTACCCAACAAGGAATATGTACTGACAACCATTCAAAAAATTCACCTTTCTTATTTGCCTATCACTATAATCCATCATTATATATATCTAATTTATTTATTTTAAGTTTAGTTTGAAAGATCTTATGTCTGCAGCAGAAATGAAAAGGAGATACTTCTGTGACAGCAAGTGTCATAGAGAAATTTGATCGGAATAGACAACACTGTTATGTACCAATGATTTTATTTTACATTCATATGCTCCTATCAGTGGTAAAATGCAGCCATTTTTCCTCAATGGATAAGTTTAAAATAATATTTTTGTTATGTCTGTGGAGAACTATAATAGCCTTGAACCAGCACTCCAGATGCAGGTTGCACTATATAATTAGGTACCCTAGATAAACATTACTGTAGAAGTTAGAACTGAATGAACTTTTAAGGAATGGAAAGAAAAGGAATTATGATCCAGTGGTAAGAATACACTTTGGGCCATGGTCATGTAGCAGTGTTTTCCTGATGATAGTTTTACCCATTTGTTTTAGTAAATAACCAAATGGGTTTGGAAGAAAAAATAGGTTTTCTTTTAATTTTTTTAGACGTATGCTCACTCCTTGTAATTGAATTTCAATGGGATACATATTACTCCGTGATGGGACGAAAAAGCAGTTCAGCCCCTAAGCACTTGCATGCACACACTTCTTAGCTTCCTTAGAAATTGCAGTTTTGTTTCATTGATATAATTCCAAAATTTGCCACTACTGCACTTCACAGAAATGGCCATCAGGCCCATGTTGGGCCCAGTGATATGGTTAATGGCAATAAAAATAAAAAATATCCCACAGAGAAAACAAATCACCAGAGGAGGATATTTGTGGGATGCAGAACCAATAGTACTTTTAAAGCATGCCAGGTTCTCTTCTCTGTGCAGTAGTATGAAATACGGGTGCACGCTTCCCTGCCGCTCTGGCTTTGGAGACCGGGTGCTGAATGAACTCATCGAGGCAGCAGAGGTGAATATCATGTGATGTAGCCCCATGCAAGGAAAATGGCCTCATTTGTGCTGAGGCTGAAAGCAGTGCTGAAGTCAATCCCACAAATTTCCAGATGTTCTGGAGGATGCCTAAAGGTTAAACAAGGTTCTATGAGAGACCTGTACTGCCCAGATGAATGGTCCTTCCATGTCTGGCCCAATTGAAGAGGCAATTTTTTTACTCCCTGTGTTAGTCTATAAAGTTGAACTCAATTTAAAAACTGACTGATTATTTTCTCCTATGCCAAAATAAAGCTGCCTTAATGGTAAATTTGAATTGGCTTGTCATGGTGATAATAAAGGCTTCACTTGTAGTCTTGGAGAATGTCTACTCCTCACCAGTGCTCACATTCTGCATGCCATTTTCCTGACTCATGCCTTCATTTTAGTTCTGGGAAAGTGGCCCGTACCTAAATTGAACATGAAGGAAATGGGTGCCTGCAACCAAAATAAGACTGTAAAAGGAGAGAAACTTGAAAGTTAAAAAAAAAAAAAAAGGGAGAGAGAAGGAAGGACAATGCTTAGAGAGTGTCAGAAATATTCTTATTAACTTGAGCAACATATATGAGAGGATTTATGGGGCATATATGAAATTACCAGCTTTACTTCTGTGAACTGTGGCATCTAGGGGTGACAGATAGTTACATTTTGGTGGGTGTTTAAGGATGGATATTTCAATCAGATGACTTTAGTGTTGCAACACATACTAGTTTAACCAAGACATGGAACGGCCTATAAACAACTTCAGGTCCCTAAAATAATTAAATAAAAACTGTGTGTTTATGGTTGAGCGTCATTTCAAGATAATTTCCCAGAAAAGCATTGAAGTTAGGGGCACAGCACACAGCTGGGAGTGATCACCTGCATTTCATAAAAACTTGAATAACTTACGCAGCCAGCATCAGATAGACACATGCAAAAGCACATACTTCAGCTACAGAAATGATTGCAGACATCACCAAAGCAAAGCTCTTGCCTTCACTTTCATGTACAAGGAGTAGACAGGGTGACTAACATCTCACAGGTACTGCACAGTGCTGGCTTTCTTGTTTTCTTTTTTTTTACCTTTTCCCCTCTTAGTCAGAATACTTGGAAGTGCACCCCTGAACCCTGATGTATGTAGTCCTTGCTTGATGTTATAGAAAGGCTTTCTGAAATAATTTCTATTTTTTCTCTTGGAGCTGCAGTTGTCATCCATCAGGGCCCAAATTTACTTTCAATCCTATCACACTATTGCCCAGAAAAAACAGCAAAAAAATTCATAGGTTTCCAGTGTCTTGTTGCAGTGACAAGAGCCTTTAATGTTCATTCCACCCTTAACCTTGTGCCTCACTGCATCATGGTTCCTTTTAAAGGAGGTGATGAAAAGAAAAGTATAGAAATTGCCTTTAGATCAAAAAATAACCTGAGAATCTTTATTTCTCCTCTGGGAAATCTCTTATTTTAAAGACAGGCTCATCTGTCAAAATAAACTATGGTGACATTAAAATACTCTTCCTTAGTAATTATGTTTCGCTTTGCAGTTTTGTAATTAGTTGTTATTTCTAATACACAGTGGCTGCAAAACTCCACTCATAACTTACTCCTGACTTCTTGAAACAAGACATTTCTTCATGTGGAGGGGAATCAGAAGTGCTTCTGTCTTTCCAAATCACAGATTTGGTGAGGGGGAAAAATGGCAGTTTGTCAGAACTGGAATAGTACAGCCTGAAGGCAAGTTGCAAAAAAGTTGATCTGGAAAATACAATTTACACTAGTGTTCAAAACAGACCCCTCATAATTTTTTAATAGACACTCCAAATATTCACAGTACAAATGGCTGTAGTATAAGTAACCTTAGGGCAAGAAACCCTTGGCAAAGGTTTGGAAATGGTTAAACAGTGGAAGCCTGTTCCTTGGCTTAGAAAAGAAGTGAATCATGGTATAAAGCCAGGTATTGTTTCTAGGACTGGGGGTATCTCAGGCATGGATGACCTGCAGGAGGAGGCAGGCAGCCAGCTAATTAAAGTCTGCAGATGACTAAGTTGTTTTCAGTAATAAAAACTACGGAGGTTTGTGAGATGCTAAATGATTTGTACACATTGGAAATTTCCCACATGATTAACCTGTGTAAATACATTGCTGTCAATGTACTTCAAACAGAAAAACCTTCTTCTGTATATATAGGACCCAGGTAATGCCAAAAAATTTTATGGAAAAGTTCAAGGACATGGTGACATTCTCCTTGATTATCTGAAGAGGAGACCTGCAGATCAAAAACCAAGACAAGTGCCTGAAAGACCAGGATCACACCTGGGTCTCTTGCACAAGAGTACATTTCCAGCCACAGAGCTGGAAGGAAATGCCTGGTGTGGCAGAGGGATACCCTGTGCTGCTGTCATGCACAGTACCACCCAGGCTTAGCCACGGCATCCCCGCAGTGGTACCAGAAGTGTAAAAGTTGTGGCAAACAGAGAAACCCAGAGAGCCACAGTGTTTGATTGCAGCTCCACTGTGCAAGTTGTGACACCACAGAAAGGTCAAGCACTCTGGGTGTCCATTTGGCTGCCTGCCTGCTCACTCAGGTAGAGACCCCTCAGCCTCAGACTTCAATGCCACATTTAGCTGGTGTCAACAGGAAACAGCCTGTGATGGTGAGGTGTCATTGCAGAAGGAGGCTATATATAGGTGAATACTCAGAAATGGTGTGTACTTTCAGAGGGCAAGTTCAAGGAACCAGGATAAAAGTTTCCACCAAGCTAGGAGGAAATGGGGAAACCTTCAAACTACTCTGAGTCAGGCCTTCAGGGAAACCTCGGGTAAGCAGCCTGTCTGGATGCTCACCTCACTTTCCTCACTCCTTTGATGTTGTCAGAAGAAGGTTTTGCTCCACAAGGGGTGGCCTCGGAGCAGACAGCTCTGGCCTACTTCTGGCAGGGCTGCTGAGGCAGGAAGACCCAGGGCAGCCACAGGCTCTGCTGTCCATGGCATCCTGCAGCTCATCTTTCTCCCTGTGCCCCTCCTTTACCCACAGCCTTTTGACTACCAACACTTTTGGTATGACCACCCATCTCCTTTTCACCACTTGATGATCTGTTTCACAGGAGTTTCCATTTCACAGATTCCCAGTTTGTATTGTGTCACTCATCTCTGGAGTTTCACTCAACTGGCAGTGCTGGACACTTATTAAAAAAATCTTTGCTAACTACTTCCCTGCCATTCACAAGAAAAAAGCAGAATGTGAAATATAAACCTCTGTTTAGGCTTCATAAGTATAATGTTTAAGCAGCAATAAAACATTGAGAACATCTGAAATCACTGAAGAAGCTAAAGAAAGCAGACAGGACTTGCTTTTCTTCATAGGTACCAATGCATTTTCATTTACTTCTTTCTATTAACTGGGTTTCCTTGACTGTGTCTACAGCCATCTCAATTGTAATTATGTAGCAGTTTACCTGTTCCTCATGCCTAACACAACCCATAATTAGTTGTCTTGTGTCCACAGTTTATGACTCAACTCCATGTGGTTTTTCTATATCAAAGGCTTGGTTACCAGATTTTTTTTCCCTACCGCAGTACTTGTGCCTGCAGTGGAGGAGGGCAGCAAAACCTGAGCACATCTGTTTTGTTTGAGGACAAAACCACCAGAAAATAGACAGTTTAAAGAAGATCTTACTTGGGTGCTTTCCAAATAGTACACAGTCTTGTAGGAGAAACTGTTTTCTTGAGGAATGACCCTTATATTTATATAGTCAAGTAGTCACTTGGACATAGATGTAAAACCTTCTCAAAACAAATACTATCTTTGTCCCTTATCTGGAGACAGAGGGAGAAATAAACATCCTAGGATGGAGATAAGTCATTCTTCACCGACAGGCAAGAATTTTATATCATGAATTCATCAACCTCTACATTAATTATGTTTCATTATCTCTTAGAGTTCCTCATGTGGACAGATAAGATCATTTCACATGAGAAAACAGACTAATTTGGTAAATAGATAGCTTTGCTGAATGAGAATGAACATTTTAATAAATGTTACGCAAGTTTTCCATTTGATTAATCTTGCAGTGACACATGGGGAGAAGAAATGTACAAAAAATAAACAGGTCCTTTAGACTGATGTAAGAAAACAGCCAACCACTATTGGAGAATGTTTAGATATGAACAATTAAAGGAACTGACCTAAATGTTAGCTGCATGGCCTGTGTGAGAAGGCAAGCCTGACCACCCTGGATGCTGCACGCTCAGCTCAGCTGCTGCATCACAGAAGTGGCTGCAGCAGAGGAGCAGTATCACAGGCACTGAGTTATGTCCTCTCCACCAGACTGGAACAGAAACTGCTGGGAAAGCTTCACTTTGATTATCTTTGCAGGAGGGATGTATTTGCCCTCCTTAAATCATAGCTGGAGACTTTATCTCAAAGCTGTGATGTAGCCATTGCTGAGTAGTCTCATTAATGAGGCTTGTGGTTAAAGGAACCTGTTAAAAAGTTCCAATATCAGATAAGAAAGAAAAGTGCCCTGGGAAGGACTTGTTTTTTTTCCCAAATGAATTGGCAGTTTATATGAGCTTTGTTTGTTGAAATCTCCCATTTGACCATCAAGGCTGTGTATTTTTGTTCAAGGACACGATAAGCAAAGTCTGATGTGTACCTTCAATGCTTTTACAGAATGGGCAGTCTGTCTCTCCCTGATTTTCTGTTTTTTGAGTACAGTTCTACTGGCAACAGAGCAATGAATACAAAGTCCCTTGTATAATTTTCCTGGCAGCAAGGAGTAAATGATGTACTAATGCTTTGGCTCTTGAAGGATTATTAATTAACATGTATGAATAACTGAATTGTAGTTCAGTAGAAGGGGAAAATACCATGCCAGATGATTCAGTTAATGTGGTCCAAATTATCTTGCCCCAAAATATTTACAAAAAAATTGAACCCTAATGAATTTTGTGTGTGTTTAACCAGATCAGGGCCATGATCAGAGAGATCTAGGACTTCCAGCTTCTAGTAGGACCCACTCAGAGCAGTGGTCCAGACAGGAGGAGTTGTTGAAGTGCAGAATCTACTGCACATTTTAGATTCCTGTGCAGTGAGTGAGGGAGTGAGATAGCAAGCAGTCTTGCATCAGTGTTTATAGTAACCAGGACAGGCCCTTTGAGTTGCACTTGTGGCCAGGTTCTGACAGAAACCTAGAGGGGAACAGATGAGAGCTGTACTTACCAGAAGGAGCAGCAGTAAAATCAGCCATGATGCTCATTTCCCTTGAAGAAGCTACTGCTATCTTTCAGTTGGTTTTAATATATTTTTTAATAATACCACACAGTTGCTTTTGTATTTAAAACCTGAAGTGAAGGATCGATGCTCCAGCTTTTCCCTTCTCAGCAGAAAGAGATGTTTACTGTCATACTCTCTGGATAGCAATGCAAGGCATCCATGTATGCATAAAAGCGAGTACCTTTTCACAGCTAAAAATAGGAAGACAGGGAACTTAAAGCAGAAATTTAACAACTATAGCATTTAAAGAAGTATGTAGTGCTGCCTGTTTCCTGGTTAGCAAAACTTAAAGCAGGACTTTCCATTAAAGTAGCAGGAATTCAAGTGTCATTATCATATGGTTTTAGATCAGCCTCTAATATCTGCTGTATTGATTCCTATTAGCTAAAAGAAATGTTATTTATATCAAGGAGAAAACCTATGGCAACTCAGACATGACTTTTAGAATTTCTTTCCAAGGAACATTTTCTTAAGCTTTTCTGTTTGTTAGATCAGCAGATATTTTACAAACAAAACAAAACCAAACAAAAACCAGGACCCATAATGTTTCAATTGGAAAAGGCTAAAAAGTCAAACCAGCCAAGAAATGGTAAGAAAACATTTCAGACCTAAGGGCAACCAGATGGCCTAAATTACTGGTAGTTCATGGATTTTTACTTAAAATAGAGGAACATGAACAGGACTAATAAGCTACAAATTAAAAAGACACATTAACATGAGAGATTGTGGGTTCTAGAATTCAGGCTCTAGGAGGTATTTTCTCAGTAAATTTTCTGTGAGCTTGGGAGATTATTTGTTCCATTTTAAGTCTTTTGCAGACAGCATTTGACTACAGGTTTGGACTTTATTCCTTTTCAGTCCTGAAAATTAAAGGACAAGATTGTACTTGAGTTTGTACGTATGCATTGCATATCTAGCCTAAGTAATTTTGTCCCTTTTCTTGGGGTCAATTTTCTTATGAGGAAATGGAAATACTTGCTTTCTTCATAGTAGTGTGGTGCATCTTTATGTATAGAAATACCTTTAGGTCTCCATATGGGAGGCACCCCAAATAAAAGTGTACATGAAAAACATTCATAAGTTGAACCCAGGTCACCTAATTTAGGCAACTAACTAGTGGCTAAACTTTGGAATCTAATACATATTAGGGAACAACATTCCCTGTATAATAAATGGAGAGAAGCAAGTTATTGAAGACTCTTTGGATGGAGGTCTTCCTTGCACATCTGCATTAGAAAGAACAATATTGTTCTGAAAGTCTTCTGAGGCATTTCCTTTACTTCATGGACAACTTCAGCATGTAAGAATTACTTTTTAGGTTGTAAAATTATAACACAATTTCCAGGGCCCCTTCTTGTGCAGGATGGTTCCTACCTAGTGTTTTCACACTAATAAAGAGAACTGCTAAATTTTTGAATGTTTGTCCATGAGTTGGGTTAAACACAGCAGTGAAACGACAAGTACAACTACCTGGGGTATTTTTTTTGAAACACTGAAGTGAAAACTTTTTATTTGAATATTCAAAGAGAAGCTTGAAAAATAGAGCAGGCTGTTTTATTTGATCATTGAATTCTTCATTTCATAGATGGCTGCTGCAATAAGCAACATCTCCCTGTAATTGTGGTAGTGCACAGTCACTGCTGTCTCAAGTTGGTTGGCTCATTTAAGATGGGAGTCAAAGTATGCTGCCTGTTTTAGCGTTTAATCCCAACAGTTTAGAACAACCACAGTTTTATAAGCATATAATTCATCTCAGTTTCCTATGAAAGTTTTAAAGGTTTTCATGGTGATCCCAGTTTTCAAAGATTAACTTTACAGGTCACCAGAAGCTTATATGAACACTCCTTTGTACATTTCCTCTCCATATTTTCCACCTCCCAGACTGGATACTTTCTGCTGTGTTGCCTGTTGTACAGGTCAATACCATCCAATTTCTCACTTAGCCCTCTATTTAGAGGTCTGTGTTGGCCAGTCTGGCTTTCAGCAGTGACGCAGCTTTATTATAATAATAATGCATTTTAATTTATGGGCATCCATGCCTGAAGCATCTTAACAAAAACAACTAAAATCTAAATGGCAATAAACAAAGGCAAAAGAGAACTTGGAAGCCAAGAGCTTAAAATCCCTGCAAAACAAAACAGGAAAGGAAATGAGAAAGTCAGAAGCCTTGCCTAAAAAAGTGTTCTGGCATAAGCAAGAGACACTGTGTTCCTGAGGCAAGGGAGGAGACCATCTCTTTTGACCTTCTAACAGAAAATGACCAACAACATCAGCTTGAATTACTGAGAAAGGGCACAGAGGTACAGGAGGTGAATTTCTCTTACCTCAGAACAAGGAACTTCATTGGAAAAGACACAATAATCTTGAAGTTATGTTGTCCAACTTTGCTTCCCTGAAAATACTCACTGCAAATACGTCTTTCCCTCTAGATTTGGTTTCATTTGTTTGAAGATATAGCAACAGATTTCTGAAAAGGCTGTGATGGGCCTGCAGCATTTGAGCTTAAATTAGCTAATTTTGAGAATACTAAGATTACTAGAATATTAGAATTAGCTAATTTTGAGCTGTTCTATGTATGCACACATATATAACTATACTACACATATATAGCTAACCATACTGTATATACACTTAACTACCTGAGAACCCAAACGATTAGTAGGTTTAAGAAAAACACAGAAGGTGTGTTAGTGTAGATTTTTGTTTTCTTTTCAGCAGCATCTTTTTAATCAATCTTATTATTTCTGTGCCTCAAGTGTCTGATCTGTAAAGCGAGAATACTTATCTGGTATGATGGAAAATACCATCAACATGGCAAATCTCCTCTTCTGCACTTAATTCTGTCTGTAGCAAATCCAAGTCTTTGCTTGGAGCTCTGCCTTGTGGCATACTAAGCTCCTCTGATCTGCCAGGGTCCCCTCCAGCACCTTTCCTTAGTCAATTCAAATTTTAACAAAGTCCTTGACTGGAGGTTTTGTCCCTGCTTTGGAGAAGCTAATGCCAATTTTAAAAAAATCCACTGAAACAACTTTAAAAAATGAGGGGTTTGGGTTTTCAGCCTGTAATTACAGCATCAGTTCCCTTTTATGCTTCTAAATTACAGAGAAGCAAACTGCCCTGTGTTCTGATGTTTTATTTTTTTTAAATTACTCAGTGGCTTTGTGGGGAAAGAGTAACTGAATATTTTTGGTGGTGTTATATAGGCGACGCCTTCTCCATTAGCTCTTAGGAAGTGATTCTTCCTCACTCCCTAAGGCTCACTTCAGGAGGAATGGAAATTAATCCACTTAAAGAGAAGTGGTAATAAAGAATGTCCCCTTTTCATGGTTTAGCCAGCTTGAAACAAACTCTTTAAAATGTGCACATCATTTTTAACAGAGGCTTTGCATTAACAAGGATTAACAGGCTCTGTTCTTGCTTCAAAACATAATTTTCCGGGTAGCCTTGCAGCATGGTTGGCATGGGCCTTGGTGCAAAGGATGAAATGGCGCCTTCATGCCAGACAGCCAGAACTGTCACCCCACCTGCCCCTACTGGTTCATCCCAGCTTGGCACCCAAATGGCCCTGCACATGGCCTTGCTCCAGCTGCATCACTCATGCAGATGCTGACAGCTTTGTCGGATCCAGCTGTAGCCTGAAGAAACACGTTGAGATGTTTTTAGAGGTTATAGCGACTATTGATCCATCTTCAACAATGGGCAGCTATGTTTCAACTTTCCGTGGAGGTGTCTTCCCTTTTGCAGCTATTTTTCCCCTGTCTCTCCAATTTTAGCAGGTCTGTCTTTCAGGTTTTCCCCTTTACACCAAGCACCTGGCTTTTAGCTGATTGCCATGACAGCCTGTCTCACAGTTTACACCAGGAGCTGTCCCCCAAAGTTATTGTATGATAACAGGAGGGCTGGGTGGCAGAAGCTGGGTTGGCAAGGAGAGAGTGAAAAAAATTGCAGCACCTTCATGTTTAATCTTTAATCACTGCATCCAGATAATGTCCAAGCTGAGGAGTTGCACACTGGTGGTAGAGCACACAGCAGGTTCGTCCATCCCACCAGTTCACCAGACTCTGTAGAATAGCATGGAATAGAAAAGAGTGAATAGAATAGAATAGAATAGAATAGAATAGAATAGAATAGAATAGAATAGAATAGAATAGATTTCAATACTGTAGTGCAGTTGGAAGGGACCTACAAGAATTGTTTAGTCCAACTGCCTGAACAATTCAGCACTGACCAAGTTAAAGCCTATTATTAAGGACATTGTCAAAATGCTTCTTAAACACTCAGAGGCTTGGGGCATTGACCATCTCTCTAGGAAGCCTATTTCAGTGTTTAAACACCTCTCGGTAAAGAAGTACTTTCTAATGTCCAGTCTAAACATCCTCTGCAGCTTTGAACTATTTCCACATATTCTATCACTGGATACTAGGGACAAAAGATGATCACCTCCCTCTTCACTTCCTTTCCTGAGGAAAGCACTCCTCTCCCAATTTATTCTTGTGCTTGGCATTACTTCATCCTAAGTGCGGAGTCCAATACTTAAATTTTATCCCATTAACCATAGCTCAAAGCTCCAACGTATCTATGCCCTGCAAGGAATCTTGTCGTTGAAGTGACTCAATAACACCTCCCACTTTGCTATCATCAGCAAAATTTCTAATGGTGCACACAGCTGAGCTGACAATGCATGGAGCTGGGCATTAAATCCACTCAAACATGCTTGTGCTGTCTGTCCATCTCATGGAACCATTGTTCTCTGCTATGCCTTTCCTGGCTTTCAAAGCCAGTTTGTACAGGCCTTTGCAACCAGCAGGTCATGTATGACATTGCTGAAATGAAGTCATGGGCCCATAGCCATGAAATTGTGCCTATTCATGATTTTTTTTCCAACATGGGAAATGAGCAGGATAGACTTGTCAATAAGTGAGTTGTCTCAATTTACTGCTTGGTTCAAAGAAAACATGAAGCATTTCAGAGATTTTAATTTCTAAAGCATTTCTCCAGTAACTCATGGATTTTTATTTATTTATGGATCAGTAACTGGTTTGATTCATTTCTGGTGTTTTTTGCCCAGGCTGTTCTGTTGTACCTGGACGATGATCCAGCCAGACCATTGATTTAATAAAGTCTAGAATTGTCTTTGGACCCCAGACTTGCCAGATGGCAAAAAAATGAACACTTTCCGCCACTTTTAGATTTTAATTTTCTTGGGGTATGGCAGACATTTGAATATACAAAAATTACTAAATCTCTTATTTACAGTCAACCCTCCTTATTATTTTAATATTATTTTTATTCTAAATTTACTTTAGTTTATTGTACTCAGTTTACACATACTCTTAAGTCCTGCTTTCTCCCAGCAGGAGAAAAAAAACTTAATATTTTTTGTGTCAGCCTCATGGAAACAAGGCTGGATGAAAAATAATCCAATGGCTGTTGCACACAAGTTAGGAAAATCTCATAGGCTGCAAAATTCCATTTTTTCTGGGATTATTAAAATTGTATTATAAATGATATTGCACTGTGGTGAATCATATATTATTTGTAAGGTGCTTTTAATTGCTGTTATATGACTGGGCATGTGTTTGGGTTTCATGTATTTTGTCATTGCAGAGTGGAGCAATAAAATGAGAAAGAAGTAATCATTCTCTATGGCATCTTTAACAAAATCTAATTTTTCCTTTGAGAGCCCCCAGGAAAAATCACTATTCTCTGTCCATCTTGCTACAGAAAAAACAAGTCCACAACACCTTCAGGTGGTTATGGTCCATTGTTGCAACACTGGGAATAAATTTTGACCCAAATAGCAATTGTTCGGTCCCTTGTAAAACACAGGAAACAAGAGAGAGCTTTCACAACTGTAGATAGGGGCAACATTTGAATTTCAGCCTGCAAATTTGCAGAGGTGAGCTTTTTCACAAAGACTCCAGTGCTTCCATAGCCACTGCTCAGCAGAAAGGGATGATTTTGGCTGCCCAGGCCAAACATCCATTCAGGCTGTGCCTGTGCTCACCCAGATCACATGTTCACACACCCAAGCACACACCTGAGACAGCCCTGCAGGGACAGAGACCTGCTGCACCGGGGGAGAGCTGACATGAGCAAGGCCAAGCGGCAGCCCTGGTCTGTGGCAGCCCCACCCAGCAGGCTGCTCACTGAGCACCTGGGGCTGTTGTGGATCAGTTGAGAAATGAATGTTGAAAAGGCTGTTTGCTTCGGTGGTGCTTGGACATCATCCTTATGCTGGTTCCAGGAGTCTACAGGGCTGAGCAGGGTCTGCAGTGGTGGTGCAGAGGGCATCCTTCTCTCTGGGGTAGGGAAGGGGACAGCAGGAGAGAGGAGGCAGCTGGGAGATAAATATCATGGAAAGATAGAACTGGGAGGGAAACTTGTATTAGTTCACTTGATTCACCACTATTACCACAAACTCAGATTAGTTCATCCAGATCGTGGAGCCTAAGGATTTGGTTGTCAACTAATGTGTGAGGGAGAAGTGAAAGATGTGGGGAGCTTGAGGACTGACACTGCAGGGACATCCCTGGCCAGGGAGGAAGACACAATGGTGTGTGAGTGGGAGGGGTGAATGGAGATGTGTAGGGGAGGGCACAAGGCCTTCTGTAATCTAGCCAAGGCACCAGAAATACAGAGTACCCTGAGGCTGCTTGGGAAATCCATAGGGCTTGGACACCAGTAAACGGTTGTTCCCAGTGCTTGTTGTGTCCTCCGCATGGGGACAGTCAGGGTCAGTTGGTACTTGCCCAGCTGAGGCTGGGACCTGGTTTAGAGGCCACTACTGCCAGAGACCATGTCTGTATGGGGCCAGGACATGCTCCAAACACCTGCCCAAGTGGGACAAGGGGGTTGTACTTCAGGACATACAATGAAAGAGGGCATTTAGCCATGATTGGGGGACGCAGCTTCAAGGAACATCATTCAGTCTTGCAAAATACTTCTTAGTAATAGGTGAGTTTGATGTGTCAGTGAGAAAACCAGTGTTAATCTCCATTATATTTCTGAAATACCGTTTAAATTGATGAAGTTTGAATTAGAGTTTCATTGCTGATGGGAGCCACAGAGTGGGAGAAATTGTGGTCTGGTGCCAGAATCAACTCTTGATTCCAGTATGATCCAAGTGTTCCCAGAGAGATGCGCTTTCTGTATCATTTCAAAGATAAGATTTGGGCATTATATGAGATCAAGAGATAAATATATGCTTTCTTCCTGGCTGAAAGGACATTTTTGCAGAATGGCCCAAACCATGACTTTGTCGTCAGACCTTCATGCAAGAGAGAGTGGCATAGTCTGTATAGACTGTGCTCACCATTTTTGACTATCAAGAGGAAAAAGATGTATGCTGATAGCTTGATTTTTCCAGGTGCACAGGAGTCACAGAGCTGTCAGCATCTTGGAAAATGGTTTTATTGTTTTCCTTCTTTGCTGTAACAGTTCTGTTCTTTCAAAGAGCCAAAGTAGATGAGATAACCAGAAGTGGCAAAGGGAGAACAGGACAAAGGAGTGAAAGCAAGAAATTGCAAAAACTCCAAGCCATTTTTTAAAATCTTCTTGGAAAATAAATTTTGATGCCTACCTTCAGCCTAATGATTGGCTGCAGGACCCACTTGCTTCTCCAAGCTTTCAGGTGTAGATATTTTAATGAGATGATGAAGTGGAAAATATGATGCAGTCAACATATTGTGTAACCCTTCATGTTAAAGGAAAATTTTATTATGATAAGTAGATGGATTATCATTTGCTTGTGAGGGGGATTTGATAGACTTCTGGTTTGCTATTGGAATAAATAACTCTGCAACAAGTTTGGGTCTATTTGCAGGCCTGTGGTGCTTTAACAACAGTAGCCAGTACCTTACTGGGAGCTGAGTCCAACAGTAAAAACATGAAAGACAGCATCATGGCCTCTATATGGTTTGGTTGTTGGAAGAGCTGACTGGATTTTATCTTGGAAGGAAATGAGAAACATGCAGACACAAACTGCTCAGACTGAGATGGGCACAATAAATTAGGCCATGTTACATTTCTTGAGGGCATCTCAATAATAATGAAATGAACATCACTATTAATTGGGAACTATGCTTTTAAGTTCAATTAAGTTTAAGCCATTTTTTTGTGAAAGAGTTTAAGGACTTCCTAAGTAAAAAGATGGCATTAATAACATCAGGGTTGATAAAAAAGCTTTGTTATCACAGATGCATCTTTTGGCTCTCAGCATATGCTTTTTCTGAAGTCTTGCCTTCTTAGGCAGGAATAATTTCAACAGTAATCTGTTTTGTTGCTCATTTGGGTTCTGTTCTTGGATAAAAGATATGAGATCCCAAAGTGGTAGTGTATGGTGAGCGCCATCAAGGAATATTGGGGAAGGTTCAGCTACATAGAGACATGTTAATATCATCATGTTGCATAGCTGAGACATTATTTTGCATGCTAGTTCATGGAGATCAGTTAATCCAGAATTATAGGGCATATTGATATTTTTTCAATGTTCTTTACTGAAATTGATTACCATAATTCAACACTTAGGAGCTCTTAAGAAATACATACAAAATGTGTCAGACTTGAGTGAGGTCTGTATTTTGCATTCAATTCATGGGCTTGAAGATTGTTCTTCCCCATTGTAAGTGTCTCCACAACACATTATTGTCTTTCTTTAGTTAACACTCTCTCAGTCTCTCCTATTTTGTTTTATACCAGCAGTGGTATCTTTCTTGGAGCCAAGGAGTTGACTTCAGATCTCTCACACCCCAAGTATGTGCCTTTACAAACAGTTATGGAAACTGAGCAGCCTGTTTTCACTGGAAATCCCAGGGAGACACTGCAAAATTCTTCCCAAGAAAGCTGGCATGCAAGCACTCACTGAAATGGGTAGCTTATGACAAATACACACTTTCTAACAAAATGGAAAATTCCATGCTGGTCCTGTACTTGCAGAGATGCTGATGTAAGGGCTCTTTGCCTGAATACAGTTGGGCCTAGCACCCCAAGAAAATGAGAAGAAAAAACCCTAATCCAACCTCAAAAATCAAGAGAAAAGTTAAATGTGAACCCAGCATTCATAACATGCCAACAGCATTGTGGTCAGCCAGCAAGACAAGATGACAAGTCACACTTCTGCCTAAGCTTCATGCTCACTTCTGATGAACAAAACAACATACAGTGTTGGTCTGTTCCCACCTTTATTTGTCTGGAGTCCCTTTGCAACTGGTAATCAGATCCTTAGATCCCGCTGCATCAGACAGGCCAACAGACCTTCCTCACCTCTCTTCTTGTTTTCAAAATTTTGAATTGTCTCCAATTTTCTTTGTTCTTCTTCCTTGTCCCACTCACCAAAGGCTACCTGCCACTCATATTGGGGAACATTCATGCACTGACACCCAGGAACAAATTTTATGTCAAAAGAACATACTGAGAAAGAATTTCAGTGGTCATTCATAGCCCTTCCTATACTCAGCTCCTCCATACTTGGCTTTCTTCGGTCCATTTTCCTCGTCTCTTGCCTGACTCTGCTCTAATCTGGAAATTATCTTCATGGGCTATGCAAAGCACTACAGCAAAGAGCAAATAATCACAGGACTGTTTAAATTGGAAACAAATAAAATGGACAATCAGGTAAAAGACACCTTATTGGCTTTCTAGCAAGAACAAGGAGATACTTAGTCGTTTTTAAAGCACTGCAGTGTAAATCTTACTAAAGGGAAATGATCTTATATTATGCAGAAGCACTAATGCACAACCACAGGATTTAAGTAAAGCCAAGGTCAATAGGAATAATGAGGGGAATTCAACATTTGTATAAGACTGTAAAATTATGTCTGATGGGAATCTGTTGGTTTTTTTTTTTGAAGAAATGTTAAACCAGCATGTTTTTAAAAACCATCTGAGAGTGTTACTGAACACAGCTCATAAAGAGTGCTGATGAGAAATGGAGGGCAGGCCAGCACAGAGGGGAAGAGGGAAGTGATATAACTCTTCTAACATCTAAACATGTAGACAGAATAGTAGAGAGTTCCAGACTCCTGGTCTGCTTGTGCTGAGCAAAAAAATGGCACAACCAGTGTGGACATTCTGCACTGTCTCACAGCCATTGTAGAGTGCCTCAGTCCAGTCAAAGTCACACTTGCTACGGCTTGTTAAGTGGAACAAATCTCTACCACCAGACTGGAGAGCTTGAGATTCAGGGTCAGGCAAATGGATTTATCATATCTTATTAAATAGAAATTGCAACAGAAGCTCTGCTGCATTGCTTTCTGTAGCATCTTGCAGAGCTGTTTCACTTGAATTCTGAAACCATCTTAATTCTTGCATTTCATTTGTTCTCCATGTAAACAGATTGGCAAGACTGAGCTGTCTAATGAGGTAGAATCCCTTCATCTTAAATCTCTGGAAGCTTCTACTGTCTGGAAAAAGGCTTTTGTGAGAAATTGTTTAATTCTTAATTAATTTTTATCACTACTTTATCTTAATCAGAAAAAGAAAACATGAAAGAGGTATAAAGACACTTAGGCTTGTTTTATACAAGTAAATGAGGGATTTTCTTGTAAATTGTGTTCACTAAAACTGAAAGTTGAGTAGCAAAATCAAGATAAACAATAGTGCAATTCTGAATATACCTCGTGCATATTTCTGAATGTTGAGCTGAACATATTAGATCAGCATCAGAATTTCAGCATTTGAACTGAAGAATTAGGGACTGTAAAATTTAGCAATCACTCCAACCAAGCTGAAAAGTCACATTAGTAAAGAAATGACAGGCCTAAAATAAAGCCAGGCTGTGTTTATCCATCTGCTTGAAAGCAACTTTTGCGCATGTGTTAACAAAGTGGGCAGTGCCTTTGGAATAACAATCCTTGTGAGTACTGGGTGTGTAACAGGAAGGATTTTTTTTTTAATGTTCAATGGAGAAAATAGAAAGATTTGTCCGCCCTGATGCTAAAAATACAGAATAATTATCATCTGAGGCAGGTGCACTTCTGACCTAAGCATACATGCACACCATGTATTTTCAGGTCCTCTTTGTTTTTGAATTCTTCCTCAAGTAGAGACTTTAAAAGCAGATACAAGTGGCTTTCCTGGGGAGGGAAAACAGTCCCAGAGAGACAGAGGATAATGGAGTCTAGATGTGTGTGACACCTTATTGCACTGTTGCTTCCCCAGTGACTGTGAAGCATGTGCCACAACCCCTCTGGAGATGGAGCCAGGTGACCCGGACTGTGGTGACATAGGCCTACACCATGTATGACCTCTGCTCCTTCTGGCCAAGTCCAACATAGCACAAAGATACACTGTGGCATTCACAGAATCACAGAATCACAGGATGGTTGGGGACAGAAAGTCTCTGGAGGTCAACTGATATAACCCCCCCTGTTGAAACAGAGCCACCTAGAGCCAGTCATCCTGGACTGCATCCAGAAATGTTTCAAATACTTCCAAGGATGGAGACTCCAAAACCTCCCTGGGTAATCTCTTCCAGAGTTTTGGTTTGGTTTTTTTTTCCTTCTTTTTTCATGCTCATAGGAGAATATGGATAAGACCCCTGATGTTCATAAGGGAACTCCTGTTTTGCAGTTTGTGCCTATTACCCATAGGGACATTCTGTCTGGAGTCATATAATAAATGAGTATATGTAAAGTCAATGCATATTCAGCCTGCATATTTTTGGTGAAGGAAGGTGAAATTTTCTGCTTTCTTCCTTCTGCTTGGATTCTGGTTCATTTTATCAGTGTGTTTCATTTCTACTTTCTTCCTTTCCTTATCAGGGTGCAGTTGTGGTCTTCACTTTAAGCATGCAGGTCACCAAGGGCCCCCTCTGGAAGAGCTCTTTTATGACCAAGAGGTTTTCTAACACACATGAGATGCTCCTTGTGAGAGCTACAACACAGCATCGTATTCCAAACTGCTCCTTTAATTATACTGACTCCTATTTTATCCTTGCTCCTTCACTATTGTCTACTCTTCTTGCACTCCTAGTCTCCTGCACTTCCCTCAGACCTCTTTTTGTTTTCTGCCATTTTGTAATAAAAGACTATTTAGCCATGGAACTACTGTTCAGCATGGACAATTGGAGGAACTGCCTGCAGAAGACACATTTCAGACTGCTTCTCCATGTCCATGAAGCCAGTAAGGCTTCAGACTGGAAACACAGGTATTTTCTTTCTGCCTCACTGAGGAGTGCATGGCTGGGAGAAAAAAGATGGGAGAGGGTTTGGTGTACTTGGTCATAGACACTGGGGCAGAGCTGAAAGCCTGGACCCTAATCACAGGTGTGCCAGAGTCAAAAGGTGACTCAGATGCAGGATATAGGTCTGGGTTTAAATATCTTCGGTGTGTCACCTCTTTTGAAACATTTCATCACTACATCATTCCTCATCATCTATTCCAGGGCCACAGGAAGAAGGACAAGTTACACTCTGCAAGTGTAAAGGCCTTTTTTGATTCAGGACAGTGTCAATGCACATAGGCTGCTAAAGCAGAAACATCAGCAGCTACTAAAAAATGAAGGACCTTTCTTCCAGAAAGGGCTAAATAACTGATTTCCTTTATGCATGGTCTTTCCAGAATTATTCATTTGTGTAATAAAAACCAGCTACACTTCTGAGAAAGAAACAGTCTTACACAATGACAAAGAAAGGACACTTTCACTGTTTATTGAACATTCATTTTGCCTGAAATAAAAAGTAATGGATAACCCAGGTTAAAAAAAAGCCATGTAAGAATGTCTATATTTGAGCTACTTTGAAGGTAATCAACACCCAGTTTTTGCTCTCACTTGGTAAGAAAAGTTCCTTTAATACCTTCTGCCAACTCTCTTAAAAGTTTGGCTTCTCTTCTGAAGAGATTCAGGAGTGCAGGCAAAATCCTTCTTACTTTGCAACTTTGGGTCCTATTTGTTTTGGATATGATGATTAGTGGGTTTGATTCACTAATCTGACTTTATTAAGAGGCTGTACAAGGTATCCCACAAAGAACAGCCTGCAAGACAGAAAAAAAACAGGGATGCACCAGGGACAGGGACCTACACAAACTGAACCTACCATAATGTAACAAAATTGGGGCTTTTTAAAAAAAATTGATCTAAGCCAAGGGTAAATGAGTTCATGTAATTCCTCACAGTCCTCTCAGGAAGAATAAGAGACTATCTACAATCAGAAACCTAGGGATACCTTCAGTCCCCATTTTCTTTAGTCTTTCTTCATTCTAGGCAGCTTTAGGCCAGTACTTTTAGTCCTTTTTGTGTAGAGCAACTAAATAGTTCTGTCTGTGTCCCACAAATTGTATGTGACAGTGCCTGCTAAAGGAAACCTGTTCTGCATCCATTTAAACTAAGAAAATACATCCACAATATATTTACACTGTGTAAGATCACACTGTGTTTTTGGTCCCCTGCCTTCTAAGCAAACAGATCTAACCACTTGTTGTATAACCATAAAGACACACAATTTACTCGAAATTTAATTATTTCTGAAGGTTTAAATAATTTTCCCCCTAATTTTACAGGTAAATACAACTTCTGTGTGGACAGAAACCACTCCACTTGCTGCAGTCAAATGGAGTTAACATTCATGTTCCACTTCAACTCATTTCTTTTATGCTTAGAAATAAAAACAGGATTATTAAAACAGGATTATTAAAAGAATTGATGTTTTTTCTCTTTTGTTTTAATTTAAAATGCTTTAAACATTTTAAAGCATTAACATACTACATTTGCTTTTGTTTGACTTGGTGGGGGGGAAACAGAATTACCCATTTAACTTCAAATAAGTAAGTCTTTTCAGAAGGAAAAGCTTAGTTTAACCTCTTGCTTTGAATTTAAAAGTGCTTTCAAATTTTCCTGTGTGAATGATCTAAACTCTTTGACTTGCAGCTGGGGTTCCCTCAACCCCTGGTGGCAGAGGAAGGGGAAATTTCATGTCAGATGAAATCTTTGAACCCCTCTAGGCTCTGCCCACTCGTGGTTGCAGCAGGCTCTGTGAGTGAGCCCGTGGGAAGGAGCAGAGCAGAGTGCCAGACAGATGCGCTTAGTGACCATTGAAGCCAAAACTCCCTCTCTGGCCATATTCAAATAAATCTTGGTGCCAAATCTTTCTGAGCACAAAACCATTGGACTGAGCAGAGAAATGTGAAGTGTTCACTGCAATTGACAGAGGCAATATGAAATACTTTGCTTCTCCACTTGTAACATATTGATATTTAATCAAGCATTTAAAAGAAAACCAGACTGTTGACTCAGGGTGAGCTGGTGAAGTGACCCAGGGACTTAAGATGAGATTACTTTTTTTTCTCTGTTCTTGTCATCAACCAGCAGCAAGCAGGCACTAACCCTTTCCTTGAGCTTCCTGCTGCTTCCAGAAGCAAGTAAGCTATGGTAACAGGAGTTCCCAGAGGCTGCTCCTTAGTGGTAACTCCTGATTTGTCCTCTAGCTGGAAATGCGTCTCCAGGATTTAGACAGTTCATTCATTATTCTTTCATATTACCCCGGGCCCCTTTCTACTGGTGGAGCTCTAGCAGCAAGAAGAGAAGGTTGAACTGGGGTAGGCTGCAGAGCCTGGTCATTCACTTATGCTGTCAGTAAATTAAAAAAGCTACAAATCAAGATATACTGCTGCGCAACATCAGTCTGAGCAAGACCAGGCATCCACTGAAATTTCTGTTCGCAGAGAAATTCAGAAGAAAAGAGGAACTGAAGCAGGGTTCACAGAAAATTTGCAGAGACCAGACTGAAACCAGACACATTAGCATAACCCAGAAAGTTTTTGGATAATCAGGTGTCTGTCTCTGTGGACTCAAAATTCCCCTCTGGCACAACCAGCCAATGTTTGCTTGGGAGGTAGAAGTGAAAAGCCAGTGGATCTGAAATCTGAGCTTCCGCAAGAATTTCTCTGGTCGGTGCTCAGCGTTGCCTTCAGGGGATGAGGAGGCTGCTGGGCAGGATGTCGGCTGCTGGGCTGGTTCCCAGTGCCTGCGGTTATCGCTCGGGTAATCCCGCACGGTATAGCTGAGCTATAACTAAATTGTATGCATTTCTTCTCAGCCCATCTTTCCAGAAGCAAGGAGATTTTTCTTACTCTGAATAAACACCAAAATAGGGTTTTTTTCCCTTACAATTCTTTGTCTGAACACTGTAGCTGAAAATATTTCCTTTTGCAGCAATGACTATCTATGCTGGCAATAATTGCACTCGCAGTGGTGCAGACTGGCTCTTTTTACTTGCCTGTGGAAATTTAATTTTTCAGTAGGTCCTTCCTCTAAAACATTTACAAATCCCACAGAAACAAGTAAGCCTTGGACACGTGAAAAATTCCAGGCATAAACCTTAAATCACAATTTTAGAAGAACTATAAAAAGTAAGACATATTTTCATGCCTGACATGGACCTGAAGATTGCCTCTTACTTTTGAAAATGAACTGTGCACCCAAAGCTATGATAAATCATACATAAATAAAACCATACCATAATTCAGATGCCAGAATTCAGAAAGGGCAGTTCTAAAATGTTCATTTAAAGAAGGGTTTTCTCATCCATTTCAGGTTTTACTCAGAGAATGGAGTACTACAGGGTGTTCAGAGTCTGGTGGAGAGAAAGGAGAAGAATACTTTTTTCATGGATTGGAATAAAAGCAGAGTTAGATGTCCTGCAATTTAAAATTCAACACTGAATTTGTATTCCCTAGGCACAACACAGTGAACCTGAATAAAACAAATTCATGCAGGTCAGCTAAACCCATGTATGACAAATGAGTCTAACCTCATGTTTCTTACAATATGACTCCATTCATAAGAAATATAAAACTGTCTTTTCCTCATTCTTCCTTTCTCATTTCTATTGATTTCTTCTTGCCTGAATAATGCCACTGTCCTAACTCTTCATATCAGAGCTCAGTATTGAACCAGTGAGTCAGCATCCTTTCCCACAAGATTCAGTACTTGGGATTTTTCAGGGAAACACTGCCAGCTTGTTATGTCTCAATGGGAATTTTTTTGGAAAACACCTTACATTTGGAACATCAAAAACAACCGTTGAGCATTATGTAGATGAGGGCCAAAGACCCATTATCTTCCCAAAGGATACCTTACCAAGAAGGCAGTAAATTGCTCAGGAGGTGGGAAAATTACTCCAAGCCCTCCTCCAGTGTTGGCAAGCGGCTCCCTTCAGGCATCTCAGGATTGAACATTAACTTAGTCTAGAGAGAGTGAAAAATATCTCCAGGGCTGAATTTCAAACTCAGCATTCTCCTACAGAAAAAGAACAGAAATGGCTATTAAAGAACTGTAGTTTCTTTATTCTTATTATTGTAATTATTTTGATTTCATGTATAAATAGCCAGCTCTGGAAATATAAATTTATTTCTACAGTTAAAGTTTCTGTGGGAATGCTATCTCTGGGGCATGAGAGCAAACCCTGGAAACTGCTGATTAAAAACATACTGTGCTGAATGGGCTTGTAGGTATTTTAACCTTAAGTAAGGCTAATGGGGCAACAGGACTGATGCTTTTTTTGTGTATGTCAGACTTTTTGTTGCTTCAGCAAAACTGGAGCATGTGTCTTACAATACCTGCACTGTGGGAGCAATGATGATTCTTCACAGGGCTGTATTTTCCTAGCATAAGGGTTCTCCTAGTCATTACCTGACGTATAATCCAGGCTTTTTGTTTGTCAGAATCCTTTTACTTTGTATTCTGTGGGTGTTTGAGTTTGTCCTATACCCTTCAGGATTACACAGTGAGATGTTGCAATAACCACCCTCTTATCATCATGTGAGAGGGAGCAGGGACATTTCTGTGGGAATAGGTGCAATTTCTGCACTTCCAAAGCAGCTTGTAAATACAGCGTAGCACAGAGCAATAGCAAAGTGCTCTGCCATCCTGATCACTGCTGATAGAGCCTTTGCAGTAGCAAAATATTTTTTGTAGGGCTGGTTATTTAGAGTGCAGTGGCTCTGTGGTTAATTGCTGCTCCTTGCAGCCTCAGTATGTACCTTGCAGATTTTCTGCATGGTGACGTGAGGATGACAGCATGGCTGAATGGGAGAGTGGTAAAATGCAATGTAAGAACAGAGCCTTTCTCTCTGCCAAAGCGGGGGAAAGAATTGCATCAACAAACTGAGCAGCATGAAAGCAGAAAGAGCTGTAATAGGGCCATTGTGTGATTAGAATGGTTTTAAGGGAGCGAGGAAGATGGGACATGAACAGTCAGACCTGTGTGTTTCACCCAGTACTCTTTTTTTTGAAATTCATTTCTTTGTGCATGTAGAAATACTCTGCAATTAGTTTAACTGAAGAGAACACTAAATTAACAATAGTTAACTCAGAGTTTGAATTCATAGAGCTGTACAAAGGGTTTTTAATACTTCCCTGGTTGTGGCTCCTGGACATCACATTTTTTCTATGCCTGTTTAATGCAAATGCAGCTCCTGCCTGCCCTTTTTTCTATGACTGTTTCATATGCACTCAGCCACTTGTGTGGCCCCAGTCCAGGATGGAGGTTGGAGGCTGGTGTGTCCTGCCCTCTCTTCAGGCTGTCAGGGCCCCTGAGGCTGGGGAAGAAGAAGTTCACTCCTGGTGCCACCTCCCTTCTGTGTGTGCTGTTGGACAAGGAGAGGTAGAGTGGCAGGAAAGTGAAGCAATTATCTACACTCAAAGGAATCACTCAGCTGGATTGCACCCCAAGGGAGAGCCGGGCTGTAAGACCATGTTTCACTAAGACAGTGATGGGGTGGGAAGGCAGGGACCCAATTTCAGCACACAAACCTTTGCAGCAGCTTCTTTGGTGGGTCTGAACTCCCTTGTGCTGTGTTTAAATTGTCCAGTCCATGGAGGGTACAGAGAGGGCCTGCGAGCATCTGTGGGTCGTCAGTTCTACAGCTGGGTATTGAACTGCTTGGATGCTGCCATTGCTTGCCTGTGAGCATCCTCTGCCCACACAACATCACCCAAGTACTGCTATGGGGTCTTTGTCAATAACTGCCAAAGAAATCTCTTATTTTCTGAGCACTTGGCTTTTGTGATTGCTTCAAGAGACAAAGTCTGGTTTTGAGGCACAAAGTGCAAAATTTTTCTGCATCATTCCTCTGCCTTCTTGAGGTTTCAACATGTCAGTCTTCTCAGACTTTCAAAAACACTTCTCAGCTACAGTAACTACCTGCTCCTTGTATCCCTGTGTTGGGTCCCAACCCAGGTGGTGTCAAACCAAGCTGCTTCTCTCTCTCTAGCTCCAGAGACAGGAATAGCCCAGTTTCCCCACAGCTCCACCAGCCAGCCACTCTCAGTTTGTTTTGCTGCAATCCAAAAAACACACCCTACTTTGAGCATTGACACATCTCCCAAGTGTGGACACCCTTCCCAAAAATGTGAGCCTGTGTTAGTCTTCCCTAACTGCGGCCAGGAGAAAGAGGCTTTTGCAAAACTGCTGGTGTTTAAGCACCTTGGTCTTTGATGTCTCAGTCTCTCCCCTTCAAAGAATGCAAAGACCTGATCTACCTCTTACTGACACTGAATTTCCATTGTATTAAATGGGATTAATTATCCTTTAGGATGTGTCATTTCACTCATCTAAAGTGCCATAGGCAGAACTGTAGCTCACCCCAAATACCAAACCACTGATACTGTCAATAGACAGAAATTTTGTTTTGTCTGCTGACAAAGTTCTGCATATCCAGAATGATACATATCCTACTTGCCAGAAAATTTATTTATTTATTTATTTAAAGGAGAATGAAGATTTTCCTTCTTTGATAAAGAAATAAAGGAGAAAAATATTCTCCAGAAAGTTCTGTCTTCACCATTATTGAACCACACCCTGTATTCTTCATAGAAGAAATATTGCCAAAGCCACAGTCTTTCATCATGTGGTTCCTTTTAAATAACCTCCTAGGTACTAAAGGTCAGGATGATTTTAAAAAAATAGCCTGGTAGTATGAAAGAACTTTTTTTAAATGCAAAAAGACAAACAGAGGAATCCTACGCAAACTTGCCATAAATACAAGGGATGAAGATGATGATGAGTGGAATAAATTACGTTCACATTGTGTTCATCTGCTTTGTTTTGTCTCAAGTTTTATTCAGTTCAAAAGTCTAATATAAAAATAGAATTATTCAATTGATTGCAATTCTGCATCCATTCTTATAATTCTTTCCCATAGATTTGTCCTTGAACTCCACTGGGAGTAGTCGCACAGTGACAACAGCCTTAGCTTTGTACATATTTTCTGTCTCCTCACTACTGAGCTTATTGCCAATACTGCTTCTTCATCCAACTAAGGTAAAGGAAGAAAAATGAAAAAACTAATTTTTTTTCTGTTATTTTTGTCCAATTTTTATTTCTCCAAGTTATTTCAACAAAGAAATCATTTGAAGGGTGGGCCTTTCCCATATTTGACATTTGTCCAAAATTGAATAGTTTTCGATAGTCTGCAGAAGTTACTGGTACCTTTTTCTATAAATATTTGCTTATTTCTGAGCCATAGTTTTGAATTACTTTAAGGCTGACAATTTGGGCACTTTGAAGGCGATTCACGAGCAAACCAGACACCTCTGCTTGGAAGTGGCAATGCTGACCCATATCAGGACAGGCAGGGTGGGTGCCTCAGGCTGCTGAAGGGATAAGGGTGCTGATGTTCCTGGTAGGTGTGTGTGAGTCTGTGTGTAGTGTTCGGTTTCCGCATTGTGCCCATTCCCAACCACCGCTTTCAAAGGTTTTTCATTAGTCAGTTCTTTCATTATTCAGTTCTCTACACTTTTTAAAAGCTCTCTAGTACCTAGCTTTACTTTTAAAACATTCATTCTATAGCAGACTATACTATTGATTTTTACTCTGAGAGCATTCCTGGGCCATGGTCAGGGACCAGGTTAGGGTCTACTTTTCTTGATGATGTGCACAGCATAAAAAATATTATTGCAGAACTTAGTGTCTAGTTTCTTCATTAATTTCTGTACTCCAAAGCATTTTCTGGGACTTAAGAGACTGTCTTGATGGAGGACAAGTGCATATAAAAACCATTTAAAAAGCAGGGTTGTAAAAGATTTTGGAATCATAAGGTTGTGCTTTAGACCCATGGTATTTTTTGATAGCTCGGGGTTGTTTCCACGCTTCAAGAGCAGAGCTGGAAACAACAGCTGAAGAGCCTGCCTTAAAGCCCATCTCACTGTCTCCCTCAAGTACTCCCAAAACTGCTTTTCCTTTCTCTCGGTGAAGGGGAAGCTGACAGGACAGGACAATCCCTGCCCCTGTCTGGGGCAGCAGAGACAGCACACTTCTCTTGCTTCCTTGGTCTTCTACTCCTTTCCATCCCAAAGCAAGGCAGGCCTCACCTCTGGCCAGAGGATGGCAAAACATTTGCTTCCTGAGCCTGGTCAACAGCCGGGCTGGGAGGAGACCAGGCACTGTAACCCTGGCAGGTCAGGGCACCCTGAGCACAAAATCCCTCTTCAAGTCACCCCCAAGGCCCAGCTCTGGCTGTTTGTCCCAGCCCTCACATCTCACATTTTGCTCCCCACAGCAGCATTTCCTCCAAGCCAGGGACACAGGGACCCCTCTCCTACCTGCTGCCCATTGCACATCTTCTTCCTCCTGCAGCCGTCCTTATAAAACAAGCTACCACCCCCAAACCCACATTTTTTCCAAGCTTTCCTCCCACTTTCTGTTTGCCTCACCCTCTCCCTCATTATCCTGGGTCTTGCTTTTGTTTGTCTTGGCTATTTTGGGCTGGAGGCTCTTTGGGGAAGGGAATACAGTTTAAATGTCTCCTGCTCAGGATGTGTTCAAGTCATTCCAGCTGAGTGAAGCCGAATTTGTAAATGAGGCACAGACTGGCTGACAAGTGTCTGCCTGAGCACGGGCAACTGGTTAACTGAATCAGCTTTAAGAGGTATAATTAATTAAGCATGTGTAACTTTGTGTTTAGGGGGGAAAATCCTATTTTGAAGGCACAGGTTGTAGTTCAATGCTAAATTTTCCCAGGAAATCCAGTCCAGGCCATACTCTACTGTAGTGAAGTATAGCAGGTTCACATGGTAGTTACAGCTTAAACTGTAGGCTCTGGCTCCAAGTACCTTTTTCACTATTGCCATTCCTGAGGGACCACAAACACTGCATTGTTTACAATGAGAGTTACATATAACTATTTGAAAAATAGAAGAATAAATGTATAAAATAAAACTCATGTGCTAAGGAGCAACTGTGCTTTTCTCTAGAGGGCTCTATCTCTGTGATAAATTTTTAAATTATAGTGCTACTTGATACTGGAACTCTACTATCAATTTCAAAATTGTTGTATATGTAAAAAGGATTAAGATGATTTTGTTTACAAGGTGTGTGTGATCTTCATTTTGTTGCCAGTAAGATCATTATTCTCACTTTAACACCTAAAACATCCCAAACCTCCACACCTGTCAGAGTCATGGAAACATCTGGTATCTGTTTTGCAAATTTGAGTCTGTTGCTATAATCTTTTAATTACATATAAAACCACTTTCTGTTGTGCAAGTATGTAAATTATCCCGAATGAATCAACACAAAACTAGGAATTTTTTCACGTTCAGCACCATTTCTCAGTTACACCAATAAATGAGATGCTAATAGCATGTGAAATTTAAAAGGGACTTTATTCCCTTTGATAAAAAAGTGATGTGAGAATTCAGTGAAAAATGAATCCCAAGTATTTTAAATCAGAATTTCCCATTTGTATTTGCTATATGGAGAGCAACTCTGATGAACACCTATCGTATCAACCAGAAATCTCTTTCTCATTCTTTACTTAAGATCCTCTCATCTGTAATAGAAGAATATTTGTCATACAAGGCTAAATGCTTATGGATTTCATTTCCTTTCACAATGCAAAAGAATATGTTGAATATTCAAGCTCTGTTCACATGGTTTAAAGAAAAAAAACCCCCATGAGTACAGTCTTTCTCTGAAGCCACTAAAGCCTTTGGCTCGCATTATGAATGACCACTGGTCCTTAAAATTGTGAGCTTTTGATAATGACACTCATCCACTCTCTGTTCTGCTTTTATGGGGCTCAGGGCTTTGTAGGTGCCTCATTCTGTAGCTGAGGGAAATGGTAAATGATTATTTTTTATGTGACCTCTCTGTGCTCCCTTCCTTTAAACACAGTGGCAATATGTGAGGCTTTCCAAGCCTGTCAGGCCCATGCATCATCTTTCCTCCATGAAATGACAAGTTGTGGTTAGGGCAGAGGTTGTGAGCTCTCCAAGAACGTCACTGGGCCAAGAGTGGTGCTGGGCCAAATGTGTCTGGAACTGTAATCAGTCCTATCACAACCACCTGGGCCTTTTAGACTGGAACCAGTAAGACTTTTGTAGCTTCTTCTACACCTTTGCAGTGACCATGAAAATCCAGTGCTGATCAATATTTACTTGGTTCACATATTAACTACTAGACCAGACAGAGAGTAGCAGAGACCCAAGCCCAAGATAAAGTGCAAAATCCAGATAGTCTGTCTTCGTAATTAGTTTCTATTTTAGAATCAAGAGTAAAACACCAGTCAAAAACTAAACTGAAAAATTTAATTGCTTTATAAAATAAGATTATGAAATTCTATATAAAAATCCAGCTTCTTAAATATGGTACATTCACTTCCTCACAGAATATTTAAATATTCAGGTCACTTGAGCTATATTTTCACGGTATTTGAGTTAAAATCATTGGATAAATTAAAACATCCTTACCAAAAGATACCACAACTTATACAAATAATACTAAGTAATAATACATTTTTAAATACAAAATGTAAAGAAATTAATAACTCTTAGGGCATGCTACAAAATTTTGCCAGAAAAATATATGGAATCATATTTGTTTAGCTAGAAAATATACAGTGTGCTTTCCAATTCTCTTCCTAAAATTCAGTCTCATATCCATTTAACTTAATAAATATGTACAACAAAAATGTTTATTCCTTGAAGGATATAAATAGCAAATACTGGAGTAGAGCCTGGTCTGGCATTCCTTTCTCATCTAGTGACTATAGTGGGACTTTTCAACTCTGAATGTGCAAAAATGCAGAATCAGGCCCTTAGTGTTACCATCAGGTTAATAGCTTTTAGAAAAGTGATTTTTATTAAAGAAAAAAAAAAAAAACCAGCAAAAAAAACGTTCAAAACCACTGCAGGAGACTTAGAACTATTCCAGTCAGGCATTTCTATAAATAGTAAATCAAAATGTAGTGAAATAATGTTCCAGTTTAATTACTGCTGGCAGTAATTAGGGAAAGAATAGTCAGTGGAGATAGAAACGTATCTTGAATTAGACACATCTTACTTTCACAGATTTAAGTTGGTTCCCTACCATTTCTAAAAAGAGTTTCTGGTATAATCTATACATTGTAAATCTGTGAAGAAACTTTATCACCTTCTTCAGGCTTTGGATGGTTCGTTTTGGAAAGTGGTACATTTTCAAGTGCTTCAGTCCATACATTAAACCTTTAATGGTGTCTTGGTCCCCATTCTTTATTCTCCACAGATTGAGAAGCTTCAGTACTTGCTCTGTGGGTTGACATAGTTTCATTGTGCGCTCAACATCTTCTTTTCCCACTTTCTTGCCTGGCAAGCTTGCCATCAGCATGTTGAGATGTTCAAAGGTGAGGTTCAGGTGGCCAACATGCTTTAAGACACTGTTTTCGCAAAGATCAATATCTGTAGAAAGCAAAAAAAGGAGAGCTAAGTACAGCACATTACAACTTTACTGTAGCCTGCAAAAAAGCTTCCAAATTCCAAGCTAAATTTGCTTTCCAAATTTCTTTGCTTCAAATAATTCTCTCATATTTGATTTTTTGGGCCCATCTATCCTGTAAAATGTTGTGTGTATGTGATAGGACTCCTAGTATTTGCTTCTAGTGAATGAAAATTATTTCATTCTCTTCAAAAATGCCTAGGCAAGCTTTGTTAAAATAGTAACTTTGAATTTTGAAGTACTCTAGACACTTCCTAGACTGACATAAGCATATATACTAAACAGCAGAGGGGTAAAAAAAACATTTCTGCAGCACTTTTCAAATCTATTCTGAGTGGACAAAATGCTATTTGAATGTGGTGGTTGTTGATGGTGGTTTACATGAAAAGAGTTGGCCTGACTACTGTAAAAACCTTGTTATTAATACTGCAGCCCTATTTCATCTTTGAAAAGTATCTTGGTAGATTCAGCACAAACAAAGTTGAATCAAATGAACAAATGAATCAGCATGACAAAGAGGTACCAGAAGGGAAAAAGAAGGGAAAGCCTCTCTATGTATTCATCCAGTCCAAAATATCAACCTCTACTTTATAGAAGACAAATTGCACTCTCAGCTGCAGGGAACCAGCTCCCTCTAACCTCAGTTGCTCAGATATTACAGTGGGAAACACTTTCCTCACTTGATCAAAATTCTTTGCATGTTGTGCAGTCTTAAAAGGGGACCTTGGTCAGGGCACAACACAGACTCCAAAGTAGGCAACAAGTCTGGGAAGAATTCAGTCCTTGACTGATCTGGAGAAGTGGAATTCTGTTCCTGCTTCCCTTTGACTTCCCTATGCTTACTGCATTGATATATCTCAGTGAAGGCCTGCAGGCTCTTCTCCAAGCACAACACATCCCCAGGGGGTATTTGATCCAAGCAATTTTTAAGCGCCATTCAGAAGGTTTTTTTATAATGCATATGCTATCACAATAAGATACCTTGGATAATCTTCTTGACCATATCCTGTTCTTTGTTTTGCTGCTTCCATAGTTTCAAAAGATGGAAGGTCTGCTCTTGAGGGCTGTGCCTTTGTTTAATCCTTTCAATATTTTCTGTGCTAACCTTTGTCCCAGGCAAGCTGTCTGCTAGTATGTTCAGCCAGTTAGGTGTGACATGAGTAGGAACAGCAAACCTGAACATAGCCTCCTCACATAGGGTTACATCTGAAATGAGAAAGAGAAGATGTCAGTTGTTCTGATCTCTTACCTTAACTGTCTCAGGAAATAAAACCAAAAAAACAAAACCAAAAAACAACAACAACCAAGCAGCAAGAATGATAAGAAAAAGTATTTAAAAAACAGACTAATTACTTGTCTTTGTAGTGCTGTTTCTCTTTGTGCTTGAGTTCTTTTTGGTCTGAGCTACAATAATTAAAATTCTGCTATGGCCATCACCATAGCAGGCAAAGAGCTAACAAACTAGGTATTTTTATCCCAGATTTTGGTAAATTAATTTTAACAATAACTAAAGGTATGTTTTCAGAGGAATCTTACTTAATATGATACACACCTATTCCACATTTTTGAGGTGTCGTATCTGTATTTTCCTGACAGATGTTGTCATGAACCTCATTTCCTTTCAAAGCTATTTTGAAACCCAGGGCACTACAGTTTGTGTGCTTAAGACAGGGTGCTTTGGAGGAGGTTTCATTTGAGAAAAATCCCTCTGGACATCTCTCACATACAGTGTCACTCTCCGGGGTACCTGTGGAAACAGGAAAACAATGCATCCAATTACATATAACCTCAACTGTGGGGAAAAAAATTTAAAAAGAAAACAGCAAAAAAATATTCCTCTCTAAACTGTCATGCTTCTGCATTTCATGTTTGTGATCTATTAAGGAATCACTTTGGAAGAAAAAGAGACAGAAGATGCCTTAGGAGAAGGATATTCCTGCTAATGTAATACAGTAAATAGTACTCCTAAATACGCTTATTACCAAGTTTAAAATCAGTGATTACTGATTAAATCGGTAATTTAGTAAAGTAATATCTTTAAAACCTTGAGTACTCAAGTCTATTCAGACATTACACTATGTCTGATCTTCATCCTTCAACTATACAAATATTCTGTAAAGTAAATAAGTGGGAAAAAATTTAACTCTGAAAATTCTGAATTTCACTCTGCAATAACTGCCCAGAACCTTACTTGAATGGGTTACTTCAGTTCTACATAAAAACACAATCCAACTCAATATCAGCTAATGACAACAATTTTGAAATTATTTTTGAATTCTTAACGTTTGAATAAAGCGTTATTAAAAGCAAAGAAAGCAGTGTCCAATATTAAAAAAATACTTAATAGACATGCATGTTCTGCTTGGTGATTTATAATTGCATAGTTTTACTTCAGAACTAAATATATGATACAACAAGAGAATCACAACATATGGTTCTGGCACATTTACAAAGAGTAAGAAAACAAATCCATGAAATCTGAAACTATGCAGTCTAACCACCAGTGGCAGGAAAGTAACAGCACCAATAACTGCTGTATACTCACTTCTAATTCATCCTTATTCATCCAACATTTAACAAGTGCCTGAAGTCTGGTATCTAATACTGCATTATTGAACCTGAGCTTAAGCATATGCTTAAAATTTTTTTGGAAAAAATTGGAAACTATATTTGAATAAGAAAATACCTCCATCTAGTGTATTTTTTAAGTATTTACATGTGGATGTTTATGTTCATGTTAGCTTTTTAGCAATCTTTTCTTTATATTGGGAAATCCTTAGAGAAAAAGAGTATGCATCTCGAGTTTTCAATCAGCTGTGAAATCAAGAAGAGTGCTTGCATACAACCATACAACAGCACTTCATCAGACAACGAGTGAAAACGAAGGAGTTTATAGTTGCCAGGGTCCCTGTATGTGCCAGCCCCCTCCCAAAGCCGGCGCTTTCTGCAGCCCCAGCATTGCCCCTGCGCAGCGTGCGCTGCGGGCAGCGCCTGCACCCACGGGCACCAATTAGCTGGCCTGAGACAGCTGCATTTCAGCAACTCCCCCTGCCACAGACAGGCTGCTGCTGTGCGCTGGCAGCAGGGAAGTGGAACAAAGGAGTGCTCCTGCAAATGGTGCATCGTTCTGCTCACAGCTTGCTGCATAATCTTTGCAGCACAAGGGAGGAATATACCGCGTTATCCATCAGTGTTCTCAGGACTGAGCATAAAGTCACCCTCCAGCTCTGCCAACTTCTTCGCTGCTTATTTCGCTGCTCTTGTTAAGGGCACGAATTGCCGCTGTCAGCCTGCCCTTCTGCCACTCCCTCCAACCCTCCTGGAATCCCCCATTCTTCCCAGGGAAACGGCAGCAGCCACGGGGGAGACAGAGCTGCCTCGCAGCAGGGCCGCTTTCCCAGCACAATGCTGCTATAAACCCTGCCTCATCCAGGGCCGGCCGTGGCAGAAAGGAACAAAGCCTTAATCTTCACTCACAAAAAGGGACTGCAAAGGAAGGGGATATCCCAGTGTCATCATGAGCAATGAGCACCAGGGAAACAGAATTCTAATGCTTTAAGCCTTAAATGAGGCACTGGACCACACCATCTCCCCGTGTGGGAGTGGAATCATATTTTTCTGCTCTTAGGTTTTATTTCACCTGAATGTGCATCATTACAAAGTTCAAGGCTATCATATGGCAAAAAAGCAGTAACACAGTTACTTACTTATTACTGATTACTTACAAATAAGCACTACATGCTTATTAAACTCTTAGTTGTTGCCTCACCTCAAAAAGTGGTATTGACACAGGAGGATGAATTTTTTTTTACAAATTCCTTTTTTGAGGTCTGCTTGGGTTTAGCTGGTTCAATCTGATGGTCTTTCGGAAACTAACTTTTCAAGATGTTACAAAATTCAACATTTTATCTTTAAAAGTTTGCTTCATTCTGATCTGAGGGATTGAAATTTGTTTGCCATATTTCACCGAGCTCAGAGGCATGCAGCAGGCTTGTTGCTCAGACAATTTATCCTTTCACCTCCTAAAGTCTTTCTGAGTATTTTGTTTCTGGTCCCTTTTGACTTGCTGCTGAGATACAGTGGAACCTCATTAACCCAAGCCCCTGGGTATCATAGTTTAGGTTAATGAAGGTTTACAATATGGAAATGTGGTAACTGCCAGGTGGAAATGCTTAACAGTGGAAGGGCATCAGGGTAAAGCTTCATCAACCAATTACTCACGAACTAGTGAGCAGCTACAGCAGCGACATTTCTCCTTCTGCCAAAGCTGCTCTCCAGTGAGAGGTTCATAACCCAGAAAAAGACTCCCAGCCTGTCATTCAGCTCAGCACTAAAATGCACAGGCCAGCCCTAGTGTTTCTCACTGCAGGTACATCATGCCTAGGGAAATCATTCTGCCTGCAGGTGTCTGAGACACTTTGATTTTCTGCATTTCCTTCCTCAGTGCTCTTCTCCAGGCAGTTATCAACCTCTGGTACAATGACAGTTTACAATTCTTTCAGGTTGTGTCAAATACTGGAGCTAAACTGGGCCACAGCATTTGCCAAACAATAAATGATGTATTTGGTTTTGAGGGAAGAACAAATTATTGGTTTAACAATTTATGTTGTCTTAAATGAAGAATACACTCCACTGAAAAGTGCTGCTTTGCTCTATATTCCCACCAGACTTTCAGCACTGTGCCAGCTTGCTTGACAAAGAAATGGTTGTTTGCTTGATAATAGTAACAGTTTCCCTAAGAAAGGAAAATTCCACTTAGGATGCTGATAATTAATTATTACCACATATTGCAGTGACACTAGAGCTATATTAATGTTGTTATAATTATATACTTGGTGTCAAACATGTAGTGCTCCTGGTGTTTGTCAAGATATACGGTTGCTTGAAACAGCAGATTTCAAAATGAAAACCATTATTATTTATCACACACACAAATACTACATTCCAGATAATGTTCCTTTAAAAGAGGCAATCCATCATGTTTCTCATTAGAGCGCAATTTGCTACATTTGCTACTGCCATTAAGTTATATATTACAGCAGGAGCAGGGTATTCCACTGAGAAACCTTCCTTTGGCTACAGTCCAAATGATGCAGATTAGAAGAAGTTCAAGTGGCTTTACAATTTACTGTCCTGCAATTTCATCTGGACAAGCCTCTTTCCTAATCTCCTAACTGCCACCAGTCGTGGACGCGCTGCAGAGCTCCGATTACGCCTGTGCCTATGGAGGAGCGGGACCCACCTGCCTGGGCAACCCCGGAGCCGGGCGGACACTCCGTGTGCCTCAAGCAGAACTCGAGCTCCAGGTACCTGCCCGGGACGCACTCGCAGACGCGGTTCTGCGTGCTGGAGCACTCCTGCCTGACGAGCTGCAGCTCCTTGCACACGGTGCTGCAGTACTGGCACTCCTCGTTGCTGTTCCACTCGTCGGCGTAGTACTGAGCCGGGCACGGAGCGCACTGCGTCGGGCTGCTGGCGCTGCAGTGCCGCTTCACGTAGCTCCCCGGAGGACACTGGTCACACAGCAGCTGGCGAGATGTCCCTGGGTCGTAATGGAGGTACTTGGGGGGAGAGTCATCCTGGAAGGTCCACTTGACAGAAATGTCCAAGAGCTAGCAACAGGAAAATAAAACATCGCTTCCTTTTAGTTCTGGGGAGTACCATGATCACAAGGAAACCTGCACTTCAATGAGTTTATGAGTCTACTCATGTCACTCATTTTCAAACAAATATTTGCATTAGAAATTTCTGAGATACCAGCAAGCTTCCAGACTCTCCCATGTCTACCTTAGAATGGGAAAGTTTTAGGATCTTATCTAGCAAATCTTCCCGACCTAAGTGGTTCCTTCCATAGATGTAGATACTATTCTCTGATTTCCACCATCTTAATATCGCTGGGTAATGACATTTTACTGCCTGGCACCAGAGAATTTGTCCAATGCACAGCAAAGGTGGGGATTATACACCTTTGTGTTCTTAAGTAGAAATTGTGCCTGATCATATGAATATGACCAGTGTAGTGCGCCATGACCATAGATACCTTTAAAGGTGATTCCTTACACTATTTCTCTTACACTATTTTTTACAGAAATTAATGGCTAGAACAATAGAGGTTACTTTTTAATGCCTTCCATTCAATTTTGCACTAATATACAGCAGCTTTTGGGATGTAATGTGGCAACTACATCAAAGGAGAAGACACGGCTTGAGACAAAGGTAAAGAATTATGTGGGGTATGAAGAGCACATTAAGGACTCAATTGCATGAGCTGGAAGAGACCAGGCCAATGCTTTCATTTCCTACCTAAAATCACAGGCTCACAGCTGTTGTGGAAAGCTGGTTCAGTACCAGCACATGCCATGACAGCTAGACTCCTCCTGCTTCCTACAACAGTCAGCTTTGCTGGTGTGACTGGGGACCTGGTGAGCTGAGACAGCCTGCCTTGCTGCAGAGACAACCTCCATATCACTTTGTTTTGGTCTTATAATTGAAAATTTGGTTCTGTGATTCTGTCAGTCTACCACAAAAATAACTCTTGAGAACCACCCTGATCCCCACAGGGTCTGCCAGCAGCTCACTCTCCTCACTGATAACCCAGCTCTGTCCCAGCACTGCATGCATGGCTGCATGTGCCACTGCTCTTCCAAAACTTGTACATTATTTTATAAAGTGCATCGGACTTAAGATATTTTTCAGTGTATCCAATAAAATTATAGATCTGAATTGTCTTTATTGCTAATTTGATCCTTGCCAGCTAGCTCAGAGTTGCCAATTCAATCTCAAAAATGTATTTCCTCTTTTCCAAATGTCCCCAGAGTATAAGTGGAATTAACTTTTTTTTAAAGTCTGTATTTTCTTGAGATGCTTCATTTAAGGGTCTCACTTCTGCCACATCATGGCACTTCTAAAGCCATAGTATTTTCAGCTTTGGAAATGACAATTTAAAACTTCATCTGCATTAACACAATTCACAGTAAACAACAAGTGATATGAGATGCTTAACTTAAGAACTCTTATTGCTTAAGCAAGTACTCTTAAATGCATTCTCCTGTTGCACATCTATGAATCCACTTTTCATACAGCTATACTTGGGCTGAGGAATGAAACGCAGATAGTATGGATATTTCCCTACAGCCTCTTGCAGCTACCCTTGACTAATAATACCCCTGACTGATAACTTATCAGATTTCTAGAGGTGGAGATCTCACTTTTCTTGTGGTCTCAATGCACAATACCTTTCACTGTGAGAAATTCCTTATTAGTCTTTGAAGTTTGATGAACAACTTCATTTTCCTTAAATGACTGAATCTGTTTTATGTGATCTATTTAACGAAGAGGGTGCAGCACATTTTTTAATAGTGAGTCGTTTTGAGGCAAAATGCCCCCACCCTTGGTAAATCTACAGCTATGACTCTAGTAAAAAGGAAGTCCTGGTAATCTCATTAATTGTTGACGTGAACAGCGGAGTTTTCTTCTATGTTTTTAGTTCAGTAATAGATAATACAGCATCCCAGAGTCCAAGACTTGCATGGACACAAACATTCCCTTCACAGAACATATCTGACAACAACATGTGGCACAGGCACTACAAAGATAAGCATCAACCCACACTTCACACAGATATCTGTGGAAACCCAAGACAATTCCCAACAGAGGTGAAAATCTGACACTGTGAAAATTATTAGGGACAGCAACCAGTCATATAGGCAGCAGTCCTTTTGCAGAAACATCAGTATTCCTGCTCTGCAGTGCACAGCTCCCCACAAATCCAGAGCTGTCCCTGCAGTAGAATCTGCTCCTCTGGGTTGTGCCTCTGCCCGTGGTGACACATTTTCACATAATAAACAGCTAGGTGAATCATTTCATAACTGTTAACTCTACTCTGCAACATGTAGGAGCAAGAATAACAAAATTTTATCTATTTTCCTTACTCAACTATTTACATGGGAAACCATGTATGAGGCAAATAAAGAGTTTTGCTGCAGGGGATGATTCAGCATTAAAATTAATTAGAACTCAATAATCAGGGTATGAAAGCATAGGAATTTGTAGGGAAAATTGAGGCATCTGCTCCCTGAAGAACCTACGGCTGTGGGAAACAAGCCAATAAAAATTGAAAACATTTCAACACAATTTGAGAGGAATTGACTTTAAAAATTGAGCAAAACAATACTTGAACCATATATGTGTGAGACATACTGAGTTTTGTCCTTGGAAGAACCAATAACTATAAACTGATAGTGGCAACTAGAATATTATTAATCTAAATGAGCATAACCAAACCCCATAATAATAGGATAAATAAATTAGCATCACTAAAAGAACAATCAGTCTTCCCATTTGATTTTTTTCTTTTTGCTTTTAAGAGAAAAGCACATCACACTTGTTTTCCCTTTTTTTCCCAGAAACACATTACGTAGCTGCAGTAATGCATTGATCAGTGGCTGAGCCACATGTATGCGGGAGCCAACTATTTTATTTAGTAAAATATTATGACAAAAAGATCCTTCAGTCAAACTAAAGATATGCAATGAGTATCTCATAATTTTTCCAGAGCATTTTGTACATAATTTTCAACATACAGCAAGATCACCATTACTACTGTTTGACTACTATGAGCCTATTGGCACAGGGAGCTGTGCAACTCACTGCCATAGGAGACTGCAAACAGTCAAGTACAAGATGACACCTGACATAGTAATGAATGAAAATAATAAAGGACTATTAAACATAAACATCACCTTTTGATCAAGAAATCCCAAATAAAAAATTGAATTCACAAAAATAGTGATATTTCTTCCATCTCTTCTATGCATCAGGTATCAACCACAGCCATATACAGCATATGTGTCTTTTTAGGGCATTTTTTCTGGACTTTTTTTTAGACCAAATATAGCCATCAGTATGTTGCTAAGTACATTTCTAGACCTCAATCCCCAATACCACACTTCATAAGACTACTGTAGGTTACTTGATAATACTTAAGAAAAAGATCTGCAATATTGTTTTCTATGCAGTCCAAACACGCATAGCACAACTGAGTATTCTGAATATTGATATGCAACCTGCAAATCAGAAGTTATCTTTATACCTACATCAAGTGCCAAAGTAAAGTCAATCTATTTTTCAGATGTTTTGCAAGAGTTCAGTAGTAATGGTGGAAGATAATGAAATATAATTTTCACTATTTTTACTGCAGCAACTTGGCACAAACAGAATGAAAAGACTTTTGCCCCTCATTTCACAGAATAAGCTGGAGGGGAACATCACGAAATTGTTCTTTCTCCTGGGCTAACACACACTGAGTTTGTGCTTACATTCGGAATTTGCATCACCTGTTACAGCAGATTTTCAGAGCAAAACAGATGGTGCTGAGCACCTGACATCCACATTATGTATTATTCTGAGGGGATATTTTGGACTAACTTCAATCTGCTCTCATGGACAAACATGCATTAGTGGTTACAGTGCATCTGGTGTCTCTGGGGCCCATCTCTAGATTTGCTTTCATCAGTTCAGTTTACTTTGGTAAATCCACTTTGTGTACTCCAGGGCTGGTCTGATATGGAAACTAAAATACAGTAAATAAAGATGATCAGGAGAGGCCCTTCAATAGCATGTTCCTAAGACAAATTAAATGGCATTTAAATGCATTTTATGTCCTTCCTCACATTTCCTCTCCTAAACTATGCTATGACCAACTTGATAGCAGTTTCTTAGCTACGTAAATCTCTGATTGATCTGAATGTCCATATTGAAATGCAGTCTATATACTAAGCACCTGAATGTCTTCTATTCACTAAGCACTATTTGAGCACAGGAAAGTGCCATGATCTGAACTTACTAGTTCTGAACAGTGGTCTCCCCAAAAGCTTCACAGAAAGCAAGATTTCCTCCATAAACATGCCTGGCCTGTTTTGCTCTTGCTGGAAAAGGTGTCATGTGCTAATTTGAAAGAAGGAAGAAATTACAAGTCCAGCTTCAGTCTACTGGAATCAGAAGTAGGGACAATGTTCACCCTATAACCCTTCTGAAACCAAAGCTGGCATCCATCAGTGATGCACACAACCAAATTAATGGATTTATAATTCAGAAGATTGTGTAAAATTCTGTTCGTCCTTGTTTAGGAAAGGATAATTCACCGGGAAGCAGTACAGAGGAGGTTTCAAAGGAAATTGAGAGCTTCTTCTTGGAGAGGATCTGGACTTTTTCAATAGCTTGGCAAGTCACAAGAGAAGCTATGGATTCAGTACAGATAGACAGTGAACTCAGAGAGAAGAACTTCCTCTATTAAAGGATAATACTGGCAAATGAAAAGGAGATTCTCTTGTCAGAGGAAGATTGGGAACAGCCTTTCACTGAGAAGCAGGTGTAAGAAACACATGTGTCTTAAATATAGCTCTCAATGCCTTTCTGAAAGGAAATACAACATTTAGTTTCCTGGAAAAGATGGCAAAGAGACTGAAGAGATCCAGGCAGTTTCTTTCAGCTTTAAACCCTCAGCCAATTCTTTATATGCCAGCACTAAGGGAAGAAAATAATGCTCAGTATCTTTTTCATCTTGACAAATTAATTGCTACTGTGATTCATTTGTAAACAGTTTTCCTAAGGTTAGTAAAATGCAAAGCTCAATTTTATAAAAAACCCCTAAAGGTTAGGGTTTTTTTTTGTTCTATGAGTATGAAATTCTATCAATAACAAAATTGTTACAGCAAAAAAAAAAAAAAAAAACAAAAAAAAAAAAAAAAAACCAAAAAAAAACCCAAACTAGAACAAAACCTATATAATTAACTACATCTAACAACATATAGGCTCACTGCTAAAAAGACTGAAGAACTCAATGTTCCTCCATGTTCCTCCATGTCCCTGGGGGAAATCCTGGGCACCTCTCAGGATGGCTGTCTCAGTGTGACAAATTGGGATGAACTGTAAATACTGAAATATAAGTCTAGTGTAAGTCAGTGTGATGCAAGCAAATGCTGAGAACTTATTCAAGATGAATTACTCAAGGTTAGACAGCAGTTCTTTCATTGTGTCACTCAGCACATTAGGCCTGAAGCTATATTTCTCCATACCATCCTTATGTCAGCATACACATAAAAGGCCTGTGCAGTCCATTTGTTTAATTCCTTAGAAGATGCTTTTGAAAGAGAAATAATGTGATTGTAAAATTTCATTTTAGATCTTGGGCAAAAAAAAATACACACCCTTTTCTTTCATCTTTAAATGTAAGGCAAAGAGCTGCTTGATTTCTCTTGTTGAATTAAAATGAACTAGAAGACAAAGCACATGAAGTAAAAATCCTTCAAGCATCATCCCTTTAAATCAGTGCTTTGTGGCAGAAAAGAGAGTGGCTTTTCAGCATATGAAAATATTATTATATAGCTTGGCTTTGTGGTTTTGGGTTGTAGACCAAAGGAGAATGTTTAATTTGCTGAGAAAGATAAATCTGTTTCTGTTTTGCATTCCACAAGTATTCCAAAGCATATTTTCTTGTGTGATAAATAATCATTCAAGACATCTGTCAGATTGCTCCCAGTGTTTGCATTGGGTTCAAAGTAAAACCTCACAACTCTCCTACTTTGCCTTCTATACAAAATATTTGGACAAAGCAAAGGCAGGAGGCTTTCACATATCCTCAACCCTTAGGCAAAATTCCTCACTGAAATCATGCACAGGCCCAGAGAAATCCCACTGGCAAAATATAGCACTGGATGATATTATCAAGGTCCTCTTCCATCAATAGCTTGTATCTCAGATCCAGTATGTGCCAATGCCATGCTGGATCAGATCCACATCCACCTATTGAAAATCACCATTGTACAATACTTGCCATCCTGGCAGAAATTACTCCCATCTAGCTCTCATCCACCTTATCTTGCTGCTGTGGAGGCCCATGCAATCACCAGATTTAACCTCTTTGGGCCAGCAGCTCTGCAGCACTGCTGACCTGTGAGTGCTGCAGGCTCACGAGAGCACTGCCCAGGCAAAGGACCTTTCTGGAGACCACAGCCAAGTGCCAGGTACACAATGAAATCTGACATGAGGTCATCTTCACTGGTTGGAGTTCAGCTATAAAGTTCTTCTACCATTTTACCAACTGCTTCATTGTAATCCACTCACTTCGGACATAACAGAACCTATTTTTGTTTGGAAGACACGTTATGAAGAGGAGGCTCCTCTTTTACATTAAGGAGTTCAACTGGTGACTCTACTGAGTGACCCATATTCAAAACTGAGGCTATGAAACACTGTGTTCATTTCTCTGCCAGTAAAGGAATATGTCAAAAAGTCAAGTCTTGTAGAGACTTTTTGTGGCACCATTAGCTGTCTTTCACAGAGCAATTTAGGGGTCTAAACTACTGTTTCATTTTCTGTGGTATGAAAATGAAATTCAGATGAAGAGCAGTTTTACATCTTATCAGAAGTGCTAAATTGAAAGTCTTCATTTATATGACTTACATTTGCCTTGAAACCTGGAGAGGAACAAAGCAGGGAAAACTAACCAGATAACTCTCCAAAATATTTGTCTTACATTTTGGAATGTTATTCACCAGAGTGACAGCAAGATTTAGAGCTAACCCAAACTTGGGGTGTTCCCACTGTAACTACAGTCTGCCTTTGCACTGACAGAATTACTAACAGCTGACTGCTAGATAGAGGATGTATGTCCAGTACCATGTGCAAACAGGTGTTTTTACAGAAGGAACAAAATTAAGTTTTCCATGAGATTTGAACAGTGGGTGTTACTTCAATTGTGACAATATCTTTTAAAAATTCTTCTGGTGACCTTAGTGTTTTATTTTTAACCAAGACACATACAGACATGCAGACAGAAAGAAAGTCAGACAGAAAGATAACTCCTACCCTCACAGGCTGCAAAGCCACTGCTGCCTACACACAGCAAACCCAACAGGCAGGCCAGAAAAAGAATGTCACATGTGCCCAGAGATCCAAAATAGAGAAAGGTCAAGTATAAGGGTCAAGATAGTTATGTGACAAGTAATGAGATTCAGCTCTGGGGAATTTCTTTCCATTCAGTCCAATTTCATAATGTTTGTAAGCAGCTTTAGTGTTCCAAGCAAACAGCACAAACACGAGTGCACCCCCACATCAGGTATAACCTTTCTGAAACCTTAGCAAAGAGGCCAAGGCTGAAAGTACATCATGCCCCAGATACAATGTCTCCAAACTAGGTTGGGAGGTAGGTGAGCCAGACACACAGAACTTTTATCTATAGTTGTACCTCCTAAAAGGGTTGTTTCACCTCCTAAAAACAGATACTAAAGCTACTTTTCTGAGCTCTAGCACATCTGGCAGTACTTAAACTTCACCAATTTTGCTTAAATTTCACAATAATTTAAAATAAATGGAATAATAACAACAACAACAATAATAATGCAGTTGAATGATGATCTCTTTGCTATGCACTGCCACTGATGTATTTCAGCTCCAAGACTCATCTGCCAGAGAATTATGCTGAACGTCACCAAATGCTATTACTTTGTGGGAGAACATGAACAGGCACATTGCATTTAATCAAAATCAAAATCCTGATGTGATTATTTTATGACAGCCACAGATAAGAAACCAGGTTGATAACCAGATATTGCTGAAATTCCCAGATTAACTTCCTGTGATTTCATATTGACAAAGCAGGCACAACATCAGACATGGGATGAAAAAGTTGTCCTGCATTTCAATCTGCCGACCACAAGCCTGACAAATTTTACTTCCCGTGCACCATTAATTACTTTGGGTTTCCTTCTCAAAAAGCTCTTTCAGAAAGTTGTACAGAGAGTAATAAACACGCATTACTCATCAAATCCTGGAAATCTCGTTGCATTTATAAAAAGCTTTCAGAATAAACGGATCTCAGTTCTAATGCTCTGCCACAACATTAATGCTGTTGTGCCCACCAAAACAACCCAGAAGCAAGTTACTGTGCTGGCAATAGCCTGCTCTGAATATTATTTTTTAATGTTTTTCTTTGAAAGTTTCCTTATGCAAAAGATGAAAAGCCTCCAAATAGATGTTACACAGGATCTGTCTGTAGGCAGGTTTTAATTAAACTGAACTCATATACTATTCCATATGACTAAATGGATTAAATAACATTTTGAAAGATTTACTGCACTGCTAACATCTCTAATTTTGCATCTGGAAGTATCTTACTAAATCACCAAGTAAACAAAAACTTATTAAAGCAGGGGCTTATACCAGATTTAATAACCCAACTTCTTCTGTAATAGCTACTGACACAGCTACTAATTCATCACCTTCTTGCATATGAAGCTGAATTTTCTAAGCCAAGACAAGAACCACACATTTGTGGGGTTTTTTTGTGGTGTTCACAGTGGTTTTCCTGGGTGAGAAAGCCAACCCAGTACCTGAGAGTGCCACTGCAGCAGAGATTAGAGGCAGGCAGGGATGGAGCTTTTGTAAATCACAAACAAACATTGTAGCCTACAGTTTCTAAATTCATTACTCGATAGAGGTTTTTGGTTCTGACCAGTCTGATGAGGCCTTAAAAAGGAGGGAGAAAGTCAGGGCTAAAAAAAAGGCAAAATAAAAGCAAATCATGCCACTACCTTGAGAATGGGATGAAAATCCCTGCTGTCTCCCTGGAGCTGAACGTGTCCATCACATTCCAAACTCACCAGGAAAGTTTGGAGAGATGAAACAAAAAGGGTTTACCAAGAAAACGGAGAGAGACAAAGCAACCCACAAACAAACAATCCCCCCAAACCCCCAAATCCAAAACAAAAGCCCAGAAGAAAAGCCGTGTGTCTCTCCAGCCTGGTGTCTGAAGCTGCAATGCATCCTAGAGCCCATCTACCTCTGCGAAGGGACTCACCACAAGCGTGCAGCACAGGAACTTGTTCATTGTGGTCGGTGGAAGAAACCTCAGCGCGCTGGGAATCAGGCAGAGAGTCAGCGCCAGGCTCCAGCAGCTGCTCACATTCCCAACATTAAAGACACGATATATATATAGTCCCGGTGTAACAGGAAGCCTGGGCTCAGCTTTGATCACACATTCCCTGCCATGACCAAACTTTTCTCTCGCGCACTCCCCCTCACCGCCCCCCCCACCTCCCTCTTTTTTTTTTTTTTTTTTTTTTTTTTTTTTTTAAGGAACCTGTAAAACTTGGTGACTTAATGGAACCCTTTGAGCGCCGTAACCACAGACTGGAAAATGCAGGAGGGAGTGTCGGGGGCTGGCCAGGGGAGGGTTTAATTGCTCCCTGTCTGGCTGGCTGGCTGTGCCGCCCTGTGCTGCTGCGGGGCCGGAGGGGAGGCTGCGCTGCCTTGGCTCGGCTCCCCGGGGGCTCCCAGCAGCGGGGCACGCTGGAAGCGAAGGCCAGGGCGGGGAAGCTGAGGAGAAGGAGGGTCCGCGCTCTTTCCCTTCCCTGCTGAGGCAGGAATGCGAGGGACGGCGCCCGCCTCTCTCCGAGGCGCCGCCGGCCTGCACCGGCCCGAGGGGCTTGGCTCGGGAGAGGCCCGGGCGAGCGGCGACACGGGGCCCTTGCTGTGATTTATCAGCGACAGTCGTGCCTTCAGCATGCTCCTGCCCCAGGAGAAGTCCCATTCAGGGCACTATTGTTCCTTCTCCCCAGTTTAGGTTAGAGAAGGGCTTTTCTCTGAAGCCATAAGGATCAAACCCTGCTGTTCGTGCTTCCCGGGATTGCTCCGAGGGCTCCATGGAAGCCCCGGGGAACCTGTGTGTGCCAGATGTGGAGCAGATGAAGGTGGAGAGAAAGGATTTATTTTCCCAACCTGCAGATAGCTATAAAGGATTATGGGAGCCTGTGTGATCCTGGGGAAGAAGCCAAACCTGTTGTGCCTCCAGATTTCACAGATGGTTTTTTCCTCCCTTTTCACAGGCCAGACCAAAACCTCAGCTCTGGATATGCCAGCTCTTGAGCATTTGAAACTGGGGCCCCTGTTGGTGCTGCGCTGTTCAGTTTCTCCCCTTTGAGTCACAAGGCTGAGCAGGATTGGCAAGATTTAGGTGGAAAAAGCCTGCATATTGTTTCATAAAAATTCAGCTATACTGTCTGGAAACCATCATCTTCAAGGACAGCCTCACACATGCCTCCTTACAAATCTGTAGCCATTTGAATGTGCATCAAGCATAACCTAAGATTTAAACAGATTCTGGTTACACTTGTCAGGATGATAAAAATTCAAGACACTTGAATTAGTGATAAGTTCTCTGTGAGAAGTGGTGTGAAAACTGGCACAGAAAGCCGACCACCTGAGGGAGCATTGCTGGTATTTGATGGGTAGTAGTCACCACTTGATTAGTATTGTATCTAGAATGGGTGATGCAAATGTTCCTGTAATCTTTTCACAACTTTTTAGTACTTTAGCATTTATTCTTAAATATATTTATGAATGTATCACCCAGGTAAAAGCACAGTAGTGCCAATAGATGAATTTTACCTGTACATTCCCACATTTTCATTGTGGGGCATTGGGAAGGATTGTTCCTGACACAGACATCTTTGAGCATGTTAGGATAGCTTTGTGTGAGTATGGTATTCTCCAAGCAGGGACCAACTTCAAGTGTCAACCATAATGCTACAGCAGCTCCATCAGCAGAAGTTATTAAGTTCATAAGTGGAAGTTTAAATTAAACTACTTTTATCCTCTCAAAGGCCAAGAGCTGGACATGGCAATGTGTCCCTTCTGCTTGTAAGCAGCTCCAGTGTTAAGTCAGGGGATCCTGGGAGTTAGGTGAGGCTGATTGCCTTCATCTCAGATACAGCAGAAAGAAAAGCACCAACTGCATAGCAAACTCCCTGTGTTTAATTAACTCCGTTAACAGAATTTCAGTGGGCTTTGTATGGGCCTATGTCTTCTCTTTGCTGGTACTAGCCATAAATGCCCAACAGCTGGCTCTGTCAAGAAATAAAGCTATAGCTCATAAGCCTATTTAAACAGGTTAACGTGTATGGACAAGAGTGTTCATATCAGAATTTTCTAGAAATGGAAATATTTTATGCAATTAACCAGAGCAGAAGACGCATTAGAAAGCCATTGAAATTCTTCAGCTGAAAATGGTGCTGTTGTTAAGAAGAGGGGTCTTCTTCAACACAACTATTTTGTGTATGTTTTTGTTCAGAGTTAGATGTGCTGACTTCTCTGAAAAAATGTTTTTCATCCTTAAGCAGTGAAAAAACTGGCAGAGGTTAATGAGAAGAAAACAGATCCTCCTCAAGCTCATTCAGCTAAATGGAAGGGGGACAAGGTGTATCTGTTTCTATGACGATAGCGTGTTGGGACAGCTGCTAAGGAGACCATCACCTTAACCATACATGAACATGAACTTTTCAGCCATCTAATCTCTGTAGAGCTGGCTGTGGATGTTAGGAGAGAACTGTATGCTTGTACTTAGCATGCTTGATCCTGAAATCACACATACACAATAAACACAGGATCCCACACTGGCATTTTCAGTGTCACTTTCCAAAGAAGAACTGCGCTTTAACAAGGTTTAAACGGCAGTTTGAATGTTTTCACAAGTGTTTTACAACATTGCCACTTTGCCTTTGGGAATTAGTTAAGAACTGCGTTTGCAGAGCATAGAATCATGGGACAAGGCAGTAAACCCTGTAATAAACACTTGTCCATGCTACAACAAAGTTGTTCTCAGCAGTGTTTAAAAGAACCACGTTTGTGACTACATGCCATAACAGAGAAGAGACACAGACTGAAATTATTTTTTGAAAGTTAAGTGCCTTAAAGTATTCATTATTCATAGAAGATTACAAACTGTTATAGGAAAAGAAACTAAAAAATCAAGTTTTCTTCTTTCAGCAACAAATCTGAAGTGTTGAGTATTACAGGCATTAAGTACTCCATTCCATGTTACAGGAATACTACTAATTTATTTTAATAGTCATTTCCATGTTACAGGAATACAACTAATTTATTTTAATAGTCATTAGTTAAAATGGTGTAGGAGCAGCCCTCTAGTTAACAGAAATGGTTCACTGCAACTTGTAACAGTACATAAGACTGGAGAAAAAGGGTGACTTGCATTGGGCAGAATGAAGGTTACCAACAGTACATTGCTTTCAATTTGCTGTGATGTGCTTTGGCTAGAACATCAACTTATTGATTCACTAGTAGTCATATTTCCAGACAGGTATTTATCTTTCTCTGGCCTTTATCCTCACTATTTGTATTGCTGTCCTGGATGTTATTATTGTTGTAAATCTATTTTTGTTCCCATGCATCATTATAATCACCTGGTCTATAAATGGCTGTGCTCTTCCAGCCTGTCTGATATCTGGAAAAATTCACAAGTCCCAACCAGTGAGTTGGCGCTGGCAGGTGAACACTGCCTCACTGAGTCATCTCAATATATCAGCGTGATGTTTATTGAGCCCAGGCAACGAACAGTGGGAAGACTGTGGCTTCAGCCTTGGGACTTAGAGTTCACCACATGTTGCATTTAGAGAACACTCAGAGACTCGTCATTAAGAGATTTATGTCAAACAAAGGGGAAGAGGAATCTTAAAAAGATCGATTGGCTCTGAAAGCAAACATATTAGTAGCAAGAAGGCAACAATCTGGCATTCTACCATGCTATTACAGCTGTCCTTTAGAAATGAATCTCTCTCTGTAAATTGTAGGAGCTGATGATCTGAACTGAGAACACTTTAAAATGGAGGCTTAAAGAAAACTGGTAATCTGCAGGCAGTGTGGTGGTGCAGGTAGCAGGAAAGTGTGTCAGATTTGACCAAAGTAGGAGAAAACCTGCAGCTATTGCTCCAACCTTTTTCTCTAATATAACTCAGAAACCTCGGGGAAAAGATTTCATGCCTATATATACTGAAGAAAGAGAAAAGATATTTAGCTAATAATGTTGTCAAGAGAAAGCTTATACCTACATGATTATCTTTGTTTTAACTGTGTGGCTTTTTTATCTTTTAAGTGGATGAGCCTAATTTTTTTTTTTATTGAGACTTTGGCTTGTTTTGTAGATCTGGGGCATATACATGGGGCTAATATACAAAAAGGAAAATCCCTTTTGTCAAACTGCATCCAGAGAAGGAAGAATGGAGCATTTCCTATACTTGATTTGGATTATAGGATTCGGAGGTTGCAACGGAGGAACTCATAAATTAGGTCACAAAAGATGTATAGCATTATCAGCCATAAAAAAAAAAGAAAAAAAAATAGAAACATCTTCTCCAATTTCAAAGTTAAGAAGGACATATATTCTTTGCTGTTTGGGCTTGTCTATCTAGGGAATTAAGTCAGCTTGTGAATTTGGAATGTGCTGATTCCCTGTGTGGACACCCTTTGCTGGTAGATGATGTTATCTTCTCTAGTTCCCTTTTGAAGTGGATTGACACCATGTAATTCAGCTAGATTTGTGAATTTTGCAGGTTGTATGAACAACTTGAACTGGGTAAGATCAGATTCCTACCTTTCAGATGACTGTAGCTCAGGGTAAGCTCCCCTCTTTATATAGGGGTCACCAAACTGCTGCACTGTAAATGTACATCTCACCCTGCTTTGCAGTCACTCCAACCTACAGGCAAACCAGCATGAGCATAAGGAATGCTGAAGATCTGTGAACTGAGAAATGACAGTTTTATTCAGCCATTCCTGCCCTTGCCATTTTTGGTGTTGAATTTTTTCCTAACTTGATCTGTGTGACATCAGTAGGCTTGAGACAATGATTCAGATCTTTCAAGTACTCAGAAACCTTTGAAGTTTTCTGAAAAACTCAGTTGTAAACCCCATTTGATAAGAAGGAATTCATTGTTCCCAGAATCAACATTTCCAGTTAACACCAGTACTCCAAAAGAGAAAGAGACAGCGCATATTTTACCGAAAAGCTATGGAAACTGGAACTGAAACAAGACAAGCTTTAGCCAGTAAGATTTTCTGGCTAACAGGTTTTTCTTTTTTGTCTCTACTAATTTTCTTGCTACTCTGTAATTGAAGGTCACTGGTTAACGAAAATGGTCCTCTTAGCTCATGAGGAGCGTCTGCAATTTCATTGCTTTCAGTCTGACTTCATTGTGTATATTTGGGCAGCATTAACATGGCACCAACTTTCCTTCCTTCTGGTTTTCCGCATACGCAGGATTGTCAGCCCAGAAATGATGCCACTTTCAGCCTTCAGTGAATTTTGCATGGAGGTCTGAGGGTTTTTTCTACATGTTCTGAATTCAAATCTCGCAGACATTGGGTTCATTCAGCTGTGAACCAGCTATTGGCTTGTGCAGCTTGATGGGCAGCCTGTATAATTTACATCCAAATGGTTTCACCACCTGTGGATTTGTAGGTTCTCCCTTTCAACCAGGAAAGTAGTTGAAGGCAGTTGTCATCTGTGAGAAGCAGCTGGCTCCTCCTGGACACAGGATTGTGGCTGCTTCTTATGACAGTAAACATCTACAGTACAGCAGGGGCTTTCAGTGCTGTACAATCTGAAATACAAGTGAGGTAAGAGACTGGAACCTCAAGTGTAGACTTTTTACTGAGGTTAGGCAGAAAAGCTACTGTGAGAGAGTACAGTCTTTTAAAGGAATCAAACAAAATAAGAATATTTGGTATATAAGCAATATCTTTCAGCTGCAAATATCTAGCAATCTGCATGACAATTCTATGAGTTACATAGATACATAGATAACATTTACAAATACAGTGATTTCAGACACAGAGCATTGCTTTTCTCCTTATTTATAGAAAGTTCCTGGCTTTGCTGTCTGACATATCAATGCCATGCTGATTTGAATTTCTCCAACAGCCTTTCCTTTTCCCGCTGAACTGTGTTTAAGAATTTTTCCACACTTTAGAGAGTGACACGGTTCTTTCCCTTACTATTTATCTTTATGTCTCTTTTCATGTGGCTTCTGTTTCCTTTTCCATGTCACTGAGGCCAGCCTCAGCTTGCCCATTTTCCCCCAACCACCTCTATGTCTTCATCATTCATAGATCATCCTTCTTGAATGAATATTGAAGACTCTTTACTTACTGCTCTACCCACCCTGTCTGGCTGGGAGCAATGAGTGTCTGATGAGCAGGCATAAGTGTATGCAATATATGTGTAATATATATGTATATACATATTACAAAATGTATACTTCTCTGCCTTGTACTTGCTGTACTTTTAAAAACATTCTAAAATTTTTAAGTATTCTGCCTTCCTCAGGCAGGTTGCACAGCACACCTACAAAAAACCCCCCATTTACAACTATAAACAGAAACAATCACAATAAAGTAACAAAATCTATAATGAACACCCAATATTTCCTCTCCAAAATGGCCATCAGAATTTATTTGAAATTCCTTGTACAATGTCAGCTCTGCAGCTTCTGGCTTCAGAGGAAGTGAGTGCAGTGGTTCAAGCTAAGAAGAAAAAGGAGGGGCCTTTGTGAAGTAACACAGAAGGAATATGCAATTTGTGGATGATGGCAAAAGTCACTGGGAAAGCTTGCCATGTCTCTGCAGAAATAGCACATGCTCATGTACTAAATGCTCTGAAGCACCTTTTAGGTAATTTTGTTTGTGGCCAGACTTCAAGCATAATAAAGCTTTTGTCCTTTTCTTGGCAGAGAAGGCTGAAAACCAAAAACAGGAGTGGGGAGGAGATGGAAGGAATTTCAGACTCCTCAGGAGAGGCATTCCAGCTGGTGTGGACTGTGCTACATCCTTCCTGGATGCTTCAGTGCATTCCTTTGTTTCCTCTGACCAGACATTTTCTTTTGTTTAGTCCATCAGTGCCCTGCAAAGTATGTGGTACCTCCTCGCCAATGTGGAATGCACTGTACTGTCTTTATCCTCCAACTCTGAAGTTTCCCCAGATTTAGCAGTTTTATCACATGCTGCTCTTTACTCCCCATGTTAAAAGAGCTATTAATTATTGGTTTTAATTTATCTTATTCAGCACTGAGAAGTGAGCTAAATTAGGCTTTGGTGGAAGCCAAACGAACTGTCAACTTCATGCATATTTATTCTTCATCTTGAATGCAGCAGGGTGGCACCCTGAGAGCAACAGCACAGATTCCAGCACTTCACCCAGCAGGGACCAGGATTTTTTTTAAGAGATTGCCCAGAGTCAGTGATTATTGTCCACAAGGGAACACACTGATTTAAAGATTTTGCATCTAGCATACTGTGCCTCAGTTAGCACTGAAAGCTCACTGTGTTTCATGTAATGTGAATCTTGAACATTGGACATTTGACTTCTCTGTGTGTATGTGTGTGTAAGATGCACCTCTTCCCTGAATCCACCTTATTCATGCCTCCAAAAATGTATAAACTTCCCCTTCAGCTTTCTTCTAAGCTTATCCTCTCCCAGCAGGATTTTGGGATTTTGCTTTTGAAGCTTACTCTTAATTTTCTAGCCTTTTTTTTCCTTTCTTTCATGCAGATCTCCATACAATCCCATGTTTCTAGAACTACAGGGATTCTTCTGGCCTGCTCTCAGAGTAGGCAATACAACTTTGTACTGTAAGACAAGTTTCCACATTACCATGCTCCTTTTCAATCAGGATTCAAGAATTTCACTACAAGGACAAATATTAAAGAAGGAGCCTAGAGCCAGTGGTGGTGGGCCATGAACCAGGCTCCTGTCAGTGAAAAAGAAATTAAAGGTTCCTCCCAAGCATTTAGTAAGAAGACTATTTTTTCATGGGAGTAAAGCAGAACTTGCTTGAGAAATCCATATATTGCAGGAGATGGTATCCACTTGATCTTTGGTGAAGTTTCCTAGTAAGTGTTCCTGCAGCTGCAAGTTCAGCTCCAGGAGATGGAAGCTTGGCTCCTTGGCAGTCTGTTCCTGGACTGGCTTCTTACTCAGGAGGCTTCAGAAGCGGAAAATAAAATCAGGGGAAGTGAGTGTTCACCCTACTAAAAAGTATTAACACAGAAGAGATCAACATACTTTTTCCTGTGTAAAAACAGATTTTGCAAACAAGAAAGAATAGTAATAGTAATAACAACTTTAAAGTGACCTTTCAGTTAAAGAATTCGGTGCTGCTGCTTTAAATTGTTGATGCTGACTGCACAAGGAAAGCTAACAGCATTCTGATTTGTTGTGAGAACTTCTCCCTAAAATGTAAAAGCTTTTCTTATCAGACAAAGCCTTTCCCTTCTCTGCTTCTGCCATCTTTTTTCATATTGCTATAAAAAGGCTAACAGTAAATGTCAATGAAAATGAAGGCAATGTGGAAATACATAGAAACTGCTGCTTTGGTTTTGTTGGGGTTTTTTTTCCCTGTGAATTATTTTAAATAATTTTGATCTGCATCCAGAGCAGTTTGTGGAGGCACAAAATAGTGCATGTGGAACATCAGGCAAGAACATGGAATGAATACTAATGCACTCAAACACCCTCCCCCAAGCTCTCTTAAGCCTGAAAAATCCTTCTGCAGCATAACTACTAGTTCCTCTGGAACTTGCTTATATCCTCATGGAGGAAAGTCCTTTAGTATTTAATACAAAATTATTATCTTTTCATACAATTTTTGAGCTGTTAGAATTTAATACAAAATTTCATCCTTTCCATACAGTAGCTTGGGGAATAAAGAAACCTCTACAGACTATCATGAATAAATTCTAAAATGTTTATAGGGAAGATTTTTCAGGCCAATAATACTTTTTTATAGGACCTGCCTGAATACCCCTTGAAAAATAAAATGTGATTTTTTTTCACAACAGTGGAATCTTGAGCTAAATTGATATTATAGGTAAATTTACCAGAACAAATTTTGACTCTTCAGTGTAAGAGAGGGCTACCTGTGAAAAACAGAAGAAAATAAATAGAATATAAAAACCACCTTTTTTTTCCTGAAAAATACATTGTAATTTCTGGAAAGTTAAATACTTAAATTATTTAAACCTTTTTGGCACAAAGTGCCAAAAGGCCTTTCTTTTTCTTCTCATTTCAGAGGTCTAATTACAACCTGACATATCACTCAGAGATGCCAGCTGAAGTCAGCGAAGTGCACATCACAGAATTTGGGGCCAGACTGGTAGCAGAGCAGTTTTTTCCACTAAACCATTAATTCTGTGAAAGAGTCCATGTGATGTCTGCCCTGCAATAACAGAAAACTGCAATCAGTGGCATTCCCTTTTCCGGTCCCTCTGCCTCCCATTTCTCATAAACTGGATGTTCATTTTTCCTCCTATTCTGTCTGTATGATGACTTTACATGTTCAGCGTGTAAATGTACTTAGGTAACCCCTCAGAAGGATATGTATAAAATTTCAGTCTTAAATGTGCATTGGATACCTCTTTTTCCTACAGACTCAAGGAACTCCAAGGACAAAGTGGCTGCTGTTCCTGGTTATATGCAGAATTTGAAATTGCAAACAGACAAAAAGTATCACCATTCCATAACTAAAGACAGCAAATTTAGTATTTATAAACCTTTTGTGGAATAGGGTGTTTGCAGATATTTACTTCCCCAAGGCCATTTCTCCACAAAAGGGCATGGTGGCCCAGTGCAAGGCTTTTGAACAAGCTAATTCCAGTTCTCTACTGGGGCATCACTCTCATGCGCTCCTAGCCAAGCATCCACACTGGTCTCCAAGTTATTTTGGCTCTGCAAGAGATGGGATCTGACAATCTTGCAAAATGGAGCCATTTATTTTGTCATTTATTTTTTTTCCTTTTTAAAAATTGTTTTTGAGTAAAACATCATAAACTGGTATTGCTAACAGCTGGATTCTGCAATGAGAAGAGCTATATGATTACCTTGGGTAGGTAGCTAAGAAGTGGTGCTGACAGGCCTTGGCATTTAGCATGCTGACTGTGACAATGGAAAGATTTATTCAAAACTTCTGCATCAATTAGAGTCTGTATTTTATTTCACTGCAATGTGCTTCTTGGTGTTTTGCTTTGTAGCTTATTTAGCAAAATAAACTCCCTGTTGAATATATCAGCTGACTGTTAAAATGAGTGAAAATCCATGGCTTTCCACAACAGCACTGCACAGAAAAGAGAAAACCAAATTAAATCCAGACATGCTGATGAGAAGGGTGAAGGAGATTCATCAGACACTCTGGCAACAGCAAATGCAGACAGTGATGGTTTTCTCTCCATCTCCCTTCTCCCTGCCTCCTGGTGGCTGGAGTTGATTCAACAATGGGGGAGGTCAGAATCCACATTAATGATCTCTTTAATAGAATCTCATTGTCCCACAGTGAAGAGCTGTTTCTTCCCTCTCCTTATCTCTGTTTATGTTCAGGCAGCCTCACCGTCTTTCCCTTATTTCATCCCTCCCTCCCCCACCTTACTCCACCTCCTGTCCAAAAAGGAAGAAGTATAAAGCTATGATGTTTTTTGCTGCTACTACCATATTCACTTTCCTCACAAGTTGTGACATCTCTTTTGGGGCCTGTCTTGACTGTTTGCATTTCATACTTCCCTGTTTTACATTCATCACAATGGGATTGTGACCTCTTGAATGTCTTCCAAATAAATAAGTTCTAGGTAAGGTCAAGCATGAGGCAATGGCACCCCACCCATGAAGAGCAGAGTGTCAGGCACTGCTTTAAACATCAGATCAAAACTCCAGTGTATGGTGCTATGCCACTCCCTCACCCTTTTTCTACTTAAGCAAAAGTCATCAGTAGTGGTCAGAATTGCTGCATCTGTTTGTTGGACTCTGGAGAGACAGAAAACAACAAAACAGCTAAGGGCTATAAATCTTGCTCAGCAGCCTAGGGCTAGTCGAGCATATGCCAGCCAAAATATGACTCGTATGCAGATATCACTATAAGGCAATCAAGTTATCCCATAACTGGTGGACAGCCCAGGACTTGTTGAACTCTCCTGCACAGCTGCAGAGTTGTGTGCCAGGATCTCTCCTTGAGTGGGGATGCCTCTCAAGGTTACTCCTCAAGGCTGAGAGGATCCTTATCACACCAGATACACGCAGTAGGTGAATTTGGAATAGGAGTACTGAAGCTTTGAAATCTTAGCTAAGTCATAGAAAGGCTTTATTGTGTATCTATGATCATACAGACATAAACCATTGACCAAGTCTGAGACTAAGCCTGAATCCAGCCACACCTGAAAATCCCTGCTGGGAAGGAGTTTAGAATGCAAGGGGATCCCTTCTTAACCTCAGGACTCAAGGGAGGGTCTCCTGACAGTTTGCCTGACACTGTGCCCTGTGCTGCACATACCTTGCCATTGAACCTTGTTAAGCCACTGTCACATTTACCATTGAACTTTGGTGACTCACTGTCTTACACCAGCAAAATGTATTGTTGCTTCTGCCTTGCAAGTGAAACTCATGGCTCCGTCTGAGACAAGGTGAGACTCAAATCATGAGAGGGTCCCCCATATCCAGCTGCTTTCATTGTATGCCAAAGCCTCATTCCTGGGATATGTAAGTACATGTGCAACTCTAAGGGTGTCAGTGGCCCTCTGCTTTGAATAGGATTACTCACACAATGAAGTACCTTCCTGAACTGGAGCTTCAGTATTGAGTTGAATAGCAGAGAAAAAATGCTTTTGAGATCCATTGAAAAGTGCTAATTGAAACCCCATGTAAAATGTAGGCTAGTCTGAACAGCTATATTATTTCTCTAAAAAAAATATACAGCCATCTTGGCAGAGCTCACATGTTACTGAATTCATTTTTATATGACAGGTTACAGGAGAATTAATAATACCTCATATTTTTCTTTTTTATGGAAAATATGTGCAAATACTTGAAGTTAGCAAATGCTAACAACCTTTAGTAGTCTTCAAAGCATAACAAGAAAATTAACTTTTTTCTTTATGATGGCCCTATTTAAAAATCACAGATAAACACAACTTCTTTCTCTCTGAAGAAATGGGCAATCTTTTTAAGTAGCTCATATCAATGAAAGAAAAGGCACATAGATATAGATCAAATAGCACCAATATGAAAATAGTTCTAGATCAAATAACATTTTTGTTTTACTGCCAACCCCTGTGAAGATCCTTTGCTTTCTCACATGTTGAGTAGTTGCTTGGGGCAATCTTTGGGAATTGTGCGCATTTGCCCACCATTGCATTTGTCTCAATGACTTTTCTGTGAAACCACAGTTTGTAGTACCTCCTAAGGGTATTCACAGAGAAAACTTTGTGCATCATTTTAGGGGTGTTGAAATTACTGAAATGCTGTGAGTAAGAGACATACAGGAATTTCCCTTACCAGCAGAAGATGAAGTAAACAAGAAAATTCAATTTCATCATAAATCCATTGGGGGTTGGGGTTGGGTCACCATGTCAAGCTATACAGAAAGAATAGCTTGGTTTCCATGTTCATTAAATAGTACTCCTCTCTGCTGAAACTGCTAGCAAGAGTGCTAATTAGTGTTTGCCACTCTCCATTGGACCGACACTGTGAGATGTCTAAATATTCATCTGACTAAAAAACTGTAGCTTCTTGTGACCTAACTTATTTCTGAAACAGTTATTTAGAAGCAAAAAGATTCTGCTTTTCTTTTTCAAAACCTATCTCTCTATCTTAAGCTGTTCTAATTTTGCAAAAAAAGCACAATTAATGCTTCCAAAACCCCAAATCACTTATTGTTACAGTACTGTATTGATGTTAGTCAAAGGATCATGTAGCAGCTGTAACATTTTGCAGTGAAACTCTTGGCTAGTTTAATGGTATTGGCCACATTAATGAACTCCAGAGTTGGAGAGATAATTTTGCTTAGCAATCCTGATTGCTTGTACAGCATAGATGACACAATGCTTGGTGCTTACGTACAGAAGATCACAGAATCATAAAATAGTTTGTGTCAGAAGGGACCTTTAATGATCATCTAGTTCTACCCCCACATTTGGAAATCACGGAGTGCTTAAGGTTGGGAGGGAACACCAGAGATCACGTAGTCCAACCTGCCAAGGCAGGGTCACTTAGAGCAAGTGACACAGGATCTCTTCCAGGTGGATTTTCAGTGTCTCCAGAGAGGAAAACTCCATGGCCTCCCTGGGGAGCCTGTTCCAGTGCTCTGCCACCCCCAGTGTAAACAAGTTCTTCTTCATATTGTGGTGGAACTTTGGAACTTCTTTTTTTTTTGTTTATGGCTGTAGGTCCTTGTCCATTTTGGATACATACCATTTTGATTGTAAGATCACTCCTTGCAAGTCCAAATTGTTCCACTCATTAATTACAAACAGAAAAAAAAAAAAAAGAGTGTAGTTTATCTATGTGTGGAGCATCAGCTTATCTTTTATGCCATACAGTTCACAGAACACCACTTTGCTACCTCAGTGTGGAGTCCAGCAGCTTTTGTTCAGTTTTTCCAGAGACATCTTTGTCTGTATTCAAAGACACAAAGTGGAGAATACACCAATATTCTTGCTATTTTATCCTCATGGTTAGCCACCACCAAAATAAATTCCCTGCTGCTTATTTTTGATATCTTTTGATTTAAATTATATAGACTGTTCTTTCTGATGTCATTTTTGAACAACTGAAGCCTCAGTCCAACACCTATTTAAATCAAGGGAAACATTCCTATTGATTACAAAGAATATTGAACCAAGCTCTGAATTATATATAACACTTCTCTGTGGTTTATGAGATGAAAGTGTCTCTTAATTTTCTAGCAGAAAGAGAATATGGATGATAGAGAGAATGCTGCCCTCTCATGGTTTTATGGATAAATATGATCTCATAATATATAAAAAATACAAAAATAATATTTTAGGTCACTACATGCCGATCTGTTCTCTTTTATGTATTGCACTGAAAGGCATACTTGCAATGGGTATCACTCTTACCCCCACAAAATGCTATAAAAGCTCTGAAAATACAGCCCATTAGTTGCAGACATGGAAGTAATGAAGCCCAAGGAGAAAGGGTGATGCAAGATGCAAGTCTAGTATCACTTTCTTTCAATCAGTTTTTTAAGCTCATCCATTCCCCAAGTGAACTGTTCCGCACACCATGCTTTCCCTGCTGGAGAAGTCCTGGGTGCCACTGAGCAAGAGGGACAGAAAGTATTTTTCTAGTTTAAGAGCAAGTCAATTCCAAATTACTGGTATCTTTTTCCTCTACAAATGAGTAATTCCCTGAGCATGCATAAAGCAATAGAAACAGGGACAAAATGACTGAAAGCAACTCTGGCTTCCTACACATCCTTGGTAGGTATTGAACAGATGGAACACATCCAGCACACCCGACATGCACAGTGCGTGCAGTTCCCAGGGCAGCTGCTGAACAAACTGCAAGATCAGAGCTGGTGTTGGTCTTCTGTGCCCTCCATGCACATTCCCTGCCCAGCTGATAATGACCTTTATCATCTTCATGACCAGTTGGAAATTCGCAATGAAAAACATGGCATTAAATGAGAAGACCCTGTGTGGTGATTTCCCTAGAAAAGTACTCCTGCAGGCTGTTCAAAGCAGCTTTATATTTTTTTTGTGAGAACTGAATGTCATACTGTATAACCTCAGACCATGAGCTCAGTCCCATCTCACATTCTGTGGAATCCTTCATGTGCAAAACCATGCAAGAACCACATCAAGATGTGCAGACCACTAAAATCTTCAAATAAACATCACCCACATTTCTCTATCACTTCCATACTAGGAATAACCAAATTCCATCTTGACTAACTGCTAAACTATGTTGAATTGGGAAAAAAAAAGCGTAAAATAACTAGTTGTATTTAAACAAATCATAGGCCAGAATAGACCATTGGATCATGTAGCCTTGTCTCCTGCATAACAAGAATTTTCCCTAATTACTGCCAATATGTTATGTTTGACTCTAACAAAATACTCCAGGAAAGCACTGGTGTGAAAATGTCAAGAAAGATAATTTTCTTCCTTTGTCAGTTTGTGAAGGTTAAGTCTCTGTCATTCTTAGAAGTTTGAGTATTTCTCCTTCAATTCTCACTGAAAGATATTTGTCTGTCTTTCAGTCATCATTTTATAGCCTCATTGACAAAGTATGTCTTAATTGAATAGATGGACCTTCCAAACAGTTGTTACTCAAAGGGCTTTTTTAAAGGAGACTTTCTTAAAAAAAAGAAAAAGGCTTTGTCTCCACAGTGGTATTTTTAATAGTTTTGGATGTAGTCGTGAAAATATAATATAAAATAACCTTCTTTTCCCACATGGGGTGGTAAACCCAGAATTCAGTTATTGCACTGAAAGGGGGAACTCAGCCTGGGACTAATATGGCTTACTCATTTTTTCAAAATTGGACTGGGATGTTTTGGTCTGGCCATACTAAGGCTAAAAATTACTCAGATACCAAATGTGAACATTCAACACATTTGAAAGTACTTTGGTTTTAGTCAGGTTATAATGCTGCAATAGGGTGAATGGCAGCAGAGCAATTCTTGTTTCCAGTTGGTCTCAGGGAGGAAAACCTGTCACATCTATCACAGTCAAACAGATATATCCCTTTGAGCACAGACTGGATTTTACTTCTCTTGAATGTTCTAAAGAAATTCAGAATCCAGGCTTCCTCCGTTACTCACCTCTCTTTCTCCATGGTGCCAATGTTTCATGTCATGCTAAACAATTTTAAAATGTCAGAATAAAGGTAGGATAAAAATATACTGTAAATAGTCTTTACTCCTCCATTTCTCTGTACCAGATTTCTGAGCTTCAAGAGTCAGCTTACACATAGAATCATATTTAAAAAAATCACTTGAACACATCCCTCTGTCTCTTTCCAAAGCAATTGCATCAGAAAAAACACAGAAGAAGAAAAGCTTATGACGATTAATATTGCCATATGCACCAAATAAAAGGGTAAATGTCTGCTTGATATGTACTTACACAAGAGGACAATTCTGACAGCTAAATAAGCATAACTTTTCGGTTCCTCTGAAAAGACTCAAGTGGAATAAATATCTGGCAAAATTATCTGGTAAGGTCCACTTTGAGGACTATCACAAACCTCAAATTTCCATTCCACTAAGAGATCTGATGCTGGCACACAGAAAGAGAGGCACCTGTAGCAAATCCACAGATCCAAAGTTAAATACTCAGAGATTTGCATCCTCTCTGATTGGTATGATGGTATAAGAGGCTTGTGTCTTAAATACACACCTTGCTAACAAGTCTATCCTGTTACCCATGTATTCTGGGCTGAAATCATAAATGTTTCCCTAACAGAGTGCTACATTGAAATATGACCCCTTTGCATTTATCATACTCCATTGAAAACGCATATCAGCAATGATGCAAATGAAATAGTTTGTCAAAAACTACCCTGACATTTTGATTCACCCAGCCTGCTGGTAAATGTTCTTTCTTCCTCTCTGCGGCTATGCTAAATACAGCATGGCATATTTTAAATATTCAGAATTGGAAAGCATTTAATTCATTACATCATACATCTTCAGAATCTTAACCAGAAATATACCTTGCCAAATACATCTATTAGCCAGTGGCTAAACTTAATGTTACAGAAAACAGCTTCAGAAGGCTGTGCAATCCAGGCAGATGATAAGCATGCTGTGTAGCCTGAAGCTTTAGAGAAGTGGCTTATGGACAACACTACAGACTCTCCAGCTTTCAGGATTAGGTGTAGCTGGGCATGACAGCCATTACCATAGCTCAGGCTGATAAGGAGAATAAATGATCTTGCTCCAGAAGGTATTTTCAGTCTGTATTGTCACAGACCAATAAAGTTTTGGGTCTGTTGCTCCACAGGAAACAGCTCTGCCTTACGGGGCTGAAGGGTACATGCAACAGAAACATCTACCACTGCACATGAATGAAAGATCTGAGATAAAAGGTGTGAAGAATGGAAAATGGCATTTACTCATAGTTGTCTTTTGGGTCCACTGAGCCCAAATTTTCCCTCACTGTTGAGCATGGTCAAGTGCCAGAGAGAATTACAGAATCACAGAATCATTTAGGTTGAAAATGACCTCCACAATTATTGAGTTCAACCTTTGACTGATCACCACTTTGTTAATGAGACCATGGCACTGAATGCCACATCCAATCATTACATGAACACCTCCAGGGATAGTGACGCCACCACCTCCCTGGGCAGTCCATTCCAATGTTTAAGAACCCTTTCCACAAAGAAATTTTCCTGATTGGGGTGCTCTCGTTGTACTTCAGAATTGCTGCTTTTCTCTGTGGAAATCTACTTATTGAAATTGCTGTACAGTGAAAACAGCTCCAGACCTACAAAACCTTCTGTTTTGTACATGTTTTGCATTAGCTGTGCCTTGGGGTTGTTTTTTTACCCATACCTCATCCTGCCTTGTTAGTATGGATAAAGGAGCTGATGACTACAGAGATTACAAGGTTTTTATTCAGAATCCCCCAAGGGCCATTTTGAGCATTTTTGTAATAATTTATCTATCCACAACAAAGAGCAAATGGACAAATGAAAGAGAAGGGAATTAAACATTATACAAACAAAAACTGAAAGAACTGACATGACAGTCTGAAGAAAGGGACCTTCTAAAAAAAAACAACAGCAAAATTACCCATTTTCTACCCATATTGAGCACAGAAGAGAAAGAAATTAAGCTAAAAGCAGCAAGAGAGCTGTAGTCTTCACCCTGGAAATACCTTCTGGTTGGAAGACTTGAATACTGGGAGAAGTTGTGTGAAAAAGCCATAGCTTCAGTTTCACTAGGATTGTATAAGTAGAGGTTATAAAACCTTTGTCAGTTACAAATGATTTTATCTGGAGACCAGTAGAAGGTCTTCACTGGCTTCTCAGGCTCCACTCTAGGGAACAGCCACAGTCCTGAATAAACTCTTCAACTTCTGCTCCCCTTTTACTGATACTGAAATAACAAGAGCTGCAAGTTATGAAAGCCTCGGGAAAGAACCAGGCAACATTTCTGAAAGGTTTAGGGAGAGGCTTTCCAAGTACTCCTGACGACTTTAGGCCCATTACACTCACTGTCACAGTGGAGAGAGAGCATTAGCACAGGTGAGGGATGAAGCCATGTGCTTAAAGGACATTTTCTGTTGGATGTTTACGTGGGTAGACAGGAAACCAAATTAACAAACTCTTGGCAGAGCTATGAGGCAAGAGCTTTGTATTTATCGTTCATAAGGAGGTATTGCTATTTTCTACCACTAAGCCTGTGTGCCTTTTCCTCTGATTGCAGTCCAGAAATCTGCCATAAATTGTTGGACCTCATGGCAAGTGTTGTGTATTTGGGGCATTTCAGGAGGCCACACAGTCTGCAAGAGAACTTGAGCTGGGGATGTTGGTTTCAAAAAAAGATTTGCCCAGGACCTAGCCAAACCTGTTCATTGTTTTTGCCAGGACCACTAACAAGAAGGCTTACAGACAGAAAATCACTTTCTCCTAATTCTGGCCCAAAGGTCTTTTTTCAGGAAACAGAGGGGAAAAAGGTATCTCCTAGTAGAGCCACCTTCCTTGGCTCCCTGATGGACCTTAACTATCATGTCTAAGAAGCATGTAGGTGCAGAATGGGTCTGAAATGGTTGATTAGGTATAGGGGAAGTAGCAAAGCTCAATTTTTCAAGGAGCCTAAAGTGCAGGGCTGAGTCTGGGATCTATTCTGTACAAGAAGGTGGGGGACGTATTCACACCAAACAGCTGAGGAAACACAGGGAAATACACCTGAGGACTCTTTTCACCATAAAATGAACATGCTTAATTCATCTGAGCAGCTTTGCAATGGCAGGGGAGAATCTTCTAACAAAACCCTCTGACCAGGAGAGCCCGTAAGAGAAACCCAGATGCACATCTGGAACAACAATCTTCCCCTTGTCTGCACCACTCCCTCCTGGGGAATCAGAAAGCAAGTTCAAAGATGGCTGAGGCATTTAAATACACCACAGTACTGTTATCTAAGTGAGGCATGTCCTCTGCCCATCCCACAGGCACTATCAGGTACCAAGTTTCCCAAAGTCGTGGAGTGTCAGTCATTTTTGTACCCAGTCAATTTTTCTAGTGAGCCTTTTCCAAGCACGCTAAAGCAAGACTCAGCCTTTTGTTGCATTCTGATGTATTTTCCAACCATTTCTAGGATTTATCTGGTGTGCTTCAGATGTGCTGTAGGCTCTGCTCCAAATCATGTTTCAAGGATCATTTGTTTTAGTCATTTCTGGGTTAGTCTGTACCTCCCAGCATAGCCTGGTCCAGGCACTTGCTCTCCCAACACAAAAATGACTCAGTCTGCCAAGATACTGTCTTCTCCACCCCTTCTCTCTTGGGTGAACTCACTGTCCCCAAATAATTTAATCTTCCCATTTGGCTGTAGCTGCCTCTTCCAATGAAACTAAGGCCACTGGCAATCAAACCTTCATTCCTGAAAGAAACACCAAGAACAGTCCATCTGTCTGTTTCTTGATCTTTTGAGGCTGTTTCTTCCAGTCAGAGGCAGAAGATAGAAGAAAATGTGTTCTTCAGTCACAGGAAATTCAGGGGGCAGGCTTGAGTATAGGGGGAGTAGCTCTGGGAGAGAAACAATAAAATATGAAATAATTAAATAAAAAAAAATAAAATAAAATAAAATAAAATAAAATAAAATAAAATAAAATAAAATAAAATAAAATAAAATAAAATAAAATAAAATGAATGCTCAGTGTCAGAATTGGAGTGGCATTTATAGCTATACTGGAAAATATGAGCCTCTGTGTGGACCTAATGTTTTTTGAGAGCAATAAAGCTAATATGGATCTAGTCCAATCTCTAAAATTCTGCCACAGTGTGTTATTGCTAATTCTTGAAGATTAAAGCGGCCTCTGGCTCTCCCTCAGTGGCCCAATAAATATTGCAGGCTGCCAGAAAATAAACAAGCTGTATTAATTGCCCTCTGTGGTGGTGTTTCTTCCAAGAATGGTTGGCACTATCTCTGTAGTCATTGCAAGATCTTGCCAATGGCCACGACTAAGAAGCGGAGGGGTAATTATGAGCCTTTTTTTCTGGTTTCCTATATTCACCACAGATATATCACACCATAGTCAATTTGATATTAAAGATATTGACACTGCATAATATCAAAAGTTTCTCTTCAGTCATTCATTATCTACAACAAAAGTATTGAAGAATCCTAAGGTTAAACTTTGCTAGAAACTGGTGTGGATTTAAATTCATTTAACAGCGGAATTCACACTTGAATCACAACAGCATTTTCCTTTCCTGGGCAAAGTTTTGACTGCTGACAGGGTTTTCCAGAAAAGAAACTCAAGGGACCTTCAGTCATTACAGTTGAAGACTCTCTTAATTGTGAATCAACTACTTAGAGCTTCATTCCATGGAACTATGGAACTGGAGAGAAAAAATAAGCACAAACAATACATTCCACTCTATTTTAAGAGGTTTGCTTTTCTTCTTTTTTTCTGTTTTTTAATCAATGCGGATATTAGCTCAGATGCATGTTCTCAGCTTTCCCAGTGTTCTCCATTTCACACCCCTTACAGGCAAACCCTAATGAGGTCTTAGATTCAGACTGTGTTATGCTTGTGCTCTTTCCAGTACTCAGGGGAAACAACACATTGCCAAAGCTCCTTCAGTGTTTATATCTTAGAGGCAATACCTGATGTGTGAGATCACTGCACACACCCAGGCTTTTCACTTGGAGACAATTCTTGTAAGTTATAACAAAGACAATGTTTTGCAAAATGCATTGTTTCCAGGACTAACAGTTATAACTGTTCACACTTTCATTCATACTTCTTCCATGTTTTCTCTGATCTTTGGATAAAGTGTCAAGAGGATGTATCAGGTGGTGTGGAATATTGATGTAATTTTCTGGTGACAGAAGAAGGGAGGCTTGCAAATGAGATCTGACAGCTCTGAGAAATGATGTGGGTAAAAGGAAGAATATAAATCAGTTTTAAATTTCCACTGCATTTTATTCAAAATATAAGGAAAAGAAAAGAAACTGCTGAGACACGTAAGCTGCTAATCATTACTGACTAGAACACATGCAAACATCTAAACCCACTGGTTTGCGTTTGGTTAAAAAAAAGATGCTGCCTTTTTCCAGTGTAATTGATAAAGCTGAGTAAATAGTTCAGTGTACAGTACACTCAAGAAGCTGGTGCTCAGTAGATTCTGTGAGAACAAGCAGCATTGTGCTATTGTATTCCACTTATGAAATACCAGTATACTCTGGGTAAAAGCAAATCAGGCCCTGTCCCTGGGAATTTTCACCTGACACTATTTAATAGCTGCCTGAGGGGGTCAACAGGGAATAAGAGATCTGGTCAGCTCCTTTCCTGGGCCTTAGGTGCTAGTTTAAGCTGTACTGGTTTCTTGTCATTAGCAGTGGACCCAGGATTTGAACAGAGCTAAATTTAGTGCTTATGAGTTATGTAAATGCTCTCCTTGCTTTTTTGTATTTTTTTTTTGTATGTCGTTCCCTAATCCATGAATTGAGACCAGTGCACTGAGTAGAGATGAGAAAAAAAGGATGTCATTCCAGTCTCAGCAGGAGCTGCTGCCTCATACAAACACAGCAAACACAGTGTCTAGCAGGAAAATTTTTTGGTTTAAAATGTGAAGCCTTTGAACTAAACACAAATCCTTTGCAGCAAAAGTTAGAAGAATTTTTGTGTTCAGCACAGGAAATACTTTATGCGTTTTTCCTTAGTGGAAGCAGCACAAAGAATAACTCATATTGAATTGAAGTTTTGTGGTGTCTCAACTTTGTTTTAAACAATTTTGAGAGTCCAACTCTACACAGTCTGGTAAAAAAATCTATTTTTTCAATCATTTAGCTGACACAGTGTGGTCTCCTTTGAAGGATGCAGAGCAGCCAGAGCAGTCAAAGAACAATTTCCTTTAAGACAAGAATGGGTTTGATTTTTTTCTTGAAAGGCCTCATCTCTTTTTCATTGAAATACAGAATATTCTTACTCATTCAGATGAATTCTGGTCCTCAGAAGTCCTGTAAATAGTTTGGTGTTTTAATAGCTAAAGAAGGTGAATGAGTATTTCAGGATGGGCAGTGGAGGGGCAGGTACAGATCTCTTCTCTCATGACCAGTGACAGGACCTGAGGAAATGGCCTCAAGTTAAATTGGGGGAGGTTTATGTTGAGTATCAGGGAAAGGTTCCTCATCCAGAGCGTGGTTGGGCACTGGAACAGGCTCCCCAGGGAAGTGGTCACAGCACCAGCCTGACAGAACTCAAGTGTTTGGAAGACACTCTGAGGCACATGGTGTGAGTCTTGGGGTGTCCTGTGCAGAGCCAGGAGTTGGACTCGATGATCCTGATGGGTCCCTTCAAACCGAGCATATTCTGTGATTCTATGACACAATAATTCACTCATTCATTGACAAACCTCCTTTTCAATGAAAAAAGACCCCTAAAATGCAATTTTGATGATTGTGACTCCAAATGATGCAGGAAAATTGCATCTAATCCAAATATGCACTTGTGACTGGATCAGCACATTCAGTTACTACTTCTGATCATAAGCCTGTTTGTCTGAGCTCAGCATTCAGAAGACATTCTCCTTCCTAGGGCTGTTTGGGATTCATACAAAAGGAAAATGCAGCCATAGATTGCTTGATAAATTGAATGTGCTCACAACAAAGTAGGGTGCACTGAGGGCTGAGCCACAGTCACCTTCATTTAAACATGGTGGGAAGGGGTGAGCTACAGAGCTCCAGCTCCAAGGTTATGATACTTGCTCCAGTAGGAGAGCTTGCATTTGGACCTTCTAGGGTGACAGAGCCCAAATCCATGGCTTTTGTTTCACAGGACAGAGCCTAACCATCAGGTTGGGAATGAGGACTGCACTATTTTTTCTCGCTGAAATTGGGACACTCTGCAACTTGATTTTGAGGTCCATGAGTTCAGAGAGACAGCAAAGAGCAGACCTGGAGCCGGTAGCTCAGCTGTGTGTGATCTCTGCTTCTGAGGCAGGGATTAGATTTCAGGTATTCAGTATCAACACACTCAAACTTTTGTTGTGTTTTGACCTTTTACTTCATGAAAGAGAGGGAATCTTCAGTAGTGCTGCCTCCTTGTGAGAGAGACCAAAGAGCACACTGAGTGAAACTGGATTGAAGTGGAGAGCCATTGCAAAGCTTTAAATGAAACACAGTTGTTAGGCCCATAAAACTACTCTTTACCCTCAAAAAGTTTCCTTTCCATCTCATCCCCACAAAAAGATGTGCATTTCTTTTTACTTTTTGTTGGGGGTACTTACAAAACCCTTAATGATGGCTGCAGACCACCTATGTGATTTTCCTGCACTGGGTAATTTCAAAAGACCCACAGAACTAAGGCACAATGAAGTGTCTACAAATATAAACACATAAAATTCATGGAAGCATTGTTCCCTTACTATATAACATAGCCAAGCATTCCTTCTGTTATTGCCATCTTATTATTGGGAAAATGCCCAGTTCTGCTCATTCTTACAACTCAGCAGGTTCCTTTACGCCAAAAGTGCGTTTCAATGAGAGATGAGCTGGCAAATTCACTTTAAAGTTTTTATTAAATGATTTCATGTGACCTTTGCAACAAAATACCTTTTAAATAATTTCATATGACTATGATGATCAACACAGAGTCAAGATTTGCAGACAGTAAGTTGGTAGAAATTGCTGAACCTAAGGTTGAAACAAAGACACTCATTCTTCCACAAGGAAAAAAAATGGATACTCCTTTGCCATCCCTCTGTTTTTGCAATAAACTTTTCCGTTTGTGCTGTGCTGTTTGTGTCTTCTGTACTAGTGATGGGTTAAATTCAACAGACGACAACAACAACATCCTGAAATTTAAAGCAATATTTTATTTTGGTTTAAGCCTAGTGAAGTAGGCAGTATTAAAGGCGAGTGGATGGAAAGGGGTGTAATATGCTGAAGAATCAACTCCTTTGAAAGCAGTGAAAAAAATAGAAATTGCCTTTAGCAGCAGGCTGAAAGGAGCATTAGAGAGACACACAGAACAAATGGAGAGCTCGTTAGAGACTGACTGCAGCAAGCCAAGCAGATAGACTGGTTGGGTATTTCCACATCCAACTCTAGAGCTTCAGTCATTCAAGTTACCAAAAGAGTGACTTTTTTCAAGCTGTATCTATTTTGCTAAAATATCAGCAAGCCAAGCTAAATTAGCAGATCTTAGTCAGGTAAGCCCCCATTATATCAGCTCAACTAACAAACCACTTGATACAAACTCCTTCACAAAAATGTTATGCCTCTGCTATACAGCTTTGACCAGATCATAACTACTTCATTTGGCTTTACATCAATAGTTTCTCACTGTGCCTATATTCACAGTACTACACTGCTATTTCTAACAAGATAGCAGTGGTAGAATTCTTTCCAGTTCTTGGGAGTGTTTCAAAGTGGACAGTAGTGAGGAATTGTTTTGAACTGCCAAGATAGAATGTCACTTAGGATCTTGGCAATGAGAAATAGCATACATGTTTGGGTTGAAAGTAAAATATGCATTTTGACATCAAGTTTATTCACTTTACTGCTCATTCAGGAAAGAGTAAAGAATGAAATCACTAACTCCTTCCTCTTTTAGTTCCTCTTAACAGAGTCTGTTGTTTCTCAGTTTACATATAAAACAAGCTTCATGCTAGAACTGATATGGCTTATTTCAGTTTCACACTTACATTTCCCAGGGCTAAGCAAGAGACTCCAGGGAGTCCAGCAATAGCTCTCCTTCAGCAGGGAGAGCAAGAGAATGTTCCTTGGCACTGGAACATCCATCAAAACAGAATTCAGTGATGACAAATATAAAGGGATCCATTATCTGCTTTCCTGTATATATTACAGAGCCTGGAGCTGCCTGGTTTTCAAGATCAGAGAGACTAAAATGTGTGGCAGGATATGAGGCTGAAAGTACAATTCAAATTCTCCATGTAGCAATGAAGTAGGGCTGAGACAGTACTGAATTTTATGCTGGCTTCCTGGGCAGGTGTGCTTTTCACCCTGGCTAAGGGACATAACATTTTCTTAACTTTCAACAATTGTGGAATGCATTGCTAACCTCACCACAGGCTGCCACAAGTGCAAACAGCAACCTACGGCAGCGTGACAAAGCTACCTCCGTGTCCAGCTTCGAGCTGCCTTCTCTTTCCAGCCAATGCATCCTGGCAATCATTCAGCCCCTTACTGTCCCTCACCTGCTTTTTGTGAAAACAATGTAATTTCCATTACTGGCATCCAAACCCCAATGTTACAAATATAAAAATCAGACGGCTATTCCCTCTTTCTTTATGGGATTTTCCAAGATTGTCTTGGATATATTTAGTATTCATGTGTAATGAGTCAGAGTGTCCACCTGTGGTCTCCATAAACCGATTTTGTAAATAGCATTGACTGATGTGACTCAAAAAAAAAAAAAAAGGCCAGTTTCTGTTTTCCAGTTTTAGTCTGAATTCAAACACTGTTTGCAGTTCCAAGAACTCTGTGGGTTTCATGCTCTGGGTCAGTGGGTGGGGAATACTGGAAAAGGCACACTCCATCCTGTGCCCTTGTTCCGGTGGGCTGTAGGTCTGCAGAAAGATGACTTTATTTTATAGCACAGCAAACAACCTTTCCATTTAGCAACTGTTTAATATGGAACCTGTAGAAGAGGCCCTGGCATACATATCTTCCTGTGTCCCTTCCTCACTTGGACATTGCTTTTGAAAAACACTGAATTTTTATCCAGCACAAACGAATACAGAAAATGAGCTGAAAAGCATGGAAGGATGTAAGTCTGACTGACATTCTGTAATGCTTTGAAGAATATGAGAGAACAACTTTGTTGTTCTATTATCTTAACTCAATTTTCCTCATGCTGATAGAGGTGCCCACGCTGTGAAGTGCACCTAAACTTCTTAGTTTGGACTGAAGTCACTTGTGTGTATTGTGAGGTCCTTTGGGGCTGCAACAGAACCACGGGATTGTCAAGGTTGGAAATGCCCTCTAAAATCATGGGGCCCGACTGTTAACCCAACCCCACTGTGTCCCTTGCTAAACCCTGTACCCACGTGCCACATCCACGCCCCTTTTGAACACCTCCAGGGATGGTGATTTCACCACTTCCTGAGGCAGTCCATTCAAATGCCTGACAACCCTTTCAGTGAAGAAATTTTCCCTAACATCTAATCTAAACCTTCCTGAGTGCCACTCAAGGCCATTTTCTCTTGTCCTTTCTCTTACTGCTTTGGGGAAGGTATTGATGCCCACCTGGCTACAGCCTCCTTTTAGAGAGTTATGAAGAGTGACAAGGTCTCCCTTGAGCCTCCTTTTCTCCAGGTTAAACCCCCCCAGCTCCCTCAGCTGCTCCTCATCAGACTTGTGCTCCAGATCCTTCACCAGCTCCATTGCCCTTCTCTGAACATGTTGCCCTTCTTTGGACAGCACTTGCTCTTGGTTTTTGAACAGCTGAACTGTGGGTCTGAAATGCTCCTGTATAAATTGAGAGGCCTTTTTCGTGCAAGAGAGGTTTCGGACAGACAGTAAAAGACTAACAGCAAAGACGAGGAGGCAGCTTGAACACTGTTAATAACTGAAGAGTAGTTAGTTGAAGTTTAGATTAACCTCTCTGGCAGATCAATATCTCAAGTTAAAAGAACCATCATGCAAAATGTAGAGATATATCGATTTGGGTTTAAAGTCAACTATAAAAGGATAACTGAAATCAGCTCTGCAATGATATCAAACCCCATCTCCACAAAAGATATACTTGAAATATACCTGAAACTCAGGTTTAAATTAAAATTTGGCTTTTCTTAAGATATTCTTAAGACTTTTCTTAAGTTCTTGTATTAAAATCTTTCATCTGCTTCCTTTGTAATTGCACAAAACAAGCAACTTGACAGGTGTTCTGTAGTTGCTAAAGGACACTGTAAAACCAGTTCATATTAAAGTGTTAAAAGGACATGTAGAAGTGCATAGGTACATGCACTAGAAGATCATATATATTAAAAAATAACCAAGGAAATAAAGCAAAAGGGTATGCTGAGTGTTTAAGCAGTCAGTTGACTTTAGTGAAAGTTTTGGCAAAAGCTAAAGGCAGGCTGGCCGCTTCCTAAACAACTGATTGAAATAATTTATGATTATGGCAGCATCTACTGTGTTTCTTTTATTTTCTGCATTAAATGCATTGTTTTTAAAGCTTAGAAATATACCCCTAACTCTCAACATGTCTATTAAAAGATCCATTAAGACTCATAGAGTTTTTGAACCTTAATAACCAATCTTAATAACACTGCTTATTTTCCTTCACACAATTTTATGAAATTTACAGTTAACATGTTTTCATTATGAAAGTCAAGAAATGTGGTACCCTGAAGGACTTTTATATTAACACTTCACAAACACTTGAATCTGGTTCTTAAAGAAAACTTCAAGGTTTTCAAAACCACTTAGGTGGGAATGTATAATACAATGAAAGGCAATATCTGCATGACCCTTTGCCAACTGAAACCACCAAGCACAGATATATTGGGACATGATTTCGCCAGGTGCTGACGTGTCTTGTGAGTCATTGTGTACTCTCAGTCTTTGAAATCAACAGAAACAAGTCAAGAAACACCCAGGACTTACTGAGATCAGGTTTCCTACAGATCACTAAAACAGTGTTTTCTGCTATATTCTTTGAATAGAAGACCAAATGCCAAAGCATCCATTTGCAGACATCAGAATTACTACAATTACCACGGAACCAGCATTTCTCATGTTGTGATGAATGCAAAGCAAGCAGCTGAGGTGGTAGATAACATGAAGCATGATAATTTGGAATTACAGAGGCATTTGATAGCAGGGCAATGGCTTAAGTTCTATCAGTATTTCTATTATAAGCCACCATAAAAACCTTCTGATCACAGATATTTGGTGTGTGCTTTCTGAGCTTCAGACTCATTCTAATGTTTGCGTTTGATCAAGTAGTTTCTTCTGAATGAAATCAAATCAGTTCTAATAACTGGCAATCTAGATAACAATTCAACTGATGTTTAGGAGAATTAAATAGATTTGCACTTCTGTTACCAACAAACTTTGGTCTTTAACATTAATTGCAATGCTTATTATTCCATAACTGTAAGAAAGAGCTTTCTTATTTCAAAAATAACCTGCAAGAATAGAGCAATTGCTCATTCTTTATGGCTTTGTACTATGTTCCTGATGTAGACACTTGTGACTGACAATTTCATCACAGTGTTAAGATACACACTAGAAATAAAATATAAGAACTACTTAAGTCCATTATGTCTTCTGTGTGGGAATGGTGTCTTCTGCCTATTGTACTTTATGCTTTTTGGTGTCTGTGATCCTATGTCAAGATTGTTTACTGGCATAGTACAAATTTCCAGTCTTCCTCAGGCTAGCAGTATCCTTTCTTTCATAGGAACCCAGTAGGCTGGGCACTTTCCAAATACAAAAGGCAGCTCAGCTTTTGTTTCAATGGTGTCACAAGCTAAAAAGGCATGACTGAAGCAGCAACTCAACAATTAATAAAATCCAGCCAGGTCCCCTTAAGCATTAAGCAAAGCCAGACCCCCCATGAAACACAGCAAGAGTTATGGGAATGCCAGCAATTTGGCACAGAACAAAGGGAAAGAAGCACAGAAGAAAAAATCATAGGCAATTAAAGTAACCAGAATTTTAAGGTAATTACCCATCCTGTAATACAGCCCAAAGCTAGGATAAAGGCTGCTATTCTTGTGACCAGAGTCATCCAATATTTTACAGCCTGGAGTGGTCAAGACTCAGAGCCTCAGGGCTGGGATTCACCTGCAGGAGAGCACCCCAGCAGGGCACGAGTGACTCAGGGTAAAGAATGTCCTTTTCTGAATCACGATGCCACTTCCTGTGTCACTTTGTTTTATTTCGAGGATTCCCCTGGCTGTCTGATACCACTACTAGGTAGGTGGTAAGATCTTGGGAAAACTGAGGATATCTAAAGTCTTGGACTGAGTTTGTGCCCACTGCAATACAGTCGGTGTTGCTGGCTTTGCCTCCAGATTGAAGGTTTCTTTTAATTTCCTCTAGGCCTTATAAAGGTAAGAATGGTAGGTCTAATTTTAAAATATGCCCCTGTGTTTTTTAAGTGTTGTCCAGCCTTCTGGTTCCATAGTCATTAAAATTAGTCTGTGTTTCCATTACGAACTCCTCCTTTGGGAATTTATCATTGCAATGAAAACATGCTCATGGCACATATATACTCACACAAATTTTCTGGTGAAGGAAGCTGAATTCAAGTGTCAAAAGTTGCTGTATTAGAGCAGGATACAAGGAAAATGACAAAGAACTTGATTCAGAAATGAATGCGAAATACTTGGGTTTAAGCATCTGAGGAATTCTGTTGAGTTCCAGAGCTTTGTTTGCATTGTTAACAAGCAAGCAGAGGGATCAGAGTAATTAATAGTTTTTTTTAAAAGTAATGAACAAAATAAATAAATAGACATCATAAATATGCCTTACACTCATTCAAAATAAAAGCCACATTTGTCTAGAAGAAAGGGCATAGAAGAAAGCACATAAAGGAAAGGACTAAGATTACAATCTTAATTCTGAAAATAGTGACATCTCAAACACGTAATGAATTTCAAGTGTGTTTTTTACCTCTGCTCTTGTTCAATTTAACTGTAAGAAACTCAAGCTGCTAAAAGAGGTTTGTCTCCCATCTGAAGGTTTGGTATTGCAGAGACCCTTATGCATCTTCCTCCTACCTGCTCATAATATCTATTTTGCATACAGTAGGAAAAATTAGTATAAATTACAGTAATTGAAGGAAGATTACTGTGTGATGGAGAGAAACCAAATAATGTTTCTATAGATGACTGATTCTTCTTCTGAGGCTGGATCTCTAATCCAGCATTGCTTCTCTATTCTTTCATCTTGTACCACACATGCCTGCTGAAGGGATTGAAGACACAATTTGTAAGTGTTGCTTTGAAGGATAAGGGAAGAATGTAGGTAAAGTCACATCTTTTTCCCATACTCTGCACCAAGTCCCAGGAGTAGATGTATTCCCAAAACAACAGAGTGGTGCACTTATTTTGCTGAAACAAGTAAAGCAGGTGAGGATAAACTGGTGAACAACAAAAAAAAAAAAAAAAAGTCAACATCCAGAAAACCAAACAAAGCAACCTTCCTAACAATTTTCCCCATGGAGGTACTAAGCTGTTTCTTTAAATATTCAAATCTATCAAAATGGTTCTTTGGCCTGAAAACTTTGTCAAGTGCCATGCTGCTTCAGACAAAAAACGTTTGCAGTAAAATCTTTTGAAAGTCAAGTCACTTTTAACCATTAGTTTATAGTTACAAACAACTGGAACTCACATGCCTTTGGGCATTTGCATCAAAAAGCTTTTACTGAGAAACAGTAAACACACTCAGACCCAGCAAAGCACTGCTGATAGAGAAAACTTTGTCATATTTAGTCAATATGTTACAATGAAGAAAAGCCATCTGGGAAGGGCTCTATTAACAGCTCAAATTTTGTGGAAGGATAATTGTCGTGAGAGTTCAAGTGTATCTGTTCACCTCCACTGGCACCACAATATGCAAAACATCAGAAAAAGATTCTTTGTGAAAAAGAAAAATTAATTAGGGCTGAAAATAATAACATATTGTTATTATTAAATTTGCCTTAGGGGTAGATATCCACATGAAGAAAAGGCATAGGAAAGGAACAATTTGCCATAAATGCCTAGTTGGTAACTACTAAACGCTAAAAGTCTGGGTCTGCTTGTGTCAGGCAGCAAGCCAGTGACAAATGACACCTTGGAAGTGTTTAAGAGGTGTCTGAATCTGGTACTGGGTGATATGATTTAGGGTTCAGGGCTTACAGTGGCAGTTCTGGGTTCACAGTTGGACTGGATGGTCTTTAAGGTCACTTCCAACATTGAATTTCTATGAAATTGGAAATCCAAGAGTAGGTTTACTAAGCCTCAGCACAGAAGCCTGGTCCAAAACTAAAAATAAAGAAGTGTCTATAATACTTAGTCTTCATGGCTGAAGCTATTTTTTACATCTTCTTCATCATTTGATTTGGAGACTGGATGGGTTATCTTCCTATTGATTTTAAAGTATCTGCCAGTTTTCCTACAATTCTGCTCTACTGTTCAGTACAAAGGCTCAATTTCTGCTTACAGCCCACCTATTATTTGCTTTTCTCCTTCCCATGACTTGGAGCTTATACTTGCCTCTGGTTTAGGTGCTGGAAAAGTGACAGGTAGATACGAATGGATGACTGATCCATTAAGTACAGCAATGCTGTATTGGTAATCAGAGTCCGTGCACATCATTGATCCTTTCAGGTTATTGGATTCAATGGGAGTTTTTGTACACTATGACACTTTGTGTTCAGTCTGGGCATGACTAAATGGGGAAAGGCAGGCATGCAACATTGCAGAATGGAGGATTCTTGGGAAACCCCAGGTTTGGTACTTCCTTATTTCAAAGTGTTGATTTTGTAACCAGATCTGACTTAATGTGAATCAGGACCCAAGGGAGGAAGGAGTCCATGAAAAAGGCAACTGAAGATTGTAGCAGAGTACAAAACAAAGTGGCTGAATTCAGATTAGCCAGATAGGCAAATATCTGGCAAGTCTCAGCTTCAGAGGACTTGATTTTACACCTAAAAAGTGTGAGTTTCAAGTGTATATTGCTAATTTATCTTGTTTAAGAAAGTCCACTCTCTTCACATGAAATCACCTCTCATCATCAGTGGGACATTGATTCTGACTGCCTGTGATAGCTGCACATAGCCAGCTCTCTGAGCAAGCATTTATACACTCAGCTACTAGCCACACACACATACCTTATTTCAAGTGGAGAGAACTGATTGAAAATGGGTGGAAAGGGCTCCTAAAGTGGGGCAAAGGGAGGAGCCTTTCCCAGCCCCCATTCCCAGAGAGCAGCTCCAGCATCTCTGTAACCTCTTCTGCTATGCTGGCTGCAGTGGAGCTACACCAGCATCAACTTGTGGTGCTGGCAAGCTGCCACAGCTTCCCTGAGCTCTGACAGAGAGAGGCAGAAACATCTCTGGAAAAACAATTTTGCAAGACAAAAGTTATGTATTTCTTTTTACAATAAGAGCTTCTCCTTTTTGTCCTGCCACATACATGTGTGCACACTCCTCCACCACATGTCAAAGCCCTGCTGAAGCACCAAAGAACTTCCCAGGATGAAGTAACAAGAACATTTTATGGTGTAACGGGTCAGGGCTCCCAGGTGTGCAGGTAGAGCAACTGCCACCCTGATGATTAAAGCAATGCAAGGTACAGCCTACCACAGGGTGGAGAAAAATTTCCTCCTTTCCTCCATGCCCACGTATGAGTTGCAAGTTGCTGGTCCAGACTGTCCCAATAAAAGTACTATCACTGTCAACAGGGTGAGAGGAGTCTTCAGCAGGTTTCTTGTCTGGTCTTCCTGAATGAATGTGAATTTTAAATGTGCAAAATAAATGTTGAGTATCTGCCACAACTATTACAGGAAGAAAAAAAGAATAATGTCATATAATAGCTCATGTCTCTCTCAAGATGCTTTGATGTCAGGAAAAAAAATATGCAAGCACAGCTATTTTTCTAACTTATTTATCTTTGGGAGTTACCAGAGGAAGCTCTTTTTTGTCTCCCAGACCACCACCACAAAGTTGAGACACGGGGAACAAGTGATTGTCCACATGACTGCTGTGAAAGTTCTGGATTTTCCAAAGGGCCGTTTACAGTTACATGTTTGTTCATTTTTCCAGTCAGTGAGCTATATAAAAATAAAGGACAGAAGAACAGAGGTTATGCTAATAATTCCCAAGTGACTATCAATAGCATGCAGTTTCAGTCTCTGATGCAGATGATAGCAGAGTTTCTCAGGAAGCTAAGGGAAGACACAGCCCAGCTTTGTGAAATTGCTTAGAAGCTAATAATTTGTAAAATTTGTATCCGTAAGGTCATATCAACAATTGATTTTTTGGTGACTCTTTGAATTATTAGTAGCATTTGTCACAGTCTCTGGCAGATACCAACAGTACTATTTGTAGTTAGGTACTCATGAATTTTCCATCAGAGCGGAAAAGCCCTGATGGTCAGCAAATACATCTATCACTTTAAAAAATAAACCTTTTAATTGAAGAAACAGTACCAAATTTCTGGTCTTCTGCCATTCAGAAATATTCTTTACTTGAAATCTGACATTTAGACTGTTTTATTGTTTATTGGATATTCTGTGTTACAAAAAAAACCAAGTCAAATTAGAAAAATTCTGTGAACTTGACTAAATACTGAGAATGTTGGCCCATTTTACTGCCCTCCAGCATGATTGACTGAATAATCCAATCCGTTGTTTCGCTCCAGTGGAGGTGAAATAAGCTATACCTTGCTTCCTCATGGGGATGTTGACAATAGATAAGCTGTTCATCTGCATTAAATGTAACAACTCCTCTTTGTGATTTCTCCTTTTTGGAAACATCTGAAACTTCTGAAGAAAACAGTACAGACTGCTAAGCCACGCCAAAACAAAAGCTGATATGGACAAAAAGTTGTAGTGTTGGGCAAAAGCAAAAAATTGTCTTCAGTGGCACCTTTCTGCATAAGTCTCACTATCTTTATCATATTATTTTTCATGTGATTTCACCCTGCATTTTTTCTACTTTCCAAAGCAAGCGAAAACCAGACACTTTTAATGGAAGGACCTTTGATATGCCCATTCTTATGTCTTTCTACATATCTCTGTTCCCATTGTGAATTTACATCATTCTATTGAAATGAACCTGGTGAAGAGGTGAAGTGGGCTCTTCATATTTAAATGCTCCTATTTCCATTCTGTATTCACAAAGGATTTGGTACAAAACTCAGGGAAGTTGATGGGAGTTTTTCATTCATTTGCATTGAAAGATGTGCTGGAGAATCTCACTCCAGTTCTGTAGCGTCCCTTTATTTTTTCTCTTTACCCTATTTCTTCTTTCCACACACACACACACAAAATAAAAGAGATATTCTTGGTTGCTCCCATGTCTTTTCCATTTGCATCATGCATCCTTCCCATCCCTTGTCACTCACCTATCTGGTATAACAAGGTGTGTCTGAAAAAGCTACCTGGCTTTCTTATCCTCATTCATAGTGAAATTTCTTTCTCCCACATACAGGACAAAGACAAATGATTTGTGGAAATATAATAGAATCAACTCCACTCTGGAGTTATGAGATACAGCCAAAGGAAAAATACAGTCACAACTTCTGGAGCTGAACTGTTCTTGAGAAGAACTGCATAAGCAATGTGGCATTGTGCCAAAACTTAGCTTTGCTGGATGTACGCTGACTCACAGGATCATCTTAGCTCTCTCTAACTACTGCACTGGTTGATCTGAAAACCAAATTTTCTTCCCCTGCGTAATGGGGGATGACTCTTCCTTTTGTCGAGCAAATTGTCTGTGTCATCTAAAAGGTTATTTAGGCAAAATGTTGAGGTTTTATCCTCAGATAAACGTATTTGCAAATATCTTAACTCTGTCCGGGTTTGAGACTCCCTTTTTTTTCAAGAGCGACAAAATGGAGCATCATGTGAGAATAACCAAAGTCACTGGGAAAGCAAGGCACCCCCAATTCCCTCACCACTGTGGCCATGTGAAAAGCAGAAAAAGCCTTGGCTCTGTGTAAACCCTGCTCAGCAATAACGAAAACATCTCTGTATTATCAACTCTATGTTGATAAGAACAACATCTCAGCCACCTGTCTAAATGGAAGACTGAGGTAAGACAGCTATGGAGTTGTCAAGACACTATTTGCTGCAGAAAGTTAAGGCAGTGGGCCTTGGGACTATTATCTAATGGGAACAGACTGAGCATTGCTGTAGGCTGGAAAACTTCACTGGTAAGTGTTACACTTCAGGAAGAAAGCTGCTCCCTAACTGCAATACATAATGAGATAAATCAACTTTTAGGGAAAAGGATGTAGAACTAGTTGGCATTTAGGCCTAAAATTGATAGAAAGTTATAAATTCTTCAAATACAATTGTTTATTTAAACTGGTGAATATATTAAATATATTTTACTAAATATGCATTTCAGAAGATCCAGCAGGTTACAAAACAATGATAACTAGGCATTAGAACAGGGTACTTGTGTTTTCACTCACTTGAAGTAGTAATATAGGGATGACACCTCTTCCAATCACCACCAGCATCTCTTAGCAGGAATCATTATATGAAATCCCCAGGCTTATGTTGTGTACACATGCTTGTTTTGGCTGGGGTTGAGATAATTTTCTTAACAGTGGCTACTGTGGGGCTGTGTTTTGGATTTGTGTTGAGCACAAAAGTTGATAATATAGAGATGTTTGTTTTTGCTATTGCTGAGCGGGGCTTGCACAGAGCCAGGACCTTTTCTGCTTTTCATATGGTCATGGTGGTGGCAAGGAAATTGGGGGTGGCTGGGAGGAGACACAGCCAGCACAGGTGACCCAAACTGGCCTAAGGGATATTCCAAACCATGTGACATCATGCTCAGGATACAAAGCTGCAAGGAAGCAGGAAGAGGGGGGACCTCTGAGTGATGGTGTTTGTTGTCCCAAGTCACCATTGCACATGATGGAGCCCTGCTTCCTGGAGAAGGCTGGACACCTGCCTGCCAACAGGAAGCAGTGAATTGATCCTTGTTTTGCTTCACATTTGTACAAAGCTTCTGCTTTCCTTATTAGACTGTCTTTATCTCAACCCACAAGCGTTCTGGCTTTTACTCTGCTGATTCTCTCCCCACTCCTGCTGGTGGGAGAGTGAGTGAGTGAGGAGCTGCCTGAGGCTTAGTTGCTGGCTGGGGTGAGCCACAATAATAGGTGTGCTGGTTTTGACTGAGATAGAGGTAATTTTCTTCACAGTTGCTGATATGAAGTTGTGTTTTGGGTGTGTGCTGGAAACAATGTTGATAAGACAGGGATGTTTTAGTTACTGCTAGGCAGTGCTTACACAGTATCAAGGCGTTCTCTGCCTCTCACATCACCCCCACCACAGCAGTGGGAAGCCAGCCTGTATCACCCAGCCTGTATCACCGTAATGATCCCTTCTGGTTTAAAAGCTCTGAATGCTATGCATAATCCCTGTAATTAATCTTCTGTTTACGTGTCAGTTATTTTGGCTGTGTGTATCAGAAAAAATAACTGGTTGCACCCAGTCAGGGTTTATTGAAAGCAGGGAATTACTATTTGGAGCAAAGTCTGTTTCTAAAAAGCCTGCTGTAGAGCCTATGCTCATTGGAAACACCGAAGTTGATCTTGGTGACACATCCTATTTGCTGAAAGTTTACGGTAGATTGACTCATGCAGTTTTATGTTGTGCTCAGTTCAGAACACTTTTTTTTTTTGGTTGAGTGGTAGCTGTTTCAGTGGTTACCTTTTGGTTTGATGGTATGTTTTTAGAGGGCAGAGAAAGTTTACCCAAATTACGAGCAGTTGCCAGCATTGCCTGAAGAAAAATGTCATCCTGACATTGATTTCTTTGGGGAATGAATCATGCAGCTATATAACTTTTAGCAGAGCTGTCTGTCTAGATTTGTGATCTTTCTCTTTCTTTTAGTACAAAGTTTGTCACTTGAAACAATGTGTGATGTCTCGTCTTAAGCATATTTATAGTTTTCCCCCTGTTTACCAACAGTTCTGTTCTGTGTGTCATTTGTGTCTGGCATATGCATCATCGCTAGTTCCATTTCAGTATAGAAACCCATAATTTCACTTTATATTTTGTGCATATGCATCATTTTTGTGGCTGTGTTTTATCCATGATGGGGAATTACAAGGAGGCCTTCTTAATGATAGAAACCATTACGTGTCCCGAATATAGCACAGTATGGATAATTGCAGACAGGGGTTTAGGGATATTTTTGGTTTTGACAATTAATGACTGCCTACATGGAAGTTTTATTGAATTGCATCACATAAAAAACCACGAACAGAAAACCAATGACTTGTTCCTTTGGAGAGCTCCCTTGAGCTCATCTAATCCAAAGAAAATCAAAATGGCCAAATCTTTAAACCAGCACAAATAGAAAATCTAAGTAATGAATACAGCCTGATGGATTTCTTCAGACCAGATCCTATTCACTTGCAATCTTCCACTTAGGAGGAAAGGACTGAGGAATCCCAGGAGCAGCAAAATCAAAGCAGCAGATGTTTCTAGTCTGGTTCTAATCTCATGTAATTAGAAAAACAGATAAATCATAACTTCTCACTGCCTCATCCCTGCTTTCTTTTTAAGATTGATAATTCCCTTCTTTCCTTGTTCTGTTATTGTGGGTTCCTGTTATTTACTATTTATTAGGTGCTGATTTATGCAAATCTTCAGAGGTAAAAAGCCATAATGTTTGCCCTGATGTTCAGGGGCTCTAGTCATCAAATCTCATCTCTTGCCCTTTGTTTCCTTGAAAAAGGGCAGCTCAGCATTCAGTTTCTGACTCCATTGCCTGCCCAGCCCCCATGGAGCAGCACTCACTGGACATGTGCCTGTCTGTAGGCAGAGCATGACAGCAGGTACACTCATCACATCTGAGGAAGTTGTCACCAAGCATTCAGTTACTGACTCATTCCCCACCACAAATTCTTCTTAAAGTAAAACATGTGAATATCTTCCTAGTGCTTATTGGCAGTAATTCGCTTTCAGATTGATTAAGCCTAGAAATTTTTTTTTTAAAAGTTACAGTTGAAAATTAGCCAGTTCCAGCTGGGGAACTGGCAGAGGCAGCATTGAGGAGAATGCAAGTCAAAATCTATTTCCAGTGCTCATCTGTCCCCTTGTGAAATTGGCTTCCCACCTCTGTGAGCAGGCACTGTGCCATCCTGCAGCACGGGCATGAGGGTGGGCAGCCAAGCCATGGTGGGCACACACTGACTGTGGGCAGGAAGGGCACAAATCCAAGCCCAGGAATGTGGATGCAACAGCATGGCTGGAGTGTAAGCACACATTCAACAGTAAATGGGCCATGTCAACAGCATGAAGCTGGAATTACCTCTGATATCAGCCAAACAACCTCCTTCTCTGAGTGAAGTCATTTTCATTGCCGAGGGATCAAGACATATACTGCACCAGAAAAGAAAAGAGGTGAAGAAGGAGAAGAGCAGTCAGATCTTTGTGATGGGTTGTACATTCATGCTCTCCCTGCTCTTTGCACAGCCTTTGTGCTTTTGATTAAGTTGTTGGTCTTTGCAAAGAGAGAAAGTGATCTGTGATGCAGCATTGTGGATGCTCTGCATGGCAAACCTCCTCTGTGCTGTAAAGCCAAGGACCAGTTAATGAGAGGCAATCTCTTACCATTAACCCAACTGTTCATGTTCATTCTTAACTAGTTCTGGTAAGGAACTAATTAAGGATGCTTTTAACCACCCAAGGAGTAAGACCTCTTTACCACAGAACAGCACAAGAACCTGCAGGATCTACTCTTTGCTCCCAACTCATGCTGCTCTGACCAAATTGCAAGCACCTAGTAGATTGTGGCAACTTCCTGTCCCTTAGACTGAAAGTGACCTTGAAACCCATAAGAATAAAGCTGGAATCTCCAAAACACTTGGAGAAATGACAGTGCTACATAGTGTTTTACTGATACTGTTGGACACAGTCCGACACTGTCTTTGGAACTGATTTAATCTTACTTGTAAACTCATAAATTCTTTTGAATGCTGTCATAAAATTCCATAGATTAAACAAAACCATGCTCCAGCTTTTGGTGATGAGAATTACTGTGCTGATTTATGAATCTTTCTTCTATATCTGTACTTACATTGCTGCAGCCAGAGAGCAGGGAGATTAAAAAGCAAAGCATCCAGGTAGGCGTCACTTCCCATGTGGCGGTGAGGCAAATAAATGTGAAGTCTAGGAGAATCCTGCCTCAGGGAAAAATGCAGAAAGCTCTGTGGTTCTCAACAGTTTGCATCAATGACAAAATCATTACTACTCAGAAATCTTTTTATAAGCCCTGTAGCTCATTTTTTTCCTTGCCAGAGGTGGCTCACCAGTTATTCCAAGTGATGTGAATTACTCCAAATTGGTAGAAGTCACAGCAGTCCTTTCATCCAGTCTGTGCTAGTACTGTACTCTATATGTTAAAGCACTATTAAACTAAAACCCAGCCATAATGACATCACACTGTACACCTAAGCAAGTATCCACAATTCAGAGGCATGCATGTGAATTGGGGAGTGGAATCCAGCCTTCCAGTTTGAAACTGGGGAGTGGAATCCAGCCTTCCAGTTTGAACTGGGGAGTGGAATACAGCCTTCCAGTTTCCAAATCACACATCAAAATCCCCAGAAGTACTAGCAGTAACCATCACTGAGTAGGAAAACCTTATAATTTTAAAATCTTTCTTCATTACACAAAACTTGAACTTGTAAGAAGACTTAATTCATTAGCAGGTTAAAAAAAAAAAAAGACAAACAAAAACCAGAAAAAAACCCACAACAAAACAAATGGCTTTCTGAGTATGAACTGAGTGAAGGATTATTTTTCCTTTAGTTTTGTTATGCTGTCAAGTGGAAAATAAGCCACGACCATCACCCTGCCTCCTTTACACTAGCAAACAGTCTGGCAGACAATAACTAGGAAGATGAGAGAATGAGGCTCAAAACTTTCTTTTTCTTGCCAGAAAGACACCCACACAGACATGAAACCAATGTTACAACACATTGCACAACACTGTGCGTCCCCAAACAGCAGGGAACCAACTTAGGGCATAGATAGAGTTCACTGGGCAGGACAGATGTTTTGAGACACATTTGGTAGCAGAGTTCAGGCAATGACCAAGGCCAGGAGCCTCTGGGCTTGGAGGGAGCCTTCAAACTTTCTCTGTTTTCCTGCTCTGTCATGTTCCTCACATCCTTGCCCTCCCTTTTAGCTGGATCTTGCTGGGCAGGTAGCTGCCTCCTGGTTTGTTGGAGTTTCTTTTGCAAACTGCCAAAGGAAGAACTAAAAGCTATTTAGCTTTAGCTCTCTTCAGAAGGTTTGCAGCAGAGTTTGAACTGAAAATAAAGAAAAAAAGAGAAATTAAACAATTATAAATCTAGATGATCTGTATAATAAGAACCTAAAAGGTTAGCCTACAACATGAGCAATGCAAGACACATCAGCTGAACTTTAGGACAGGAGAGTAAGATCAAGTAGGACTGGTAGAGCTTGAGCTTTGAAGTTTTGCTGTTGCTCTGCAGGATAAACAGGTTTCCTATAAAATCCACAGATCAGCGCATCACCTATGTACCACTTAGTCAATTTAGAGTTTTCTTCTGGACACAAGCCTGACATCTGCCATCTCCTGTGACTATGTCTGCTCCACCACGTTGCTTTTTCCAGAGCACTCCACACAGTTCATCACTTCATTGAAGGGTTTCAGAGCATGCTGGAAAGCAAAGCTCAGCTTTGTCCTAATCCAAGGCTTTATACAAGCTTCTGTCAGTTTGTGTTGCCATGTCAGCCACTTTTCTGTTCTCTTAAGAGGTATTAAAGAGCGCAGAATCAGTTTTTCAGTTTGTCATGGTGTGGAGTATATCTACTCTCTTGGGACAATTTGTGCACCATTTTGCCACTAATCCACACTATAAACTTAGAAAGCAAACACAAAAGACTGCACACCAGTGCTATTTCAGTTCCCAGCTGTGTGTCCAGTCTGTTTCTAAATGGAAATACTTTCATTAGCCATGCAATCCTCTTTTTAATTGCTTACATGATTTTTATTTTTTTAAGAAAGGAGACTCAAACCAGGATGGGAAGGGTATAACTAGGCAGCAAAGATATGTGATTCCAGGCAGAACATTATATTTGGTTCCTATTTCTGCAGCCCAAAATAACAACTCTCCAAAGAGCACCAAATTCCAGAGCCAGAAATGAGCTCCATAGCTCAAGACATGATGTGATCTCTAGGAGGAGAGCAAAGAGCACTAAAAGACAGAAATGCCTGAGATAAGAATGTGAAAATCTGAGGCTGGGTACATGCCTATAATCTCTCATGTGTAAACAAACAGTTAAATTTATGTCAGGGAGCAGCATGTTTAGTTTTCTGAAGAAGACATGTTTCCCAGAAGGAATTATATAAATATTTATGAAAATGAAGCAGGAAATATTTTCCCAGGGTAGGACACTGTTCAGCACTGCATCAGGTCAGTGGAAGCTGGGGTTTATTTTGTCAGTCTTCCCCTGGAACTGAATCATTGCCCTCTTGTTTGCAAAAATCTGTTCTGACACAGGAAGAGGCTACACTTAGATAAACACAATTACAAGCCACATTGAGTATTTCATTTCTATCACATCTCTGACTACATATGTGAATGCCTTACATTTTTGGATAGCTTCTCTGAGTGATTACATGGAAAACAATAGCAATAAGTATCTCTTAGGCCTCTCTGAAAGCCTGGTGCTATTATGTCAAAGGTGTCTTCAGTAGAACAGAAAGCCTGCAGGCTAACAGAGAAGCATTCTCAATCCAAGTGTTTACAATAAAAGTGCTTATAAAACACTCACTGTGACCCAGGACATTCTTGCTAAATGCAAAAGTTAGAAACAGAAATGGTAATGCAGTTGTGATGCTCACCTGAGTGAGCAGAAGTCACACACAATTGAGGTTTGTTTACCAGATGGGCTCCAGGGGTCAGTACTGCACCTCATAAAGCATCCAGCAGCTCTCTGGGTCTGGGGTCTGCAACCTGAGCTGCTTATGAGAGTTCAGGGCTCTTCTGTTCTCCTGCCTCACAGCAGATACCGACAGCTGGGACCTGGGTCAGCTTTTCTGTTTAGAGCTAAAAGCTGAGGGGAACAGGAGTGGGAAAGGGGAGGTAGGAGCATGCCAAGAAGGGGTTGTAAGCTTTAGTGCAGACCTGAGGTTCTCTAAGAGCGCCATCCCTGTGTCAGACCAGAAAGAGCTCCCACCCTTCCCTCAAGGTACCCAACTCAACAGAGAGCCAAACTCATCAGCAGGAAACCAGAGAGACCATAGTTGATAGTGGAGCATAAACTTCCACACAGCTGAGGCTGATGAAGCCTCTCAAACATCCAACCAGATGTTGGATGATGATCTATAATCATTAGAGTCCTACAAGCTGCCTTTACTAAACATATAAGCCATAAGATTTTGGACAATTTTGCCCTTAGGTTGATTGGTTTTGTCAGTTGTATTTTCAGGCATATCAGAATCTAGTCATTGTTTATATCTTAATTAGAACAAAAACAAGTGGTGGAGACTGTGTTTACAGGCTCAAGCAGCCATTGCATGGTGTCAAATCCAAAACTTTACAAAATAGCCCTAGGGTTACTTTCTTCTCTACATATTGCAAACCACAATACTCTTCCCTTCCTTTTCCATTTTCTCTAAGCTTTGCCACCTTGATTGATGTATCCAGCATGACAGAATGAAACGCCTCAAATCATCATGACCCCTGACACAAGAAGAGAAACCATCTAGGATCCCAAAGCAAAGAAATATTCCACATTTTTTTTTTTCTTCAGATGCTCCCAAGTTGATTCAGTACAGTAAGGTACAGAAGGGGAATGTTCTCCTTTATGCTGAATTTGGATCAGAAAGGATGCCAGTGGCTGAACACTGTGGCTGAATCAGCCCATGGTTACAAGCAGGATGTATTAACCTGCAGTCCAGACACAGGATCTGTGATTCTAAAAATGATGAAAATTGGCTGTAGGTCTGGCCACCTTTTGATGAACAGTATTTCAGCATGTTGTCTGTGCTCCTTACAGTCTGTTTACATTTAACTACTAACATCTGAAGAGTAAGCAAATGAAGGTCATGCAAATCTCCAAGGAAGTTACTTGGACTCCAAATAGACAATGCACAAGACAAAGGTTGCCTGACTAATGCTCATCTCAAAGAACAGAATCTTTCCAGATAATTTTTTGTGCCTTTTCAGGTTTCCTTGTAAAACATTCATGCCCTTGGAAGCATTTGTTTTGTGACTTTTATGTCTGGATGATGTGGCCTAGTTAGTTTTTCTTCCTTGCCTACAGTCATTTCTTTAAGCCTGATTCAATGAGAATTAACATGCACAATAGGCACTCTGCTTCATTAAATCTCCATCAGCAATGAAGCTGCTTGAAGATTTTTCAGCGAAACTGGTTTGATAAATATTGATTTGCCAAACTCCAAGCTTTTTGTGGTAGTACATCAGTTTTGATGGACTGCCTGTTAAGGTAGGTTTTCTAGCTGCAGGACAGCATTCCTGGTCCAACACATGGGAAGACATAACTGATTAGCACACACCATGTAATAAAGCAATATAACCTTAAGGCTCTACTGCAAGCACTGGTTTGAACTAGGCAGAGAAATAATTAAAATCTGGATCTCCTACATTTTGAGTAAGTGTTTTCATTTTCCAAGTTTTCAGATCCATTAAATCTAATTTCTCACAGTATTTTCAGGGGGCTCATGACTGTCAGGGAAGGTGGAGTGGGGGGGGGAGGTGGGGGTTGGGGAAGAGTAGAGTCTTGATTTATTTTCTAAAGTGGACTGAAAACATTTGTAAATGATCACACCACTGTCAGAAAAATTTCCCCTGCTTAGTCCCAGAGAGTAACTGATGTAGTTAAACAAATTATTTCCTCTCTCACTTAGACTTTACCCCTTTTTATCCCTGATAAATAACAAACAAGTCACTGTAAGTCTCTCAGTACCATGGAACAGATAGCATCATTCATGTCAGTTTGGCAACATTTCTCAAAATGCCTCCTCCAGCCCTAAGTACACCAGCTTCCCACTCCTACGCTCTCTATTCTTGCTCTTACATTGACCTTCTGCTCACAAAATGGAAAGTGAAGAGAAGAAAAAGTTAAATAAAACAGATTAACAGTGTACAAGGCAGAGGCACAGTGCCCAATGCAAATCACAGAGGAACAAGTTTATTTCTGGTATGACTCTACTCAACTATAATCCTGGCTTTGTGTTTCCTCCCCCTCTAGCTGTGTGTACCCGTTATCAAGGCCACATTTGAGGGGGTACATTAGATGACATTCTTTAGGACAGAGACCTCTATTTATTTCTGAAGTGCACTGTACACAGTTTAACAAGGAAAAAAGTGTTTTGGCAAGGGGGACAGTCTGTGAGCAGGCTAGAAAGGAAAAGGGAGAGGAGTATCTTGACCCTTCTGGGGACTTCGGCCAACATTTTATCACAGATGAAAGCCTGAAGTCAGAGCCTTTCTTCAGACTTTAAGTAAAGGTATTCACTTTTACATCAGTACTGCCACTTATTCTGTATGCCCAAAGGCTGGAACATAGGACTAGGGAACCAAATACTCTCTTAAATAATGAGGAAAGCCTCTCAAAAGCTATTAATGTAGGAAATACATTTTTTTCCTAAGATGGAAAGCAAACACCCTCTCACACACAACATAGCTCAAAAAGCCTAGTTCAGCTTTTTTAGTAGCTGTCTCATTGTGTGAGAAACCAGAAGTTAACAAAATTCCTGGAAATATTACAAATAATCATCTTCCCTTTCTTTTCTGCCAGGCTACGTTGAAGATCCTCTTATCCCTGGTTACTGTGCTCTCCTTAAGAGAAAGCTAGAGGTTTTTCCAGAAGGGATTGCACACAGGTAGGTATCTGTCACAGCTCCTTTCAAAAGGAAGGATGCATGCAACCTGTTCCTCCACCCAAGAGGCCTCCTACCCTGGTTTCAGGGTCCCAGCACCCAGCTGAACACCAGAAGGTTACCTCAGGATTTGTACCAACATGACTGGGCTTGGGGCTAGCACTGTGGAGCCATCTGTAAGCATAAACACATCATTTGTGTGTTTCAGGCTAAAACACCCATGGATAATGTCAACTTTTCATTTGTGGGTGCCTGACACCCAAAAGGTGAGATAGAGCACTGGCGATTTCCACCCACAGTGGACTGGCAGCTTGTCTGCTGTCACTAACAGTCTCCTTGGTGGAAAGATTTTATGGAAAAGTATTTCTACATCTTCTATGCAGTCTGCATTACTCTTCCAGCACACAGGCAGCCAAATGTATCCTATAACTAATTAGTACACACTTGGATACAATACCAAAGTCTTTTGTCCCTTGAGTAAGTGAAATCCTGGACATGAAAATTCAGTGCTGAGAGGCAAAAAAGTTACAAGAGAGATATTCCCATATGTTGGAGAAATTTTCCATGGCAAAAGTAGCTAAATGTCTCACTCAGATAAGAGATAAATTGGAATAAACAGCTGTCAGTGTTAAATAAATATCCTGGATAATGTGCAGGACAGAAATAACTACAGCATCGTCAAACTCCTTTCTTCACTTTATTTAGCTGCTCTTGCATGTAGATCCCAAGCTTTCCACTGCTCCAGTTAGTGAAGCATTTATTTTTGAGTCAGCTGCATTTCTTAAGACTGTAACAACGAAAGGCATTTCCTGAGAAACTGCAAGGATGAGCAGCAAGAAAGAACAACAGCTAACGACATATGGGACCCTTGTAGTGCTTTTTATCTTGCAAGTTCAGATTTTTGGTTTTGATGTTGATAATCGACCTACAACAGATGTCTGCTCAACACACACAATTTTACCTGGACCAAAAGGTGAGGAATTATCAGGTTGCTAATGCTGAGACCAGTACTGATAAAGGCTGATTTTTTATCAGTGGAGACTTGGAGGGCTTGTGGCATGGGCTGGGCATGAAAGATGTGAAATATTGCAGACTGTACAAACATCTAGTAAACTGTAACTGTAATGGGGGGAAATGGAGAAGCAAGGAGATTTAAATTTTCATTTCTTTAGTTTCAGGAACAGTGTCACATTTTCATATAAGTTAGAGGTATCTTTTTGCATCTTTCCTCAGCTACACAAATCTTGTGTTTTTTCTTGTGCTCATCACACAATGAAAACAGCTAACAGACACAAACTGAGGGACTTGTTTAAAAGTAGGCACCTATTGTGAGCTGTTAATGGTCTGCTTTGCATCTACAGATAGGGAGAGATACACAATATTTAAAATTACTAAACTGCCATTATTTTCAAATGTTTATTTGTAAATACATCTCTGCTACATTCATCAGACCTGATCCAGTAGCTCTTGTTGAATTAAACAGGACCTTTGCTAGAGATTTTAACAATAACTAGATCAACTCTGGCATGTACAGGTCTTTTATCTTCGAAACACTTTGCAAATATCCGAAACCAAATTTTCTGCATTAACTTACTTTTTCTGTAAGACAACTAATATCAGTGGAGTTGCCTGAAGGGTATCTTATTAGGTCCATGACATACAAATCTATCTTGCAGTGACAGATCTAAAATATATATTCCACACCATGGCTATTGCAGTTTCAAACTATTGCTTTCTTTTTAGTAATTCATTGTATTTTTCTATAGGCTACAGACTGAGAGGAAAAAAATGCAGCTGATTTAAATTTAAAGCAGAAAAAATATTATCAAGTCAAGAGCACTGCTACAGACTCATTTGTTTTTATGATGGATTATTCAAATGCATGTTGCTTAAAGGACCATTTTAAATCAGGAAATTAATTTCTTTATGATTAAAATCCAAGCTTAAATTTTTGCTGCCACAGCATATATGCAGAGAGATGTAATGATCCCCAAGGGAGCTAGTGGGTGTTGGTTTAGTTAGTATCTAAGTAATGGCAGGCTGGAGAACAAAGTTTGACAGTATTGTGTTTAACAAGTCACAAGGCTAATGAGGGGATCTCATGACAACACAGAGTACCTGGGACTCCAGCTGGCTTCTGTGGTCTACCTTGTATAGGGAGTATTTGAAGGGTAGATATTATTATTCTTTGTAAGTGCAGTACTGAGAAAATCAGGATTTAGTCATTAACAGTCCTATTTTTCCTGGCTGACATCACGACAGAAGATGAGACCAGCAGTTTATTGGCACGGCTCAATCTACTACTTTAGATCAGCATGCCCAAGATCCATGGTTGGTAGAAGGAGTATTGAGTATAAATCACTGCCAAATTACTAGCTCATATGCACTGCAGGTCATCAAATACATTTTGGCGACTATGTGATATGATCCTATAAGATTAATTTCAGTTCCTTCCAGAGCTGAGCTCATCCAGGACAGTTACAAGTAGCCCTTAATGGCACTGATTGTTCCAGCTTCCAGTCATCAGGGCAATTAAAGACCAAGCAGGCTTAGTGTATTAACTACCCTGGTACTTCTCAGGCATCTCTTGTAGCAAAGCATGAAAAATGCTTACCTAATATGCCAGAAGAAAGTCTGTCCTGCTGTCAGTTTTCCTTCATCCATCTAATGTCTATGACGTGATCCCAAGCTTATGATCACAGCCATAGGCAGAACTTTACTGTTTAAACTCTAAGCTTGATAACAAGCAAGCCTCTGACTTTTGCTGCTGTAGTTTTTTTTCCCCTGTGCTACATCTCTTGTGTCCCTTTGTCCATTGTTCTCTTTAAAATGGGTTTTGACTCATTCTGCCCCTCCCATCAAAAAACAAATTTTAAAAAGTAAAAAAAAAAAAAAAAAAAAAGTAGAGATTTTCAGTGTTCATAACTAGTGATTCTTGATGTTTGACCCAAGGTGTTAGGAACAACTTGGTCCTAGCTGGGCTGTTGTGGCACAGAGACTGAAAACTTACATCAGCTAACACTGATTCACAGCTGAGTAACTGGGGCAATAATGACCATGCTTTGTACTTCATTGACTTCTTGAGTCCAAAGAGAACCAAGTAATGAAGCATAAATGAAACAATGATTTTTCCAGGGCAGCCAGGTTATTGGCCTAGCAAAAGTAGTCATGGCCCTATTCCTTACTTTCTACCCTTCCAAGCCTGCAAGCAAAGCAGGCTGGCTGCTGCTGAGAAAGGGTCTGGGACTGTGGGGAGGCAGCAGCTGACGCAGTGAGAGCAAAGGCACCAGCTGTTGTGGCTCTGGCAGCATCAGGAGGATCAGGCTCTGCCCCCCTGGACTGTGCCTTTGAGGGGTGTCCCAGCTCTGACCTTTCTTCCAGCCTGCTCTCCCCTGGAAACTGCAAGCTCTGATCAGCAAAGGAAGTTTTAAGTGGGCTGCTGACATAGATGAGACGGGAGTTGATCTGCTATGAGTAAATCAATAAGCAACAACATGAGGGTAGAAACAAGCAGAGGATGACCCAAAACTCTGACTTCTGAACTCCCATTAAGTATGTGAGCAGGGGCTGGCACTGCAGAAGCTGTTTTCACATGGATTCATGGGCTCTCAGCACTTCAGAAGACTGACTCTAGATCTTGCTATCTGTCCCTGATCCCAGTTCATTTTCTTTGAAATCCAGACACAAGAACTTTGAAAATCTTGAATCAGATCCAGGTTGAGAAAAGGATGAAATTTGAAGAGCACCGGGAGTTTCCCATAGCAGTTTAGATGTAAAATGTTTCTTTATCATTATTTCTGACAAATGATGCTTATAAACTCTGTGACATTGGCTGGTACCTCAAAATAGCATTTACTGTGGTCACCAGTAAAGCTGTCCATCTCTCAGCTTTAATTGTGCTTACGCAGTTCCACTCCTGGAAAATCTCAAACCCTTTCAGAAACCAGATATGTTGCTATCCACGTTGCCTTCCAAAAATACAGAACGCCTTACCACATCCTATAGCTGTTCAAATCTATAACTAAATTTCCCTCCTAGTGCCTCATTTTTGATCTGAAGAGTCCTTTAATTTCAACACATAATTCTATTTTTCATGGCTTCTAGAATTCCTCGTTTTAACACAGAGTAAATTTCTGGAAATTATCAGCCTGAGCTACAAAGCTCAGGGGACTTACATACATAAATTCAAGAGATAGAGGGTCTGTATTTCTTACCAATGGCAGTCTGATTCCTCACTGAAGCCACCATAATTCATGGGTCTCTAAGATCACGTCAGAATGGCAGCAGAAGAGGCTGGGAAAATCAAATCATGCAGACCAAGTTAAAGGAGAATCAAGAATGATTGAAATTATTTCTGTGTTATTAAAGAAATAATGTATATTCCATTCATGCACAAACGTCCACACTTTCAAATAATACAAGTCAGCAGAGGTTCACTGAGCCATCTGGAGGCTTGGGTATGCCTTGTGCAATGCAATATGAGAGGAGGGTGTTTCTAATGAAGTCCAATTTATAAGTAGAAAGGCAATCAGAGAAGTCTTTTTTTTTTTCTTTAAGATTTTTTTTTTAAAGAAGGGAAGGGCTTGCATTGTCTAATTTGAACCTGGATGAAGAAAGATAATCTGTGTGTGTGTAAGAATGGTGCATATGTAAGAGCCCTGCATGTTCCTACAGGACACCTGGGAATGTGACCATGGGTGCAGTTTCACACTACAGCTGAACATGCTACTCAGCTCTCAGGTTTTCTGACAAAAAAGGGAGGCCAAACATCTTTTTCTTCCACTCTGACCATGTGGTCCCTGCTTCACCTGTGCTGGCTCAGCTATTTCACAGACTCACAGAATATTCTGAGCTGGAAGGGACCCACAAGGATCGTTGAATCCAACTCTCACATGAATGGCCCATGTAGAGACTGAACCCACCATCCCAGCATTGCCAGCACCAGGCTCTGGCCAAACCAGGCTCTGCACTGAGCTGATTCAGCTCACTCACTAAAAATGTCTATCTGCCTTATTGATATTCCTCTGTTTAGGGAGATGAATTTCTTCCAAATAGGGTGAAAAGAATGCTCAACATCAGGCAGAGGGAAGGGAGGCATACAGGACAGTGCTGGGAACTGAGGGGAGGAGGAAGGACAGGGAGGGGAACAACACGTCAGAGAGGCAGCTGATGTCAAGAAATCCTGTCCTCACTAGCCAAATGCAGCATGAAAGCAAGAATGCACAGTTATGGGAAATTTGCTAAGGATCTAAATGACACTGAAAGTGAAATCAGAGGAAATTTTGAGTCTTTCCATTGACGTAACTGTGACGTGCTCATCCATTGGAAACACAAACAGGGCTGTGTTTGCTTATTTCTTAAAGTCTGTGACTCCCTCTAGTGACAAACCCTCTCGGCAGATATTGTGCATGCCCAAGTGCTGCAAAGGCTCTTCCTGCTCAGGGTCGTTCAGTGTCCCGAGCTACACAGCTAATCCTGTGACGTTCTTCCAGGAGGGCAGGCATTCAGTTGCTTCTGTAGGGTTCTCAAGGCTTCAGAATTATGCTCATCTCCTTATTCTTTCAGGTTGGATAAGGAGAGGCAGAAATCACCTGTACTCTTCACATTCAGTCTCTGGAGGTGGGGAGGGTCCATCTGCCACCTCAGGTGGGACTAAGAGCATGACACATGGAGCTCAGCAGAACTGTGTCACACACGTAACAAATTCCATACAAAGCCTTTGTGGTAGGGCATTGGCTGTGCCTAGGAATGATAAATGCATCTAAGGCAAACAGTGCAAAGCTGCTTGCCTTGCTTGAGAATACCACCATGTGGTATCCTTATCAAGATTAAAAGAAAGATTCTCATCCTTCCCCGCTCACATCAAATTAACCATTTGGCCCAGGGCTTTTCAAAGACTCTTTGGCTGGTAGTGGAATTTTTTCGGTTTAGAGTATCTGGTGTAGGAGGACAACTGTGCTGTAGCCCAGCATAAGTGATGCTTCTGTCATTTGAAAAGGTGGGCATGTCCTGGATTCTGGAGCGAGACATACCTGCAAAAGAGAGGATGAGAGAGCACTAACATTTCTGTAGTATTTAGCTGACCTGAGGCCGTGGCACACCAGCACACCTGACAAAGTGGTCCCAGGGAGTCTCTCAGCACAGCTCCAAATGTGCTGAGAGCTACTCATGCATAAGCCCAGTTCAGAGTCTCCTCTCAGCCTGCAGAGGTGCCCTCAGCCTGATGCAGATAAACATGGGCTCTGAAACCCCCAGGAATTACACCCAGGTTCTCCAAGAGCCATGGTCAGCCCTTGACCACAAGACTTGGAGAGTCACTAAATAACTGTGAACTTGAAAACATCCTAAGTTCATTAATACAAACTAGATTAATTGCCTACAAAAGATTCATCAGGGAAATCTAAGTCACTTAAAGGTCAGTAAATTCTTACTAATTAAATTCTTACCAAAGGTAACCTCTCAACATTTAGTTATTTAGTGTTATTTAGTCAAATTCCAAAAAAGAGAGAGCCCCTTTCAACTGCCTAAAAATCCTGCTGGTAATTGGACCTTCAGCATTTTCCTGAGCTTGTTTACAGAAGGTCTGCAGTTCCCTCTCAATTACAATTTAAATTTTCTAATGGCTGCAAAATTTACTTACTTCTTATGGCTTGTGCTCTTCTGCCTTGCACAGTCCCAAGCTGGAAGAGTCTAGTTATTTACTGCTTCAGGCATTTCTTTTAGCAATCTGGTGTTTCATATCTGTGACACACAAGAAACCAATCACCTTGAGGAAATGCTAACAAGGCTGAGAAATAGTCTTACTTCAGTTAATGACTCCAAGTGCTTCTTCACCCATGCTTCGGATACCAGTGCAGTATAATATCTGACATCTCTGCAAACACAGTTTTAAAGTGACAATCTGCTAATTACGTTAAAATTTAACCTGATACTGCCCCAAGTGCAAGGCAGCACGGAGGAGAGATTAACCTCTAGGTATAGATAACAAGCATATGAGGTCAGGGATCAGAAAATTTGTGTTGCACAAAGCACAGTACTACAGAACTCAAAAAACCAGTCCAGAGTACTAGCAGAACATATTTATTTTTTCCCCTGGAAGATTAAAAAAAAAAAGGTGCCTAATGCAGTGGGATGGCTTGTCCACATGAAGTCTCAGAGGACAGAGAGGGATACTTATGTTAAACTAGAAATAAAGCCAATTCAGCCCCTGCCCAAAACAGTCGGCCAGCCTGTCTCCCCTACTTGGTTGCAAATCATAGCAAGACCACAAGAGGGAAGCACAACCCAAGAGTTCACCTTTCGGTCCAAAACTTGAGATCACAGCGCGCAGCAGCTCAAGGAGGACACAGAACGTGCCATATCAGCAGGTACTGGGCTTAATCTAGTCTTAAATTAACAATAAAATGGTATCACTAACTAATACTCTTTGTTTCTACCCTTGTTTTGTAATGGCCTACCTATTCTCAGATGACAGATGGGGAGAAAAGCAGGATTGCCCTCTCTTACAGACAGGCAAATTATTGTGCTTCCCATTTTCCTGGATATGAAAAGTAAGACAGAGTGTGGCAGGCTTCTTTACACCAAGATGAAACAGATGATGGAACTTATTTTCCTCTCCCTTAGGCTTTTAGAGGTCTTAAGCAAAAATTTGGATCACATAAGGTGTTAATAAAAGTTGAGGCACTGCCTGACCTCTGGAAATCCCCAGAACAATCTTTGCCACACCCTTTACTCCTCTCACCTGTCAGCTCTCAGGCTAATGGCCCGTACAGGACAAAGTAGCTTCAACTTCAGCAGCCCTAGGTGTGAAAATCTTGTTCCAAAGTCCATCAGGAAAAGTCACTGGATCTTTCGGTGGCTCAAAATGTTGAAACTGAGATAGGAATAAAACACCTTTAGAAAGTAATTACAGCTTCTCCACTTGTATATTGACTTTCTTTCCTGGGTTCTATTTTTAGGATTAACTGTTTCACAAATGAGAAAGAGAGGGATGGAGGGAGGAAGGGAGGAAGGAAGGCTCTTGCACAGAGATCTTCCTTCTGCAGCAAACAACAGTACTTCCATAGCTTTGACTCTACAGAGCAGCCTGCAGAGACTGTAACTGGCTGATCTGAGAAAGGTGAGGAGGACTGCCAGGATGACAAGCCCTGGTTTGGAAGGGTAGCAGGAATATGGTTTGTTTTCCACAGGCCAAGGAATCTCCCTCAGCAGCTTCTATACCAGACCCAGAATTACAGCTTTTTTTTTACACAAAGGAATTCATTGCACAGGGAAAGGCTGGACATGAAAAGCCTCCCCCATCTCCCTTCCTTGTCACAGAACACAGTCCATTTGTGAAATATTGCCATGTTGCATTTCTAGTCAAGATTCATCCAGCCTTTCCAGTCTTTGGATCATGCACTGCCTCCTTTCTATTGTCACACATATTTCCCCCTGTATGGGTTTGCAGATGATGATGAGATCAGCTCTTAACCTGCTCCCAAACTGTCCGTTCACAAGCCCCTTATCAGCATCTGGAAACTTTTCTGAATTTCTGAACTACTGAAAAGTGACTTTTGCACTTTCACAGGGGTTTCATGCATAGATTTGCAAAGAACAATTTCCTCTTGTTAGCATTGAAGTCAACAGCAAAATTAAACCATGAATTCTCTAGCTCTGTTTGATGGTCAGTAGAATCATAAAATCATAGAATGGTCTGGGTTGGAAGGAACCTTAAAAATCATCTAGCTCCAATCTCCCTGCCATGGACAGAGACACCTTTCTACTGGACCTGCTTGCTCCATTCTGCCTTGCCTTGAACACTTCCAGGGATGGGGCATCTGCAACTTCTCTGGGCTCGCCATCCTCACACTATGGAATTTCTTTCTAATATCTAACATAAATCAATTCTCCTTCAGTTAAACTCATCCCCCCTTGTCCTGTCCCTACATATCCTTGTAAAAAGTCTCTCTCCATCTTTCTTGTAGGCTCCCTTCAGGTACTGGAAGGTTGCAATTAGGTCACCCCAAACCCTTTTTTTCCCAGGCTGAACAAAACCAAATCTCTCAGCTTTTCCTCGTAGGAAAGGTATTCCATCCCTCTGACCAACTTTGTATACTCCTCTGGACTTGCTCCAACAGGTCCATGTCCTTTTTCTGTCGAGGACCCCAGAGGTGGATGTAGCACTTCAGGTGGGGTCTCACCAGAGCAGAGTGAAGGGGCACAATCACCTCCTCAACCTGCTGCCCACTCTGCTTTTCATGGAGTCCAGAACAGGTTTGACTTTCTGGCCTGTGAGTGCACATTGCCAGCTCATGTCCAGCCTCCCATCCACCAGCACCCCCAAGTCCTTCTGGGCAGGATGGGAACCCAGTAAAAGCAAGCATCCTTTCATCAGCTCCAGCTCAGACCCACAGCTTCAGCTGAATATTTCAGGAGCTTGGCTTTTAGAAAGATACACTAGCTTTTACAGTATTTTTAAGACCTAGTGAAAAGAGAGATGTTTAAAATTTATATTGCTGTCTGCTTTTAGACTTTTCTTTCCCTACTTTACCTGTGGAAGCTGGTGTTAAAAAAAGAGCCTGAGTGAGCCAGCACACACCACATTGTTTCCTCCTTGTCCATCCCTTCAGCAACTGCTTCCTCCCTTCAATGTGAACTGAAGTTCAGCCCTTTATCTTCCTCAGCTTGGCCCACTGACCTTCCCCCCAAAGGGCATCCTGACCAACAGGGTGAGTCTGCCCTTCACAAGAGAGTCCCAGCATGGAAGGGTTTTTTCAGCATAAAGGGACAGGCTCAGCTCAGTCCATGTAACTGGAACGGAAAGGTGCCAAACAGCTAAAACTAAATTTTATGTGCTGCAATTAATGTGTAGCACTTCTCATCTGCTATCACTCTACAGAACAGCCCATGACATGCTACCTCTGACTACAGAAGCTGAAGGCCAGGAGTGAGTGGGGCAGTATTTTTCAGAAAAAAAATGAGACCAATGTAATGATCAGTCTTAAAGCAACCATGGGAAGGTACTTTCTCCCCAGCACATTAAAAAAATAATTGAGCTATTTGCCACAGGATATTTTATATAAGGGCCAAAGGTATAAATGGGTTTAAAAGGCACAAGGTTAATTGGTGGAGGAAAGAATCACTAGTGGCTGTTCATGAGGGGAGGGGATGTGTCACATCCACATTTTCTGAAAAATTCCTTCACCCAGGATTTTTCCCCTGGGAAGTTAAGAAGCCTCAGAGAAAAAAGAAAACAAATTCTTACCTCATTTGCTTCTCCTGTGTTGTGCTCACATGTGGAATGTGTTTGGAGATTGTTTACCCACAGGTGATTGTTTCATTGGATTTCTGGTGTGAGTGTTTTCACTCATTGGCCAATCAGGGCCAAGCTGTGTCGGGACTCTGGAGAGAGTCACGAGCGAGTTTTCATTATGATCTTTTTAGCCTTCTGTAATTATCCTTTGTGTATTCTTTAGTATAGTTTAGTATAGCATTCTTTAATATAATATAGTATCATAAAATGATAAATTAGCCTTCTGAGAACATGGAGTCAGACTCATCATTCCTCCCTGCCACGAGGGTCCCAGCAAATACCATAGTGATGCAGTGCTTGGCTCAGGTAAGCACTGAGACCATTGCTGTGAGAGGCTGGAAGTGGCTGCCTGGGCCATAGTCACCCTCAGGACACCTCAGTTCCCTGCACACTTTTTGCTGGGGCTGCAGGCACCACCCTTAGTGAGACAGGTTATTGGTCTTGTCATATACTGCTGTTCTATCCTCACCTCTAGCTGACATCCAGGCACACTTTCCTCCCTTGGCTCTCCACATACTGAACGACCAACTGGCTGCCACTACCATGTGAGCTCCTGGCTGAGCCAAGAGGCTGTGGCCCTGCTCCCCACTGCACAGCAAGGCTCATTGCCAACAAGGGCAGGGAACAATGGGAGAGGCTCTGGAAGGCTGCCCTGCTCAGTGAGGGCCCTTTGCTACAGGCGAGTTGTGTGTCTCCTCCCCACCTCTGCTGGGGGAAGAAAAAAAATCTTCCTCCTATGATCTGGCTCCAAACTAAGAAGATGACAAAATCATCTTTAGTCTTTCTTTCCTTACTTCTTTGCTGCCTTCCTGCCTTCCATGCAAAGCAACCTTGTATGCTACTTGTGGAAGGAAATAACATCTCTTTCTGACTAACTGCTGCCTTGCACTTTTACCCTATATGCTGCACAGTGAGAGACTGTCTTCCAACAGTGAAAATGCTTATACAGAACTATACAAGAACCTGTGTAATAGGGTCTCAATCTCATTTAGAAGAATCTCTGCACTACCATAATAAATGCAATGATTTTGCCTCTTACAGATATTCTCTGCATGACCTTTCAAAATAAAGCATTGGAGTAATTGCAAAACAAGTTTCTTGTACCAACATACAAATGCCATCTGTCAAAAAATGAAGGCAAGAATTGTGTCATATTAAGTGCCAAGGTCTATGTCAAGATCTATTTCAACATATTTACATTCCTCTCATTCCAAATGCATCTGCATACCCTGAACACAGAGTCACTAGGAAGGGAATCACTAGGAACAATTAATAAACACCTGTTGCCTCCCTTGGCAGTTTGCCCCTGTGTGCTCAAGTTTCCCAATACCAAAAGATTGGTTTATTTATCTGCTTTATAGCTAATAATGTTTAAAGTGTAGGAGTAGGAATTGCTGTTGTATAATTTTCATGTTGTAACAGCCTCTCTGAAAGGGAAAGCTTTTCACTTTTCCTAATGATGGTCAGATTCCTCATCTCTTTTCTGAAAATTTATCTCATGTCTGCTGTGCCTTCAATGTGAAATAAAAAGAAATCAGTAGGGGGAAAAAACCATGAATTTTTCTTTCTGAATGTGTTTAGTTGTACTTACTGCACTGACAGAAATGTACCATGATGTTTTATTTTGTTTTTTTGGAAGGGGATGAAGGTGAAAAGGGAGACAGAGGAGAAGTAGGCAAACAAGGAAAGGTTGGACCAAAAGGACCAAAAGGTATTTATAATGGTTTGTTGGCTATTGCTGGCATATGAATATCATTATACACGACTGTACTGATGCATATGATTGGTGTTTAATGCTTTTAATTTCTGTTTCACCAGTGGATTTCACAATCCTGTCAAACATTAATTGGTAAATATAACAATATTTAGCTTGGTTCAATTCCTATTGATACTTAAGACAAATATACACGGCTGTCATGAGTGTGATTCAGAAAACCTATATCATATACATAATCAGAAAGATTACTCTTACTGATATTAGCCTTTAGTTGAAATTGAATTTTGAGCATTATTGCCTAACAACATGTCAGGGTGCTCAATAAAATTTGGTTTCAGTTGTCTGTATTCTGGAGACAAAGCAAACAAAGCCATACAAATAAAAAGTTCCTCTGATCAAACAGCATCCAAGATGAGAACAAGGCCTTGCAGATGTTTCAGGACTTGGCTCAATTAAATATGTTCCATACCCACAGTGTGACCTGGGCACATCATTTAGAGGCACCAGATGTGACTGTGTCAGCCTTGTTTGCATACTCTAATTTGAAAGCTTAATTTATCTTTAGAGTTTAATGACAATACATGTCCAAGATCTTCCTTCTTTGACTGTGGCTTAAGACTAATCAGGAAAGTTTTTACTTTTATAGAAACTTTAAAATCACTCTGTTATTATTGTTATAATAAAAACCTTCTTCCATTTTTAATTGCATTCTTATGATTTCACTTCTTACCTTAAAATGAACATCAGGTAAGATACAAGGAATTCAGGGAATCAACCATTTACAAAGCATTTTATTGATGTTAAAGTCCTTTTGCAAACTGAGATTCCCTAGATTGGCCTGTCATCATTAGACAGCTATTTCAGAACTTACACTATTTATTAATCAATTAAAAAGGACACCTGTTATTTTGGTGCTCTGAAGACTGGGAAAACACATACAGCAAAATTAGTAGCTCCCTACTTGCAGTCCTGCTTTGAGAAGGACTCCCAGCAAAGCCACAAGGACTTAGGAAAGTGTTTTGCCTGGGGTGGAGAAAAATAAAAAAGCCTTAGGCTGTGAAGTAAATCACTAGCAGTTTTAGTTTCTATTTTCTCTGAGACAATATGATGTTTGAACAGGCAATTTTATTAAGGTTCTATGCCATGTCCTACTGTTGTACCCTACAGGAGCAGAGATCTGGCTGTACTCTTCCAAATATCCTCAGGGCTGTGCTTACTTCACTTTGCCACACAGGCAGACTGGCCACACTCAGGAATAACAGCAGCAGTAGAGACCTAAAGAGTGCCTCAGAAAAGAAATTACAGCAACTATCCATACTCATTTCCTCTTCATTTCTTCTCTTAGGAAACAAAGGACCAGTGGGTGACGTTGGTGACCAGGGAATGCTTGGTAAAATTGGTCCAATTGGTGGAAAAGGTAAGCTCTGATCTGGGAATTTTCTTGGGGTTTTTCCCTCAAGGTAAATATGTGCTTTATGAGAGCTCCAGATATGAAGCAATATTAGATAATGGTACAAACAATACTCTCCAAATAAAGTTTTGAATAAAGATTGGTGATGAGAGTGAACTGAAATACCCTAGTTTTATTTCTTCATCCAAGATATCCAACTAATTTGGCTAAAATAATTTCTTTTATGAGTTAAGACATCAATCCTCTTTGAGGGATCTAGTTGAAGGTGTTTCTGCTCATTGCATGGGGGTTGGACTAGATGACCTTTAAAGGTCACTTCCACCCCATACTATTCTATGATTCTGTGGTAAAGGAGGATGGGAGAAATTCAGTGCCTGTGAAGTAAATCCTCTGAACACTCTAAGAGACAAATGTGTGCCTTTGATTTGGATGCTGAAGGCCTAAGTCAATGTCCTGCTGCTGCTGCAGATGCCACACCTTGCCACCTGCACTGCCGTGGGTCATGTGACAAGCAATGCACAGGACATCCCTGTCCTGGTAAGGAATGAATTCAGGAATTTTAAGAAGGTGCTCACATAAGCAGGGATGGCAACTACTTGCAAATTAAGGTAGACTCCAAATCTGCCTGGACAATAATTGAATGAAATTGTGCTCTATTTATCTCGAGAAGAAGCTCAGGCATTCCTTTTTGATATTCCTAAAGAGCTACTTAAGAAGGAATATTACTTCTGACACAAGATCTGCCTTGAAAGCTGATCAGGGACACCACCATTGCCAGGAGAACTCTGGGGTCTCAAACCAGCAGTTCTGCTGAGTGGGTGGAACAGTCTCTCTGAAGAGCTTCTCAAACCACTGTTTTTAATAAACCTCTCATGGCCTCCAGCCAGTCCCAGTATCAGGCAAGAAGAAAGTATTTTGACCTGAGGGATTAATTTTCAGAAGCACCAAAAAAACTGAAAACTCAGAGAGTTATCTCCTAAAATGTCATCAATCCCCAAAGGAGACAAAAAATGAAGAATGTCACAAGTTGCTTTTCTTTATCTGAAAGTAAACCAGTGTTCTGAGCCTTTAAATCAAGTTCTCTTTTAATCTGAATGCACAATTTATTGTCCCCTTACAGTTTTTTCTCGTTTTCTTTATTTGCGGAAGCAAAGGTCACTGTTTAAATCTATGACTAAACATTGGAATTCTTAATGAAGTAAGCCTGAAAATCCAGCTTGCAAGTGTGCTGTGGGTGTGCTGCTAATTAAAATGACAGCCAACATCTAAATTCTTTTAAAAAAACACAACCATATAAAGTAAAAAGTACATAAGAACATGGCTATCAATAAGGCAGAGCAAGTATTAGAATGTTTTGGCAGAGCAAGTAGTAGTATGATTTGACCTCTGGAGGTTTTATTCATAAAAGCGCTGACATAAATTTCAGATAAAGTCCAGCTGTTCCTGACCCAAATTACAACTGAGATTTTTTAAAGAACAGGTCACCTCCAGTTATATAGTAGGAGAGCATTTGGAGAAGTATTTCTATCATTCTTATAATTTACAAAAGAGAGGGAAAGCAGTTGGATGCAAAAAATCCCAGTTCCATAAACTGAACTTAAATGCTGGTCCTTAATGCAGGTGCCAACAGCTGCCCACACATACAGTCTCTTGCACGCATGAATTCAGTGGCTTAGAGCACATCTGCTGCCTCCTCTCACCATGGAGCTGCTGAACTTGGGGAAGGGCTCTGTCCTCAGCCCCTGAGAGAACCCAGATCTCACCTTTTCAAGATTTCTTAAGTGCTTTCAGCCTCTCAGGATCATTTTGCGGTTTATATTTAAAGTAAGTGGTACCAGGAGCCAGCAGTACACAAGATGCCTGTGTTATCAGTGAGTTAGCTATTAAAGGGCTCTCATTTCCATGCACCAGAATTAATCATGGTTTGTTTAACATGGCACGTCTTTCAGTACAGATCATTAGAGCTTCCTATCAAAAGCACACTGTTAATATATTATTAAAAGAGTTTTTGAATATGCTTCCCTGACATATGCACTGTCTGAGATCTGAGAATATATTTTCCTCTTTATTCAGGTGACAAAGGAGCCAAAGGCTTACCAGGGGTTTCAGGAAAAAAAGGAAAAGCAGGTATGCTATGCATCCTTCTGCGCAGAATGGTCAAATCTGCTGGATCTTTGATTTCAGGGTTGGTTTGTATAGAATTCCATGAAATTTTGAGGCCCAAGGAAAATACATTGAAATGCCCAAGGAGAATAAATGAAATGTAATTGAGGCCCAAGGAGAATAGAGGAAATGTAAGGAAGAGATTGAAAATAAAGGATAGTGTAGGAACATGACTGATTCCTATTAATATACCAGCATGCACAAAATATGAAGTCACCCAAATTCATGGGTAATATTTGGTATCATAAAAACTAACACACAGGCCAGCAGTATGCATTTAAACTGGATACTAGAAGAAAGTTACTTAGTATCAAAGGAATTAAGCCCTTTAACAGTTTCCTAATAGGAGCATGGGGACGAAAAAGTGATATTAGATAGAAACATAATCTGTTGTCAAATTAATGCAATACATTTGCTTACAGGAGGAGAATTTGACTCTGATGAATTAGAAACCTAGCAACATTGAATGGTTACCCACCTTGAATGTATACTAGTGTTTATTTTTAAGAGATTGCATATAAAATGACCATTTGGTGTTTAATGGGAAACCATCAGCAACTAATTTTCTTTCTGAGAAAAACAAAAAGAGCAAACAAAACTTCTAGCAAGCCAAATTCCAGGTTAAAAAAAAAAAAAAGAAAAATATTAACTGAGACTTCAGGGCTTGAAAGCTATTGATTTTTGGGTCAGTATTAACTTGCTTAAGCCAGTTAGCAAGGGAGTGTACAGAGTGTACAGAGCTAAAACATTAAACACTTTGATCAACACAAGTGTAGCCAGTGGAGTAAGGTGAAGACTGGCCCTCCACAAGTGGAGCCCAGGTCTTCAGAAGCTTTGGAAGTGGGCTACAGGTGACTCTCATGTACACACACCCACCCCCAAATGCTTCTAAATTGGTAAATCCTTTATCCTCTGTATTGCATCAGGCACTGTCTGTGACTGTGGGAGATACCGCAGATTTGTCGGACAACTGAATATCAATGTTGCTCGTCTTAACACATCCATCAAGTTTCTGAAGAATGGTAAGGATCCTTAAGTATTTGAGGGGATTTACTTGATTCCAATAACAGATATCATTGCTATTCTTCAACCACTGTTGATTTATGGAAGTGTGGGGTGACTCCTGAATTATCTGGGAGTGTGTTAATTTTCTGAGGCCTAACTCTGCTCAGGCCCACTCCAGCACCAGTCCAGCAATCCATTAGCAGAGACAATCAATTTCCAGAAATCCAGGCATGCTCCTTGGCACTGCTTAATTCACTAGGCTATAAACTCACTGGTTGAGAGTCTGCCTTTTAAAGCTGCTGAGCAACCAAAATTTTCTTCCGAGTCAATGCCACAGTGCTACAGCAGCTCTGAATATCAGGCCGTGTTTAAAATATCTTATCTCAGCAGTCACATTCATTTGCCTCTACATGGAAAGGGCCTGAAAAGCTATTTATACCACTGTATTTTTACCCTTAGGCACTGTTTCACAATCTATATTCTAGAACATACAAAGCAATAGGGTGATCCAGAATTAGACATTGCCATTTGACAATTTAGCATGCCTTAAGCTGATTCCTAGACAAGACATCCAGGAAATAAAACTGAAGCATCACAGGAGACATGCCAATCAGGACTGAGTAGTTCTTGTCTTAATGTATGCTAAGAGCTTGACAATCCCATTAGTCACATCAATCTCTGATCATGTCCTCATCATTCATCATAAATACAGTGGTGGGAATACTTTTCCTCCTTCCCTTTTATTAACTCTAATGTAAAAATCATATTGTCATATTGGAATAGAATAACCTTCAGCATCTGTTGACATGCCATTAAGCAATTTTTCTTCTTCAAAGTTATAGCAGGTATCAGAGAGACAGATGAGAAATTCTATTACATTGTGAAAGAAGAGAAGAATTACAGAGAAGCCTTGATCCACTGCAGGGACAGAGGAGGATCACTGGCCATGCCTAAAGATGAGGCAACCAATGCCTTGATTGCTGACTACATCTCCAACAGCGGCCTGTTCCGAGCCTTCATTGGGCTGAATGACATGGACAGAGAAGGACAGTTTGTGTATGCAGACAACAGCCCACTGCAGAACTACAGTAACTGGAAGCAAGGGGAGCCTCATGACCCAGCTGGTCACGAGGACTGTGTGGAAATGCTCAGCACAGGAGAATGGAATGACTGTGAGTGCCAAGTCACCATCTACTTTGTCTGTGAATTCCTCAAGAAGAGGAAATAAAAGTGCCAGCGAACGTGCCTGGCACCTGCTGTACATAAAATAACCCGTCCTCATTCATTTATGCTAGGGAGAGCAAACCAGGGATAGGAAACCAGGGATAGGGACAGGGCTCAATCCAGCCTTCACATCACTGGGCTAAGCAAGAGTAACTGCTGTTTCGTAATCAGTGACTGTAAAGTCAGCACAGGTCTGCAGGGGGCATCCAGCCAGTTGTGAATTTTTATTTTATTTCTACATGCATCTTAGGGTTGGCGTTTCTATGTGTAATTTAGGGGTAAATTTAGACCATGCAGAACAGAATATAATTTCACCAGTTCCAGAAATAGTAAGATCATTGGTATATGAAGTACTGATGTGGTTTGTGAAGTCCACAGATGGAAAGAGCATGACCTTCATCAATCTCTGACTTGCACAGGGAGTCCCAGTAATCTCCCTCATGACTTCAGAGCTCAAAGTAAAGATTTTAAGTATCTCTTGAAAAAAATCCTTCTTTTGTTAGAATCATAATTTGAGGTGGAAGGTATCTCTGGAGGTCATTTGGTTAAATCTTGCATTCAAAGTAGGACCAACTTCAAATTTACAAGTTGTTACACTCTCATTAATTTGACTGTACAATTATATTGCCTGATAGGCATTTATCTGGTCCTCTGTACATTTATCTGGTCCCCTACAATAACATTCTCTTTAAACTGGAGAAATGGATTAAATGGGCAGACTGTAAGGTGGATAAAAAATTGGTTAGATGGCTGCATCCAGAGGGTATTGGTCAATGGCTCAGAGTCCCAATGGACATCATTGACAAGGGATGTCCCTCAGGGATCTCTAGTGGGACCAGCACTATTTAATACCTTCATTAATGACATAGACAAAGGCATGAAGTGCACCCTCAGCACACATGCAGATGGCACCAAGCTGGGTGGTGCAGTTGACACACCTGAAGGATGGGATGCCATTCAGATGGATCTGGATGCTATGAGGGAAGTGGTCCATGGGAACATTATGAGGTTTAACAAGACCAAGTGCAATGTGCTGCACTTGAGCTGGGGCAACCCCTGGAATCAGTCCAGGTGAGGGATGAACAGATTGAGAGCAGCCCTGTCCGGCAGGACTTGGGGGTGCTGCTGGATGTGAGGTTGTACATGAGCTGGCAATGGGCACTCACGGGCCAGAAAGCCAAACGGGTCCTGGGCAGCATCCAAAGCCCTGTGATCCTGCCCCTCCACTTTGCTCTGGTGAGGCCCCACCTGCAGTGCTGTGTCAGCTCTGGGGTCCCCAGCACAGAAAGGCTATGGACCTGTTGGAGCAAGTCTAGAGGAGGCCACCAAGATGATTAGCAGGATGGAGCACCTCTCCTTTGAGGTAAGGCTGAGAGATTTGGTTTTGTTCAGCCTGGAAAAAAAATTACAGTGACCTAATTGCAGCCTTCCAGTACCTGAAGGGAGCCTACAAGAAGGACTTTTTACAAGGACATGGAGTGACAGGACAAGGGGGTATGAGTTTACCTGAAGGAGAGTAGATTTAGGTTAGATATTAGAAAGAAATTCCATAGTGCGAGGATGGTGAGCCCAGAGAAATTGGGAATGCCCCATGCATGGAAGTGTTCAAGGTCAGGCTGGATGGAGCACCGAGCAACCTGGTCTAGTGGAAAGAGGCCCTGCTCACAGTATGGGAGTTTGAACTAGATTATTTTTAAGGTTCCTTCCAACCCAAAACATTCTATGATTCTATGCAGTAGAGATCTCACTTATCTCTGTTTTCAACTCTATCATCCATCAGGCTGGCCTGAAATGTGAGGAATTAATTTTACATAGGCATGCAAGCCTACACAGCTTGTAGGCAACCTAAAAACAGACGGAGTAGTTCTAGTGTCTGAAGTCCCCAAAATCTGTGATAAGCATACAGAAGTCTAGCACAAAGAGAACTGTGTAAAGGAAGCAACACCATTCCTGTAGGCTGTGAACAGGCACATATAATAAAAGCTATACCATGTGCATTGCTGGTTTAACAATTGATTCTAGGAACATATTAACTCCCTAACTCAGAAGCCAGTGATGTTTGATGTTTAATGTTAAAATCACCCCAGCCTTTGTAACACAGGAAGAAGCTATAGAACAGGTTTTATCCCCCAAGAACCAAGATTCAGGTGTGGTTGAACAACTTAGTCATGCAGTTCAGAGGGACTCACTAAAAATGATGAGCATGGAACATGAAGGCTCTGCTGTCACTGCCTGGCTACTTAGATCTCCATGTCAGAATGCCCACAAGAATCACATTTTCATATATTTGAGAATACTGACAGAGCTTTTTTTCTTCAGACACATCAAGTGCTTAGTCATGGTTTGCCTTTCCTCACAGCAGGATGTGCCAAGAGAAACCTGAGGATCATTACAATGCAAGTCTGTAGGTTTTCCTTCCCACCTAACACTAAAAATTAAGGAAGGATATCTGGACGCTAAGGAGAATGCTAGATGGTCTGCACCACACAGCAACATTCCCTGCAGGTCACTGAGCACCAGGTGCACACAGTCCTCCTTTGGGTATACAAAGAGCTGGACATACCATCAGCTAGTGATGCAGAGGGTCAGCTCTGAGTCTCCCTTCTGCTGAGTACAGCACTGCAAAGGCAACCAATCATATGTCTTCAACCTTACCCTGAACAGGAAAATTCTCAGAACATTTGCCTGGTTGTTTGACTCCAAGTTCACCTCTGAGCATTGACCAACACAGGAGCATCCCAGGTGACTCTGTGACTCAGAACCACTCTTGTAATCTAGTTTCTCTGACACTTGTTCCTCCAGAAAACCTCCTGTTGCTACCAGCAGTAAATTATCTGTGTTGCTACACACCCTCCAGGAAACTATTCAAACCTGTGAATAAAGAGGTGGGACCACATTTCTTTCCATTGCTCCCCTTCTATGCTATGAGACTATTTGGGCAAACAAGTTCACTTTGCATGATGTAACTCAGCCCGAATTGTTCCCTCTCTGGGCATTGGTATTCCTCAAAACTAGGCAGAATTACATTTTTTAGGATCTATTGTAATAAACTCATTAAGCTAAATACTTCGGTTTTAGAAGCATTAATGGGTAATGATAAATAATTAATGATTATTTCAAGAAAAAGCTTATTGAGGAAAAATGCCTTTTAGAAATTCAAGTCCAAGGCTGCTGGCCTCATTCACAGCAAGTCAGTTCCTACCAGTCATGCAGAAATGGCATAGTAATATCCCTGTGTGTAGGCACAATCACTTCTCCACACTTCATCTTTACTTCTGACCCAAGAAGCCACCAAAACATGCTTACCAGACTGGAGGCCCCTATTCTGAAACCTTCTGGCCATACTGAGACCACTGGCTGACAAAATTTAGAGGTGTCCTTAATGCTACATCTATCACAGATAAACCATTTTTCTGTTCTTTAGGAGAAAAGTCAGAGCTGGGAGAAGGTGAGAGTGGAGCAATGCTTTGCTGCAGGATGAAGCTCTGCCTTAGATTAGACCAGCTGCTCTCCAAGTCATTCAAAATCAGGAAATACATGTCTAAATTGAAACTTTAGGGGGTTTTTGGTGACTATGAGTTATGAGTAACCCTGGACCATGTTCCATGAACAGGAAGGAATGACTATCACAGCCTCAGGCTCCATGGCTGAGTGATGAAGTGAGCGAGGAACTTGTGCTGGATTTCTACAATGGAAAGGCTGGGACTGCCCAGTTCTTCCATCCTCATCCATCTGCCCAGTTCTTCCATCCTACCACCACACCATCATCATCCTTTCTTAAATAGAAAAAGATAAACAAAATCAACCCTTTTATTACAACCCCACTTTGTATTATTGGAACATTGGGCAGAGCTACACCAGCTGAAACAAGCAGACTTGGGATGGCAGTTCCTTTGCTAACTAGAGAAGAGGGACAGCAGAGGAGCACAGCAGATGTCCAATGTTCAAGCCAGTCAGGCATAAATGTGAGCAGGTGCTTGTGCAGCCCATTCCTGCAGCACTAGTCCCAGTTAAATTCTACCAAGAAGCTGAACTCATAGGCCAGGCGAAATAAGAAAGCTCACACCACAGAGGAAACCTGGCAGGCAGGTGCCTGCCCCAGGCCTTGTGGACACAGGCTTGAGCCTGAACTGAGATATTAGAGCCATGTTTTGCAGAAAAAAATATGCTTGCTATAATTAAGAATTTGGTCTACATCAAAGGTTTCCACTGCTAGCCAATGGAAATTCACTTTATACATGAGGTGGATGGAGACAGGAACATAGGAAATGGTGTCTGACTATTCACGATTTATGGTCTGTAAATGTGTGACACCTAAACCATTTCACCCAACCCCAGTATTACTTTTTCACAGGTTTTTCTTTCCATTATTCCCAGGCTGAATGTTCTTGTTTCAATTTATGCTTGCAGTTTCTTGTCCTCCCACCACTTAACTTACCACTGAGAAGAGCCTGGCTTTGTCTTCTTGAAAACACCCTCACAGATGCTGGCAGGCTGCTATCAGGTACACCTGAAGCCATCTTCTCTCCAGGCTGCATAAATCCAGTTCCTTTATCTCCTCCACATGCGGCTCTAACTCCAGCCATTCTGGGGAGTCTCAGCTAAACCTGGCTCCAATTCCTCACTGCCTTTCCTGGAGGGGCTCAAAAGGACACAGTGCCTAGATGCAGTCTGACAGGTGCTCAGCAGGAGCATAATCCTTTCCCACAAGCTCCTGGCTGCGCTCTCTCCAGCACAGTCAGGATGCCATTACCTTCTTTGCTGCCAGGGCACACTCCTGATGCACAGGCTGTGTGCTGTCTGCCAGGACTCTCCAGAGCCCTTGCAGAAAAGCCAGTCACCCCCAGTATGTATTGGTGCAAGGGCTCAGCATTCCCAGGTGACAGGAACTTTGCATTTGTTCTTGCTGAATTTCATAAGGTTTTTCTTGGCCCATTCCTCCAGCCTGCCTAGGTTCTTCTGTATGGTAGCACTACCCACAGCATATTCACTGTTCCTTCCAATTTGGTATCATCTGCAAATCTGAGCAAAGTGGATTTTATGACCTCCTTGAAGCACCTGGTAAAGATGCTAAACAGGACTGTTCCAGGCTCTAGATCCCTGCAGCACTCTACTAGGTAAACAGGAAAATGTCTGGGCAGAGAACAACACATTTAACCATTCTCCTTTGAGCCAATTCAATGAATTTTTAGCTATACAGACCATAACATCCAACTGGGGTACAAGGATATTTTTGGAGACAATGTCAAAAGCCTTGCTAAATTTGAGGTAAATGATAGCCACTTCTCTCCCCTCATCCAAAAATCCAGTCATAGAATCATAAATACAATCAGGCAGTCAGACATTATTTACATTTGGTATATCCATGCTGATTGTTTCCAATCACCTTCTCCTCCATATGCCCAGAAATGCACTCCAAGAAGATCCAGTCCTTGAAGTTTCACAGGGACCAAAGCAATGCTGATCACTTTAGAGCTCCCCAGATTGTCTTTGGCCTTCCTGAAGAAATGGTGCAATATTCATCTATTACCAGTATTAAGGAACCTTCCATGACCTCCATAACCCTTCTGATGTGATAGAGTGGCCCTGCAGAGACATCAGATCTTGGGGTTTTTGGCACCTTGGATCTGATCAGTCTGCTCTCATGGTGTTTTCTGGTCAAACTCTCTCAAGTAACCCCCAGCTAAACACTCATCTACTGCTGGTAGTTCTCTTTGGACCTTTTCCCTAAGCACAGATGCATGGTATAGTTTGGTGGTAGAGATAGCAAATAAACCTTAGAATGCCTCCATTTTATCAGTGTCTGCTGTCACTACATCACCTCCTCCATTCAGCAGTGGTTCCATATATTCCTTCCTCAGCCTTTTTGTACTAACAAAGCATTGGAAGCTCTTGTTGTGCTTCCCATGTAAGTCTCAACTGCATTTAGGCTTTGTATCTTCCAAGGCTACTCCTACATACTCAGGTAATACTTCTAAATTATTCCCCTGTAGTCTGTCCCTGCTTCCATCTCCTCTATACTACCTTTTCATATTGGAGCTCAAGCAACCTGCCTGGTCAGCCACACCAACCTCCTGACAAAGCTACTTGTAGATGTGCAGTGAAAACAAGAACGCTGCCTAAGATAGCAAGAATACTTCAGTATGCTTCTTGGACAACCAGGAATTTATCATCTTCTGTATTCTGGGGAATGTCACTGAGTACAAGAATTATCATCCTGTTCTCCCGAGGCTCATAACATATATAAGGCACAGATAACTATGGTAAATATAATGTTTTAGAAACTAACTCTAATAAAAATGATCACAGAATCAATATATCCCATTAGAACACATTTTCCTCAAGCATTTCAAACAGTCTCACATGGGCATTCAGCTGATCCATTTCTTTCTTTCTACTTCTTTCACTGCTTTTAATAACTTTTTTTTTAAAAGCACCTAGAGCAATAGATTGCCAGATTCCTGACCACAGCCACAAGAATATATAGGCATCTCTATGTAGTTTTACATACAGTCTTAAAAAGTACATTGCAATTGTAGTTCAGCTGGCTCTGGCTGAAATGGTTATTGAGATGCAATTTGACACCATGTGTGATGACAAAAATAGTAAATGTGTCACAGAAAGAGGGATTAACATGGTTATTTGGAAAGCATTGCTCTAGATTGTCTTGATTTAATAGGTTTTCATGGGTACAGAAGCCATAAATTGCTATTTCTTTTTTTCCCTTCTTCTTATTTGTTAAAGTCATACATAAACTCCTCAACATGGGGAAAAAAGAAGGAGCAATATCAAAGTAGTAACTTAATCTGTATTTCTTTTATGCTTTTGTGGCAAGGGAGAACAGCAAATTGTAAAAGAATTTCTACCTCCCTGCTGTGTGCAGTGTGCCCAGGTAAAGCTCCAGGCCCCACCCACTCCTGGCCTGGAAAGGTTGCTCCATGCAGATCTTTCAACATAGGGAGGAAAAGTTTCAATTGATTTTTAGGTGGGTGGGACCAGGAAGTCACATCACTCCATTCTGGAGACAGCAGCAGCAGCAGCCTGCTGAAGCACAGTGGCTGACCACACAGAGCTGTCTGTGCCTGGGCAGTGTGGGTGAATGTGTGCATTTTGAGTTCTGAGTCCCCAAGGCCCTTAGTGCTGCTCCCCAGCATCCCCAGTGCCACAGCTGGGCTTAAATCCCACCGAGATCCTGTGCTTTAACATGTGCAGACCTGCAGCTGCTGGGGGAATCAAGGAATTGAAGCTTCTCACTGGTATGAGGCAGTACATCATGGATGCATCTGCAGAGCCACGACCTCAAATGATGCAATTTCATTACATGTCCTCTTTTTTGTCACATTTTTCTTTACTTATGTGTTTTGCAAAGCTAACCTAACTTTTAGTTGGATGTATATCATTACTTTGGTTTTATTGATGTGGACATAGCTCAAACTTAAAGAGTCCTAAAAAGTATAAGTAATATCTTTTTGAAAGCAAATTTCAGTGATAAATCCCCTGTTCATTTTTTTTCTCTTACTAGATGCTGCAAGTTTTGCTGTCTTGTTAACCTCTCAGCAGTAAATTGTCTAGCAAGAAGTGCTGATTTTCCCAACTTCATACAATATAAGTCTTTATATCAGTTTCCCACAACATTCACAGAGTGCATGGAATGCTCTACTATGTGGAGGGTGGAAGGAGTCACAGTGATGATCAGTCAGTCAGTAGAGATTAAGTAAAACATTGCAGAAAAATGTGAATACAGAGTTGGCAGATGCTTACCATGAGCTGATAGATTTATTTTCCACTCTGAGCTAATTTCTAAGTCTTGAAAAGGCTTTAAAGTTTGTCAGAGAAAATCTAAAATGTCGTCAGTAGGTCCAACAAGAAATTTCAATTCAATAGCGCAGGAATACCAGAGCTTTCTGCAAGTCCATGTTTGCAGGAGAGAGAGAAGTTTCTCAGGACCTGAAGAAGCAGAAATACATTTTCTGCAAAACCAAGGACAAAGCAGATACAAGTGATTCCTATGATCTATATCCAGATACCTACTAAAGTACAAAACAGATAGTTCATCAAATGATGCTATTGCTTTCCTGTTTGTAGTGGAGTGTCTAGCCAGGTATCTGGAGATACACATAGGCACTTGATCAGCTGAATCCCAGGCTGGTTTCTTTCATCGTGCAACAGAAACCCCAAAAGACTTTGTGTGAGGTTAAGCATTCCTTTTTGAGTATAGCTAGATGTAGAGACGTATGAATAGATTAGTCCTGTACAACAAATTATATCTTCAAATACCCCATAAACACTAACTACACAGCAATTATACTATCCTATTAGTAAAGTAATGCACAGAATACTGACCTATTTATTCTTTTGCTATTATGTAAAATTAATGAGCTGTATTTTTTGACCACTTATTTATCCTGCTTCCAAATACCTGTGGATTAAAATTTAAGCTACTTAAATAGCCCCACAAAACTATGAGTAGGCAGCAAAAGGCAAGGCTATTCAAGTATTTGAAATGCACTGCTACAGACTGTAAATACTCTGAAGGATATGTGAACATAAAGTCCCATTCCAAATCAAATTCCAGGGTAGAAAAATAATTTTGTTTAAATGTGTAGGTAGTCTACTTAAAATTTGTTCGGTTTTATTCTTTAATTACTGCCTTGTAAATAAGTTACAAAATTTACCTGGTAGCCAATCCACCATCCCCTTCTCTCCCCTCATCCAGCACATCTGAGAACAATGTGCAAGTCCACTGTCAGGAGTTATTCACTGTAGTGGATGAAAACACTCTCTACATAGGAGAAGCATGTGCACAAACAAGTCCATCCTGAAATATGTCAGGAAACAAAGCACAGAGCCAGACACTAATGAACACAAGAAATCATTGGCAACTGCAAATGAAATAAAATATTAATGTGGTTGTCATGTTAAAAATCGTGGAGGGAAAGTGAGATCGTTTTTAACTTATTTTTCATAGACTAAACAACATCTTAGCAGAGTTTGACCCAACATGAGGATAGCACAAACCACCTCACCTTCCTTGATGATGCAGAAGGTAAACGTGCCAGCAGAACCACAGATTGTTTTCTATCCAGAAATTGCATACATGCTGCGTGTAACACTTATTTCTTTATGAAGGACATCAGGCCAACAGGAATGCGGTTTAACTGGTTTAGGATTTATGAAAGAAAGAAAAGAAAAAAACCCCTCAAACCTGTTTGCTTTCCTGTGAATCAAAACCTTCTTGATCAAATACTTATACTTACAAAAGCATTGTGAAAGAATCTGAGGTGAGGTTCAATAGGAACTAAATTGCTGGGATAGGCCTGCAGAAATATATTCACAGTAATTCCCTGAAATAAAGATCTTGTTCTCATGTGTTATGTTAATTTCTGATGTAGCTTCAGGACTTGATGGCTCAGAAAGAGTTACTGTAAGGAACTTGCCATCACTGTCAGCACTGGCCTTCGGAGGATCTGAGCAGGCAGCATTTCTCAATGTGACGTAAGAAAATCAAGCATTAGAAGGAAGGCTCATGTTCTGTAAGGGGCATCCAGCTCCTGAAAATACCTGATTGTCCCATGAGAGTTTATCATTGCAGAGGACAGGCAAACTCAAAATCTAAAGTTCAAGGTTAGGGAGCATGTATTTGTGCTTACACAAAGTAAAAAAAAAAACCAAAAAAAACAACCAAAAAACAACCAAACAACCAAAATCAAGAGTTACCTGTGCTGATATATAATGAATCATTTATGTCAATTGAGACCCTTGGAGTCCTCCAGGATATAAAATGTTTGTAAACTTCCCTCAAGAAAATTACACTGCAGGTACCAATATCCCTAAAATCACTTATACATAAGAACAACAACACAAATCTTTATGAACAATTTCAATTGTTCATAATTAAATCAATATTCTTTCAGTACAAACAAACAACTGTGATCATTTAATTTTTCACTTTAATTAATATGGGAACAGCAACAGAATGTCTAAAGATGCAGAAGCATGGCTTAGACCACCTGAAGGTTTCTAGAAGCCATATCAGCATTCCTTATCTAAAAGAAAAATCCCAATAATGGCTTTCCATCTATCATTTAAAAGAGTAAAAATGTCCATGTATTGTACATTCCATAGCTAGCTAGAATGTGGCAGTGTATCTGACTCATAAGTTTTGTGTTTATTTTTGAACTCTTCTGTTAGTACTGAAATTAATTAATTTTGTGAACACCAGAGGCACTTGGATGCTTGGAGACAGTTTTGAAATTATGCATAATCAGTAAAAGGATTATAGGTCTGCCAGAGATTCAGTAGCTGAGTTCCCTCTCAGCCTTATAACTCCAGTAGTTACTGTAAGTAACAACAGATGTCTTTAGAATACGACCCTGCTATTTTAAGCAAACTGAAACTAACTAAAAATATAGAAGTTACTTATGATTCCTTTAGTTATGCCTATACTTACATTCAAAGAGCTCTTCACCATCCTACTAACAGTCATCAGGTAAGTCCTAATTATGTGTATATATAAAAAATCCTTTTTATTTCTAATAAATAATCTCAGAGTACTTTGAAATCTATAAAGTCAGTCCTTTTGCAGCTGCATTTTTATGCCATTTCAAACCACTACTGTGATTTTTTTATACAATCATATTTTAATGTCTCCATGCTTCTCCTTCCTGAATTTAGTCATCACAAAATAAAGCCACCATTGTCTTTTGCCTAATTATCCTTTGCCTTCTATTGGATTTTTAGCCAGGAATTTGCTCAATAAAACAAACAGTCCCCAAAAGGCAAACAAACTGCAACTGAAGGAAAAAGTGACTTCCTGAAACACTGATAGTTCATGAAAACAATGGATACCTACTGCTGCCCAATGAGAGATAAGATCAGAGGCCCACACGTTATGAGCAAAGGTTACTGCATCAAGTCTTGAGTGCTGCCGGGGTGAGAAGAGGCCCATGGTACCAGCAGTACCAATGGCACAGGTCTGTGCTGCACCCTGCAATGGCAGCACTTGGCACATCCTCCTTCAGCCCCTCTGCAACCAGCTGAACTGGTCCTCTTTTATACCATGAAGCTGGAAGGGGACAGGAAAAAAAAAAAGTATTGCTGCTGTGCAGTCTATCCACTGTTTTCCCTGGGCAATTCTGTCATAAACAACCAGTGCTATTTACTCATCCCTCATCTCCAACAATATCATGCTCCCAGTTTGTACCTCAGAGACTTTCACACTCTCTTCTGAGGACAATCCATGCAAACCATTTCCCCTGCTGGCTCACCTATGCCAAGAGCAGAACACCGACTTCTTGAGACATTTTCCCATTAGGTAACCTGGCTTTGCTCTGCCATGTCCCTCTCTACCCACCTTGCCTCCTGCACCATCTCAGGTCAGGATCTTCCTCTATGCTATGATGAGATTCTGCATTTTTACCTTTGCTGAACCCTCACATATCTAAAAGGAATTTCTCAAAGTAAATAAAAGAAAAATTGGCCCTTAGCACCTTATACTGTATTGCTAGAGAACAGCAGTGCCACCAAGTCAAAAATGAAGTGCTGGTAAGCTCAGGAACATGGAAACAATGTTATGAGAACGGCTGAGGAACCTCAGCCTGACCTCCCTAACACCAGTTTACTCCAGGAGGATCCCTGGCTCCATGCCAGCCTCCAGCTGTGTGGTGCCTGTGTGAACACCCCTAACCAGCTAGCAAAGGATTCCCTGCTTTAAAGGGTACCCTGAGAGCCACAGCAGACAGGTCAGTGCCTTCCATCCCAAGCTCTGGGCACAGAAGGCACTGCTGCAGGAAGAGTCCACGTCCAAAGAACCACCACAGCCTCATGAGCCAGCCAGAAAACACTGCAGAGAGCAGCTCTGAGACTGCTTGAAGCTGCCCCAGGGACTGGTTTGGTAACCAGCCATCCCTGGCACTGGTGGACCAAACAGGTGGCACGTTTATCTTCACTTCCTCTCCTCAGCACACATTCCAAGCTCAGTTTAACTGGATGAAGCGAAACATTTCAGTGTAATGATGCAAGAAGGGGCAGCATGAATTCAAAAGCCTGGCCCTGCTTGCTAAAAAATCTAAAACTGTTGCACTGCCTCCCAAGAAACCTCAACAATGTGGTGGTATTTGCACATTAATTCATAATATGCATAGGTACAACCATGACCCTGCAGTTCTCTTACCTCTGAGTAAATACACTACACAAATGATGCTAAAGGCTTTCCTTATCACTCATCTTGTGCAAACCAGTTTTATGCCTATTTAATTTCACTGGCTAAAGGGGAATGACTCCAGAGCTTGTACCAGTATAAGATCAGAATACTGCATGCAATTCCCAGGAGCATGTTAAATTATTTCATCCATAAACAAAAAGCTTGTTTTGCATGATCAGCTCCAGGCTTTCTATTTTTGATATGTAACTAACTATAGGATTAGGAGAGTTTACATTCCATCTTAAGAAAGAACAGCTTTGCAAATCTAAAAGAAACACAGATGACATTTGAGAGCAACTTCCTCCAGAACAAGAAAGTAATGAAGAAAGAAGCAGATCCTGTCTGGAAAACCTTGCTTAGCTCCATTCTGGCTTGGGGAAATCTGCTTGTGCATAAACAGAGCCACAGGAGAATAGGGTTACTATCACTTATTTGGTTTGTATTTTCCATCTCTTTGACCACTTTGGCAGACCACCCTTGTGCACAATGTAACACAGTACAGCGATTACATCTCTCTCTGAAGTGCTTCTGATAACAAACTCAGATAAGGTGTTAAGGACCATGAATTCTGAAATTGACATTACTTTCACCTATTATTCTAGTATCCTTACCAATATTCAGCTCTTCCAGAAGCATCATGCCATACCTCACAAAAGGTAGTCTGAATCTTGCTGCATAGGACCGCTGTGCAATTTTCATATCCATGTATATACATTTTTTCAAAATACTGATTTATCTTTTATTATAGCTGACTGACAGATGACTGATAGATTTTCATAACTTACTTCATTTTTCTAATGGTTGGCTACCTGAAGGAGAAGAATTACAGCATTCAAAAAAATATTTTGATTTCTACATATAATATGCTATAATACACTATATGTGGAATTAAATAATCAATTATTTTTCATAATCTAAAATCGATAGCAACTGGTTTAGTAGTTCTGTGACAATGTCTCCTTTACACTAGACTGCCATAAGCATAAGAACACGAAGGGGAAAGAGCTTTTTACAGCCATTTAAGAGCAGTTTTTAGTCCTTGTGGTTGTATGGGCAGACTTTCCTACACACAGTGAATCAATATACTTCTGTCTACTTGTTGACTTTGGTGGACTGGAAGCTGCATCATTAGTTTACCTTGTAACATGCCAAGATGCAATTAGTTACACAAAAATGCTATTAAAAAGCAGTTCAACACAAACATGTGCTTTTGCATGGAAACTTGAAAATGCAATCCTGACATTAATCTGTTAAAAAATCTGGTTCTTTAAAGACTCAAATAGTACATGAATCAGTACAAAAGCAATCCCACATAGCACTGTAGCACATCTTGCCTGAACACAACAAAAATAATTTAAACAGCCACTTTAATTTAAATTATTAGAATTTAGGAAAAAGCACAGCCAAAAATCTACTCAATGGATCTATACCTAGTTGTGAAAGTTAAATTTTTTTTTGACTTTTTTGTCAAAATTTCTAATAAATTTCGACTAAATTTCAATAAAATAAGTGTTATAAGGAATGTGCAGGTAAAAAGAAATGGTATTTACAAGAAAGAAACAGTGACTGCACATGGTATGTAATCATTAGTAAAATCCAGTACTGCTGGAGTTCACACAGATTAACTATGCAGCTGGATAATAACACTGGAAATGTTTATGACCAAGTATTATTTGTACTTCCTTTTTGTAAGATAAGGTCAATCACATTTCTTGTTCTGAATCATAAACCAACCCAGTTTTCCACCCACTCAGATTTCTCCCTCTGCAGGGCAGTCTTAACAGATTTAGGGCCAGACTGTGACATTAATCTGACATCTGGTCTGGCCTCCAGAAGCCAATCCCAAGAAGATACCCCTTGCACCTAATCACTTAGGCACAAGTATGAACCCCATTCCTTTCCAAAACACACCCAAACCGGGTCCTGTAGGCATGCACTTCCAGAGCCTTAAGTCTTTTCACGAATAAAAGGATGGGGTTCACTTTTAAAACAGGTGTAGAGGAAAAAATATTATCTCATTGGATAAGTGATGGGGTAATGCACTCAGAAAAGAGGGGAGGCTGGGCTTAGTGCTTCCTTCAGCCTAATGGGGATTCAATCCCACATCTCCTACTTAAGAGTTCAAGAGGCATAGGGATGAAGACAGAGCACAAGAAAGAACGCAAACTTTTGCTTGTTCCTCCTTTAGAAGCCATGATTTCAAAGCCAAGCAGCTATTAATGCATATTGAAAGCACGACAAACCTATTTATGTACAGAATGGTATGGCAGAAACACAGATGAGTTCTGTTTTATGGAGCCAACTGCTCTCCACCTAGGGCTTGGATTGGGGTGGGGAAGACAGGCATCTCAGGAATGTCATCACAAAAACATATCCCAGAAACATCATGCATCCAAAAATAAAGGAACATAGTCTTCATGCCCAAGCTAGTTCAACTTCCAGAGCCGCTACACACACTTGCATGAAAACTTCTTAAAATGTAATCTCTAAAGTCGCAGCTGTACGTGTGGAGGATAAACACTGGGTGAAACTCAGTCTCGGTCATTCCAGAGGCAGGACATCTCAGCCTAAGTCATGACGGGAGAAATAAGTGAAGTGCAGCCGGATGGCATATCCTTCATCTGGAGAAGATGCTTATACAAAGAAGCAAAAGAAATGAAATAAGTTGTCTGGTGAATGTGTACCTTTCGCTACCCCAAACTCCTACAAACATTTTCTACTACTTTTAAGCAGTGGTGCACAGTTGAGCCAGACTGAACAAAAAGACGATACAAATGAAATGTTTTCAATATTTTGAATGGATAACGTAGTAGGCTCCTTTAATAAACACAAAAAGTGCAACCGCGCAACTTCCAAGCCCAAATATCCGTAACCAGAAGGTAAATAACAACCTTTTGCAAACCGGCATTAGGAAATCACACCCCGAGTCCGGCCGGCCTGATTCAGGACTGGTGAATGCGGAGCGCCGCGCTCCTGGGGAAGCCGAGAGGCAGCGGCCGGAGCCGGCTCGGTCCCAGCCCCGGTGCCCGGCCCCGGGCGAGGCGCGGCGGCTGCGGGGCGGTGCCGGCGCCGGGCCGGGCAGGGGAGGCGCGGCCCGGCCCGCCCGCACCTGCGCCCGCCCTCACCGCCGCCCGCTCGCCCACCTGGCCGCGCTGGGCACAGCCGCCGCCGCCGCAGCAACATGTTACCCAGGGGAGCCTCGTCCATGCCGCCGCCTCCCAACCCCGCTCCCTACTTCCCGCCTCCGCGGGTCACGCTGCCCTCCGGCCTGGAGATCCTGCGCACCTTCTCGGGAGCCGTCATCTTCCTGGAGATCGTGAGTGCGAGGGGCCGGGTGGGAGCGGCCGCGGGCCTGCCCGTGTGCTCACCTGCCATTTTGTGAGCGGGACAGCTGTGGGGCCGGGGCTGGGCCGCGGTCGGGCCGGGGCTCTGCGGCTGCGGCCCCGCACACAGATGGGTTCGCGGAGCTGTTGGAGCTGCCGAGGGCTTTGGGCCGCGCTCTCCCCCCGGCCCAAAAAGGCGCCACGGAGAGTTACACCAGGCTGTGTCTGCGCGTGTTACGCGCCCTCTGTTACTCCTACAAGTGTGTTCAATGTCATGTGTGTGTTAGACCTCGCTGGTGTACGCAGGGCTGAGGACCTTTGAGCTGAGGTTGGATATCACGCTCTGTAGTGCCACTGATTAGTGGGAGATAGAAACCAAAAAAGCTTGGTAGAACTCATCTGACTTTATCAATTTAATTTTTTTCTTATGATCAGAGCAGAATACTGCTTGGGTCCCAGCCTGTGTGCTGGATCCCACCTCACAAGGTGCAGAACTGTACCTGAGCAAGGAGCAAGTCAAAACTCGAAACACAAGTCCGGCCACTAAATCAGGCCCGGAGGCAGCAGGGACAAAAGGTTAATTCGGTTGGCCAAGCAATTGTGTGTCTGACAGCCAAGCTGTAGTGGACAGGTGTAGTGTGAGGGAAATAGCACAGCAGTGGCTTTCTGAGATTAGCAGTCTCTATAATACAGTTCTAAGTTTATTTTTAAGGAACCCTGCAAGTTTGCACGTTCAAAGTACTGAAAACATTTCATGTGTCTTTGTTTTTTGTTTAACAGACACTTTCTGCTATCCCTTTTGCTTCCTCACTGCCCATCACTCTGGTCACCAAGTGACAGGCTTGCACCTGCAGTCTTGTGAAACTAGAGAAAGTTTGGTTCTACACAGCTAAAAAAAGAGCCCTAGAGAACAACTTTAACAGTAATACATAAACCCATGGGAGCTTTGAACTGAGACTAGCAATGCATCTTTACATATGTGCTGCTGCAGTGTAACGCCAGAGAGGAACCAGCTAATTTTATAGCAGGCATCTTTTGAAAGGTATCTCTTATCCAACCGTGATACAAAAGAAAGCCCTCTGAATCTGAAAATGTAACCTCTGACTTCCTGGTTTGTAAATCTGTAGAATTTAAACAGGAAAGAAGTAACTTGCACTTTGAAATAGATTTTAGTTGACGCTGTTCAACAGGTTGGATTATGAAGGTCAATCTTTCTGTAATAAACAAACATACTTGGAGTGAAGCATAATTGTCATCTATTTATCCTTTTTTATTAAGAGGCAGGATTTGCAGGAAAAAATGGTAGTGTTCCTTAGGCCAAGAGTTGATTAAACCAGGGAAACCTTAGAGTACATAAATTCTCCATCAGGCTATCCCTAGCACAACATCCCTACCACTCATTTGGTGTGAGGAGTCTGCTAAAATGAAAATTGGCATTACTGAATTCTTCTCCAAGCTATGATGACTCTGGGAAGCTCTATATTTTTCTAGTCTTTACAGCATAGTTTACAACTCACCTTATTCTGTATTCTAGTTTTTTTCTTTTGCTTTAATACTTTGTGTCCTCTTTCAGTTTGGTATTACAAATAGATTGAAAAAATGGATGTCTTTTTATGTCCTTTCTGTATCTCATCTGATTAGGACTACAAAGCAAAACAGTATGAGATTGAATCCAAAGTAGTAGAAGTACATCCTTTTTGTGCTAATTTGTGTATATATAGAGAGATATGTGTGTGTGTGTGGTGTGTGTAAACTGTGTTTTCATGTCTTACATTTTGCTCAGAATTACAGTAAGGGTAAAATTTTCAGCAACAGCACACAAGTCACGTGGGTTTGTAAATCCCATTTTCAAGACTATTTTAAGAGTTTTAAGGAATTTCAGAGTGGCTTTGTTTTTTCATCACTTATTGCATATCATTTCTGAGAGGAGGACTTGGACTCTCTGAGTACTTTTGAAGTGTTTCCTCTTGGTTCCTAAGAGTCATCTGATGATATGTAAAGTGTGATATCAGTTCTTAGGCAGAAAGGACTGAGTAAAAGTTATCCAGTTTATTCTCTGTATTCCTTTCCTTCCAGGTGTTTGGAACAATAGTCTGGATTTTGGTTGCCTCTACCCAAATTCCACTGCCCCTGCTGCAGGGATGGGTAATGTTTGTGGCAGTGACAGCGTGGTGCCTCTCCATTGTGTTCCTCTCTGTGTTCCTCTTTGGTTATGCAAATAGAATTGCTGTCAACTGGAACCAGGCGGTAAGATCTTTTCTTTATTTAAGGATTCCCTTTGTTTTATGAACTGAAAATTATTTAATGAGAAGTGTTGATCCTAAGTCTTAACACTTGGCTTTCTGCTTCAGCACAGAGTTTTTCTAACAAGAATTCAAAACCAGAAAAAGAAAGAATAGGGTTACAGAGGTGGCAGAGGAAACTGTTTTATGATGGAGGCTGAAGGAGCTTTTGAAGCTGTTTGAATGAGTACATGTGTCCTCTCTGAGCACATAAAATGTATGAGCAGCAGGAAGAGGAATAACTTAACAAGGCATGACAAGAAGTTGGTTTAAATGGTCAGGAATTATTGTACACTGGAAATCAGAAAATACTTTCTGACTATTACAGAAGTGGTAGTAACACCTTGTGAATAATGGCATGTAGAAAGATATATCAAATATTATAAAGGAAAGGATGCATTTGTGAATATACTGTGTGTTGTGGTTGTCTGAGATAGCACAGACTGGACTTCAGCTCCCAGAAGGTCCCCTCCAGTTCCTAAGAAAGTCTACTGGTGATTTTTGGGTCAATTCCTTAAAGCTAAGGTAGCAATGTTGAGTGACTGTTAGACCTTAGGTGGTGAAAGACATCATAACCTGCACTATGATATATCATAACATCTTATTAGGAGACTTAATGTCTTCATCTTTCTTAGAGGGAGCTTGGTGAAACTACAGATATAAGTATACTTTGCTGAGATTTTGAAGACAGAGAATTTTGAAAACAAGCCTGAATCTTGTTGTAATTGATTGTCATTATTTGTGCCAGTAGTTATCAAAGACTATAGCTTCCTCTTAAAAAAGGGAAGTTTTTTTGTATTAGTTTTTGCCAACCACATGGATTCCTCAGGATATTGACTGGTAATTTACATGCTCCTTTGTAACTGTTAACTGTGTTTTACTTTGAGTTTTTAGTACTCAAGTAGTTAAGCATCAGATTATATCACACTCTCTTATATTACTGGAAGTGAATAGTAAGAAGTGGTGTAACTGTGATCAGAATTTTTAATTTTCAAAAAAAATTCTTCCAAAAGGATTGCAACTTCTAAACCACTGAAATACGTCTGCCTGTAACTGCTGATCACCTTCACTTTGCTCCTGGGCAGCTTAGTTTTCCTATTGACATTTCCCTTGATCATAGCTGGAATTGCATGCTTCAGTATCAGCAACTGTGGGTATTTATCTGTTCAGGTAATTTATGGATAGGCCCTTAAAAGAAAAGTTCTTTAAAGCAAATCATAAAGCTTATGAGTTTGGAGCTCTGATAAATCAAAGTCCATCAGTGCTAACAGGCTGGATTCTATTAGAAAACAAACTTTAGCACTTTGATAGTGAATAAACATACATGCAGCATCAGCTTTCCAGCACAATACAGGCAGTAATTAGGCTAATAATTGGTTACAATCACAGGGACCTTTACAGGGATTTATGCTGCAACATCCTCACAAATTGTGATGCAACAAAGCCCTTGAGCATAACTAAAGTAAATTAATAGTGTCCTGGGTTTCATTGAAACTGTTTGCCAGTTTACAGTCATGCACCTGTTTAAGAGTTGCTGGGTAAGGACAAAGCCTTAGATTGAAAATGCTATACAAATTTCATCTTCCAACAATTGTGTGTGTGTTACATATTGGCTACTTGATGCTGGCAGTTTGTTGTAAAGTTAATTTTGTCCCTTGTATATAATAATTTGCTGGAAAATTTTCTATATCAGGAAATGGATACATGGCTTATATAAAAACTATGTCTGTGACTTTAAAAAAAGCTGACAGAACTCAGTCAGCCTCTTAAATGAATGCAGAGGGAATCATTTTATCTCTAACTCGGTAGCTGAAACCCAGCCTCTTCCACCTGTCAACAAAAATAAGACACTTTACCATTATTTTCAGGTACCCAAATGTTTTGTAACTTGTTGACACTAAACTCTTTAGTTTGTGTCTGTGACAAGTTGGGGTTTTTTTTACCTTCTGTTGCAAATAAATAATTAATTACTGGAAACACTAAAACTATTTTTGTTAATATAAATGCTGGATTTAGTAATACCTTATGCTGTAAGTATATCTGCTCATGCTAATAGAGATATTTTAAAAATAAGATGGTACACACTGGAAAAGATGGACCTTATGGAGCTCCATTGCTCAATACATCAGTGTATTAAACCAGATGGTATGACAAGTACTGCCCTTTACAGCCTGACTCACAACTCACACTCATTTACAAAATTAGATGTGAACTAAATTATCATGCTGCTCTGATAGTGTTTTGCATGCGCTTTGTTTGAGGTTTCAATGATTATACAAGTGTGGGAGCAAGGGAGAGTTAGGCCCTATGATAACAATTACTAAAAGCCAAAAAAAGGTCCCTCATGAGGATTTGGGGATTTTGGTCACAGAAACCATAACCATGTAAATGTAATACTTACTGATGCTACAGAGCTTCATTATAATTGGTGCCAGGAGAAGGAAATTAGAGGGTTAGGCAGGAGAATGAAGGAGGTGAAAGAGTCTTTCTTGAAAAATATCTCTCCTGTATGCAGTCAGTCCTAATCTAAGTGGAATGGGGAACTGTAGTAGCAACTTATATCATTACTTATCAAAACTGGCTAGGGTGTGCTTTAGGTAGCTTTAGCTGCAATCAAATATGGAACAAGTAATGAGTTTGAAAAGAAGATTCTTTCAATTAAAAGGAAATCTCCCATCTCTGAAGAAAATGCATTTCTCTGGACAGGGTAGTGCAGCACACTCTCCCTGCTCTCAGGCAGGCAGCAGGTAAGGATGTCTCACAGTAGTTTCTAGTGCAGAAGAGTGCTGTCTGCTGGGTTCTCACTCCAGGCACACTGATAGTCCATTGCACTCAAGTGAAGTTAAAGTTCATAAAGAACTCATTAGTACTGGAGATAGACTGCATATCTTGGGTATCATAAAACATACATATACTTGCATATATTTTAAAAATTGTCTCTGTGGCTTTTGCAGACCTTCACAGGTATAGGCACAAAGTATATGTTGTATGGATCAAAAATTGAGTGCAGTGCAAATGTCAACTTTTCAGACTGAATAACAGGAGATGTTGGAAGAATACTTTAGACATTTTAAACTGTACTGGAACATGCCTTACATCTTGCTGCTGGAACACTGGGCTCTGAACTAGCGCCTGCAAAGGCACCAGACCTTTTTTATGTGTGTCAGTAATGGACCCAGAAATGAAAGTTAGGTATTTTAACCTTACATTCAGTTAGCATTCATCATAGAGGAGGGAATTTCCTGGAGAGGGCCAGGAGAGAAGCATATTTGAAGTAAATCCTAAAACCTGTCTGCACAAGTCTTGGACATTTTATTCCACAATATCATGAAGAACTATCAGGTTCCTGACTTTTGGGTAGAGCCAAGTCAGAGAGAGTTGTGGAAATACCTCAATTCTTGAATCTCATTGTATTGGGACATTGAACATTTCAGTTGTGTCAAAGCCGGGTTGTTTCTGGGCATTTAGAGAAGCAAAATTTAAGCACGGAGGAAAGATTTTTGAAGCTTTGATTATAGCTGAGAAGGGACTTATGGGACTGCAAGATTCTATTGTACTGCTTGAATTGTGATCAAGTTTGCCTGTATATGTCTTCTTTTTTATCTGTCTAAAGGGAGATTTCCGTAAACTCCACTAACTTTAAGGTGGTCTAAAATGTCAGCATGTGTATAAAAAGATGAGCATGTGCCTCTTAATTTGAAAGAATATAATATTTGGGGAGAGGGAGAGGTGCCCTTTATCACTAATAATGTTACTAAGTTGCTTATAATTGCAAGAAGCTGTGAAAACCTGTCCAGGTTAAGCTGTCAGATGGATTTAACACTGCTTATCTCAAGTTAGTGTTATCAGTTCTTGTTTCATGTTTCGGTGTTGGATTTCATTTGTACTGAGATGAGAAGAATTAGACATGTATTGGAGCTCAGACTGATTCTGTTATTTGCTTTTTAGGATTTTATTTTCCATGGGGCTACTTTTGTCTTTTATTTTGGAGCATTCCTACTGCAAGCAGCAACTACATCTCTGCATTACCTTCCCCGCAAATTCAACTCCACCACGCAAGAGACGATTCTAAGTGGTCGTGAATATAACATAAGCATAGCAGCCTCGGTATGTGTTCTGTGTATTGGTGTCAGGGGAGCAGAAGTCTGTAGCAAGCACTTGTAGCCAGCCATTCAACTTGGGAATTTAACAGGAAACTGGAATTGAAAGGGGAGCTGTTGGAGAAAGAATTGCCTTTGACAGCAGTAAGTAGTGTCTAACCAGAAACATGCAAAAATATTGGTGTAAGCTAATGCTTATGGATACCTACTTACTCTTCAGTATAGTGTAGGGTTCATACTCTTCACTGTAGTGTTTTAAATATATGATCACTACAGCTTATAATTTTTAGACAAGATATTTTGTAAAAACAGTTTTGGTTATTAGAAGAAAAAGAACTGAGCCTTTATGAGAAGATAAGTTGTGAAATTTATCCCTGTGCTCAAAATTGCTTTTTTTATACCATTTAGATAGTCCTGAACATGCCATGGAGATAAAAAAATTTGGACTAGGTCTTTGTGAAGCTCACATATGTACTTACTACATCAGGGCCTTGCTGTCTCTCACTGCAATTATTAGAGTGCTTTTCTTGGTAGCCTAAGCCCAGAATACATTTTTCTCACTGTAGCTGCATCATCACTGAATCATTGTGTTTGGTGATGTGGGTGTCCATAGCTGAATCAGAAAATATATCAGGCTTTAGTTTTTTTCCTGGCTGGACTCTTCAGGGATCAGTAGAGGTGTGTTACGCTTAACTTATAGAAGCAAAACCACTGCTCTTAATTTTTTGTCCAGAGACTTTCATGTCAGGGAACTGTATATATTTATTAAGCTTCTAAACCCTCTGTGCTTATCTGTTGTCCTTAAAACTCTGTGCACCATAACTTTAGCACAGTAAGCACTTCCAGTTCATCTTAAGATAAAAAGAGATGAACTGAAGGTGTAAGATTCACACTCTCTGCAAGAGCAGGATAGAAAGGAGAAGCTTTTAGCTTTAGCAAGGCCCTGAAGAGGTGAAGTGGGTGTGTCAGTGTCCCAAGGCCAGAGTTCCTCACGTCACTCCCCTGCCTGTAACACACTCAAGCACATCTGATCCCTGGATGGCCATGTGGCACAAGGACAGAGGTGGTGTTCCAGCTGTGCCTGAGCTAAGGGAGGATCTTTATACTAGGCAAGTACCTTAAATTCTACCCCTAAGTGTACCTCTTCAGTCCTAGTTTAGTGTGTTCAATTCAGATCCCGCTGAATATATGGTCACTGCAGTCATTTTGTCTGACACAGAATACTGGGCACTCCGAGAAACCATTCCCTGCTTCCATACTAATTTTTTTAAGGGAGAATTCAGTTCTTCAAGCCCCTCAAATCCCTGTAAAGATAGAGGAGGAAAAGATTCTTTTGTATATTGCCTCAGTATCTTAATTAAGAATAGCTCGAAAACAGTGAATGAGATAAATGTAGTCTTTGCACTTTTTGCAGAAGTGCATATCTAGCAAGTCAGGAAATACAGAAAAATATTTTGAATCTTTAAAATATTTCACTAAAACAGTCTTTTCAGCCACGTGACAAAAAGAAAAAAGATTGCTAACATTCTGTCTTTTAAGTTGACATTTATATACCATGATTAGAAATATATATATGTTCATTTTAACAGGTGATGGTTCTATGGTGTAGCATTTATCCAAAACTTTAATTAGTCAAATTAACGCTTGTATGTAAAGGATGATTGAATTGGTATATTAAAAGAGATAGAATTCATTTTTATGGCTGGACAATATGACAAATGTTTTTTCAGAAATTCCGTTTCTAATTTCTTCTGTTTAATGTACATTACATATTCACTTTCAATGTGGCATGACCTTCGATTTAAATCTGTCCAGTTCAGTTCTGGAGCAGGAGAAACTTCCCTGGCATTGCCTGGGAAGTTGTTCTAATGGCTGGGTATCTGGTCAAGGAGACCAGGTGGGAGTTGTTTCTGTGTTTCTGCTAGTAAAAGAGTTCTGCTCTTTAGAGGGATTTCTGCTTTGATGTTTGCTGAGGTAAAGGCATTCAGTTGGAAACATCTGAGATTGATGTTTGATCAGTCTAGATAAGAGAACTGAAATACACAGTGTACGTACACATATTTACTTTCACCATGAAGTGAAAGTAAATATGTGTATGTACGCTGTGTATTTCAGTTATGCAGAAATTATATTTCATATTCTATTTCTAAATGTCTGCTCAAGCTAGTGAAAAGTAGTAACATGAGTTATTATGAGTAGTATTTATGAGTTATTATATGAGTAGTATTTATGAGTATTATATGAGTTATTTATGAGTAGTAAAATGGGGTTATTACAAAGAAGTTCCTGAGAAGACTTCAGAGGATCCCAAACCTATCCTACCTTATTAAGCATTTCAACTGGGGGATGTACCTTTTGGATCACTAGTGTTCCTGTATTCATTTAGAATAGAAAAATATGTGTGATTGACTTTCTTCTTTTTTTTCTCTGCTCCTCCTCTAGATTTTTGCCTTCGCAACAGCTATTTGTTATGGTTGCAGCACAGCCCTGGCATTAAGGAGATGGAGGCTAAATAACAGCTGAAGAGAGGTTAATGCCCACATGTTCTACTTCAGATCAAATTAAGTGCTATTTGTCTGTTTTACTGTAATTTAATTCTAAAAAGACTTTTTTTTCTGCTTAAAATCTGTTTTAAATGCAAGTAACCCCTAATCAGGATTTCTTCAACAGAAAAAAAGTTTCCATCTCTTCCCTTTCTGATAATTACTTTTACTGTGTGCTCATTGTAAGGTATTGGAGAGTTTAGGGATGAAGAGATATGTCATTAGCAGACAACAGAACTCCAGTGCTACACCAGAAGAGGAAGAAAATGGAAACCAAGCCAAGATGTTAACTGCACAGGCAGCTAAAAAGCTGCCCCCTTGTTAAGCCCTGGGATTGAGCGCTTCGTTACCATGCACTCCACACAGGCAGAGCCTTGGGGCTCCTGGTAGAGTCATGGGTGTTCTCTGTGCTGCCCTTTGCATGATCAGAGCCCAAGCTGACTCTGAAATTCCAACTCAGTATATATATGTTATTAACTTTGATGTACAGAGAAAATATTTTAAAAAAACATCAAGTGAAATCTTTTTATACTCTCTTATAGCTGTGTCTGGTTAGGGTCACCTGAGCCTTTAAGCTTACTGTGTTCCGTACTAGATGAAAACTGGGACTTTCAATCAGTTGTTTATTAGTTTTAGGGATTCAGCTTAATCAGATCTATTTATACTACGAAACAAAACAGTGCATTTGTGTTGTGTGTGTATGTACATGGTATATTTTTGTTTAACAGGAATTTTTGCACTGTTTAACTTTGTTGGAGTACAGCTTTGTTCTTGCTACTTCAAGTGCTGCATTTGTTAGGTATAATGTGAGTCAGTATCATTTGAATGGAATGTTACCAAATAGTGAATAATGTCTGACCTCAATTCTTGCAGTGTGTTATTTGTTGCATTCTAAAGCTGCAGTGTTGTAAAGGTGTTCTTATTTGGACAGACGCCTGTGCAACATCTTGCTGAAAGCAGTGGGATGTAAAGCGATCCGCCCACTATGGAGTTTGCTGTTCACACAAATGATGTTTAATTGAGCCTCTCTTGAGTATCCTGGTGTGTGATGACATGCAATATTATATACAGAAAATTGATTTAGCAAAACTAAACTATAGCATTGTGCTCTGCTCCCTGACACTCATGTTGTTTTGCACATGGTGAAGCTTTTTGTTATTTTGCTAGTAAATAATTTTTGCTTTTGTGAATAGTGCCAAAAAGATAAGCTGGGACAGTAAAGGCTCCCTGTCATTTGTAAAACAGCTTGTTCACTACATCTTGCCAGTGCACCTGATTATTCTGCAGAGACCAACAGTGGTTGTGTAATGGAAGACAGGATTTCCTTCATTCCCAGGCCTACTCACTCTCCTTGAGCCAACAGGGGTGTCTGCCATGGAGGTTACTTCCTCAAACTTGTCAGGTACAAGGATCTCTGAGGGGCAGCCACCCTCAGCAGTGCCCTGCTGATCCAGGGCAGGTTCTTGTGGGTGGCACTGCAGTGAGTGGCACCCTTCTGACTATGGAACCACTTGGTCATCCTGAATTACTACAATGGGATTTTGTCATTTATCTGTTTTCTAAGATTTTGTACTCTGCCTGATTTTTTTCCCCTGATTCTCTCATTGCATTGAAAATTTTTGTGAACGTTTTATCTAGAGTCATATACTTTTAAAAATATTTCATGTTGTACAAAATACATTTACACTGTAGTATATGGATGAAAGTATATAACAAAGACTTATGCTAAGCAGCATTAAAGTTATTTAATATATTTATGGCAGTAGTCTGGTTATTAATTTTGTCTTTGGGAAGTATCAAAAAAACTACCTTGGTACTCTGACTCACCTGATGGTGGACATACAAAATTGAGGCTAAGATTTAATGAGAAGGCACAGTTGCATTGGGGCTGGTTTCACATATACTTAATTAGTGTCACAGCTACTTTGCCATGTGACACTGTGTGGATATTGGTGAGAAGAGTAAAGTCAATGTTTCAGCATTACAATGTTTCAAACAGATACTGATCTTCAGTTTGGTTTCTCCTGTGTCCTGCACCCTCTCTGTGCCCTGCACACCACAGACTGTGCATGCCACAGCTGCAGTCTCTGCAGCCAGCTGAGATCATGGAGGACAGATCTTAAATGTTTTGCATATTTAAACCTACAGAGTATGAATTCTTCACATGGAGTCAATTAAAGAGCTGTCCAAGCTTGGTTGGAATTTGTATCTAACCTGCAAGTTCAAACCTGAGGTGTAAAACCCTTGATTGGTGAGTGCTATTCAAGTCTCTTAATCTACTCATGGAAGTCCAGATAGCAGAGTGTGGTTAGTGTAGCATGGGAAATGTTTGCATAGTGAGGAAAGACTGAACTTTCCCTCTCAAGTATCAAAGACAAACAAAGGACAGAGAAGAGATAAAGAACTACAGTAATGAAGAACAACTTTCACAGCTAAAATGGACTGAAAGAATAGAATTTTTTGTGTTAGTAAGGACAGAGTTTTGCTGCACTTCGAGAAAGATCTGTGGACAGTCAAACTGGAATAAACAGTTCTTTCAAAAAGAGAAAGAAAAAAGTCAGTAGTTAATTTTTTATTGCTTTATACTGGGAGCTAAAAAGTAGGTGTGACTTAGAAATGGTATGTGCATGCTGAATGTGTGCAAATACTGCAAATACTGATATGGGTGTAATATGTAATCCTTGTGATAGGTATTCCAGGGAAAATGTGCAAGCTGGTTCTAAAAAATCTTTCTTCCTTGTAAGAAAATTCCTCCAAGCCTGTGACCTTCAAGGACACAAGCTTAGACTTCATCAAAGAATGGAAGGCATGGAGAGGGGGGCCATAGGGAGATAGATTATCTCAATTCATTTAAGGTGAAAGGAACAAGACCACTGATGCCTAATAGTGTTTTCATCAAACATGTCTATTTGATGTGAAGCTGCTGTGCAACACTATCTAAGGTACTATGCAGGTCCCTATTCTTAGAAAATATTTCATGGTGTTTTGGATAGCCCTGTGTGGTAGCTGCTGGTAAATAAGGAGAAGGAGCCTCAAAGGAGACTTTCCTTCAAAGGGTGCAGAGATAAGCAACAGGTATTGCAGTTACTGTATTTCTAAAGAGAAGTGAAAGTGCACATGTTAGAAAGCTAAAATTTTGTTGGAATTTTGGCAGAAAATATGCACAGCACGTGCTTCACTGAAGTCCTGACACTGCTTGTGCCTTGTTAAATGTCTGGAAATAATCCAAAGTGACACAGGTCCTGCAGGATTATTGATCTGCATGGGATCAGTCTGTTCAGATTCTCATGATTTCTGTGACTGTGTATATTGGTTATAACTCCTGATGTGAGTAAAGTTGTGCTACTGTGAAGTGTTTCCTTAAAACACAGCTGTAAAGCACAGCTTTTAAAAGATAGTGGCAGAACCAGTGACTACACAAACCTGTGCCCTTCATAAAAGTAAAAGAAAAACCACTGGATAATCGCTAGACCTGTGTTGTCTTTCACTTCCAAAACCAGAGGACAATGCTGATTCCAACAACTTTCTCTAGTTGTTGTAGATTTGCATTTGCTTTATAACTTTAAAGAATTTTAACATTTATAATTTCACCATCTGAATTTCAAAAAATAAGAGAGCTTAAAACTCTAAAAACTTGTCTGTTCCATTTCCTTTGGGAAATTGGTCTCTGAACAAAAGCATCCTGATGCATTTCATGCTCCTCTGCCAGGCTGCCCAAGTTGCACAGAAAGGTTTCCCAGGTTTTTGTCCAAAGATAACAGTGAACCATTAGTTCTCAGACTGAGATGCAAGTAGAACATTGCTCTTTTCAGTCTTACAAAAAGAAAAACTTGAAAGTGAGAGCATGTTGTCTTTCTTTCTTAGCTGTATTTGTACAATTGGTCATGACACAGTAGTCTTTGTTGAGACATAAAGAAAACCAGAAAGAAAGAAAAAAGCAGAAGAAAAAGCAAATCTTATGTACTAAAATCAGTAAACAGAAATGGAAAGTATTTAGTTTTTTTTTACAAAGCTGAATTCAGCATGATTGTTCTCTTTTCTCCCACCTTCTTTTGCTCAGTTTTGGTGTTTAGCTAAACACCCTTATAACCTGACCAGCTCAGAATTTACTGTATTTATCCTCAAGCTGCTCCTGTAAAGAAGATAAGTACTGTTCCCATTTCTCAGGTGGAAACCTGGATGCAGAGACACTGAAGAGCAACTTGCTTGGCCTCTCTCAGGAGATCTGTGGAGCAGGAAGAGGAAACCTGGTTTCTCAAGTGAGAGTTTCTTGGTGCCTTGCCCAGCAGCCTCTACTGCTGCCCACTGTGGGCTGGAAGGAAGCACTGTGGTGTGGGTTGTGTGTGACCTGACCTCACTCCTGTCTCTGTCATGGTGGTGTTTCTCTGGCAAAACATTAAGGTAAAAGGTACAATGACTGTTTGTGGAGGATTATGAGTCAAAGGGGGTTTTAAAATGCCAAATCAGCATTCCTAGATCAAACATCATAGTTTCCAGGTGTAACAAATTTTGGTTATCCAATTGTAAATAGACATAGAATTCCTGTTTTAGGTGTTGATCTACTCTCTGCATCTTAAGAGAGGATAAAGGTCCTCAGGCATCTGTAGGTTTCTGATGCTTCCTGCTATATGACATGTTTGAGCCTTAAATTCTTGGTACTAGCAAAACACTACCTGCCTTGAGCCTGCCAGGACACAGCACCTTTGAGTTCAGAAACCTGAGCTCACTTTTGGCAGCTAACCTGTCACATTACCTTTCAGGGAAACACAATGATCAAACTAGGTTATGTCTAGGTGTAGTTTTAACATCTTTCTGGCCACAGGATAATTGCAAATGTAAAGATTCTGGAGATTGTGGACAGTAAATTCATACACTTATGTCCAAAGTTACTACGCTTGGCTTCAGAGAGGCTCTAAAGCAAGGACTGAACCCAATGGATCTATACAGGATTTGATTATGGTTGCAACATTATTAGTAATCTTAAAAGAATTACTGCATATTTAAATCTCATCCAAATGCCTTTTCCTGGTTGCCTCAGCAAGCTGTGATTTCTGTCATTGGAACAGTGTTGTGACATGAGAAACAGCAGATCAAAACAAACCTGATAAAAGCTCTACATAACTTGAAAAGAATCATAAAATAGTTTGGCTTTGGAAGAGATCTTAAAGGTTCTGCACTCCTCCTGCTGCAGAGCTGGAACCTCCCACGGCCGTGTTGCCCTGTGCAGAGGAGCTGGGATTTCCCAGTGATCTGATTGCCTCCTTGAGCACTTCTGCTTGCAGTGCCCACCAATGATTGGCTTTTGACATCACTTTGTTACAAGTGGTTTGGGTTCAATAAGCTTTACCAAACAAACTAATGAGGCAAAAACTGTTTTTTTTTCCATATAAAATAGATGTGTGGAAGATTTGCTGGAAGATTTGCTGACTCGTGTTTTGTCCCACATGGGGATCACAGTCGATTTTTTTCATGATTACTTTGAAAGTGCAAAACATACTTTAGCATAACTTAATAATGTAATTAATGGTATCACAGGTCTTACTCCTCACAAACTTCATGGCCTGGAAGTATTTCCAGACTCCTGGGGCCAGAAGATCACCCCAGCTAGTTTGCATCCCTATGCCTCTGTAAGATCTAAAACAGCATTTCCCTTTCCCTTTTCCCTGCCCAGTTTTGGAAAGCAAAAAGAGAGATGCAGCATGATCTAGATGGGCTGGACAACTCAAAAAACTAATGTGGTGTATTGGAGTATGATTCACTCTTTAGTAGCACTTGTGGGCATAGAGCATAGACAGTCTTGAGATGTTTCCACCAAGATAAAATACGAAGTTATGGCAAAACGGGAAATGGGGTGGGAGGCCCAGATAGAAAAGGTGCCTAAGAGCTCAGTACTTGGCTACAGTTTCTTCCTGTATGCCAGCTAAGTCTGGCATCAAATCCAGCACTTAGCTCCTGAATATACCTGTGTTTCAAACTCTTAATACCTTGGCCTGGGATCTAAAGCCCTGGGGAACCTGTAGGGCCAGCTTAGAGCTTTGAGTTGTTGGAATAAGAGGCAAGGTGAATCATCACCAGATACTTTAACTCAAAATTCAGGAGCAGAGGAGAAAGCGAGTTGTTTGCACAACCCTTTTCCAAATTGTTACCAGCTCTAGGACCTGAAAGCAGGGCAGGAATGGTTTTCTTCTACCTTCATTCCTTGGCTGCAATCACCAGGGACCTAGAATGAGCTGCAGGACTGAAAGGATGAGGATTTGTACAGAATAATCTGAGATACCTGACCTACCCACAGCAGTGGCAGCTGTTCCTGGACCAAGTCCAAGATTAATGCCCTGACCTAAAATAAAAATCAATCAAATAAATTAATAAAAAATAAAATTAAAATAATGACATTTTCAAACACCAAACCTGAGTCTCAGCTGGAGCAAATGTTCTTAGAAAAAGAGTTACCTCAGAGAGAAATTTAATGGTGAACAAGAAGCAAAATTGTTCTTTTAGTTATATAAATGCAACTTCTTTTGAGGTCTAGTTGCCAGTGAGAAATTTCACTAATGGAAGTAAGAGCAGAATTTCCCCTCAGCACTAAGTAGAACTGACCTTTGAAACAAATGGAATTACGAATTCTTTGGCCTTGTGTCATTTGCTATTTCTACTAAGGATCCTGCTGCTAGGGTGAATTGCTGCTGGGATATGTTGCTGCTGCTCTTAAGGGACAAATAGCCTTTGTGGCCATGGCAGGCTTAGAAAGTGTGAATATTTCAAGATAAAAATCCAGCACTTGTAGAGTCTCATTATTTTGGAGGACTTACAGCTTGTGAATGGTTTAGGGTCAGCAATACTGGGCAGGCTATATGAGGTACAATGTCACATAAAGCTCCTAAGATGAAAAGCTTCTACCTTATCCTGAAGTTGCAGGCTGGGTGAGAGGATAGCAGGAGAAGAGATCCATGTTGACATTCCTGTATCTCTTTCGCTAAGAGGAGCCCCCCGCAGGGGAAGGAGGCGCTGCCGGCAGATGGAGCCGCCGCGCCGGGAGCCGCGCGCCGCGCACCCTGCCAGCCTCATCCCGAGCAAACACCGCTCCCAGGACTGCGGTTAGGGTACTCGCTGTAACTTAGGAGATCCATCTGAAATAACCAGGCTCGCTTTTTCATCTTTTTACTATAAGGAGACACAGCAACAACTTAGCATTGTACATGACTTCATACATCTGTTGTTATGGTTGTATTACAAATTTCATATTTATCAAGAACAATCCCAGGACACAAATACAATACAAATTCCCTTTTTGTGATGGTAAGTAGTAGCTGCAGACACTATTCTTCACTCTTCTCCCTGCAGGACACAATTGGCTTTATTGCCTTCTATAAATCATTTGTGGTTGAAATGCATGTAGCTCCACTAGGCTAGAGAAATGGAAACTAGCCTTCAAGCCTTTTGGAGGGTTTGGAGGGTTTTCTTTTTCCTAGGGAGTTATAAAAGTTAAACAGGTCAACTAATATAAAATGACAACTGAACGAGCTCATACCATGGAGTCGCTGTCATTGCATTGTTTGGGGCTGATTCTTTTCAGACAGTCAAGTTCTGGGCAGGCCATGAAGACATCACCAAACTGAGTTGGCTCAAAGGTGGCAGATGAACTTTAATATAGATAAATCTGGGGCAATGCATCTAGGAAAAAATTATCCACATTAGACCTGGAACTGAGAGTTATTAGGAAAAAGACCTCTGAGCCATTACTGATGGATCTCTGAAATCATAAGCTCAGTATGCAATGGCAAATGAACTCCAGTAAAATGTTGGAACTCATAAGAAAGTTGTTAGGAACAGGACAGAGCGTGTAATGTTACTGCTACATAAAAACCAAACAAACAAAACTCCAAAAAGCCCTGTGGTGCATTCTTATAAAGGGCAGCAAAAATAGCTGAGGTGCTGAAGATGCTGCCTTATGAAGACTGAAAACACTGGGAGTCCACTAAGGAGTGAAGGAGACAATGGAGTGAGGTAATGATAATTTACCGAATGATGAACATGTTGGTTAAACCAAACATGTAACTGTTGTTTGCAAGGACCTTGTATGGGATCTAGGGGACACTTGAGGCAACTACCAAAAGATTGGTTTAAAAGAAATAAAAGAAAGTTTTTGCTGACACAGTGAGTGGTGAACCTCTGGAGCTTGCCAACACAGGAGCTTGTGGAGGCAGACAGTGTTAGCATGTTCAGAAAGGGATTAGACAAATAAATGTGCCTTTATGCTAAAAGGATAAGGCAGGAGCATACCCTCTACTATGCCTAATACAGTTATGAATGCCGCTGATTAGGGAAAAGGACATAACCAGCCTCACATGGTTTTCCTAAACAGCATTTCTTTTTGCCACCACTGGAAACAGAGCAGTGGGTGAGGAGCTCATTATGTGCTCAACAGGCTGTCTCTTATATGCAGCCTGGGACTTCTTCCCCTTGGCAAGGTTCCCCTGTGAGATACAGCCTCCCCTGCACACTCAGTCCTGGCTCCATCACCAAAAGGCAGAGTTCATTGGCCAGATGATCTTTGAAAATCAAGGCAGGTAAATTAAGATTTCTTGGAAAAGGTGGAATTGTATATCCTAGCATAAACAGAGCTGCTTGATTTGGTACAAATGAATAACAGTGCTGGCTCCTGGTCCTTCACAAGGCAATGGGAGAATAAGAGGTAAAATCAGGTCATGCTCTTATACACAGTTTTGGGAGCAGTAAATAGGTACAATAAAGATGCCCAAGTCAGCTGAGGACGTTCTACCTTACCCTTCAGTACTGCTCCTCAGACTCTCCCAAAAAACATTTTTCAGCAGTGACAAGCTGAAAACTAATTGTCAAAACTAATTATATGTATGACGTAACTGAAAAAAGATTAATGAAATTTCCATGTTATCTCCTAGATACTTCCTGGCCTCTTTTTTTCTCCCCGGTTCATTACCTTTTCTTCTATGATTCTGTGAGGGCTGGGCTCTCTTTACAGGCATGCTCATGCATGCAAACACACACACTCTCACTTCCTCATCCCACTTGGTTCAGCCATCCCTTCTCCTCCATCTCTTTTATTTTCTTTTAACCCAGTCTCAGTCTCTGTGTAGTGTTTTGGGTCCCATATGCCTAGCTGATGTTTCATCCTCGCTTCTCTCACAGTGTGACCGTGTTCACAGGGGTCTCAGGTTGAGGGAAGAGACGAGGATTTGACTCCATGTTTCAGAAGGCTTGATTTATTATTTTATTATATATATTACATTAAAACTATACTAAAAGAATAGAAGAAAGGATTTCATCAGAAGGCTGGCTAAGAATAGAATAGGAAAGAAAATGATAACAAAGGTTTGTTATCACACCTGGGCTGTGATTGGCCATTAATTAGAAACAACCAACATGGGCCAGTCAAAGATCCACCCGTTGCATTCCACAGCAGCAGATAATCAATGTTTACATTTTGTTCCTGAGGCCTCTCAGCTTCCTTTTCAGGAAAGGATTTTTCATAAAAGATGTCTGCGACATCACAGTCCTTGTGTCATGTTTTTATCTTCCCTGTTGTCAGGCTTTAACTGACTCATCACTTGTGTTAGGACACAGGACAGGGATTTCATGGCCCAAATGACTTGAGCAGGGCTATGGGACTTCAGGTAATCAGGGAGTTACACTCTGCTGCTGGACATGCCACAGTTCTGTGTGTTGAGTGAGGGGCCTCAGAGGTGGTCAGGTACCTGCCTTTCCCCTGTTAACATGCAGCTGCTTGCCAATATGGATACAGGGTTATTTTTTCACTATAGGCAAAGCAGTTTTTCCCAGTTACTCTTTTTTGAAAGGGTTGAATGACTTTTGATGAAGCCTTCCCCAAACAGTTCAGCAGAAAATAAGCAACCAGATGGAGAATTGGTTTAAAACCTGGGAAATCATAAGCTATTGAAAAAGCCTTTCAAAGGAAACTGTTATGTTTCTTTAAAGATAGGCAATGCTTCTGACTCTGGCCTTAGCATCTTTAAAGCCTTCACACTTACAAGTTCCCTTGACACTGAGGAAACATTGCCTTTTATTGACAATTCCAGCTGTATGATCATCACTGGAAGATGCTTGTATTGTTATGACCAAATTTTATCAATTACAATCTAAATGTCATTTTTCTGAAGTGAGTTTCTGAAGCAAACCCTGACAGGTTTGCTTTTCAGACAGAGGGAAGTATTTGCCACTCTAAAGTACCCCTTTTCTCTGAGCATATGTGCCACTTCCCTGGAGGACTGAAGCTGGGGAGCTCGCCTGCTGCTGTGGAGCAGCTGCCTTGGCTTGTTCGGCTGTGCCAGCTCACATCAGCTGGGCATCCAACCTGGTCTTTAATAAGGTTCCTTTTGAACCTTTATGCTTTGTTTTTCTTTACCTGGCAATCACCAGGATGGTGAGGAAAACTGACAATGGCTCTCTGAGAGAGGTATGAGCATATAGGGGCAGGAGCAGAGGACTAACTTCAGTGTTTCAGAGGTTCACAATAACATGCTTCCCTCAGAAAGTATTCTTTATTCAAATATCCCTTAAATGGTAGCAAGTAACCACAGGATGCCATATATCTCTGGGTTATAACTCTCAGCAGAGAGGCTGCACAACTTCCTGGATTGTCTTTAACAGGAGGCGAGGCCAACCTGGAAAGCTTTCCATTTTCCAGCCTGCTGGCTCTAGCAATAATGTCATGTAAGCCCAAAGGGAGGCAAGTGACCTTCTAGCTCATGCTATTGTGCTGGTTACACACATAAACAAAGCCTGTAGCTAGAGAGGGAAGAATTTCACCAAAAACAAGGTGTAAGAAGAAGTCCTTTCCTTTGCACCTTTTCACATAACCCTCCTGTGATGAAAGCTTTTGTAAGTGACAGCTCTTTTTATTGTCCATTCACCTAGGGGGTTTAAACTCACCTCTCCCACTGTCAAAAGAGATCCTTAAACACCACCCTGTCATCAAACACGCACAAACATGCTGTTTGTATCATAGTGAATAAAGGGGTGCTGTGTTCACATGGTGGCGGCCATCAGTAAACTTTAGGTGATAATCATTTTCCCACCATATCCTTGTCATCCATTACCAAAGGGCTATAGAATATCCCTGACAGGCTGCAGGTTAAAATCTTAGTAGCTGTAGAAGATGGTCAAATCCTTGGACTCTTATGTCATTACTAGTACCCATAGCCACTATCAGCCTGGATGGATTTTCCACTCTTCTGACAGCCCACAGTGTGCTGATATCTGTCCCCAGTGCAGTCTCAGGTGAGCCTGCTTCCAATGGCAGTTCTGGACATCCCCACCCTGGCTGCTGCTGCCAGCCCAAGGATGCTGCTGCATGTCCCATCCTGGGCTGCTGGCCCCATGCAGGCTCCCTGTCCTGAAGGCAGCTGGCAGCTCTCTCTCACCAGACATGGGCAGGGTGTACTGAGCAGCACATCCAGCAGAAAGGGGAAAAAAAGGATTTAAAGTATTTCCTATCTTTAACATTTGAAAAAAATCTAGACTGTTCCAGTGTACCAGTGTGCCCCCTGTGGCTCGCTCTACAGCTCAGTCCAGCCCTCCCCTTTGATGTTCTGCCCACAGTGTAATAAACTTCACCAAAGAATAGAAAAACAGCTCTCTCTGTGAAAGCCACAAGCAAATGAGCTGGAAATGTGAACTGAAGCTGCAGCATATTTTTTTGCAGGAACATATTCTTTTATATTCAGTGGCCTAAAACAATATGGTAGAATTCAGCCAGACAGAATGATGGTCAACATCGCTAGAATTTGCCTGGGTAAAAAATGTTGTATTTACAGCAGTTTTGGTAAATGACTAAATTTGCTACCTGCGGAAATGGGAAAAGGACTTTCTTTAGAGATAAGTGTCTTAGTTTTTTCTCCTCTTCAGACTCCTGGTTTCATCTTGTTCAGTATCAAAGAAACCAAGCAAAAATATGAAAAATATAACTTCTGGGAAATAATAAGTTGTGGGAAGAACAGAACTCAGGTCTGAGAATTTTAATTGGAAAATAATAATTTCTTTAAGATCAAATTCCTAGCACTCCAAAAGTTTAAAAGGGAAATATTCTGTCTAATCTATCCTGAACAGTGGGAGATTTTTTCCTCTCACTGTATTCATTTCTGTTTGTGTCATTCCTGGAAAGGGACCTCTTTTTTAGATGTCTTCTAATTTTGTGGTAGGGATTGTGGATTTTGGTGAAAGGCCAAAGTCTAAAGACTTTCAACACTGAAAGTTTCTAAGAAAGAAGTTATGTCAGATAGATTCTCTTACCTCATATGATGCTTGGCCTGAGATTTTCTGCTGCTTTTTTCTAGAATGCTGGAAGAAAGCTGTGTTGCTACTTGGTGAGCAGACTGCAGTGCAGCTTTCAAGTAGTCCTTCACAACTTTTAGCCACAGAGGAACAGAAAAGGCAAGAAAATGTCTTGACAAGAAGCTGTGGTGAATCAACAGTGAATCAGCTGTAGCAACACACCGCATGAGCTCATTTTTAAAACCATGTATAGGATATGAAAGGCTAAAAATCCCATTGCTTTTTAAGTCATGAAGGGCCAACTCCACAGAGGCCAAAATTATGACCACTCTTGTCATACATAAATATTGATTGCCTAAACTGGAGTCTCCTAACTGGATTCAGAATGAGAAGACAGGTGAAGAGTCCCAGTGCATGGCCAGGAGACACTGTGGTGTCCACAGCTAATTGTCACTTGGTTTTAAAGGTACCATGTGACAAAATACACTGGAAAGGTGAGGAAGCATCCATCAAATGTCTAAAAGGCAGTACCTGCTACCTGTGCTTCCCTTTCTGTTCCTAATTTGAACAGTTCTGTGCAGTATTTCACTTTAATCTCAAGGGGAGCTCCCACAGCACAGGGTGCTGCACTCCCCACAGTGCTTGACCCTCATCACCCCTGCCTGCAGGCAAGGACTCTGCACAGATTGCTCTGTACAGGGCACCGCCCCACTCACCCACACCCAGCAGTGATGCTGAGGTGCAGCTCAGTAGGAAATAGCCTATTTTGCTCTTCCTTTTGGCATCTGGTCTAGCTTTTGAATTTCCTGTGGTTTTGTGCTACACTGGAAGACCTGGAGCAGAGACCAGTGCTAAATATGGTGAATTATTCCCTCAAGCTGTTGCAGAACTCACTGTCAGAGAATTACATCACCACGTGGGACCATCTGTGGGGTGTGTCTGCAGACAGCCATTATTGGGAACAATTCTTCCAAGGCAAACAAGACCACAACTCGGAAGCTGACTGCAGTGAGTTGGAAAACTTGCTGTGAGAAGTCCTGCACTATTAAGCAAGGCACAAACTATTTATTCACCTTACTGCATTAGTAAAAACTAGTAAGTTGTTATAGAACAGTAAGTCTTTATAGAGCAGTAGTTCTATATACTGAACTCACACATGCCTTTTGCTCTGCAGAAAAACTCTATTTGTTGTCTCACTAGGAGTCAGAACATGAAATCCGAAAAGACTACCTTGGAGGGTGTCTACATGTTGCCTTACAGCTGCAGGTCCTCATGGGGATGAGAAGAAGCTCTCTTCATAGAATACTGTGCTCTACTCCCTGAAACCGCATTGCTCTTTTGCAGACCCCAGCAGCAATCCTTTTGTGATTTTTATTTGAGCAAAATTCACATTGTACAGTCAGCCTTTAGACATTTCAGGGGAAAATTTTCATTATCAGGGACAGAAATGAGGCATAAAATCATTAATACATTCTGGCTTTTCCAAAGCATCTCCTCATCTAGCTTAATCAGAAGCCATGAGAAGAAAAGAGGATTAAAAAATATATTTCCACAGGGAGTTTCTTAATGTTTTTTCTGCTCTAAGGCTTAGCACTTATGTGCTGGTTTTGGCTGGGGTAGAGCTAATTTTCCTCACAGTTGCTGCCTTGTTTAGGGTTTGTGCAGAACACTGGGTTGATAATGCAGAGATGGTTTTGTTGTTGCTGAGCAAGGCTTACACAGAGCCAGGGCCTTTTGTGCTCCTCACTCCACCAGAGAGGAACCTGGGGGTGCACCAGGAGCTGGGGGGGGACACAGCCAGGACAGCTGACCCCAAGTGACCCAAGGGCTATTCCACAATTTATGGCATTATGCTTAGCACATAAAGCTGGGCAAGAAGAAGGATGGGGGGATTTTCAGGGTGATGCCATTTGTCTTCTCAAGTCACTGTTCTGTGGGATGGAGCCCTGCTTCCCTGGGGATGGCTGAACACCTGCCTGCCCATGGAAAGGGGTGAATTAATTCCTGTTTTGCTTTGCTTGTCCAAGATTTTTTGCTCTCCCTATTATATTTTACTTATGTCAACCCATGAATGTTCTGGCTTTTACTCTTCCAATGCTCCACCAGTCCTGCTGGTGGGGGTGAGTGAGCAGCTGCCTGGGGCTTGGCTGCTGCCTGGGGTTAAACCACAACATTTGCTATGATGGAAACCCATGCAAAACCACATTGCTGTGGAATACCAAAAAGACATTTTTGATTATAAATTTGCCTCTGGGATGCTCCAAAGCACTGAGTGTCCCAGAATGAAAAGCAGAACTGGGATGCCAGTGGAAAAGGCTCCAGCAGTGGTGTCTCAGGAAGGCTACAGGCATGCCTTTGTGAGTACTCTTCCCACGAAGTGCCAAGTACAGGTTGGCTTGGCCAGCAGGTGTGAAATTTCACCACCAAAATGTATACAGGCTTAAACTGCAAGCCTCTGGCAAGTAATTTTTGTACAATTTCCTTGCCAAGTGCTCATGCTGGGACTACACCAACAGCTCTGCACACAAGTCAGAACAAAAGCAACTCCCAGTACCAGTGTTATTCCATCCTCATTTGGCTTTTGCTGAAATCACTTTGTATTTCATGGCTCCTTAGCTTGGCTGACAAGACTTAGAACTTACAGAGGCCATATGCTCCCACACCAGAGCAGCTTCACACAAACTGAGCCCATTCTGCAGAGGAGCCGTGACTCTCCCAACGCATCATCACAGCACACGTGGGTGTCCCAGTCCTGGCTGAGTCTGACCTGGAACTGGAACAGGGCCAGGATTTGCTATTTAGTCAAGAGCAATGTTCTAGAGGGATGGTGAGAAAGGTGCCAGATGTCTTGTACATGGATAATGTGGCGGAGAAGCCACACCAAGTGGCTTCTGAGACAAGTGACAGCAGGACACAGTGTCCTATAGCCTCAGATGAAGTCCTTGGCATTTGCTAATGCCTTTGGTGGATCCTATGAAGAAAATCATCCAGGAAAATAGGTTAATGACAAGAGGCTATAATTTGCAGTTTATTTTTCAGTAAGGTTTCATCCTCCATCCTATTCATGTTCCTAAGCAGTTTACACTTTTTTTTGAGATCTGAGTGCTTAGCCAATATTTGAACCCACCAAGGGTCATTTACCTTAGAATGAGAAACAGTTAATCAGGTTCAAGTATTCACTCAGAAAAAAAAATTGTATTTATTTGCAATAGGGTTTTTTAAAAAATTTCCTTTCACTAAACTCACAACTGAAATAAAGAACAGCAGCAAACTATCCCACATCAAAATTTGCCCTCCAGCAAGCTCTGGGCTCAAAAGCCTTCACCTCCTCCTCCTCTTCCCACTACTTTCAGTGTCCCAGTGACTGTCCCAGAGGCTGCCTGTCTCCAACACACCAGTTATATTTCTGCTGCCCTGAAAATGCATCACAGTAAGTTCCTCTCTGCAGAGTCCAGGGACAGTTGGATGCACCTTTGGGTGTAGACAGTAATGGAAATCACCCACCCCTAAGTGCTGCTGTCTCCCATAGAGTGCTTTGCAACTCACCTTATTTCCAACTTCTTTTCAACTTCAAATACTCCTTTGAGTATTTTTCAAGGGGTAGTTCTCAAAGGGTATTTCTCTTAGTTTTTCCAAATCTATACCATTGAGGGATTTCCCTCCCTTTTTCTGGTCAAGTTCAGATTGTGTCACTGATGATAATATTTCTTTCTCCTGAATTTTTGTCAGATTTTCTTTTTCCAGATATAGGCATTTAATCTCTTGCAGTTACTGCAACACTCAGAAGCTTTGTGTTAGATGTCCAATGAAGAAGTGAAATTTACCAAAGAAAATCATTCAATGACATTCTCTGTATTGCTGACATCCAGTGAGTTACGGCAACAGAAATGTTTAATCCATTTATTTAATCATATAGAGCCTGATCCAATTTCCCCCAAGGAACACCACAGTCTTTCCATAGGCCTGGAACTTTCCATGACTTTCATAGGCCTGGAGAACATACACAGTGGATGTAGTGTATCTCCACCACATCAATAACTCATAGAATGTTCTCATAACCTTTAAAGAGGATATGGTACTTTCTATGTGTGTGTGTGTATATATATACACATACATATATAAAAGGAGCATGATTTTATTGCCCTGGCTAGGCATAAAAGCAATCATTAGACTGCCTTACCTTGTACCTTGTGCCTACTCTAATACCAAAATCTAAAGCAAAATCCAAATCTGGAGGAATGACAGGAAGCCATTATTAGTTTTTCTATGAAAATGGTATTTTTATTAAAAGCAGAAGGTGAGCTGAAGGCACCAATCCTCTTTAAAATAGTTTGGGGTTTAGCATCAATAACGGAAATATACATACTGTGGCTGGGATATGTCTAACACCTCTCCCATCTTTTCTGACTGTCCATAAATAAGTAGTTCAAGGCCAATGAATATAATAAAAGAATGATCTTAATATTTTGCTCTCAAATTGTTTCCATTTCACAGGAAGTTCAAGTTTCCTTCAGTAAATGGTTTATATTTTTCCAAGCACACTTGCATTCTAGTAAAATCTATTGTATATGCATTAGGGCTTAGTTTATTTATTGTGGAAGAACAGGAACACCACAGAAAAATCAAGACTATGATATTTTTATGGTTACTTTTATTTAAAATAGTTAGCAACTCCTTTTCCCCAGCCATTTTGAATAGGGTGTATGAAAAGGGTGTACCTTATACATACCTATGTATGTATAGGTATAAAACTGGTTTTGGTTTCTTTTGAGATAATGCTAATTTCCTAAACAATAGCCTGACACAGGTTTAGATTATCTGAAATGCAAGTCTAAAATCAGAAGTGATGGCAAACCTTTACAACCACAGAGTTTCCTACTGCTTTCCAAGGAGTTCTGGAAGGGGCAGCAACTCCCTGTGCAAGGATCAGACCCTTGGACTGCAACCTCTCAACTGCTCCAGGCAGTGGGACTCTACCAGTTGGTGTCCTTAACAGTGGAAGTTTGGCACATTTTCCTGCCCTTTGATAGTCAAAACCGGAGTCTCAAGAACTGAAAAATATGATGGGAAAAATAGGTCATGTCAACTGCTTCTAATGAATCGGGTTTACTACATGTAAAGAAAAACATGTTTTTCATAAAACCACATTGTTATTTTCCCGACGACATTTTTTTTCAAAACATTGAACACCTCCTTACAAGGAATACAAACCTCTGTTCATTGCACATACAGTATGTCCTGCTAAAACACTGAAGGAGATAAAAATCTAAGCATTCCTGCAGGAGTTATCTCTAAAAAAATTGAAACACTGGAATCTACCACATTCATTTTTTTAAATGTCTCCAGCATCTATAATGAGTCCTTTATTACTAATTTATGTCAAACACTTGCTGGCTTTGTGATTCCAGCTCTAGGAAAATCTTCCACTAGCTCTTACCTTTTCTTTCCACTAGTCTAAAGGAAGGTTTGCTAACAGTCCTTTCTTGCCTACGTTTATATTCATTCTCTACATATCACAAATATTTAACACTTTATCCTGGACACTGGTTTAGCTCCAGGTACACAAGCTCCACACTGTAAGCCAGATGCTTGATGAGGCTGGAAGAGAAAATAAATTGTGGTGGAACCATTGCCAGATGTCCCTGGGGTCCTGCCCTAGAGGAAGGATCTGCTGAATGGTCAGAGCTGGCTAATAGCCACTGGGAGAGCTGCCTACAAAAAAGTGCTTAAATTCAGGTATTGCACAGATTCCCTGACCATTAACTTGCAGAGGAGACAGGAAAATGGAAGTAGTTATGTGAAGGGCTTTAAACATCCAGCAGGTGTAACACTCATATCTATGGCTAAATCTATATAAATCCTCAAGTCTGCAGAAGTCTAGTGCCAACATCTTAAACAAGCGAATTTCCAGTAACAACAATCTGCTTTTAGCCAGGATATCTGGGAGCCTGGAGAGTCAAATCAGCCTTCCACTTCACCTGAAAGCTCTCCCAGTTCTGCTCCCAAACAGGGAGATGATCTTACCTGCACAATGCACATCACTTCATGTTTTGTTCCTGGAAAACAGACCATGGATACAGGTAAAGCAAGGCATGCTTGGCTGGCACCCCCTAAACCTGGGGAAGATGAAACTTTGGGGGAAAAGGAGGAGTATTTTGGCATCCACTTACGTGAATTTTCTTTAAAATTCCTCCCATTTCTTGTGACCTGGTCTAGGCCAAGAATAAGAAAGAAATAAATGTGCTCCTTGGGAGCATTTCAGTAATACCTAGTGATAAGTTGTCTCTGGCAGAGATTATTTCAACAGGATCCAGAGAGGATTTAAAATCCAAACAGAGACAGGAAAGCAGCCCAGCACTCCATTTGAATTGGTGGTAGAATTAAATCAAGTGACACAGCAGCACATGAGAACTCTCAACAAATATCTCTAAGATGGCATTTTAACAGGGGATTATATCATGACTGCTCCTTTTGAGAGTCTGCAGGGGCATAAAGGAGCATAAATTACACAGACACTCACCTGTATGTGTCTCCAGATTCTAACAGTACCCAATGAATGAGAGAGCAGGGGAGGCACAACCTCTCAGTCCTCTCAGTCCTCTCAGATCCTACTTTGATGATAAAGGTCTGTGACAGCAGGTATGGTCTCAATCCTGTTTCCAGGGTTTGGGCCATGAAGGAAGGTCAGCATAACAGCTGAACAAGCTTGCTGTGTACCCATAAGAGCTTGAGGAAATGGCTCCTGGTTTGAGACCCTCAGGGAAAGTGAAGTTATGGGCACTCTCATAGCCTGCCTTAAGACAGAACCTGGATTTGCAGAGGTTTCTGTCTACATCTGCCTCCCATTTTTGTGTCTGACCTCTGAAGACAGCAATTGCAAACAAATGCGTTTTGCAACTCTATCCCATGTGCAGTGAAAAGCTGCATAGGTGTGGCTGTGCATGGGGGTTTCTGCAGGTGCAGCTGAAGTCATGCTCTCCCTCTGACGTGACCTCAGCCCTGGGAGAACTCCTCCCAGCTGCAGCTCATCTAATTGGAGGCATGAACAACTGAGTCTGTAATTAAGAAAGCACTGAAAGCACGGGTCTCTAGATTGGATGCTTATCAGCTACACGTCAGACTCCCTCTACCAGCAGAATCATGTTGTGAATCTATTTGTGGAACTTGATTCATGAAGAATAATAAGACAGACAAATTATGTCAACTTATGGCAAAATCCATGTATTTTTCTTTCAGTTCAGATTCCAAAATGATGTTTTCTTTCTCATAGGGCTATTTTTAATGGCAGGGCCTATGTGTACGCTACCCAGGCCTGTAAGGAATGCCAGGACAGCTCAAAGCAATGCAATTTATGTGGCCCACCAGAAGGTCAAGCAAAAAAATATATGGTGGTCACTGGTATTTATCAGCCATTTCTAAATCTGGACAGAGCCAGGGGATTACAATGGTTTCTCTTCCTTAGCACTTTCAGCAGAAATCATTTCCTATTCAATCTGTGTCTTCATATCTGACTCAGTATTAGCTGGAAGATCCTGGTGTCATCTGCTAGTAAACCAAATTCTGCTAAAACTCTACAAATATCAGACACCATCTTATCAGTCTACATTCTCATTATTTCTACTGCCATTTCCTTAAATATGAAGCACATTAGGTTGTGAGTAGCCGCAGACCCATTGGTTACATCTATTCTGTTGTGCTAAAGAGGCCTTAAGGCCACATGAATGCCCTCAGGAGTATTTCAGAGTTCTTTCTGAGATAAGTCATTTGGTTTAGTAAAGTGGAACAGCCCTGGCTTGTTTGCTCTGCTTTCAGCCTTTGGTGCACCAGCTTTGGTACACTCTTCCTCTTTGCACTTCCCCCTGCAGTGACACCACATGGCTGACAGCAGACAGAAAAGTCACCCACAGAAGAGAATAAGTGGGGAAATCTTTCTTAGGAAAACTCCTTGACACTCATTCTACCAGTGGATAACCAGGTGCAAGGTTCTTGTAGTTAGTCACAGCCCTATCTGAGCCCCCCTTTGCTCCTATCTTTGCCCTGGGCATTTTTTATTCTGTGTTTGGCATAGAGTTGCAGTCCTTATGTTTTAAACTTCTCCAAGTAGCTCAACCAGGCACTGGCTCTACTTTTCTGGTAACATCTACCTAGGTCCAAAAGGTCAGATGAAGGTTATTTGGAACAGTTTCTCTCATGCTTATGTTAACATTATACCTAAGCTATCCTGTCTTGAAACAAGCCTGTGCTTCCAGGAGCTATAAATACTTACATATGTATATCCACACATATTTACATATCTACATATGTACACATACTTAGATTGATATCTATTTACACTGCTTTTGTTTAGTCTGGATTAACGAGACACAGAAAACCTGAATAGAGTTTATAGATTGCCGAAGCCTCTGTATTTCTCCATATTATAATAGTTTTCCATATTCCTGCTTCCTCTTCTGCCAGAAGTATTGGCTAACAAACTGTGTACACAGAAAAATACAGTAGCTAGCTATAAACCTCCAGGTTTTTTATAGTTTTAACACTTAAATGTCTCTGTATCATTCAAATTTCAATATGAGTTTTATTCCAGTTTCTTTCTCACTTTGATTTTTGATATCTGATCCTACTGAAGTGACTTTGAAAGATATCACATTGACATATTTGACTCATAGGGATAATAGAAGAAAGAGAAATGAAAGCCTATTTTTTGTGTAGGAAGAAGTAAAAATACTGATTTTTTTTAATATTGCAGAAAATAGCTAGAGGGGCATAGACACAATTTATCAGCACTTGATTTAAATTGCTGTATCTTCATTTTCTATGTGAACCAGTACATGCTTCTTCCTGTAGTATGCAGACTGTGTGCTTATCACCAAAAGCTTCAGAAATATGTGGGTGTAGTCAACATCTGTGATTGCTTTCCTGAATGTTCTGGGCTGTTGCAATCTTCTCATAATAGAGGCAAAGGGAAACACCTTTCTCTGTGCATGTAAGGCAAGAAATGCACATTTATAATAAATTCAATTTGTGCCTGTCTCATATTTTCCATTTTTAAAATCCTAAATAAATATTTTTATCCTGCCAGGGCTGCCTTGAAGAAAGTAGATAGCTTTACCTCCGCTGCATAAATGGGAAGACTGAGGCAGAAATATAATACATATTACATATAATACAATAATATATTACAATTACATACAATATTATTACAAAATATACCTCTAATTCAGAAGTCAGAAATCTGCATCACCTAATCCTGAATATTCAGCTGAGTGGTCAAAATGGACCAGTTTACTTCAGGAATGCCACAGCGACTCTTCACAGAGATATAGCTGCATTTTTCATACATAGAAAATAGAAAGGAACAAAAGTACATCAGGGCTTCTTTACCAATATATATTCACATTTCTGAACATTAAATATATTATATGCTGCTTCTAAGTCCATACAAACTCTGGCTTATACAGTCAGTACCCATTTCTGATTAAATCATTCCCCTACGGGCTTCACTGCAGAGGCAAAAACTGGACTGACAAACAATGAATTGATCATTTACTTCTTGCAACACAAGTACTTTTCCTTAGAAATTGAACTAATATACAGTATGGGAAGGGAAGTTGATCTCCTATTAAAATTCCTGGATGAAGTTTGATAAGAGTCAAATATGCTGAGACACATCAGATTTCACCCTGAAAAAGAGAAAAAATACCCCAAAGGCTTTGAAGTCTAGTGCTACAAATATGGTTGGAGTGGGATTTTGAAATTCTGTCACCTTCATTTCAAGCAGTTATATCTACTGTGATTGCAATTTGAAAGTAAACTTCATGGTGAACATCCTTAAATTAGTTTGGATATCAATTTAGACATACAGTTACACACACCTATTTTTAAGGACAAGGATATTGATCTTGGCAAGGCAATAAATTCCAGTAATATCTCTCTGTAGAATAAAGCCAAGACAATTCAAACACGATTATTTTTTGTCTTCACAACATTTTGCCAAAACTATGATATTGTTGGACAAATAATTCTGATTTATATTCAACAAGAGTAGTAAAAAGATTTTATAGAGGAGACAGCCAGAGTGATATTTTCCTATAAATCACAATGATTTTTACTGCCACAAGATCCCACGGCTCAACTTCAAATACAACTGAGCTGTAAACTGCATGGCTGAAGCTGCATTCCTTCTGGATGAGAAGCATGTTTCCCTTTCTCAGTGAGTGACTCCACATTCCTATCAGTGTCTAGCAGATAATAACAATATCCAAACAAAAGCAGTTTTTAGAGCTGGTAGAGCAGTGATGGGAAAACATGTTCAAAGTGGTGTCACTCCATAGCATATCATTCTTCTGGAAAAAAAAAAAAAGAGATAAGGAAGGTGCATACCAGACAGTAAGTTTTTTTCTGTCATGTTTCTGTTTGTTCTCTTCTGGGATAAATTTTCCTGCTGATAGAATATGGAAGAATATGACTACAACAAGAGCAGTATTTAACTGACGTGGGACACAGCACTCCTGATGTTTTATATAACCCACAAGGCACCTGAATCAGGTAAAGGCAACTGGGAAATATCTATATTCACTTCTTAATCTAACAAAGGGAAATCCATCAAGGACTGTTGAAATTCAAATAACACCAACGTCTTATATACTATTAGGCATGTATTCCCCAAGGAATGCTGACATTTCTGTTCCACAGTTCTTTCATTTTCTCACTTGAGAAAACATACTCACCAAAGCCAGGTGCCTGAAGCAGGGTCAAGGGTGCAGTGTTGTGATCTGACTCTGGATTAGATTTAAGCAAAGATCCATCTCCTAGGCTCAGGATATGCTCTGGCTCTCTCACTGAGAGCTGAGATGAGCATGCACCCCAAACAGAACCTGAAAATTATTTTACTGCAGACCCTTTACATCACATACCCTTGATTTCCTAACTCCAGACATCATCTCAGCTCAGGTGGCAAGGGTTCCTGCTCTCAGATTCTCAGGACTCCAACTCACATGTGAGGCCTTATGTTCAACCTGGCCATGACTGCTCTGTGCCAGGATGAGGCTGGGTACACATTCTCACCTCTCCTCTTGTAGGATGTGGAAACCAAAGTGCCCTCACTCTCCTGCACACCAGGAGCCCAGGGCAGCCTCACCCCAGAGCTGCAGGCAAACACAGTTTTATCACTGACCGCCCCCTCTTGCTTCTTTTCTTCAAGCCACAGCTCTGGGGCAGCTGGGTTCATGGATCATTTGCTAAATGGCATAGTCAAGTGAAAATGTGGATATAACAACCACACATATAAGAAGGCACAGAATAAATATATTTTCTAGTGAGAATACAAAAGCCACTTACATGGTTGGTGGTGTGTGGATCATGATTATCCATAATTTAAATCCAGGGAATGGCAGTCTTAAATCTCTTCTTCACAGAACAATTTTCATCTCAGCCTCTCTCCAGAGCAGTAGCAGATAAAAATGGGATTTGTCTGGGAGTGCAAGCTCAGGATCCTCTGAAAACCTCTATGGAATGAAAGAAAGTTCAGATTTAAATCTTTAGTCATAGACAATTTTGGGGTGGGGAGGAAATGCACTTATACCAGTATGCTAATAAAAATATAGCAGCTGTAAACTGCTGGCATGAGCAGAAAGTTGTTCTTCCACATGTCTTTAAAAGAAAGAGCCATTTCCCTTAGTGGTTCATGCCACAATTCTCATCACTAAATATTTGCAGGGATAAAAGGCTTTTTATAATTTGCACCTCATTATGAAATAATACTCCCCTTTATCTTTTAAAAGAATTTATTTTCCACTTCTATGACTATAAATGCATCCCAATCAGGAAAACCTTGCAGATTAAGCTACTCTTTGTGGGGCCCAAGAAAAGAAACTCCTTTACCTTAGAGCTATGGACAGTGGGCTTGCAGCTACCTCAGTCAGCTGTGGGGCATGCACTGAGCTTTCCTTGCAGCCATGATATTGCTGTGTGCTTTGAAAAAAAACAAGTTATAAAGTATTAATGATGGTGGCCATAGAGGAATGTGAAAAGGTTCAGGTTCAGCTTGCCAAAGAGTGGTCACCCTTCACCCCTCAGACCAGCACCACACTGTTGTCAGTCAGCTTTCCCTCCATGTGGCTATTTGGGAAATAAGATCAATAGAAAATAATGGCCCTGTGCAACTTAAAAAGACCACAATGAAATCAGTGGACTAGACTGTATTGCCTTTATCTCCAGTTGCCAAAGCCAACCTTTCTTGAGGGTCTTTGTAATCCAGAGGGCCAAATTAAGATGTCTAGGAATGGCCTGGAGGAGTCAGTGCTGTGACAGAGCCTTGTGGTGCACCCAGCCCTTTCCCCCACAGGTGAAACCTTGGCTTCCCTCAAGTCCCATTGATTTCAGAGATTTCCCTGGCAGCCATTCCCACAATGCACATCACAATCTGCTTGCCCTTTCCTGAGGAGAGGTTGGGATTTTGAAGGCAGGTCCTCCTTTCCCATGGGCTGTGGAATGCAAGTCTGGGCAGCATGTGCCCAGCAGCTTCAGCAGCTCAGGGTCAGGCTTGGCCTGGACACCTAGAGAAGCTCAGTGTGCTCTTCATTGCATAGAGCAGCCAATGCAATTAGCAGCTTTGCACTTGTTTGGGAGATTTTTCCTGACTTTGAAGCACCAAGAAGTAACGAATGTGCTCTGAAGTCAGCACATTTTGGAGGCACTGCACCTAAGTGAAAAAACTTGAATTGCTCTTATGTTGAAATGATTTTCTGTCATGATAGCGTTACATCTACTGATTTTTTCTTAACATCCTCAAGTGGTTCTGATTAAATACATTTTGATCAAATTAATTTTCTTTCCTTTACCCTCCACCACCTACAAAGGCAACAAAAGTCAGGCCAGCATTAGGATACTGAACAGTGAGTTCTGGCAGCAGGATAAAGGTCCTGTTAGCCCTCAGATCATCTGGAAGCAAAGCAGTGTGGTTTGGCCATTGCTGTATTTGCCATTCTCTAGGTTATTTGATGCAGAGCAAGACTTCTATTTGGATCAGCAAACAGAAGTGTGGGTTAAAGAAAAGAAAAATTAAAATACACATTTGCACTTCTGGTAGACAGCAATCTGAACAGATTTGTCATACAAGTCTGAGGAATGGAAAACAGTGTGAGTATAAAACTGGAAAAGAAACATCAGTAGCAAACAAGAGAAAATCATTAGACCAAGAATCAAAACTTGTGGTATTCCACCTGGGACCTGATTTGTCTTTTGAGAGTTTCAGATTGTCACCTCATGAGCTGCTCTTCTACAGCGGGGAAGATGGAGATAGAAATAATTTTATGAGTTTGAGATGTATTGTATATTTTGGCAGGCCCGACACAAGAGGTTGGCGCACTGGAGTGAGTGCAGCTGAATTTAGAGATGGTAAATGCAGGAGGAGGTCCTTGCAGAAGGGCTGAGGGAGCTGGGCTGGCTCAGTCTGGAGAAGGGATGGGGGGCCAGGCTCTGCACTGCTGTGCCTGCTGGGTGGATGAGAGACTCTGGGCAGAAGCTGAAGGAGGAGAGGTTCAGAATTTCCCTCTGGAATTTCCCCCTGAGGGCAGTCAGGCACTGGAGCAGGTGACCCAGAGGCTGTGTGACTCCATCCTGGGGGTGGGGAGTCAACCCCAACAAGGCTCACTCAAGGCCCTCAGCAATCTGGCCTGACCCAGGAGCAATCTGGGCTGACCCTCCTGCTTTGAGCAGGAGATTGGCACAGAGACATCCTAAATTCCCTTCCAACATGAGTTTTTCTATGATCCAATGATTTATTATATTTTTTTCCAAACTGTACATATAAGGAAGCATATAATAATTTTGCCTAATCTTTTTAAACTCTATTTCATCTAATGTGTCCAGCAAATTCCTTCCTCTGACTGTGAAATTTGCTGATAAGTATGTCATTTACTATGGTGATTTTTATGATTTGGCACCTCTTTCCCAAAAACCATTCAGAAGTCATTTTACATCAAAGCAGGCAATCATACACAGTCATTTCAAATGGAAACCACAGGTCATGATGATCTAGACAATTCTCTGATTTTTTGTGAATGAGAAATGAAGATTTAAATAGTCACTACCAAGAATTTTGTCTCCACATTAAATTAATCAGCACTTCTGTTTTTCTCTTTTATTGAGTATAGCTTACTTGCCTGTCTTAAAGAGCCTAACTTTTTAAAGACTAGTGGACAATTTATGACTAGAAATATGGGCAAGCACACTGATGCCAAGAAATGCTCTCAAAGTATTAAGCTGTTCTGAATAATATTTCAGTACCGATGAAGCTGCTGTTTCCACGTCCCTGAGACAGCAAAACCAGAAATATTTGGAAGCTGTTTTGACATTCTTGAACATACCATTAAGCAACAATAAAAGAGGTTGTCATAGCTGCTGTGTCATAATGGAATGAGTTTGTCTCTCTTCAAACTGGTAGGGGCATTTTGCTAGTCAGAACATCAGGAAAAAATGTTAAAATCAGAGCTGGAAAAAAAAATATTCACAGGACAGTATAAATCACTATTGTTTTATATTAATTCAAGACTTACTCCTTTTTTCTCTCAATCTTCTGATCCTTCTTTGAAATAAAAAGCAGGGATGTCAAGTCTAAACCAACCAAGATTAGTCACACAGATAAAAGAAAATATTTGTACTTATTATTTCTATGCTTTGTACAGCTTGTCAAGAGAAAGTTGGTAAAGCAAAGTTTGGTTTCAGTACTTTGCAATTGAATTTACATCCTTTGCATTACCTGCTGTTTCCAGGCCCCACCAGAAGCACCTCATATGCATTGGCCTTAAATTGCATGTACCATGTCCCAGTCTCTTTACAGATTAAACATATCTAGATCTTAAATACCAGAACTAAAATATAAACCGGTAGTAGGGAGTGATTTTATTAAATTATTGATATAATTTTGTTTAGCACCTAGTTTTTCATTAGGACTGGCTAAAAATTACAAATTATAATAACTTAAAAGCTAACCCCAAGAACAAGATTATGTCTGATATTTACTAAGTTGTGATATGGAAGCAGTCACAAATATGCATCTTTAGCATCTTTGATTACACTTACCTGCAACACTAAGATGTTTACTTCACTGCCATGATTTCTTTGTCATTGTCCTATAACCAAAGTGGAATGAAACTTTTGCAGAAGTTACTGTGCACTGAAGGCAGCACCTTTCCAGAAACAGGTTTTTCAGGAAAACAACATCTGCTACAAATAATATTCCTGCACACCTGTAAGTACAGCTGTTACTAGAGAGGTGTCTGACAGGACAGAAATGGGTACAAGATTTATCTGTTGAGACAGGTTTTAATACATTATATATGAAACAAGTGAGAAAACTCTGTCTTAGAGATCAAGTTGAGGTATTAGGCTTTTCAAGGTCTTAGTAATGTATAATATATAATCTATGCACTCTCAGAGTTGTACAAACACAACAAAATAGTCCCTGTCCTGATCACTCCTGCTTGTGGATGGATCATAGGAAGCAGTGAGCAGAAACATCCTTTGCATTCAATGAGCCTGTTGATATGGTGAGAATTCTCATAAATATGCCCTCAGATGGGCATTGGCTCTGTCATCTGTCACAATACTGAGTACAGACAAGCCTAGCATGAAATTCTTCAAAATAATTTGGGGTTTGATCTTTGCTTTCATCCAACACTGAGTAAGATCTACAGCATTTACAGCATTGAGGAGGAAGTTATTCAACAGGCAACTACAAAGTTATTCAACTTTGGCCAAGACTGGGGAGAGAAGCAGAGACTGCAGAAGCTGAGAGCATGGGCTTGAGTCCTGAGGGAGAGGCAGCCATGGCAGCTGCAGGTGTGACAGCTGGAGGCTCAGTATTGGAGGTAGTGTCATGTCCTCTTGAGAATAAGCAGAAAGTACAATATTTAATAATTTCATCTTATGTTTTCAAGTCTCTCTGCCACAGAGCATATTTGCAGACAAATATCAGTTGTTCACACCTCAGTTCCAAGGAAAAAAAAAATCTCTCACAACTTCTATATTCTTGGACTCTCACTGCAGTGGTGTTACAGATCCTCTCTACTTCGGTCTTTGGGCGTTAAAAGTGTTAGAAAAATATGCAACAATGTAATTTTTATCTTCATTTGGTTTCTCTGTATTTCCTCACTTTCTCTTGTATTTCTGCATCTAACCGGCCACAACCATTACAGAATTTATTGCAGAGAATTTCTTTCTGTGGTTACAACTTAAAAAATATGATCAAGCTGGAAGGCAGGGTCTGTCTGGACACACGAATGAAAAGAGGAGAAAAATACCTTTATGACTTTTTTCTAAACACCACCACTGACTGCAGTTTCACAGTTTACTCAGGCAATTTGCCCAAATACTTCACCATCACTCCTGTTAAAAAAATTTATATCAATGTTAAGCCAGAACCTTTCATGCTGATTTAGGCTGATAATTTCTTGCCCTATTCACTACAAATTCTACCTTACCCTTTGGAACTACTTATATATATATGGAATTCTTACATACTCTTACATGGAAGGCTGTTAACCTGCCTCCATGCTCAGTTTTGTCTGTCTCCAGTTAATGAATCCCAAATAAGTTTTCCTATCCCCATACATCTTTGTTTGTAGCCCTCTGATAAATCCTTGCTCCTGTAAACTTCTTCCAGTTCCCCATATATTGCTGCAAAGGCCAGACCAGAGACAAAGGAGAACCACTGTCTGCCCCTTGTGAACAGAGTACCTGGATTATTGGATCTTGGAGGCCACATTCTTATTTGTACATCTCAGTTGAGGTTGTCTTCTCCCGATATTGTGACACTTTGGGGTCATGTTCTTTTTGAATCTCTAATCTTCTTTCTTTCTTTTTTTTTAACATCAGCCCCCGAGCCAGTTTTTCCTATCCTAGATTCAGACAATTTGTTGTTCCTGCTACTGTTTACAGTACAATTTTGAACAATCACTTGGATGATTTCTCCAATCTTTCACAATTTCTTTGAATCTTTACCTGAAACCTTTTTTTTTTTCCTGAAGTCCCTTCCAGCTGCTTAATACTACAGTTCTCTGCTTCATCACTGTAATTTATTCTGGTATTAAAGATTTCACTCAACATATTGATACCTTCTCTTTGGCTTCTAGTGCTGTCCTATATGTGGGCATAACAGTTTCAGCAAGATTATATCTTCCTAGCTTGCTTGTCATTAATCCAATTCAAATCGTCTCAAAGTTAGCCTATGTTATCTTTTGCTTCACTCATCTAGAATGAGTTTTTCATTGTACAAGGAAATTTGATGAGCTTGATATGAACCTTCCTTGGAAAAACACATTGCTCATACTCGTGTTATCTTCCAATGCCTACAGATGGCTTCTTTAATGATCGCTTTGGTCTAGAATACTTTAGCTTAACTAGAATTTTCCAGCTCTTTACTTTCCAAGGTAAGTGCTGTATTTGCTGTTTTCATACACCCAGTATTAAACTTGAGCTCTACAAATTCTCAGAGAGTGTTTGATATTTTCTGAGCTTTCTTCATCAAGTTCTTTAGGTACTTATGGATGAATTTTCTCAAGTTCAAATTATTTAAAACACCCAGCTCACTTAAGGGTTCTCTAATTTATTTTACTTTTGTTCTAGACTAAGACCTTACCTAGTATTCGATTCGTTGCCAACTAGTTACTTTTAAATTATTGTGGATGCAGAAAACACTTGTATCTTGTTGGGTGAGAAGATACAAATCTTGTATCTTTTTGGTAACATCTTGTATCTTCTGGGTAACATCTTTTGCCGGCTCTCCTCCCCAAGGACCAGCCAACTGGAAATGACAATGTGCTTCCTGTTAGTGTATACATATCTAAGTTAATATCAATGGGTTAATAAAAGCATTAATAATTAATATTAAAAGAATAATAGAACGTTAATAATATTAACTTAGAATAAATAGAATATCAGCTAATTACTCTGCTGTCCCTACCAAGTGCTAGCGCTATTGATCTACAATTAATTTATAGCCAATCCAATTTCTATCTGATTTTCTATGTGCTTCCTTCTAGAGTTAAATGCCAGTGTAAAGCTAAACATGTGACCAGAACTCCTTTAAACTTCTTACCCTTTCACCATTCTTGGACTGATTATGCTTGCTCCTTTGGAGTATTTTCTTTCAAGACCTCTTTTATGTCCTTAAGTCCCTTTATTTTGGATTACGTATTTATGAAATCTTACCTACAAATCCTGAGTTTACCAATTCCTGCTCTCAGGAAGCCTCTCCTTTTCCTAAGCACAGGGAAGGCACCAGCTCCTTGCCACACTTGTTACCTTTCTCCTTCACATTCATAACCAGCTCCTCCATTTTTGATTATAATCAAAACCAGAACAGCATCTCCTATTAAATTAAATAATTTATTTTATTTAATTCAGTATTTAAGCAAATACTTAAATCCTTTCTGTCATAAGAACCTATTTTTTGAAACAGTTGTTAACTCTGGATAACATAATGTTAAAGTTCCTTTTAACTCTTTTTCATAGGACTATTAGAGGGAATGTCTAGTCTGGTTATCTATGCACTCCACATTATGTACTAAAATGTCAGACCTTTGCTATGGTCCTATTTTAAAGATTTCCATTAAAATTGTATAATCTAGTTCTTCAGGCGTGAGAAACAGTTTTATTTCTGCAGTGTTTGACTTTCAGAGGCCTTTAAAACATTTTGGCAATTGGAACAATCATTACAGATTGGAAGTCTGTTGAAAAGATACCTTGGAGACTTTTGGCTTTACTTTGCATTCTTACAGAAAGAAATCATTCAGAAGAAAAAAAAAAAAGGAAAATAAAAAAGGAAATTTTACTGTCCTGCTGAGAGTTACTTTACCTATTGTTCCCCTGACCAGGCCTCCTGTTGGAAGAGCATTGCAATGGATACCTGGACTTCAATGTCATCACAAGCAGAAAACGGATTTTGACATTTCTTTTCAAAGTCTTGGTTTTTTTTTTTCTTTTGCCACCTTCTGATAATGTCACAATGGAAAAATCCCTTGCTCAGAACATTTGGACATACAGAGGTCTGTGAAGGGCTTTGTCATTTAATTGAGCTCATTCTGCTAGGGAAAACATGGAATTGGCACCAGGTTAATATGCAAGTCCCAGCAGATTGAAATGATCCAGAGCTCAAATCCTTGAAGCTCCAGAGCTACCTTGGACAGGCACAGGTCTGTGCAGGCCTGTGAATTGTGGTGTCACACACCTCTGTACCACCATCCCTTCCACAGGGAAAAGAATAACTGCTTGATTTCCTACCTGAAGTTACTGAGTAACTTCTCCACGAGCAACCATCGTCTCCATGTTTTGCTTAATTTGCTATTTCATATTACCCTGGGACATCTGCCAGCTTTACCCCTCTCTTCCTTTCCTTCACTGACACCAGACACCTTTGGAAGGCCACCAACTTGGACTAAGAATTGTATAATGACTAATCTGAAAGGCAATGGGGAGCAGCATATTTCCAGTTTCCTGCACAATGTTATGGGACTGTCCTCAGGAGGAAAAATATTGTCCACAAGTTTTATACCTTTTTATCTGTAAGATCCTAATTGCTTTATTTTGGTGAGTATCATCATTAGTATGAGAATTGTAGGACCTCAGAATTCTAAGTTTTTAAGTGATTTTCTTAAAAAGAAGTCTGGAAAAGTCAGGGTTTTCCCCTTAGTCTAATAGTTGTGCTTCATAAACGTGCCTCTTACCTGCTGTTATTTAACACCCTAGAGAACAAGCCTGCCCCAAATCTGCTGATTTTGATGGAATTTTTCTCTATTAACATCATTGGGTACTGGATAAGACTCAGAGTGGGTGTGGAGACAGGACTGCTATGAAGCAGAAAAAGCAGAAAGTTAAAGAATTTAGGAATGCACTATTTTTGAATGAAATATTAAATGTAGGAAATGTTAGTTAAGAAAGAGAGAACAAAAGGAAAGAGAAAAGAAAATATGAAGAGGTGTCCTGAAGTTAATCAAATAATTACAAAATTACTGAATTCTGAGAAGTAAAAAACTAATGAAGAGACTTATAGTCCTAATTGCCTTAAAGCATTTCATTAAGAAATATAGCTACAGACTATGAACTCTCCATGGTTGCTGGGAGGAGAGGCTGATTTTCCCCAGATGAATAGATGAACTGGGCTTCCATCTGTCAGGTAAGAATGAGCATCAAAGCCCAATCCAGTCATTATTTATACATGTTTTGGGATGTTTTTGTATTAATTCTATGACCTTCCTACGGAAAATGGATTGAGTTTTGCAAAATATGTAGGTCTCTATTTTGCTGACTTTTATATGGAAAACTCGGACAGCTGCATCCCAATATTTGGCCTCTCCATCTCTTTCCCTCATCTACACTTCAGTGGTTTGGCTCACACGGAAGCAAGTCAGCCAAGGAAATGCTCGATGGAGCCCTGATCTGGAGTTAGTTTTCATGCTGACTCTAAGAAAGGATTTCCCAACTGCACTCGCGAGTAAAACAACGGATGAACTAGGTTAATTCCCCTCACTGCCCTTCTTTTTGTCCTCCCTTATTTTTAAGTTCCTTACTTTCCTCCTTTGCCTTCCTCTAGGCCCAGGTGTTTCATTCTTTTGTTTTCAAAAAGGCTTTTCTCTCCCCCAAGTGCAGAGATCTCCTTGTTAATGCGGGTGATCAGTTAAGTTCCCCAGGTCAGGGTAATTCTGGATGTGTTGGCTGAGGCACTCACACTGAAGCTGGGAACAGGATCAGTACTGACTTCACTGGGGGAAGCATTAAATCCTGGGGACAGCTATAGAGGATTTCCATATCTAAAATTTTCCAGTTACTTTGAAACTTTAAATGAGGTTTGGATAACCAAAACTTTCACAGAAAGATATAAAAACACTTTATCCATTCCACCCTCCCCCCCAGATTACTTGAGTAGAAGTACTCTGAGAAAAATTTCAGCTTGGGTAAAGTTAAAATCTGAAAAAGACAAAGAACAAAATAGGTTGTGAAAAATTTTGCTTGAAAACCTTGCCACCTGCAGCTTCAAACCACTGGTCTTTAAAGCAGACTGTTCTGGGTTTTGGAAATCATATGGGAAAAAATGGAAATTAATATTATTAAAAATAAAATATTTTTCCCAATCACTGCATATTACTGAAACAATGTTAATCATGGTTTTGCTGTTGGAACTGTTAAAAATTAGCAGCTGTTATAAAATGGGATACTTTGAAGCTAATTCAATTTTAAATCATAGAATCACGTAATGGTTTGGGTTGGAAGGGATCTTAAAAATCATCTATTTCCAACCCTACAACAGCTTCATCAAGCTCATGCTACTTGAAATGCAGATTCTTTAATTTCACAGAAAAATTTTCTCTTGTATGAAATCAAGCATTGGCATTTTAAAAAGCTATCAAATATTCAAGCCATCACATGCTTTGTGTGAGGAAAAAGCATATTTTTGCTTGCAGAAAAAAACCCCTAACCACAATGGTTTTGGGCTCTGCTCAACGCAGAAACAAAACAGAGATGAGAGAATAAAACCAAGCCAATGATCAAAGTGCACAACATTATAATTTAAAAATCCCTTCAACAAAAGAACATTTATGGGAAATCATTTCCCTTGTTCCTGGGATTCCTAGGCAGCTGGGCAGCCAGGGCACTCTCCCCTCTGGGGCAATGGAAATGCTCAGGTGGATCTTGTTCTGGATCATTGTGTATGTGTAAATAAAGCCACACAACATTGGTGACTTAACCCAATCTTCTAGATTTGGGGAGATGCAGACAGGTGACCAATGTTTCTGCCCTCAAACCTAGCCCAGATTTACCACGCTGGGCCTCATCTTTCATCATATTATAACAAAGACAAGCAAAATACCATGTGGGTTTTTTATATTACATTTAAATACTGATAAATTATCTAAAGTACAAAAGATATGAGTACATTTTGAAGTAGAATTGTGACACCTATCTCAATGTCAAGAGGGCTTTTATTCAGTAAATCAAATGAACCCTATGCACAAACCTTACACACTTACATTGAGTCTGTGTCCTAGGACTAGAAATGTATATTCTCCAGTGTCTTCTCTTTGTCTCCAAGGGCAAGTTTGTCCTGTTCCAGTGGTGAAACATGGTGTGTTTACTAAACAAAAGGCATCTTTCCAGTAGAGTGAACTGTTGAAATCTAGACAGGTATTTCAGGCTTTGCCTGCACTGCTTTCTTCCCTGACAGTTTTGTCTCCTCTAATTGTTTCTTTGACATATTCAAAGCTTCTTTTCTAGGTACTACAGACCAAGGTAAACCCAGAATGGCTATAATTGGCAAAATCTGACAGTAAGAAAAATCTCCCTAAGTTGATCAAGAGGTGTTTTAGCAGATTAACACTCCTGCTAGTGGGTTGCTCAATTAAGCTGTGGGTCTTGGAAGCCTGTGAACCTTGTCAACTTTTCACCCAGACCACAGTACAGAAATATCTGGATGAAATGGCATTGAGCTTACTCACTATGAATATACACAATTGAACACTCACATACCTTCTTAACCTCTCAGGGAAGCTGTTTTCCATTCCTTCTCCTAGACAGACTCCTTACTGATTGATGGTATGTTTCTCCATTCATATTTAACATGTCCATAAATGTTTTGACACCTTGTTCCCAAAGATTTTAATAAAAAAAGCATGCAGAGAACCCACGAGATGAGCTTCTCCACCTTCCTTAATTTTAAGTCATAACTGGAATGTTCCTGAAAATCACTGTATCAAAGCAGCACAGAAGTTCCCCTGCTGCTCAGCCTCAGCTGTCAGCTGCCTCCTGCTCCTCTGATCCATCTCTGCCACTGCTGCTCACAACACCATTTACTGTAACAGTGGCTGTGATATCGTGATATCTTGTTCCATGGATGTTGAACTGAAGATTTTTCTATTTCATAAAAGAATGTATTTCCTTGTAATTATTATTATCAATGAAGATAGACCACCAAATAACCAAAATTTAGTTTTGATTTACATCTGCTAATCATACATAAAAAAGTTAATGTGTATAGTTTTGTATCAATCATGAAGAGCATAAAAATGACTACACATTTTCCTTACAAATTGTTGCTCCATTAAGCCTTTTTACAAGTTTTCCATTTAATTGCCAATACAATTCTTATTTACTAAAAAAGATCTTTTAGTTATTAATTTGCTTGTTACTTTTTAAATGTAAGATTTACATAATTGAGGCTACCAATTTTAAAACAACCTAGCATCTTTCCACTAATCTACTGGAATTAGTGCTATCTCTGCAGTAAATGTTTTAGAGTTTAGTTGACCATTTTTGACCAGTTTGGATGTTTTTAAGAAAAATAATTGTCTTATAATGCTACCAGTTTCTTCTGTTCACAAGAAAGGTTTTGTAGGTTTAATTAGATTTTGCATTTAAAACTGTCAGTCTTACATGTATGTTAAATGTTCTGAATTATGCTAACAGGAGATGTAATTAAATTACTCAAATGAAAACATTTTACATCATAAAATCTGAATCAGAGTAGAAAAGCAGGAAAACATTTTATGCAGGGAAGAGGGCATACTTTGTCAAAAAGTGGAAAAGAAAATAGATCATCTACTCAATAGATCATCTACTCAACTCACATCTTTTTATAAGAAGGTGATATTGCTGAGACAATGTTTGGATGAACAGTATTTGGATGATGAAGTAAACATATTTTTTAATCTTATACTGTGAAACTCAGAGTGATGAACAGAACAGTTTAAAAATGCCTTCCCAAAAGTATTTAGCATGATGAACTCCTAGTTTCATCTTCCACTAATATGATGAAATAAGATTCTTAATTTTATTTAGGTCAAAGATATCAAGATCAGGGATTGTATCTTTTTCTGTATCTGTATTGTGCCTACCACACAGTATTCTAGGAAGCTACAATATTACCTATTACAAAAATATAATTATTAGTTAATAATTTTTATATATACCATATCATTGAATTACTTCTGCCAAGGATTAAGGTTTAAAATCAGCTTTATTGAACTTATTAAGATCCCTGCATCAACCTCCAGTTTCACCATTGCTGTTTCTGGAGATAAGTTTAGAATTCCATAGCAACTAATTAAAAAGTTGCATTATTGATATAGTACATGTCACTTTTTCTACTTGTATTTCTCTAGCTTTTCTTTTTTTTTTTTTCTGGTTTGCTCCTGACCTCCTTTCATTTCTTTTTCCAGTTTATAAATTTTTCCTCTCTTCTTGGCAAGAGGAACAAACTTGTGGCCTGGAGACACTAAAACATACTCTGTAGCCATGGATTTCACATGCCTACCCTCTGTCTGCACTGCATTTCAACTGAAAAACTACACTGAAGGAAATATTTCTGGAAATTTTTATGAACTAAAAGAACTTTACAGCCATTTCTAATTGCCTGGCACTGATACTGAAGGATGAATGGATGTCAGCAGGCAGGACACACCAACAAACCTCTGCCAGCCCTGTTAACACCTGCATGAGCCACTGCAGAGGTTCAGGGGCAGAGCAATCAGGCAAAAAGAAACAGATCAGAGCACAGCTCTGCTTTGCTTTACTATCCACCCTTTTTTTTATATGACTGTGGAACAGAGGGAAAGCAGCCTGAAAGAAAATGCTTTCCCTTTCATTAAACAAACCACTGAATGGCCATTTGTGGACCAAAAGTTTCAGTCTTCCTCACCAGGCCCAGCTTCCTCCCTCCCTCCTTCCTTCCTTCCTTCCTTCCTTCCTTCCTTCCTTCCTTCCTTCCTTCCTTCCTTCCTTCCTTCCTTCCTTCCTTCCTTCCTTCCTTCCTTCCTTTCCTTCCTTTCCTTCCTCCCACCCAGCATGGTGGTGCTACAGCACATGAGCACCCAGCAGTAGGAGCTGCAGTTGCTTCCCATCATCCATTAACGGATCAGAAGTTCCCCATTTCTCGAATGGAACTCTACATTCAGGTGGATGGCTGTATCCCTATGGATTGAGTAAGGAATTGCTATTTCTTTGTGACAGTGCAGTGGTAAGGAAAGCAGTCCCTGACAATCTGATGTGATATATAGGGTATGGTTCTCCATTTTTAGATTTTATGATTCCCATCTACTCTTTAGAATTCCTAATTTCTTCCAACAAAACTGCCACAGGATGCCCAGTACAGTACTTGTCATGGATCAAAGATCTTCAACCCAATCCTGCCTATTAGAGATGCATGAAGACATCAAATTACTGTCCTGCTAATATTTATTTGGAGATTTCCTCCTTTCTTTGCCTTTCATATTAGATTTCATGACAATCTAGGCACTAAACAGCCAGTCACTGAAATTCAAAGTGAGACCCCTGTTCTGCAGGTTTTGAAGCATTGTTCACACATCACCACAGATGTTTTAGATTTTTGTATTTTGCAGGATTAGTCAAGACACCTCTACAATGTGGCAGAAGGATACAATTATATTGCAAATGGCCATGAGTACAGATGTATATGAATACTAATGCAGGGTGCTCCAGAAGGAGGAGGTAATGTTAACGTCAGCATTTACTACACAATAAGGAATACTTTTCAATCTTCTTCCTCAGCTGTGTGGACTCAGAAGATAATGGCTGATTACACTTCCTGAACATTACAAAGTTCCTATCCACTAATAATCTAGAAAACCTAACATTCATATTTCCTTACTATTTGCTTTAATTTATAGCTTTGTGCTAACTCATTAAACAAATGGGATGATGCCTAAATTCAGAAGAAACTTACTGCATGTTCCTCTGCAGAAATGTTGAGGCTGTGTTGTTCCAAGCAAGATTGTCAGTCTTTTGGGAATCAGTTTTTTTCAAGGCTAGAAGAAGCACTTTAATTTCACAGAGCCAGCATTATGTACCAGATCAGGGGACTACCACCTCTCCAGTCCTTCCACCTTGGTAAATTCCTCCAGTGCTCTCTCCAGCTTTGTCAGAAGCAGCAATCTGAGGTTAGAAACATTGCCTTGTTCTTGTCACACCACCTCTACAAATGAATTAATAAAACAAGCAGCTGGGTTGAATTTTTTCCCTGATAAGCCACACCATCCTCTTTGCATCTGCTGCCCAGCTGAACAAGCTGCAGTGGTGTATGGTACACACTGTCAGCTTGAGCCCTGCCCAGGAATAGGTTTCCTTCCCAATGGGGCAGGACCACTTTTATTCCAGGACATCCTGCATCCCTCCTAAATCTCTTCTTTGAAAGAAGGCTGAAAACTCATCTCAAATTTTACCCACAGATTTCTCTACCTTCTTTCCATTCCTGGTAACTTTCACAGAGCAAATAACTGCCTTGCTAACTTCAGTGAATAGCTGCACTGAATTTATTTTCAACTTAGAAGTACATGTATCTTATGTTATCAAGGAAAAAGTATGAGAGGGGAAAAAAATGTTAGTAGAATTCATATTCATGTTCCATTTCCACAAAGGAGAAAACAGAGGGAGTCTGCCCTGGAAACCTTTTAGAAGGACCAAACCAGAAACATGGGAAGAGGGCATGAACTGTGTTAAAGCACTCTCCATGACCATGCCCCTGAATTTGATTTAGAAAAAACAGTATGCTGATCTAAATAGACTTTTTCTCCTATAGGGATATCGGTAAGAAAACCTGGATAGAATTTAGAGAAACACAGAAAATAGCCTAAAGATAGTTGACAAGGAATATTGCAAGTATTAAATTATTTGAGCTTGGCTAAAGAATGACACAATAATATTTTCAGTTCACAAGCATTTTTAAACTTTATTTTTAAATGCTGTTTTCACGATGAAGTGAAGCTAATATGTGGACCACTCCTTTTAATACAGTATCTCTCTGGCAACCAGAGCAGCAAAAACAGAAAAGAGATTAAATGACCAATCATTCCTTCCATCTCTCATGTCTTCGATTTCTTTGCTGGATGGCTGATAAAGTACTCGGACTCTGTGGCTCCTGTGGGTGAAGCCCAGTGCAGTGTTTCCTTTGGCAAGACTCGGTGTGTGCAGTTAGATGTTAGCTGTGCTGCTATCACATGGCTTTCTGAGGGAGAAAAAAACCTCTCAGGAGTGCCAGCAATAAAGGCTTGGCTATCACAGGGCCAACATTGCAGTTTCCCTAGGAGTATTTTTAAGCCCTAAGTTGCAAAAACATCAAGGAGATTTTGGGAAGATCAGACAAGTGGTCCAGGTACTATGGAAGGGAACAGTTCCCTGGAAGGGCATCTAGCTTGCCAGCCCAAAATGAGTTACTCACAGCAATGCAGGAACTCAGAACAGATGATGGAGAAGATGCAAATGTGTTACTGACTGAGAAAAATGATAGATCCTCAAAATCATATATCTGAACTGAAAAGTATAGTCTTCAAAATTATTCCAGCTAAAAGAAGGAACACCTTCTGCCAGGCATGTCACTGATGCAACCCTCTTTATGTGTACTCAGTGTCCCTGCCCTCTCTCAGTCAGAGAGAGGGGGGTTGTCAGACACTCTCCAGATCCCTCAGACTGTGCAGGGGTCCCTCTGCCTCCGCAGGGAATGTATTGCTCTTGCACCTCTCTGTCTTTTCTGGCTACTCACTTGCTCTATGAGCAGAAGCTAGTTTTAACCTTAAAAACTGAAATTATAGGAATTACTTCTGAGACTGCCTTTATACCCACAGTGCAAAGGAACAACAGAGACTATAAAAACTACTCAATCTAAGAGGGTCCAGTTTATTTGTATTTCATTTATTTCCCTCACCTCGTGTTCTCAGAAGTTTAACGTTTCTAATTCAGAGCTCTCCTAGTTCAAAAGCCTCTGGAGCTGCTTATTCTCAGGACAACTTCTTTCTTATTCAGTTATGACCAAAGAAAACATGACCAAAGCATACTGGAAAATGAAATGAAAACTATAAAATCTGTTCTCAGTACTTATGGTCACATTATTCAGCATTTGGCAGAGACCAATGAGGATATGGGAAATAGGCACAAAAAACAGCCCTAAATTTGGTAACAATACTTACTTGAAAATATTTGGAACTATCAATCAGCTGAATTAGGATCTGATCAGCCACATCCCTTTATGTCACACATGCTCTGAAAAATGGCTATTCTTTAGTGAAGGAAAGAAAAATATGGAAATCCCGCTCAGCTGAACTAATTTTCTGATTGCAGAACACCCATTTTAGTACCATTAGGTTCTTCAGTCTGTCAGCATTTTTTTCCTGCCTGTGCTCAAACAGATAAGCCTTATTCTCAAAAGCAGTCCATGAGGGAACTCTTTAACAGCTGTTTCATCCAGGAAACCCCACACATTCCACATGTATCTCTTACTGAAGCTCTTGAAGGAGAAATTAGGTGACACATTCCTCAAGGACCTTGTTGGCCTTCTGAAATATGGTTCACTTGGTGAATAAAGAAAGGAAAACATCCCTGATTCTGTTTATCCGTTATGATCTCAGCTGGTAAAATGGGCCCATCTTAGATCCTCAGTAATGTTAATCTGGTAATTTCAGAACAAAACATAATTATATATTTCAGGTTAAGAAATCTTAAAATCAAAATAAATAAACAAAAAAAGACTATTTCATTTCTTTTGCAAATAACTATTAATGTTAGACAGTGAGCTTCTACTCTAAACCAATTTGTAAGTGCCAACATCACAGCAGAAGATGGAGGCTAAGAAGAAGAAAGAGAAAGGCTGGACACACTTAGTTCCTTCTATCTTGCCTCTTGAATCTCCATACTAAAAACCCTAAAATCTACTTTTCTACCTTGTGATAACTTCACTAGTATTCTACTTGAACAGTTGTGGCTTGCTGATCTTCATACAAGGTTAGTAACTTGCTCCACGGGTCATAATCAAAACCACAGACATTTTGGGCTCTGTACCAGGGTCTCTGAGACCCCTGGCAGGGGTCTTGGCTGCTCAGGACAGCCAGAGGGATGTCCTGGGTTCTGACAGACCATCACACAAAATACTGTAAAAATTAAAAACTAGTAGAATTCTTCCACTGGCAAAAGGATAATACATATTTAATCTCATCTCAAAAGCACAGCCATGACTAAGTCTGTTGGAATAATTCTGATAATGACATTAAAAATAATTAGAACTTAATCCTTCTTTAAATAATGTCAGGGTTAGCAGAAGTAATCACTAAATAAACCAGCTGCTTTCCTGGAATGTCTGTCTCAGGTGAAGCAGGATGTCTTTTGAAGAGGGAAGACCCTGGGTGCGGTGCATGCCCTACGGGGAAAATTCACCGGCCTGGTTTGCTCAGTAAGGACATCCCCGCCCGTATTGGTCCCAGTGCCAGCAGCACCTTTGGTGTCCCTGTCACAGCACACAGGACAGGATCACCAGTGGCTCGGCTCTGCTGTCCCCGAGCCGTGCCCGGGCCCATCGCCGCTGTCCTTCAGCACCAGGAGCGGCAGCGCGGCCCCGAGCGAGCAGGGAGCGGGGGTGGGAGAGGGCAGAGCCCGACACCTTCCCAGGGAGGGCCAGGCCAGGAGGAGAACTTCCCGTGCTTATCCCTGGCTTCTCCTGCCAAATCCACACCCCCACCGTGACGGGGGTGCTGCGGAATAAACAACTTAGTCACACCCACACTGTGATAAAACTTGTTAGTTGCTCAGTGGCAAGGACATTTCCACATGTAGCTCATGTGCAATATTAATAACGCCAACAGATGTTAGGAATTTGCAGCTGTCAGCTGCGGCTGGAAAGGGATTGCTAAAAATCAAAACCTGCAAAATTTTCTAGAAAAATACTGTCATTTATGAGGTAGACTACCAGAGAGAGCATTATTTATGAAACAATGCAGGACAAGTGCTGAATTATCCACCTTATGTTTGTATCAGTAAAACATGGTAGGACAGAAGGAGAAAGAGAAGAATATGATATTTATTACAATTTTACTCTAAAAATAGCATTGCCTGCCATACACAAAGAATGGAAGATAATTTTGTGGAGCTCCATGTTGTGAAGCAGTGACTTTCACAGGCAGCTGGCTTTAAAAAGAGGGATATCACTATGAATGCTTGAATTTTTGTAATGGTTTATATATATCCTGACACCTATGGACAGTTATAGGATCAACCACCAGAAACCCTCTTATATTTGAACCAGTTTTATTTGTAACTCTGTTTCCAGTCTTTTAGATACAGCTTTTTCCTGCATTTTGCCAGTGCAGAAAAACCTTTAAGTATATTCTTAATCCTGGGATTCTGCTGCTGGGCTCTGTTCCTGAACTTACACCTCTCAACAGTGTTCTCCAGTTGTGTTTCCCTGCAGAGCAAAGAACAGAGGTTAATTTCTTTACATCTTAGGAGGGATTACTCTTTGCAACAGCTACAGCCAAGGTGGCAAACCAAATATTAACTTACTTAAGTGCAGTTATTTTAAAAAAGCAAACACAGAGAAACTAAAATATTTATTTGAACTTACTAATTTTGTATCATGAATAAATGCTATTCATTGCCAGTTGAGCCAGCATGAAACCCCTCCACTGATCATTATGTTGCTCTATGAGAAGTAACAAAGGCTACTTTCATATGATAAGAACTGTATGGCACACTTTAAAAGTTATAAGACAAGTACAAACAAAAAGATTCACAGTTAGGAAAATAAACCAGCATCTGAGAACTGGTAGTTCAATGGACTCCAAATTATGCATGGAGGAAGTGAAATATCCAGGGAAATACATTTGGTCCTATTGTACTAAAATGTAGCATAATCTCATTCTCATAACTGGTATTTCATAAAAAAATAGAGCTTAATAAATCTATTTAACAAATACAGCTTTAATAAATCTATTAAACACATGTAAAAGAGGAAGGGTTTTTTCCAAATTAAGTATGCTGACAAATATTTTTTTCATTTCTTTGACTTATTCTGCAGTTTTATATGGTGAAACCTTTTTTTCGACACCAGAAGATATTTAAGAATGGTGTGAAGTAATTTCATTGAAAGCTGAGGAAACTTTCAGTGACTGTCAATGATTACAGGCACTGGAAACCTCTGCAGATTCACAAACAGTGAAATGGGTAAAAACAAGTCTTGTATGTGCCCTCTGGCGTATGGGCTTGCTTCTGGGAAAACTACAGAAACAGCCTTGCTTCTTTTCAGTAAATCTTCATGCCTGGCCAAGAGCACTGGTTATTCTGTTCACAAGCAAGGTGCTGTAAAAACTGGCTGCACTGACTGCCTAAGCCAGAGATGAGGAAAAGAATCAAGGGGGGAAAAAATGAGACAAGGAAGGCAAAATGGCCTGTTAGGCAGTGGACGACTTAAACAACCTCAAACTCATACCCAAGCTGCTAATAACGTTTGAACAATCCAATTGTCCCCTTGGCTGGTCATGCTGTTTGTGCCTGAGAAAATAAAGGACCAGTACACATCCAGAGATCACATGTTCCTGCACCAGTGAAGTCTGCTTTCCCCAGAATGCCAGGTTTTCCCAGAAACCCTGCTGTTGCCACTCAGCATCAAGAAAGCAATGGTCACATTTGTCCAAATCAAAACTTCTGTCTTGCCATTTTTGGTGTTATGTTCTGCTTTGGTATAGAGCTACAGTAGCCTTGTAAATTCATGAGTACCACTTGTGTCATGTCTTAAACTTAAAAGACATCTTGTTTTCACTAGTCTGTTGACAAGTTTTGTTTACTTTTCAAATATTTTCTCTTTAACAAGCCATAACAGAATCCAGTGTATATTATCTGTCTCCGACAACTAAGGATAAAGTATTTCTGTATCCTAGCAAGGCCCAAGGAGGCCTGCCTTAGGCAGAAGGCAATTCCTGATGAGTAAAACACGTTAACAGATCTAGTCTCCTTACACTTGGCCTTAAATCTGTCCTGCACATGCTAAAATAACAGCACAGAGCACTGGAGCTACTTCTACAAAGCATTCCTGAGGCCAGGCCTGTTGGCTCTGTATCCCCTGCGGTTGCACACACCATGTAGGCACTGGATAGTCTGTGACCACTCACACGCACCGCGCTGCACAGAGCAGGGAGGACTCCCTACGCAGCATCTGTTTCCCATCAGCTGATACACCTGCACCTCTCCAGTAAAGAGCAGTGCCCGCGACTTGAAATTGAAGAGTTCAGTGCCCACCAAGCTCAAAACACTTCAAAGCCGGGGCCAGGAGCAGAATAGCCCCGAGAGGCGTTTGGCTTTGGGGTGGCTGCTGCCCAGCGCCAAGCACTGCCAGGCCAGGCTGGCGGTGCCAGAGACCGCGGAGCAGCCGCGGAGCTGCGAGGCAGCACCGAGCCCCCGGCGTGCGGCCCGGGGATGGACGCTGCGGGCACACGGGACGGGACGGGGCCCGTAGGGACCGGCTGAGGGCGGCAACCCCGTCGGGGGTAGCACTGAGCCAGCCCTACCTCCGGGCAGGGGCCGGCTCTGCCCCCGGGGCTCCGCTCCCCGCTCCGTGCACCGCCCCCGGCAAAGGGGTCGCGCCCGGCGCCGGGCAGGGCAGGGCAGCGGCTCGGCGCCGCCGGGGCAGGTGGCGGAGGGAGCGGGGGGAGCGGAGGGCCCGGCCGGGCTCCAGCTCCCCCGCTCCAGCTCCCCGCCTCCGGCCCGCGGTGCCCGCCGTGCGGGGGTGGTGGCGGAGGGGGGTCCCCGGCCGCCTCTATAAAAGCGGCTGCGATGGCTCTGCCGGCAGAGCCGAGCGGGCGGCGGGCAGGCGGCGGCCGGGACCATGGCGACGGGCGGCGGGCAGGACCTGCCCGCCTCCTCCTCCTCCTCCTCCTGCTGCTGCTGCTCCCGCCGTGCGAGGCAAGTGCGGGGGCCCCCGGCGGGGCCGGCGGCCGGGGAGAACGGGCGGCCGGTCCGGCCCCGTGACCCGGCCCCCGGGGCCGCTCTGTCCCCGCAGGTGAGCGGCCGGGAGCCGGCGTGTCCCCGTCCGTGCGGGCGCTGCCCGGCCGAGCCGCCGCGCTGCGCCCCGGGCGTGCCCGCCGTGCTGGACGGCTGCTCCTGCTGCCTGGTGTGCGCCCGGCAGCGCGGCGAGCAATGCTCCGCGCTGCTGCCCTGCGACCAGAGCAGCGGCCTCTACTGCGACCGCGGCCCCGAGGACGGCGCGGCCGCCGGCATCTGCATGGGTAGGTGGCGGCGGCCGGGAGACTCTCCCGGGCCCGGCCCGCCGCGGGTGTCGCTGCCCCGCGGTTCTGTTCTCACGCCCGCCCTCCGGGGCAGCGGCCGAGCCTCAGCACCACCGGCGCTGCCCCCGATGCTGCGGGAAGTGCCCGAGCGGCCGCCCAGGGGCTGGGAGGGCCGGGGACTGTCCCAGCGCCCTCTGCCTCTGCGAAATGCCTCCCCTTTTCCCACTAGTGCTGGAGGGCGACAACTGCGTGTTCGATGGGATGATTTATCGCGATGGGGAGACGTTCCAGCCCAGCTGCAAGTACCAGTGCACCTGCCGCGACGGCCAGATCGGCTGCCTGCCCCGCTGCAACCTGGACCTGCTGCTCCCCGGCCCCGACTGCCCCTTCCCCAGAAAAGTCGAAGTCCCTGGAGAGTGCTGTGAGAAGTGGGTCTGCGACCCTGATGATGAAGTGATTTTGGGAGGTTTTGCTATGGCTGGTAAGGAAACTAAAATAAGTTATTATAGTCATTGTGAGCAGGAGGTGATATCATTGTGAAAATATCTCCAGGATTGCCAGATCTATGGCTCATTGCTTGTGCCTTTTCTGACATAGCGTGACCAGTATACCAGTGGTTATGAATAAAGGCAGAGCTCATCAGGTAAAAGAAAGATTCGGAGGATGAATATGCATGGCAATTTTAAAAGTTAATTAATGTAGTTGCCAATTTTTAAATTTCTGTTTATGTGGTACACAGTAGTTCTGTGACCAGAAGCAAACAAGGACAAGGTCCTAATCCTCCAAACATTCCCATACCAAGGGGAAAAAAAAAAAAAGAAAGACGCAGTCTTGCTAGTTGCTCTGCAAGAATATGTTACAACTTATATTGTTACAACTTATAACATGTAGACTACGACAGTTTAGTGTACAAGAGACTTTCTCCCCACTGAATTCTGCAGCTCTTACAAGTGGTCAGCATGGTAGCTACGATGCCAGTGAATTCCAGCCTGTCTGTGATAGAGTGCTCATGTTTATTGATGGCATTAAAAACATTACAGAGTACTTGTAGAGGCAGTGGTTGTAAACACAGTGAATGGATTTGTAAGAAAACCCAAACCATTGCAAAGTGCAGAACTCAGGCTTTTAAAAAAGGTAGGTAAAATTTTCCCCCTTTTCAGTTTTTCCCCATCTTCATTTTTTTGTACTGAATTATGTATATGTTCCCCTTTAAATGATACTCTTAGTTCAACATGAATTTTCATAACTTTCTTCTGAGAGTGGAGGGCACTGCATTCTCTTCCAGTCACTGCTCTTTATGATCTTGGGCAGTTAGTTATGCCAAAACTCAGCTAATCCATTTTAAAAACAAGTGAGAAAGGATTGAGGAAGAAAAGCTGGAGTAGCTTTTCAGTGTGCTATGAAGTGTTAATTGTAAAGCATATAAGGTGTAAACAAAAGGTTTGACACTTCTCTATTACCTTTCCTTTCCTTTGATTTGTCTGATGGTGACAGGCTAATCCATAAGATGCCTACAGATGAATTGTCTGCATTCTTTCAGCAATGGCCATCCCTCTTGGGAGGCCACCTTTTTTTGGATCTTTGCCATTCAAAAGGCAGGAAGGTTGTAGAGGAGCTTAGCAGTAAGAGCTGTGACTGATGGCTCAGTTGTGTTGTCTGCTCCTGTTTGCTCCTGTGCTAATCAGCGAACCAAACCATTCAGCAATACTTGCATAGTGCCAGGAGGGCAGGATGGTGGTCAGACGTGACCATGGCTTTAAGTACCTGTGATAGCGCCTGAAAATGGCTTCCCTCCTGCCTCCTCACCATCACCCTGGCTGCAGGCAGTCAATAATTGACAAGATGGGGTGACTTTATGACTCTAAGGAGTAAAAGGACATTCATTCCATGCTGTTTATTAGTTTAGATAAAAAAGTCATACCTAATATAATTATTTTTATGACATAGTTTAGAACAGATTTGTGACATATTTCCATTAGAAAGAATGAAGAATAAAAATCTGTTAGGGTTCTAAATGGTTTAAAGTCAGCAGTAATTCTTCCAGCTATGGACTTGAGTGAACAGAATCTAAATGCTTTGCTGATTACATTGATATGCATCTTTCTGGTTTGAAGCTTTTTTTTAAGATGTAGGAAGTTGCTACTCAAGATTCCTAAAAATACAGCTTTTAAAATTCCTAAATCCTGGCAAAAGCATGGATTTTGGATCTTGTTTGTCTCACATGTTCCTTCCCAGGTACGACAGATCTCAATTAGATAGTGAGGTTTCATGTGAGTTTTTCTTGTAATAAATCTCTGTGGGGTTTTTTCTCCAGCCTACAGGCAAGAAGCCACACTCGGGATTGTGTCAGATTCAAGTGCCAACTGTATTGAGCAGACAACAGAATGGAGTGCTTGTTCCACAAGCTGTGGAATGGGATTTTCCACCCGTGTTACCAACAGGAATCAGCAGTGTGAGATGGTGAAGCAGACACGGCTTTGCATGATAAGACCTTGTGAAAATGACGAATCATCTGATAAGGTAATCTGCAGAGAGGGAGGCAAGGTAGCTCTTCAGCTCTAATTCCAAGGTTGCAGTATTAGGGTCTACAATGGTCCACATGTAGCTGTACATAAATACACCTTTTAGCACGAGTGCAGCAAGTTGAGTGGGTTTGGTAAAGCATTAGACTTGCTGTGTTTGCTCAGTATCTTTGTGCTGCACCTCCAGTGGGTCAAGGGAGGTGATTCTGCCCCTCTGCTCCACTCTGGTGACAGCCCCCCAGATCACTGTGTCCAGCTCTGGGGCCCTCAGGAAAGACATGGACTTACTGGAGTTAATCCAGAGGAGGACCACCGAGGACTGGAGCACCTCCCCTATCAGGTAAAGCTGAGAGAGTTGGAGTTGTTTAATTTGGAGGAGAGGAGGCTTTGGGGAGACTCTACAGCCCCTTGCAGTCCTTAAAGGGGGCCTATGAGAAGGGTGGGAACAGACTTCCAGTAGGGCCTATTGTGGTAGGACAAGGACTAATAGTTTTAAACTAAAACAGGTAGATTCAGACTAGATATAAGGAAGAAATTTTGTACCATGAGGGTGGTGAGACACTGGAACAGGTTGCCCAGGAAGGTGGTCAATGCTGCATTCCCAAAAATGTTCAACATCAAACTGGACAGTGCTCTCAACAACTGGATCTAGTGGAAGATGTCCCAGCTCATTACAGGGGGGTTGGATGGGAAAACCTTTAAAGGTCCTTTTCAACCCAAACTGGTCTATGATTCTATGATAATTAAATTCACCCCAAACAGATCCCATGTATTGCATATGCAGCTTGACAGTTCACACAGTCTAACTTCTCCCACAAATGCAACTGTACCACCTGTACCCTGTACATCAGAGTTTCTTCAGTGATACAGAATGGATATATCAGATTTCTAGTGTGTGACCATCTGGAACAGCAGAGAAATGTGTGAAAGGTCTGCTTGATAAACTAAACGTTATCTTAATCCTTATGATGTTTGGTTTTTTTTTCCCCAAAGCAGACCCAATACTGACATTTCTGATGTAAAAAAAAGTGTATATAAGAGAGAAGACTTTTATACTTCTATGCATTATGCAAGTGTTTCTATTAGGGAAAATAACATGTAAGATGTAGGGAGAAAAACAGGTAAGAGGTCCATCAACATATGTAGTGTTCTGAGTGTTGGAAAACATTTCTAAGGCCTTTGCTGAACAGTCTCTGCAGTTCTAAATACTGTGTTTTGTAAAGGAGATGGAACATGTGGGAGGAGTTGAGGAGATTAACAAGAATGATCAGAGATCTAGAAAACATGTTCGTCTAGGGAAGACCAGATAGAACTGGACTTCTTCTGAATGCAAGGGAAGAGAGATTTTTTTCTCCTAATTGTATTCAGATATTGCAGCCTGTTTTGAGTGCATGGAGGATATAACAAAAAATGGAGAGTTTAGACTGCATAAAATTAAGACATGAGTGAAAATGTACTAGGCAGTAAGAACAGTGAACTCTTGGGGTTGTCTGGGGCAGATATGGAGTCTCTGTCACTGAAGACTTCCAAGAACAAGTTAGTCAATCATTTGTTAAAAATATCATGTCTAGAGCTGGTTGTGCCTTGAGTCACAGGAATGGGGGATGACTTTTGCAGTTCATTTTACCCCCTTTTTTCCCCCTGAACCTAGTCCTGTAACTTGCTCATTTGACTTGCTGATTCTGTGATGGAACTACACTAGCCTGAGAAGTTTTTCAGTATAGTTTTTTAATGAAGGTAGACTGGGCTTTTCTCGGATGACAAGAGTGGATTTTAATTATTTGTCTTTCATTACTGGTCCAGTATCGTGCTGGTGGCGAAGAACAGATCTTGCAGGTGTCACCTGTAGGTAACTACTGTATGGAGGGGCTTGACAGCTGGCCTGCAAGCAAAGCTGAGTTAACAGAAGAAATAACCACTGATGATTTTTGAGTATATCTATAGCAAGGAAGGAGACAAGGCCATCAGCATGAAAACAAATTAGAAAAGATACATGAAAATTTTTATAAGCTAGACTATGTGCATAAGTAGATGTGTATACGTGCCTTTTTAAATTTTTGTAAAACTTTTCCCAATTATATTGAGACTAATTGCTTTGCACCAATGCATATAATAAGTTATTGTGATGTAGTTGACTTAAAATCGTGCTTTGTTAAAAATATATAAGCTAGAAAACATGCAGAATAAGAAACTATTTTCTTCTTAAACCCTAATCACATTTCTGTGTCATGTCTGACCTAACAATGACACTACTGAAGCAGTTTCAGAGTCATCTTGCTGTTGAATGAATAAAGACAACAAGTTTAAATTTTCAGAGTAGGCCTGTATCTCTGCATGTCAGCTGTTAAATGCTGTCCCTATGCAGTGATGTATCTGTTGTCTCCATCTTTCTCCCAGAAAGGGAAGAGGTGTGTCCGCACGAAGAAGGCCGCGAGAGCCATTCGCTACGAGTACCGGAACTGCTCGAGCGTGCAGACGTACCGGCCGCGCTTCTGTGGGCTCTGCGGCGACGGGCGCTGCTGCACCCCGCACAGCACCAAAACCATCCACGTCCACTTCCGCTGTCCCCAGGGCACCCTCCTCAAAAAGCCAATGATGCTCATCAACACCTGTGTCTGTCACAGCAACTGTCCTCAGGGTAACATGGTTTTCTTCCAGCCGTTGGACCCCACGTCGAGTGAAGCAAAATTATGAAAAGCATGAATTAGATGGCAAGGAAAGTATAAGCAGTTTATACAAGACTTGACCCACAATCAGGTGAATGTAACAATCGCATATATGAAACTTCTAAAATATTTTTCAGAATGGTCTTTCAAACTAGGTGCTTTTTTTTTCCCCCATAGTTTATTAAATACCTCATTTTCCATTTGCCCCCTCCAAATGTCTTTTATTCACTTGAAGGAAATTTTGTACCTTGGACAGAGCCCTCTTTTTATCTTGATGGTGGCATAAAGATTACAAAGCCAACAGCTAGACTTTCCCCTTGAGTTAAGGGGATCATGCAGCAATTTTCAGTGGGTGTAAGACTGGGCTTCTTGAGAGTAAATGTATTCCTTGAGGAATACATGATACTGCATCACATAAGCTTCCAGGCTATTAACTTCACTTTCCATACTGCATATAAACACTCCAGCAGTGTTCTTTTTTCCTTTTAATGAAACTCTGTTTTTTGATGACAGTAAAAATCTTACTGATGGAAGTGTTACATTCTTGTGGCTTATAAAGTACCTTCTGTCAATACCTCTGGCTCTGAGGATTAAGATTGCACATAGCCCTGGAAATGACATAGGGTAAGATCTCTTATCCTGAAGCACAACAGGTTGATAGCTGACAGCAATTAAATTTTTCTTTGGTAACTTCACTAGCAGTCTAATCCAAAACCATCTGAAGTCAGCGTTGGATAAGAATTTGATTCTAATCCATGTGTGTCTGTAGATATAACTATCTGTATGCAAAAATAATATATCTGTAAATTCCTCTAAAATACTAACTGTATCATTTGGTGCTTCATTTCTTAGAAAGGTGTATATGTAAATAGAAACTGTACATATTGTAATATAACTTTACTAAGTAAATAAACTTTATGCGATTCAAAATATTTTCCTAAAGTTGTCTTTCTTAAACCACCAGCCTTTAACAGCTAAAAGGAATGGGAAGAAAAAAGGGTCTGCAGACTCCTAAAAACAAAAGATGATTTCTTGTGTTCATGTACCTCATCCTAATTGCTGCCTTAAAAGTCATGCAGTGCCTTGCTACAAGGAAGGACAAATAATTTGTGGGGTACATATTAGAAAGGAGTTTTTTTTCAAAGTTAGCCTGGGAGATAGGATGATGTAACTAAGGTTTGTGTGTCTTGAAATATAGTGGTGGTGGTGAGGAATAATTACATGATTCAGAGTTTACATTTGGGTCTAAACAACTAACAAAGTATTTCATTGGGTGGTGCAACACCTCAGTCTCAAAAAATTAGCCTGTGACTGTGTTTGTGTTAGGTACTCTATGGCAATACTCTCAAAAAGTTAGAGCCTGAGGGTGGCAGTCTCATGCATGTTAAATCATGTATGTAGCAGGATTGTGCTATTGTGGAGACATTCAGCTGCTTTAACTGTGAGACTCAGTTTAGCCAGTGTGTCTGTCAGTGACAGCAGAGTTGTACTTATCCACAGCTGTTCTATAACTATGTGGTAGGAAACAACTCTGTTTTGAGGAAAAAAGGCAGAAAGCCAATTCTTAACATATTTTGGCCTAGTGTTCTACTCCTCTAAAGGAGCTATCAAACTCTGGTTTGGCAATTCCTGATACACGGGGTGGAATTCAGTTGAAGGTTAAGACTCCTCATTTTAGCCAGTGAAGCCTAAGGTAAAGATAACTATGGGCAAGCATCAACAGCTGATAGGTTTTTAGTAACTTTTAAGTTATCCTTGAAATTTTGAGGCCCTGGTGCTGATTCAGTTAAGCTTTAGATATATTGGGTCATCACCTGGGCTCTTTGATGTCTTTCTCGACTAACTGCACCAATGATTAATTTCTCTGTAGTCATTGCTATTGTTATCAACACATTCCTATCTGCCTTATGCATTCCAAGCAGCTGGAACAAGACTGTGTTTGTGCATACATACAACGCTTCCTGCCCTTGCACGATTTTGTTCCTTATCATAGAATCATGGAATAGTTTGGGTTGGAGGGGACCTTTAAGGGTCATCTAGTCCAACCCCTCTCAAAGTGAGCAGGGACATCTCCCAGTGCTTCAGATTGCTCAGAGTCCTGTAAACTGACACTGAATGTTTCCAGGGATGGGGATCTACACTTCCCTGGGCAACCTGTTCCAGTGTCTCACTACCCCCATTAAACAAAATTGCTTCCTTATATCTAGTTTGAATCTATCTCTTTTAGCTTAAAACTCCTCTCTCTCTGCCTTTCCTCAGAGAAGTACTCCATCCTTCTGAGCAGTTTTGTGGCTCTCCCCTGGACCTGGTCCAAAAGGTCCCTATTTTCTAATGTAATACCTTTTGTGCTAGGAAATGCCAGGACCAAGACAGGACATGGCCAGGACTTCTCAAAGCAGCTAGAAGTGATTAAGGAGTAGATCAGAATCCAGGAGAGATGGAAAAAGAGGTTTTTTTAAAACCACTTTCACTCCATATCTCCTCCCACTTCCCTCTCCACCCCAAAAATCAGGCTGGTTTGTGCAATGCTTCTCTAATATAATGCAAGCTATCAAGTATTTCTCAGGGTCATCTTGCAAATTACAGACACCTTGGTTTGCAAGAGATGCATCAACTACTGAGCAATGCAGCAATAATGTCTGGACAAATTTAAACAAGTTTTGGATTAATAAAACCCAGCTAATTCTGAGCCAGATGTAATTAGAGAGGAATGCAGTCAACTACTGACTTCCTATGAAGTAAAATTGTTCACTCACTTCGACCGTTCCTCTATTCCATCCACACCCAAAGTTACTTATACTTGTGCATCAGCTCATCACTGCTGCATTGCTTCTCCTCTATCCTTCTGTTTTCTCTTAATATTATCCAGATTTTTATGTCATTCCTTAAGTTTTACTTTTATTGGATCATACAAACAAAGTACAGGCACCAGGCAGAAGCAGTTCAATAAGCAGCTTCCACTTTGCAGACAAGTTAAAAAGCTCCTCTGGGATATAAACCCACCACCCTCTGTACATTAAGGTCATCCACTACTCTTAAGTTTGTGGGTTTTTTCCCACTACAAAGACAGGAGTTTTATTTCTGATGTTTTTGAAGAGACATAAATGCAGCTTCCTGCTGGGACTCTTGTGGATGGTCCATCCCTTCCTTTGGAAAGGGAATGTGTGCACTATGGTGTATGAGTTCAAGAGCAACTTGAGTAACTCCTTTCGCCTATACTGTTTTCCCAGCACTTTAAACTGCAGTCTGCACTTCAGTAAACCAGTGCCAAAATGCCCCCATAACCTTTCTTTAACCTTTCTGTCTTTAACCCATTTTGTGAAAAGGCAATTGCATTGTTATGAGCACTGCAATCTCCACAAAAGAGAAGCGTTTTGGTGTTCAGATCCTTGTTAGACATCTTTATAATTAACAGCAATTATCTTTTGGAAGGAACCACAAATGTTTCCTTTGGACAAGATGAGACAAAGATCTGATCCAGTCTTTTAGACCATATACAAATACCAATTCAGTGGCCATTTTTACCCCAGCTCAATTGATACAGCTTTTCATCTGCTCTCAGTTTGGTTGTACACATTTAGATTTGTTTTACTTTAATATCAGTTACTACCTCAATCTCTGGGCTAATTTCAACCTGCTCCTGCCCAGGATTCATATGAGAGTATTTCAGGGAACATCACTCAGAGTTCCAAGGATGAGCCCATACAGCAATGCGTACTGAGTATGTGCTGATGAAACAAGCACAAAACATGCTGGTCAATTTGGTCATCCCAAGTTCTCTGAACAAATGCACCTTTCCTTTGCTACTACCAGTGAAGGACTACCCCAAAAATAAGTCACTTAACAGGTTTTGCTGTTAACAACTGGTAGGCTAACTACAGCTTCAATAACAAATGTTGATGATACCCAGTGTTACACCCACAGCACAGGTACCCTGAGATGTTTATAGCCACTTCCAGGACTCTTTCATCTCTAGGGCTTCATCAAAGCAGCATACTTCTTGCATTTAATCTGCTTCAAATTTCTCTAGGGCAGCAATCAAAGAGGCTAAAAGTATATTTTTTTTTTGCCTTCATGGACTACATAAGGAGACCAGCTGACAGCCTGCTCACTGATACCTGACATTGGAGTGAAAACCTCAAAATGAGTAGAATTCTACAATTGATCATGGCCTTTCTGTTTTCCAGTATAACTCCAGAAGCAGAATAATATATCATAAAATCTTCAGGGAAAATAGAATATTGTTTTTTTTTCTTTCTAGTCCAAGTTATACTTTCCCTTCACCCTATTTTCAATAATTTCTCAGTGGATGGGAAGATGGATGGAAAAATATTTATCTACTGTTTCTAGTCCTACTATTTATGTATTATGACAAATGTGAACTTAATGAAATAACATTTTATTTCTCTCCTCTGAGAACTTACTACACTGGAATTTATTTTCCTTTTTTTTTTAATAATAAAATAATTATTTTGTACCAAAGCTTTCTGTATGGACTCTCGTTCAAAGAAATCATTGTAATTTTATCCACCATGCTAGATTTTGTAACATGAGCTGTCTATTGAAGGCACAAAATTTAATGTGACCTGAGGGAAAATTATGCTCTGATTTTCCCTTTATCAATCCCAGTCTGTGCATTACACCTGCTCTATGACCAGAGATACTACACTGATATCAGTCAAGAGACTTACCATGCAACTGCAACAGGAATAGTTGAGTTGTAAATATCTAATAAATATTTTTAATATTATTTTAAATCCCTGATGTTAACATTTTTATTTCTTTAAATGTGTAAAGTTAGAGCTAGGTCTGTTTCTTTATCATTAAGCATGTATTTAAAATCTCATTTTCTCTATGGACTGTGGAGAGAGCCCAGCAGGTTGTCTGCCAGTGAGCTTGCTAGAGAACACAAAATTCATCTCACACTAAGCCTCTCCACTCAGAGAAACAGTACTGAGTAGCCATTGCTGGTCGATTAACTTAGTTGAATGATTGTAGGTTAGCAAACAGGCAAAGAAACCCCTATTTATATCCCAAGATGTAAATTTATTCTGCCTTGGACATGCAAATGATCACACTAAAATAATGAAGAAAAGTACCCCACTGTCCTAAAATTCCTCTGTGTCCATGGATGTTAATTTGGCTGTTGTCATTCTCAATGTCAAAATAAAGTGTTTCCCCCAAAGTACTGCATTTCAGTCCATACAGGGACACCTGGATCTCTGGTCTCATGATGTTTCTCCTCTTCTGTAGCCTCTCATGCTGTCACCATGTGCTGAGACTGTTTTCCACCTTCTTCCATGTTTCTCTTTATTTTCCTTATCCCACTCCTTATTTTTCACTTCACTGTGCCCTCAAGTGGTAAATGAAGCATGCACATGCACATCCCATTGCCAGAGGCCTTCCCTATGCACCCCCTGTACCCACCCATCCTGCCTTCTCTCTTTCTCCATGAGACTTGAGCCTTCAGGACACGCTGTGTCCATTGCAGCCCATTTGCTTGGAGCAAATTAGAGCTTAAGCATGTCAAATTTATTTTTTCTGCTGGTAAAAGATAAAGGATATTTAGAAGGATATAATAAATTATTTTCTAAAGAGAATAGTGTGTTAACTGAGGGAGATTTGCTCTCCTATGCCTCTGGGTCTGGCTCAGCTAAGACCCAGGCTCAGCACTTCATGTTGCTTGATTAATAGAAATTCAGAAAGAATCCATCCATTAGGCCAAACAGAGGCTGGAGGCTACACATACCCAGGATTGTGCTCTGATCATCAGGACAGAAGACTAATAATGTTAGACCCCATGGGAGGATTGCTAGTTTGGGTTGTTTTGGCTTTTTTTCCTTCTCTGTTTTTAATTAAAGAATAGCACTTTAATATAAAGTTGGGAGTTTGTGCAAAGAGGCAAAACTCAGAAATCTTTACATAGATTGAGGCAGAACTAAGTTCTTTGAATTGCCTTTGTATAGAAGTAAGATCATTGAAATGCTTGAAAAGTTGGACCCTCACCACTTTGCAAAAACTGTATTTTCAGCCTGTAACATGTTAGACTGGCGACCTCAGCAATAAAATGCAGCTCTTTGGGTAAAAGAATCCGAATTTTAATATAATGAAAGTATTCTGCATAAAGTATTTAGCTTTCTGCTGCTTATGTTCTCACTCTGTGGGCTGTAAGTTTGCAGTTGTACATGAAACTCTGTCGTTCCCATAACAGGACCGTGCTAAGGGCTGCCTTGGCCACCGCTGCATTGCTTAGAGGGAAGGTACAAGAACCCATCACTTGGGGCCAGGATTCCAAGCAGTATTTCGCTTCAAATTTTCAATGAAAGACGTGTTTCAGCTGCCTGGCTCAGTTCTCCCGCAAACCCTGGAGAAGGGGGACACCTGGTGGTTCCGGCTCTTTTGGATTTGTCAAGGATAACCCTCGGGTGTGCTGCTGAAAGCAGGGATGCATCCCAAAGGATGAGGCCAGCTGGTGATACTGACGAAAACTGCCACTGGTTAGGGAGTCAACAACAGCGGGAGAGGCCAGAAGCCCAATTTTTAAAGGTATCTAAATTTTAATTAGCATTATGGCAGGGCCCAGCCTCCTCCAGGACCTTCTCTGCTTTGTGTAGATTTGAAAGTTTCTCATCCCAGAGTTTCCAGTGAAATGGGAAGGACATACAGGATGAAGGGAGGCCCTTTTCTCTAGTCAGCACACAAGGAAAAGCTCAGACTGTATGGGCAGCTTCCTCCTCACCACACACAATTTGTGGTAAGCCCAGGAAATGAGCCATTTCTCTTAAGTCACCCTCTACAACCTGAACCACAAAGGCTCTCCTCCTGCTCCTCCTCCTGCTCCTCTCAGCTTTACCCTTTCAAGTCAGCTCCCTTCAGAGGATCATGTTGCAGAGGAAATGGAGCAAAATGCTTTTCAGAGAATGGGAGGCATCTCAGGCCCACAAAAGAGAGGCCTTTAGAGAACAGAAGGGCAATGAGCCCAGGGAAAATTATGATCTCGGGAGTGGTGATTATTTTCTCCACAGAGAAGAATTTGCTCTCTGTGTATGATGCAGATGTACTTAGGACAGTCCTGCTTCACCTGATTACAAACCACCTTGGTTTGGGTTATGGAGTGCCTGGTGGAACATGGGTTTGCATCTGATCCCTCACCTGGACTAACCATTATTCAGTGTCACTGCCAAATCTTTCTTCTTTCAAGCTGTAGTGAACATTTTATTTTCCATATCAGAGTGTAAACACCACAAAGGGATTAGTGTTTGCAGCCCATGCAAAGTGACAGAACTCCAACTCCATCAAGAGACAAGGAAGACCAGGAGCTCCAGGGCTTGGCAGTGAGTCCATGCCCTGACTCCCAGGCCCTTGGCACACACAAAAAAACCCCAAAAACAAAGAAAAAGAAAAAGAAAAAGAAAAAGAAAAAGAAAAAGAAAAAGAAAAAGAAAAAGAAAAAGAAAAAGAAAAAGAAAAAGAAAAAAAAAAAGAAAAAGAAAAAGAAAAAGAAAAAGAGGAGAAGTTTCTGCTGTGACCTTCAGACCTGTTGGAAGTGGGAAGGTGGAAAGGGAGAGGGAAGGGGCGGAAATTGTTTTGAGAAACAGGAAAAGCCTCAAGGCAGCTGTGCAGCTGTTACACAAAGTTCTTTGAGGTTATCTGTGTTCTTCTATTTCAGCTTATTTGTGCTTTTGATTCATGGAAAGACCTGATATGTTCTTGTTTTAATTCACATTTGTTCAGCATTTTAAATCCTCTCCCCAACTAAAAAAGAAAAATCTCTTGAAATGCAACTGCTGAACTTTACCCAGCTTTTTGCCATTTCCATGAAAAGAGGTTTTCCAGAGGTTTTCCAGATTTACCACGAGGGGGAGGCAGCTGAAAAATTATGAGTCATCTGTTCTTAGAACTCATTTTTTAATGAAAAAACCCTGGGACATCCACAAAAAGAGTGCAAGCAAATCTGTTTTGAACCTTAAGGAAAATATTAACTTTTTAATGTCTATTATCAATACATATACTTCTAAGTAAAGTGGGTTTTTAAAATCTTATTAACTGCAGTTAAGATAAAATTCAGCATTTCCCAGAGTGCAAATGGAAACAATGCTTCTGCTTTTATATAGAAAGTGAAATAATAAAAATTACTTCTCCAGAACTTAAATGATCCCACAAACACATGCTGCATGATTATTATGAAGTAGATATAAAAATCTTTCTAAATTTCACATCTTACACTTCACGTTGAATTACACAATTCATACTTGTGCTGAAAAAGAAGCTGTTTTCTCTTTCTATAGAACATTCTACACACTCCAAACCCTTTCCTTAAACTAATTAATTTCCTGTGTGTTTTAAACAGGGTTTTTAAGGACATATCTATCAAAAGCTAAGAACATGAAAAGTCCTAAAGTGATAACTAAGGTCATCAAAAAGCCTTCCACTGCCCACATGCCCAGCATGACCGGATGAGGCAAAGAAGGGTCAGGTCTCCAGGAGATCAGTGGCAGATCCGAAATACAAGGGACTAGCAATGTGTCTCTTGGATGACTTTTCTTGTTGAAGTGATGAAAATAAAAGGAGGTTTCTCTCTCAGTTTCTCTGATGACTGTACTTCAACAGCCGTGAAGAATTTGAAGTCCAAGGTCAACGTGAGCCAAGAGCTATGAAAAGCAGCTGGGGAACCCTTTGGGAACCCTAATTATGAGCCTGTGAGAAATGGGTCTTTTCCCCTATGTGAGTCATGAATCTATCAAAGATTGGTATTAAATAGCAAGCCTTCGGAATAGGCCACCTTTGAAAGCTATAATGAATAACCTCGAAAGAAGCCCTTATAAAATCTTAAACATGCACAAGATACTAGCCAAGGGCTTAATAAAATACACAAGCCCCGCATGCAAAAAACAGGCACAACAAACAGAAAGCTATGGCAACTCCAAACATAACAAGATGGACCTCATAAGGAGGAATTAACAGCAAATCTCTCAATAGCTTACCTTTTGTGGCCAGAGGTCTGCTATCTCCCCAGGGTACAGAGCACAGAGAAACCAAATTAAACTGTGGTTATCTGATGTCTCTAGTGAGATTCACTTCGTCGCACGTCAGAGCTCAGTGGGTAGCTGAAGTCCAGGACTGGGAGTCAGAAAGTCTGTGTTTGGTTCCCAGCTCTGCCACAGGCTTGCTGTGTAGCGCTGCTCTACTTACTCAGCCTTTGTTTGCCTCAGTTTCCATGGCAGAAGGAGCCAGGGATTGCAACAGGGTTGCTGCACAGGGCAATGCTGCAAAGCCCAGAGCAGGGCAGCTCACATACCACCACGTCAAGGGGGTAACCACTGTCAAAATGCTAGCTTCTAGATGTTCAGCATCACATATTTTTGAGTTGCTAGGATTCCTGGCAAAGAAGGATGACTTTCAGCCCAGCCTCTCTCTATGGACAGTGGATTAAGTGATTGCTGGAAGATGTGGCATTTTTTAATTGCAGGAGGTTAGTGTGCCCAGATGTCGAGCAGTGTGGTGAGGGGAGACCACACAGCAGTGCCATGTCCCAGGAGGCCGAGGCCACATTGCACAGCCCAGCACTAACAAGGCTGGAGAGGGGCTGTGGTCCCTCAGAACCCTGCTGAGCTGCTGGACTCTGCTTTTCCAGGTATTAGTGACCATGATTTGCTCAAGATGTAGCTGTAGGAGCAGTCTGCTGAGCCACAGAGAACTGGGACCATATCATCTGGCAGTGATGAGAGAGAACAACTGTGCAACCCTTGTAAAATGCCAGCACTGAAAAGGTGTCCTCATCCCCACGGTCACAGGACACCATCTGCAGCAGAGCTAACCCCAGACAATGCACATTTTTGGCCTCCTGTGATCCCTGCAGTTTACACATGGTGTCTTATGGCCTGGGGCAAACTCAGTTTTATAGAAAACAAACCTTGGAAGAAATTCTGAGACCCTGGTGCAGATCTCTAGTGCCACTTGCAAGGTCTTATCCCATCATGCACAGTCCTCTCCCATGTTACCATGAAACAAAACTTCTGCATCCACCCTGGGTTCTGATGGAGGTGTACCTAACCACAGAGAGAGGAATTTGCAAGAATCCTGTGGGAAAAGAGAGCTGCAGCCAAAGGCAATGGGAATGCACTTGGCATTTGGGAACATGGGATAACAGTGAGCTAGATCCTGGCACAACACTGGGATTTAGCCCAATGCATATTCACTACACATGGAAGAAAGTCAACAGAACCTCTCCAATGCCAGGAGATCAGGCAACTAGCCTGCAAAAATGACTGCCACTGAATTAAAAACTAAATCTATTTAAATTAATCTGAATTAAAACTAAATCTATTCTAGGCTTCCCAGCCTAGAAATGTCACCAGTAAAGCTGCCTGTGAGGTGTGATTCAAACATGTTCCCTTATCAGACTCACTCTTTATCTGCTTAAGAATTGAATCATTATCATCATAAAAAGGTTTGTGTTTGGCCTTAAAGATCATCTGGCTCTAACCTTCCATTAGAAGGTGTCTTGATGTCATGAATTATGAATTATATTATTAACCTTGTTGTTCCAATCCCCACAGAAGAAAGCAACCAGGACATCACATCTTACCTGGGATCTGTGGTCAAAGCAAGTGCTGTGTAAGCCAAGAGCCCACCTCTGAAGAGGCTGGGTGCACTGGGTACAGCAGCTGGAGGAGGCTCCACGATGGCAAACCAAAATGGCAGGGGCCAAGGCAATGGGAGCTGATATCCCCTTGCAGACAGACAGGGAACTGAAATGTATGAGCCAAACAATCTATGCTTACTCTGAAATAAGATGAAATCAGCCAGGCAGCAGTGGAATGGCTGTAGTGGAGATTTGCTTCTTGACTTCAGACCACATATGGAAAAGTCAGTGGATGCTACAGATGCCTTGGAGCATCACAGGAACACCAATCTCTAGGCATTTCTCTCTGCCAGATTCCACAGTTTGCACCTCCAATGTCTTGATTTCCTACTAACCCTTGGAGGAAAGGCTAAAAGAAACCAGTGAGTAACTGACTCATTTACAAAGTTCTTTTCATTATCCTCAAAACAACATCCTTGAACACAGACCTTACCTGGTTCAAAGCACTTCTAGTTTCTACAGCTTTGAGACTTGTGTTCTCTTGTGGGAGTCTAAATTAGGGCTTGAATTTGTCCCTTTGGGAAAAAAATGAATGAGTGAAGTAACTTCAGGCAGTTTACTTGCATTTAAATAGCCAAAATTACTTTCAATGATTAATAATCATTAAAATAGGCAGTGGTTATGTGGACTGTAATCCACCAGTTTGTGTCACAGGAACTGCTTTCTTTTTATTTGTAACATCAGCCATGTATTAGCTTCTATGATCCCTCAGACCCTCTTTTTACTCTCTTGTTTTCGACATGAGCTGTCATAGAAGCTGCCTGGGGCCTTTGCTTTCACAAAGTCATTTTCAGCTGTTTCTATATTTCAGATGAAAATGTCATTTGCATTTCACTTCTAGGAATAAAACAAATATCAGAGTACAATAAGACAAGACAATACAATAAGACAATAGAAATACAATAATACAAGATAAGGAGACTGAGAAGCCAGAAGTGACAGAAATTCATTAATAAGCTATCTGTGTCATGACACAGCAGAAAAGATCCCAAAGATCATGAAAACCTTCATAAATTGTTCTGTATGCATAATGGAGCTCTGCACAGGGGACAACTCTCATAAAGTACTTTGGCAGCTGAGATGCAGGCAGTGAGGACCGGTCCTCCAGCCTCCAGGGTTTTCTCTGTTGTGTGTCATCTGCAGGTCTCTGTTCCACTGTTTGAAGGTTGTGAAGTTGTTTCAAATTTGCATCCAGAAATTCATTACAAGAGAATTGTATCAAGATGTGTTTTAATAGACTTTATTTTTCCAGGCAGTCCTTCTATCCACCTCCCAAGTCCCAGAATTGTACTGAATACACAAATAAGAAACAGAGTTGTGAAATCACCTCCAGTATGATGCAGCACAGGCCAAGGCTCAAAAGACTGTGTTGCTCAGCCTGACCTACATCAGAAGGAAATGTAAAACCTGATGCTCTCACTGTCCTGTGGCAGTGAGCCAGTCTGAGCACAATCCTATCATTGCCTCTTACAATCTCTCTGCAGAGTGGTACTGCTTTTGATCTGCTTTCTGTAGGTCTTGAGAGCTCTGAATAAAAACCAATTTTACAAAAAAAAAAAAGTGAAAAGCTCACTATTTTAATTGTGATAAAGACAATAGCATTAAAAAGAAATCTGTGTTCTTTTAAATTATACCTGTAATACATAGCCAAAAAAAGTTGCACAGCATCTCACAGGCTGCAACGACATTGCCACCAGAAGAAAATTGCCCCTAACTAGAACATGTTGCAGACACTTCTCAAGTTTGAACAATTTTGGCTCTGAGTTATTCTGTTTCAGTTCTGAATTTTACTGTTTCAGAGAGAGAGTCAAGAAGTATCAGGTGGCACACACAAAGCAGGTGCTTACCTAAAACAGAAATTGTAAGACTTAGAGCAAATAGTTTCTGACTAAGAGAAATGTTAAAATCTCAGCATAAATTTTTTCCAGGTGTTTATAAAATACTTGTATCACCACCTGGAAAGCAACCTATTTACATGTGCTTAGCATGATGGTGCTTGCACTTATAGCTCTGGTGCAATATAGATCATGATGAAATATAATAATAATAGATCCAGTGTGGAATTAGCCTCCCCACAAACACCCAGCTCTCTTGTAACTGGAATAGCACTCCTGCCTAGCAAACAGCAGCTGAGACTGTCCAGTGCCCCAGAGTTTCAAAGTTGCAGAGCCATTCAGATCCAGCAAGAAAACCACTTTGTTTGGGCCAACCAAAGAGCATTCTGGTTTGGGGCAAATTAAAACAAGGTCCTGGTTTGCATGGGGAGTCCATACAAAGTATTTTCATACAGCCTTGCTTTACTGTCCCTAAATGTTAGGACATGCCACTGTTTTTCTTGCAGGAAGGTGAGGATGCTCAGTGAGCCTGGCCCTGGCTTACATAGCACAGGGAGAGCCTCAGACACACCAGTCCTGGTCAGCCCACAGGGAGAGCAAAGCAGTACCAAGGGAGACTTGGCACTGGAGGAGCAGAAACAGCTAAAACTTTATGGTATATGATGCAAAGCTATACATCTTGGGGATCAAGAGCATATGACAGAAACATGATATTGTGATTTGAGAACAACAGAAGAGGAGAATGACTCATATATTACAGCTGCTACAGTGAGCCAGCCAGGCATACATGTGGCATACAGGAGAAAAAACATTTCTGTGGGTACAAAATAAAACTGATATTTCAGGTTTTAATCAGTACAGGTAAAGGATTTTTGTTTGGAGGAACAGGATTTTATATGCATTTTTTCTTACATATCCATTTTCATTAAGGATGATTTTACAGCTAGAGGAGCTGAGAAGGAAACAGGCAACAGGAATGCCTGCCTTACAAGACAATATGAGAAGCATCTGTCTTAGCCTGGAGCAAATAATCATGGAGAAAAAGCTATGATTACTCTCTATAAACACAAAGAGGTAGAAAAGCTCATTCAAGAGCAGGTGGGCACAGGCTGGCAATGAAGTTTAGGCCAAAAGCTTACAAAAGAGTTCCTAAAGGAGGAAGCAGTATATTCCAGTAGGACGGGGAAAAGTGCCAAACCAAACTTGTCTCTAGGACAGTGCTTGTTAAAGACCTCTGAGCCTTCTGTTTTACTGCAGTGGCAAAGTTGCACAGCATTTAAATTGAATTTCAAGTTGGGTTACTTTACAGACCTAGGCATTGAGAGAGTCCTGGCTGTGCCCAGTCTTAACAAAGGAAGCAGCTGGAGACTTCACTGATACCCAAAATTAACTGGGATGCCAAATTGGGATTTGCATATCCTAAAGTATTTCAGAGGTGCCAATTTTGGTGTGGGACCACCAGACAGCCCATTCTGACACCTCTACACACACAGTAACAATTCTGCTTTCCTTCAGGTGACAAGGGTAGGGGTGCTGCTCTCTCACGTGTTTTATCTTAGCAACAAAAACATTTGTCTGGGGAGTACAATATCAGCACCTGTTGGGAACTCACCCTGTTCCATGTTCAGTGGGGAATAACTAAAGCAAGAGGAGGTCAGAAGTCTCTGGACGGATGGAAACATCCCTGCTGTTCCTGGTCCTGTCCCTGCTCTGTCATGTTACCAGGCATTGGATAAAATATGAGGACAGCTCTGAAAGTAGAGAGGAGAGTCCAGGCCACTTCCTTGCCAGCTAGATGCCCTCTGCCCTGAACTGAAAGGTCATGTTTGTGTTCTTCCTCTCCTGCAAGGAATGCTGCAGGTTTCCTGCAGTTTTCCCAAGAACAATGCAGTTGGCACAGTCCAGAGCTGTTTAGAGCTGGTCCCTAAAAAGCTGCAGTTTGAGGGGAGCCATGGTTTTGAATGACAGATGCTGTTGTAATCACCAAGGTATGGGAGTAGAGCCAGCCCTGTACCCTGCATCTGCCCAACTCCCATTTAACTGAACAAAATGTGAAAAATATCCCTCTTCCTTTCCTCCCAAAATACTACAGGGTTTTGGACAAATACTTCTGATATGTGAATACAGTAGTGCATATGAAATTATGAGCTAAATAAATCATAAACTGGGAAGACAAGACCATGAAGAAACATTTGTAATACTTCATAATATTCTTATTTTTAAAACTGACAAGCAGAGCAGGCAACACAGCCCCCAACACATGAAAGGAAGGCACATGCTGTAACATTTAACTTCAAACAACATAACACAAATGGACTCTTGATCTTCAAAATTGTTTAAGCCAGTGTTTTCAAACTTTTAGGGTAATGGGACCACCATTAATGCTAAGACCCTCTTGTGGACCACCATGTACCCTGTATCATCAAACTTTTAATCGAAAACACAACTGAAAGCTGTTCAACTTGGTTCTGCAGCCCATCTGCGGACCACTTACCATAAGATTGTGGACCACCAGTGGTCTGCAAACCACAATTTTGTAATTATCAGTCCAACTGACTCAAAGCCAGGCATGTGCCAGAAAAAGCAATGGAGGGGTACTAATGTAATTACAAAGATGTTATGCATAAGTAACCATATGGATACACAGCTCTTTATACCACCCGCAGCTTTCCATGTGGGAACACTGTTCCAGTTCCTGATTGTCTTCTTGCTAATGTCTCCCATACAGTGTATTTTTTGTAGCATATCCTGGGATTTGTTTATATGTATGAGCTTTGTGCCGCAGCCAGTAGCTACAATTAAGGCATAATTATAAGTGGTAGGGAAGGGAGGAGAACTTGGCTACCAGTAAATTTCACAATCAATGGTTCTGCTACTCATAAAAAAGTTTAATTGCTCCCCTTCTTGTTTACTTCATTATTTAATTAGTTATGGGCCAGGCTGGTTTTTTAAAGTCTCTGAGTCTTGTGAGTCTGTATTTAAAGTCCTGGTTCTCCTCCTCACTGACACGAGGTGGAGCAGCGCAAACCAGAGATCTCTAGCCACAAATGACTACTCTGAGTCTTGCCCAAATAGAGTTTTCTTATATGTTTTGGGCATCCTTGAATTCTTGGTTTATGTTTTCAGGTTCATCCAAACTCTAATTACACACTGAATAGCAGATACTTGTTTAACCTGCTGTAATACATGTACACACACGTACTCACATACACAGAGGGTTTATCTGCAGGACACAGTGAGGTGCTGTGCAGAAATGCCTTAACTATCTATAGATGACCTTGCTGAGGGCTACACAGCACCTCACAGAGCCATGCTCAGAAGCCCAGTGCACCTTAAAAGCCAACATTTTCGTTCAGGGTGTAGGTGGATACCAGAAGGTAGAGAAGCCCAAGCTGTCTCTAAACAAGTTTACTCAGTTAGTACAAATAGTGTAGCCATGACCCCATGAAAGCAGTGTAGGCATATTGTAAGGGACATATTCTTTAGCACTAAACACTTCAGGTTTCCATGGTGCCCTTGCAAAGGAAAACTCTCATTCTGTCCTTACTCTCTAGTGGACAGGTAAATAAATGCCAGGAAAGTCCCCAAGGCGGCAACAGGTTTAGATTGTGCAAAGATCAAAGAGGCAAGAAAGCAGGATTCTAGCTGGCAGAAGGAGTAAGTGGGCCACTCTGGGGCTTCTTGACCATCCCTAAGGTGAGCCCTTTAAATGCACTTAAAAGTTCAGAAGAAATTGCATGTGAAATTAGTCTTTGGCACTTTCCAATTTGGCAAGGCCCTTTGGACAGCATTTGTAGCTGCTTGGGAAGCAAACAGCGTGTTGTTGTTTGGATACAGAAAGGTTGGGTCAGTTGCTCTAAATTGCACAGAAAATCAGTGGCAGGGCCAAAAACCAAGGCAAGGAGTGATGATTACATGTTCTGTTCTCTTGACCCTACCCCTCCATCCCAGTGCTGCAAAAGGCAGCTCACTTAGGCAAACACAGAGAGGTAGGGAGCAAGGAAGAGTAAGATTAAAAACTCTGGAAAAGAGATTGCAGAGAGGAATATGTTGCATACCACCCCTAAAAAACTGACACATGGAAACAGCAGCAGTACTCCCAGGCCAAGCCTGTGGAGACAAATGTATCTCTTGTGCAACATTAGTGAAGGGAAAAGACTAAGTTATTTCAAGAATGGATTTGAGGCAATAAACCAATGCAAATTTGCTGTGTTGTAGCATAATTTTTTCTTATTCTTATCTTTGACCTTTTATTGGAAAAAAAAAATAGAGCTGAGCAAAGCTGTACTCTGGTAAGAAAAATATATCAGTAGCACGTGGCTTCATGAAATAGAAGAGCCATTGATGTGTTTTATTCAAGGAAGATTATGTAGATATACTTGGTTTACACAAACACTAAGCTGATGCTAATGCTTGCCCATGGCACTCCCCACAATGTGCTGTTCCAACTCTGCTCAGTCTCTGTGAGAAATGAATGTGACATCTGATTAAACAGCCCCTAAGTCTGTCATTATAGAGCACGACACAGCACAAAGTACCACGACTCCATCAGAAGAGAGAGATTTATTATAACAACACATTGCTTTTACACTTGTTCAAGATATTTACATTCACTCAACTGACACATTTACTGCCTGTTGGTTGTAAGAGAGAAACAAAGTTCTCAGTGGGTGATCAAGGAACCACATCATTCTTTGAGCCAGTGAGAGTCTGTATCTTCCAACTTTCTCTCCTTCATCACATCTCCATGGTGACAACCTTGGTGTCTTCCTCAGGAGAGATACGGGACTTTTCTTTATCTTCAGAAGGCCTTTGCTGGCTCACAAGAGCAGCACAGAATATCTTTCCTACATAAGTCCCTCCAGGGGAAAAGAAAAAAACCTCTCTTCTTTTGCTACCAGTGCTTCAAAGCAGTGTGAGCCCAGTGATGCCAGAGGCATTCACAGCCCCCTCCCATGCTCGGGACCAGCCTGCAGGAAGCTGCAGGGCAGACACTGAGCTCCCTTGCACACATGGCATGGCACAGGAGTGTGTTCCTCAGTGCACACCTCCCCTGGCACACACGAGTGTGTTCCTCACTGCACACCTCCCCTGGCACAGGAGTGTGCACCTCACTGCACAGTTCCCCTGGCACACAGGAGTGTGTTCCTCACTGCACACCTCCCCTGGCACAGGAGTGTGTTCCTCAGTGCAAAGCAGCTCCCACAGCTGGGCTGGCACACCAGGAGGCAATGGCTCCTTCTGCAGCCTTGCAGCTCTCTGAGAGGAGAGAACCAGTTCTTATGTTCTTGACAGGGCTCTGTGTGTGAACAAGTGTTTATACATTTTTAAAAAATCTTTTTCACAGATTGGTTTTGGAATCTGGGAGCTTATGCATCTAAAATAACGCAAAGTCTGTTTCGCTCATGATACCTCAGGTCCTGCTTGGAGGAAGTACAGAAAGAAGACCAGACCTAATCTCATTTTACTTCATCTAAGAAGCTCCTTGAGAAATTCAGAAAGCCTGTGAAACCCCAAAAATAGAGAAAGAAAAGAGAAAAACCTGTAAACAAAGAAATCCATTCTTTATTTGGGTTGCCCCTAAACACATTTATCAGCTGCACAGCACTGCTTACTGATAATATTTCCTCAGGTATCTTATGACTCACTGAGCTACATAAATCAGTCTCCAGGACCCTAAGTGGCTCATATTTAATTCACCTCTATCCCCTTGCATTCTTCTCCTTATTTACTCTTCCCAACTTCCTTCCATCTCTGACTATGCCCATCGTGACCCCTCAGATAGGCAGACTTACAAACTAGTTTTTCTGCTGTTTCAGGGCAGGTTTTGGGTGCATGTTTCTTTCTTCCAACTTGTCCCAGCAGCTCATTTGGTGTTTGGTGGGATCTCCCCACACTTTCTCCCCCACAAATGGTTCCTCTGGGGCCTGCCACAAATTTTCACAGCAGAAGCAATGGAAAGAACTCCCAAGCTCCATTTAGTTTTCACTCCACCAGAGACCTTAAAAGGAATTCTTATTTTAAAGTCCCTCTGAGGGACTTACTGTCCACATCAATGTAGGCAGGATCTTCAGGTAAATCTCCTGTCCCTAAGTCTAGGAGGTTAAAACACTTTGCTGGTGTATTGCTATGCTTACACTGAGCTCCTCCTGTGTCTTAAACTGCATAAATAACCTTGAACCCCAAGAGGTGCTGCAGCTGAAGGGAGCCAACATCTCTGGGACTGAGCCCACCAAACAAAGCTGCAGGCAGCAGCCCCAGGGCACTGGACCCACCCCATCCCTCGTGCTTGTCCTCCCCTGAAGTGTGAGGCAGTCCAAGGCAGCAGGGAGGACCTTGACCCAGCATTCCATGTCTTTCCCAGAAATAGCAATGGTGGCCTGCCTCTCCATGCCAGGCATAAAAATTCAGCAGCCCTAATACTGCCAAGGTGGCTTGGTCAGCAGTCAGGGACTCCAGAGCCACAATTCAACCCCTGCAGCTGCTGTGGTGAAACCATCTTCTTAATTACACAGGAAAATGTGCTTGAAATCGCGGGTTTCATTGGCTCAGTTCACCCTGCCTGAAACCAGAGTAAATGGGCAAAAGAAAATTCAAAGTTCAGAGCCAGTTTTGCCTATCAGGCAAAATTGCACCAGCCCTATCAGGATGTGGGGACAATTGGAGACTGGGAACCAAGGGTTTTTCCTGGAACAGAGAGAGTCATAACCAAGACATTTCCTAAACCACACAGGTTTTTTTCACCATTTGTTGAGGTTCATTTTGGTTGTTTAGTTTTTTTTTACCCCACTCTCTAAGAAGCTACTGCCACTGATACCTGTGTTTAGCAAGCACTGAAGGTTTCTCAATCATATGCACAAACGATTTTGTTAAATTTGTCATAGGTAGCTACATCCAGAAATTTGGAACCAAGAACAAACTTCAAGAGAGATCAGCTTGCAACTATAACAACAATTGCCCTTGCAATGATGTTTAAACCATACAAAATAATCTTTGGAACTGTAGGATACATTGTTTCAGCAGCTGTGCTTTTGAAGATATTGTAGACTTCTTACTGCAAGATGACTGAAAATTACTTTCATCATACTGTTTGGAAAAAATAGACAAACCTCAAGGATTACTAATAATGTGTAAATAAACCAAAGTGAGTATTCTGGGGAAGGAGTAAACAGCAAAACAGCAGCAGTGCTTGAGATCCAAAATTGTGACCCAGGTAACAATACTAATCAATGCCTTCTGCAGGAGGAAAAATTAGAGAGTACAGAACTAGAGGCACCCTACAGTTTAAAATTAGTAGAACCTTAAGCTAAACAGAAGGAAACAACCTCCCAAGGTTGTAAAGGGGCTTTTTGCTCAACCTGTGCCATGCCTCCTTTCATTGTGCAAGGCTGTTATGAACTTTCATTAGTAACTCTTCTGGAATAAATTTTTTCTCCCATGAAACATGAAGATTTTTATGGACCAAATTAAGTTTATTCAATTAAAATCCTGGATGCTTGACCGTGAAATATGACCGTGAAATATGAGGAAAGAAGTCTGAAAGTACGCAAGAAACAATCAAGCCCCTTGGCAAAAAGAATAAGCAAATAGATACTTTGTAGCTGGATAAATGTTATGTTGTACTAGCTTTCAGGAATATCAGGGGCATAAGCTCACAACAGACACAGGAGAGCAAATTTAAATTCTCTGCTAACTCAGAGGCAATCACATGGAGCTCTAGATTGGGATTTCCTCTTTAAAAACATGTCAATTTATTTTACTGAAGCATTCACTACATCTGGAACCCAAGACATGTAGCCACAACTACTAAGCTGTGGAATGCTTATCGCTTCCTCTCACTGCAGGAATCCTGTAGGATTCCTGTAGGATTCCTGCAGAGGGTACCAGCATCATCAGGAGTATAGGAGATGTTCCACACTGGTCTGCTCATACCATGAGAGGTGTTGTATGCGCCTGGAGAGAGGCACAGAGGAGTAGCAGACCTTCTCAAGTGGAAGACTGAACTGAACATGGGTCTTTTTGACGTCTACAGCTATCTCCACCCCAGTTCACAGGGACGGCTCCCATACTGACCCCTTTCCTGCCTCCTGCTGGGTCTGTCCTTCCAGACCCCACATCCTGTGGTTCTTCTTTGTGATAGATGATCAGGAGGGGGGTAGGAAGAAAATCAAAATCAAAACAGGTTAATGCATTAAAGCACAGTGATAACAATCACCTTGGTGAGTTGTTGCGGTGTGACTGCTTTTCTGTTCTTAGTTATGATCTGTGTAAGTTTATTATTCAAGTTGTATTTTGATGTTAATGTTATATTCAGTTGGTAGGTTCGGTTTCCCCCTGTTCTGTTTTTATAATGGTTCTGCCTTGGGCTCCCTCTCCATCTCCCCCTCCGTGATATGTCAATCCCCTGGTTGCCTAGGGAACTCCCGCCATTTTGTATCAATTATTATGTCAGTCTTTAGTCCCCTCCTTAGTTGCCACGGCTTCTTTGTAAACCCCTCCCATGTTTCCCCGGTAACCTCCCTGTCCATCACTTTCTGCCCACACCCCATCCCTAGAACCTTCTACCCTGGGCGGAAGGTGATTGGAGCAGGAGTTGCTGTCCCGCCCCAACAAGCCTCCTATTTGTTCCTATGTCATGTCAATCACTCAGTTCTGGTATGTCACTGGCCAGGGGGTGGGTCGCTCCTCCCTTCTGGAAGCTTTTATCACCGTGTGCACGGCCTTGCCCCCTGGGGCAGATACCTGCGCACATGCTGCTTTCCTGAATAAATCCAATTCCTGCTGCTGAGACCTGCCTGCCTCCTTGCCTTTCTTCGTGTCCGTGCTTCGCTGCTGCGTTTGTCTTGCCTGTTCTACCAAGGTGCTGCATTCCCCGCCACGACGCGAGGGAGAGCGCCTTAGGCAGCCATACGCCCCGCCTGACCCCTGCCCGGAGCCAGCGCTGAGCTGTCATGCTGTCATGCGTGGCTGGCATGCCGAGGCTGCTTAGGTGCCTGTCTGTGGGCTAGTTGGGGCTTAGACTTTCATGCACCGCAGCAGTGAGTCTCATGGCAGGCCCCATTCTGCTACACCAAAAGGCTGAGAAAAGCTGGAGCTCTCTTATGAAAAGCAACAAGTCGCAATTTCACAGTCTTTCTTCTACATTGTCCACAATTAGGCAAGGAGAAACGTTGACTTTATGATGGTTGTATCCCCAATCATCTGCTCTTGTTTATGCTGGATGTTAAGTTCTACACCTTTAAGACTGGTTCCAAGAGCAAAGGAGGGAGAAGAAGCTCAGAGTTTGTTTTCAGAATCTGCACTTGCTCCCCTGCATTCTCTCTCATGGACTGTGTTGTCTGCAGCGCTGACAGACTATGGGAGAGAGCTCTCCTTTCCTTTTTAGTTAGTTTTTTTTTTTTAAGCCAGCTGAGGCAGAGAAGTTCCTCAGACTGTAGCTTTTCTTTTTCTTGGAGCTCATTGGCCCTGCTCTGGACTGAAAACCCAAAAACCACCAGGAGCTCTCACCTGTGGCCCACCAGGGCCCAGGCCATGGCATTTCCAGCACAGGAGGTAAGAGACTGAGTGAGCCAAGCTACACCCCATGAAAAAGACTTTTTGAGTTTGCCATTTCTTCCAAACAGCAAGAGGTTTTATTGTTTAATATTATTCTTTTTAAATGCTTATGAATACTCTGCTTATTAAATAAACAGTTTGTTTGCACTTTTTTGCAAGGAATTTTTTCCCAAACCATTAGGGGGAGGAGCTGCTTGAATCTGCTTTCTAGAGGGACTCCTTTGGAAGTTTGTTCCCAAATTTGCCCTAAACCAGGACAAATATTAATTTGGCTTTTAACATAGATCTTCCACTCTTCTCTCAGTATTCTTTACTAGTAATGGAGAAAAGGGAGGCCACTCGATTATACTGGGGAGCATCAAGAAACACCTTCAGCTTGAGAAGCAAGAAAGGGAATCCCCATGGACAAGGAAAATACAACATGGAGGAGTAGAGAGCACACAGCTCCTACAGGAACAGACATAGAACAGCACCTGCAGAAGCTCTTACATAAAAATACAGACCCAGCTGGAAGCAGTACCAGCACTGGGGTTGTCTTGACAGTTACAAGGGAAGAAATTGGAGAAGCTGATTTGCTTTAATTGCATGCAGACAGAATGAAATCCACACCAGCAATTCTATGTACTTAGTGCTTTCAAGAAGTCAAATTACACAAAGCTGAAAACAATTATGAGCCACATTATTGCAGGGAAAGAATTTAAACAGGAAAAATGTGAGTGATAATTGGGAACTATTTAAACACAGTTTACTAAGTGCCCCAAAAGGAACATTCTCACATTGCACAAAAGAGGTCAAATGGAGTTAAAAACAAAAGCAAAGCAAAACAAAACAAAAGCACAAGTTGGCTTTGAGAGGAAATTAAATCAGCTTTTGTGAAAAACTCCACAAACAATCCCCCTTCACAATTCACCCAGCAACAAAATATTAAACAAACAAACCCCACATATATCATCATTAATAAGGAAGGAACTGCTGATAACAATTCTCTATCAGATACCAGCAAAGGCAGATGAAAGGAAACAATGGAATACAAAAGGGGGGGTTGGCCATTGAAATCATAGCAGGGAGGATAATTTTTTTTCTAAGCATATCAGAAGAAAAAGGCCTCCTAAGAGTTGTAATTATTCACTGTCAGATGGTAAAAGTGGATGAATCATAGAACCATAGTTCTAGGAAGTTTTGGTTTTGATAAAGGTCATTATATTTTCGCTGTGTTCTTAAATTTCCATAAGGACATTTTGATTTAGAACTGGAGAATGGGGGGAAAGTAATGCACAGTAGAAATTCAATTTGTTGTACATTAAACATGTTTAGAAATGCTGACCCAAAGGAGCACTGCAGTGCCTCTGAGGCAGGCAGCAGGGTCCAGGGGACAGTGCAGATCAGGGAAGGCCTAAACTGGACCTTTCCTGGCTGCATGCACAGCCCTGTCCAAAGCACAAACCCCAAACCAGGCAGAGAGTGCTCCCAGGGTCTCAGAGCATGCATGTGAGGAGGAAAAGGCCACATTGTCAGCTGTGCAAGGTGGTGGAGATGCTCTGTAGGAGACCCCCCTCCCATGGCACAGATTTGCCAACCTCTGTGCACCATAAACACAGCAGCACAGACTTACTTATGAAGCACCTCTGGGCACATCGGGAGCCCAAAAATCAACATGAGTATGACCTAACCAAGGCCATATGTGTTGAACAACGAACCCAGGCCTCTGGACAGCAAGCCGGTGCCTGGGTAGCAGTGGATCAGGCAGAGAGGGACAGCATACATGGGGCCACCATGAAGTGGCTTTCACCCTTCATGTCTGTCTCCCCAACTTGGCAGGACCTGGGACCTTACACAGACACCCTTGGGTTTTGAGGCGTTTCTGCAAGTTCATTTTGCCTCTAATGCAGCCTGATACCCCACCCTTGACAGACTATTGCCAACAGTGCTGGTGCCCTACAAGAAGCATCTTTAAAATTACTCCGAAGCCCAGAGTCCTATGGTAACTTGATCAATGGCATTTATGATGATTTCCAAGAAGTCAGGCCATGAGAACAATGGTTTCAGTTGCTGTGACCGATGCTATGGGCTTGGCTCACAGCTGGTTGAATGTGAATATGTTACATCCATTTGAAAGGATTTGGCTGAACAACTGGGAGAAATGCAACCAGTCAGCCTGGTCCTGGCAAACACCTCTGCTGTGCTGTGGATCAGGCAGAGCCATTTATGAGGAAGGCAGATGGCAGGTGACATTTGCTCTGAAAATCCTGAGAAGGGGAAAAATCTGTAGGCAGGTATGTGGTGAGCAAAGGGATCATCCTCCTCTGGCAAAGCAGGAGCCCTTCAACAGAGCAGAAGGTGGAACATGCAGCCAGGTGCTTCCTCCAGGTGCCAAGAGCGCTCTGGCAAGGCTGGATGCACCTGGAGAAGCTGGTACAGCATGGCAGGACTAAGCCTAGGCTTGAAGGAAAGGACCTATCCATAAGGACACAATGAGCAGGAGTGAGATTTGTTTACAGACTTCTTAAATTTAATCCAAAATTTCCTTGAAACTTTCTTGTCATGATTTATCTTCCCATAAAGCCTGGGCATGGAGTTCACAAGCTCCTCTGGCATCTGGATGCACTTATTTTCAGAAAAAAGCACAGATCTTCCAAGAGCACTGTATATAATCCACTCTTCTGACAGCCAACATCACCTCAAGACAAGGCTCAAAACCAGACCAAGGCCTTTTCACCCATTGCTGCAATTCCACCCTCTCCAGACAAGTTTTTTTGCATTGAGCATTACTCATAGATAAAGAAACAAAGAAATTCCATCTGTGAGAAGCCGTAAAATAATATTTTCCCTGCACATCCTCCTCAGGATCAAAAAATCCCCCAAAAATTAACAACCAAAGGGCATTAAGACAGGTGCTGGCTAGAAAAGGAGGAAATGCAACCGTTGAAGCATTTCTGCAAAACAGGGTTTTGCTGCCTGTTTCTGCCACACTTAAAGGACAGCCCAGAGGGGAAATAGTGGAAAATTACACTGACCTTAAAGGTCTTTTCCAACCTAAATGATTCATTGACTGTATGACCCCACAAAGCAAAGCTGAGGCTGTGGTTGAGGCTGTGTCTGGCTGAATTGCCCTGGTCCTTCACTGCCCTCAGCCAATGGTGGCCTGGAACTGTGGATTTTGTGCAGGCTGGGTGCAAGGTCCTTTTTACCTTTTGTGTACAAGAAGGGTTTTCCAAATTTTGGTAGAGCATCCGTAAAGATAATTGGCAAACGTACCCAAGCTTGGCTTGATCCAACTCCTCCCTGTCTTTCTGTCCCTCTGGCCCAGGAACTGCTCCTGCTGCTGCCACCCCAGCAGCTCCCAGGGCCTCCCTTGGAAGGCAGTCGGGAAAACGTCTCAGAGGGGTGTGCAAGCCCTGCAAACAAAAGGGTCTGGGTATATATCCCATATCCCTATTTTTATAAATTTCTACACAGAAATAGAGACTGGAGAGCAAGCTCGCTGAGCTTTTATTTGCAGCCACTGTGTTGCTGAAGGAGTGATGCTTCTGGTGGGGTCCACAGCAGGGGCTTCCCTGGCCTCTTGGGATCTTCTTCCCTTCTTAGGACTGGTCTCTTCTGTGAGCTCTCTCATCTCAGCCTTGTGGTCTGCCAAGGTGGCTGCAACAACATTTCCCAGAGAAAGACAAAGATATGTGTGAGCAAAACAGTTGGGCGCCTCTTTGGAAACTATTCAGACACACTTCCAGGTTTAAATTCTATCTAGGCCTACAGTTATTTCTCACTCTAAGAATTATTTCAAGGAACATTATTAATGAAAACTTAGTACTTTAAAATATACCTTGCATTGCTTAATAAAATTTTAGCTGTAAGACTTTTTCTACTAAAAATTTTAGAAAAAAATACAGATTTTAATGTTCTCAATTAATTTTCTAAGGTGAGAAACAAAAGGGACTTGATTTGAGCCTCTGCATTAAGAAAAAAAACCCTGTGAGCTGTTCCTTGATTATTCATATTGTGAGGTCATCTTGTTTTCCCAACACAATATGTTTACTGGTACACTTGAACACAACAAGACAAAAATAGGCTGAGCTGTACGTGCAAAACAGATTAACAGGTATATGAAAAGATGTCACCTTAATATTTATATCTTTGGCCTAGATGGTACTTAACATTTTACAACTTTAATACCTCTTACACATGTATTTTAACTGTTACCTCATTGAAAAGAGAGATTTTAATTCAACATTTAAAGATTATTTAAGAACTGTTTTAAGTGCTTAAAAATCTTCCAAGGTTCAACATGTAAAGTTTCATTTATACTAAGAAATCAGTTGAGATGAAGGTGCAACTTAAAATACAGAATAAAACCATATTTTGTAAAGCACTTGCCAGTAAAGTGTGTGAGTTTAGAAGAGATAAAGAGGTTTTTTAACAAGCTTTGAAACTTGTGAGTTAAACCAGCACCAGCAAAAACACTACAGGACAGTCAATGCCCCATATGAAGACAAGAATTAAAATGCCAAAATCTATTTTGCACCTTTTGACTCTCCCTCTTTATTTTGCAGAAACATTTTTTTCAGACTCTGGGACCTCAGACCAAAGCACTTTATCTAAACAAAATAAAAGTCCATTTTTATATTGTTCAATAATTTGTAATACCAAGGATCCCATCAAGAGACAAAGATTGCTTACTTTGTTTGTTTCTTACTGAAAGCCTACTACCTGGTATATCCTGAACTACTGAGTTCACTGAACATTGGTCACTACTACTTTGCAGGCACCCCTAGAGATCCATCTTTGTTTTCTCATTTCCTTCTATATGCTGTTTTGGATAATCAGTGAATATAAGAATGTATTGCAGGTGAGCGTACTTAAAGAACAAAATAAACAAACAAGAAAACCCTAAACTCGTGCATTTTGAAATAAACTTAAGTTAATGGAGCAAAGAATTACTATTCCAGCAAGCAGAAGTTATACAGAAATGCAATGAGCAAGTACCTTTTTACATATAATTCATAGATGACAGACATAATACTTAAGTACAGAGATCAAGGTTATTTTCAACTATACATTACCATTCCTGGAAAATCAATCTACATTATTTTTAGCACAGGTTAGGAACTGGAGTAATGATTAAGTGATTTGCCAAGGACATGGTTAGACAGACTTGGAAAATGGGAAAGAGTGATTTCTTTCCAAAGGGAACACGTAGTTTATAGTCACAGCTGGTATCGCTATGCAGAAGAGTTCAGTCTTAATATCCATAGTGTAAGAGATCAAACAGATTTAAATACAAAGCCTTCTATTACCAGAGTAACAGGAATTCTCTTAGACTTCAGTCAGGTTTGGGACCTACTCTGAAGCTGTGGTAGGACACAGCAGGCAGCCCAAAAGATACAAAAGGATTCACAGTTTGTAAATACTTTTTCCTACACCCCAGTGCACTTCTCCCCCAAAGGGAAACCCAGTGTCGGAAAATACTTTGCACCTGTAAACACATGATCAAGTGCCCTCAAAAATCAAAGGGATTTAAGTATAGAGATGTGAGCTAAACACATATGTAAGTATCCTGTTGGATAACACACACACACAAATTTGATATGACTGAACCTACATTCCAAATACTGGAAAATGTTGAAAGCCAAGGCTGTTGGTACAACATATCCATTGTGCAATACCCCAGTATTTTGCCAAGGAGTAGTTCTGTGAAGGGTTACGTGTCTATAAAAAAGATTTAGGAAAGAGCAGAGATGATGAGAATGGCTTTCTCCTTCTCTAGCATCCGGCTTTATCTAGAAAAACACTTTTTAATTTCACTATAATCAGAGTTCCTTAAGGTCATGTTTCCTTCTTTATTTTCAGCTGAGAAATTTGTCCAGGCAGCTTCCATACTACAGCCTCGTTCTCTGCTGCCCCTCAGCTCTGTGTTTCAGAGGCTCTGGGGGCAGCTCACGTCCCAGCAGGTGGCGGATGTGCCGTGCTCATCCCCTGACCTGGATGTGCTGGGCGGGTGTGCCACAGCCAGTCTGTGTCTCACTGCACCCATCTTCTCAAACGCCAGGCTAATTCCAGGAGACTTTCCTGGAAATTAGAAGTATCAGATGAATAACATTACTGGTTCTTCTTCTTGACTCAAACAGCCTTGGAGGCTCTAGAGTTTGAATAACTAGCCAGACCAGAAAGAACAAACTGTAAGTAATATGATTCCATCTGTTTTGCCATCGCAGTCAGAGATCATCTATCCTTGCAAAAAAATTATACTGTGTGGCATTAAATACTCATCTTTCCTAGAAAGGTCTGGAGCACTGAAATTCCTTTTGTTTTGAAAGGAACTTCTTGGGACTGTTTTACACTTATAAATGTACTAATTTGTACAGCTTGGGTAACCAGGACAATGCCAAGTTTAAACCACAAGTAGGACCCAGTGTAAAATGAATCTTTTCCCCTCAATAAATTTGTTCATAAATGGCTTGACAATGTTCTACCTAGACAGGAAGGACAAAAAAATAAGTCACAGTGGAAAGTCATACCTAGGGATGATTCAGCATAAGACCAGGATGAAAGGCAGGAAGAGATTAAGCACCTTTCAGAGGGAAATACCTCATTTTACATTGCAAATAGAGGGCATCAAAGAAAGCACAGATGAATCAGATAATAGCAGGAGCTTTTTCATTCAAATGTTAAAAACATTTTGAAGAAGATATCCTGCATTCACTGACACTTGCAGTGAAGTTCTGCAAAAATGGCTGCTTCTGTTCTTTCTTCTGCCTTGAAAATATACCCACTGAAAAAAGAAAAAAAAAAAAAAAGGACAGAAAAAGTGGCATTGCCTAAAATGGACTTGTGAGAATTCAGTGAGGGGCTCTTCAGCTGGAAGCGAGGTGTGAAGCAGCAAAGAAAATGCTTGATGCAGAAACAAAAGTTCTAAGAAGGAGGCCTTTGGGAAAGGGGAACAAACTGCCAGTGAAGTGGTTAAACCAGCTCTTGGCTCACTTAAAGTGAAGTGAGAACTGGGGACATTTGCAAAGGCAAGAATTAAGATCATCTAACAAGGATTTTCCATTAATAGTGTCTGATGTAATGGAAGATGCAGAAACTGCGTTTCTATCAGGCCCACATCTCCTCAAGGCTGGTTGTTTCTTTTCACAGAAGCAACACATATAGGACTTACAAAAACTTAGAGATGTCAATATGTACACCCACCATTTGCATCTTCTGCTTTCTCCTGACTAGCAGGTCTATTGATGCATCTGTGCAAGTCCCCTCCAAAAGCAAACACTGGGCAGAACATCACTTCTATTTATTGCACCTGTTGGGCCCAGATTTTTACCCAATGTTTATATGAGTTGAAATAAGTCCATGGAGACAAACGTTGCTGAAGGTAGATCACACAAATTACACAATCACATCATTGGGTCAGAAATACGTGTCACTCCTGAGAAGAGTGTATTTTTCACACACAGAGCATTGCCAGCAGTTGCATTAAACAAATATCTGGATTTAAGGAGCTGCTGAAATGCTTTGCTGAATAGAGCAGTGTCAGGACGTTACTTTCAGGCCTACAGGCAAGTAAGGAATCTTATTGGAGTCCAGAGAAACAGTCAGCACCATTAAAAATCAAGTCATGTGGTTAATTGAGCAATCAGGTATTTAGGCCACTGCCTTAAAATTATTATTTCAACACATGCACAGTCCTCATGCTTTGGACTGAAGCTCTCTTAAGCAAGAGAGTTAGAATCATAGAATCATAGAATCCTTTAACAGACTCAGCTGCCTCATAGCACCAGAGGGCAAGCCAATATGGGTGACTGAATTCCTTTGAAGCATTAGTAAAGGTGATCTAAACCAATCAGGCTTCTTTGTGACTTAAACAGATAAAGGCTATGAAGGATCACCTCAACTTAATTCCATCTGTCTCAAATGAAAATATCTTTACTCTCCACTAGATCACGTCATTCACTCTTTCACTAATTGCCACTCTTTTTTGTTTTCTAAGCATATTCTGTGTTACTTCCTAACCCATCTCCAAGTAAATGAGCCACAGGAGTAGAACTCTAGCTTTTTAACCCTTTAGTGAAATAAACTGCTCCTCCTCCTCCTCCTGGAATGGATTAGAGGGAAGCAATTCTGCAGGCACTGAGGAAACAATAACCCTTGCCAGGAGAGGAGACAATGTCTTCAGCCAGCTCAGTGCAGCTGAGAGCCTGTGTCCAAAGCCCAGGAACAGCACACGATCTGCCTCTGCCACACCAAGAAATTTACCCTTGGGCTGGAGATGGTGCCTTGTTAAACCACTCTAGGAAGTCCCACAAGACTATATATCCTTAGGCAAAAATTACCAGTAAATTATGTGGGGATGGACTCAATAGCTGCTGAAGAATTAATATCTTTGTGCACACTTTATTTGCTAGTGTACATTTAATTATGAGAGTGAAAAATGCAGTCCTCTCTATGGCAGCCGTATTATGAAGCTAGAGTTAGGCAAGGGTACCCAGGACATAAATGTAGGCATGTGTTCACATAAATCTAATTCTGCAAGATAAATACAAATATTAATTGAGCCTCTTGTTCAGGAATCAGTTGCAACAGCTTCTTTTCTTATTCAGAAGAAAAGTGCTTGCAGGTTAAAGAAAAAAACCAAAACAACCCAAAAATCAAAAAAACCCCAACCAACTAAAAAAATATTTTGGAAAGGAGTGGGTGGATTATTTAAATACCAGTGAGGAAGGCGAGCTTGTTAGGATAAGAGTGATGTTGACACAAAAGGGATAAGAAGGATAAGAAGATATAATCTGACTATGAACACATTAAGACTTGCCATTTTTTATCATTACAGCTCTGGATTTAGCTTTCACTTAGAGCACAGAGGCCAACAGCTTAACCCCAACTGCTTGTTGGTGTTCTTAAACTCACTACTGAAAGTATTTGTACACACTTTTGAGTGAAATTCACAAATGCAACCTCTAAGACTATGGAGTTTAGGATACTTATTTTTCTGTCAGGTAATGCTTGTGATAAAAACAAAGCCCAAAAAGCCCCATCCCTTGGGAGAATTACACAGTGCATATTTGATGCTGAAATTTTGGGTGGGATTTTCCATGAACATCTGTATCTTCAAATGTTGTAACAGTAGTGCAGCCTAGAAACTTCAAATCCTTTTGAAGCCCCTGTGGTATGTGCTGTGTTATCTTACAAATGACAAGCCTTGAAGTATTTACTCTCATGAATATCCAACTGCCTTTACAAATTCCTGGCCAGAGAGGGAAGAGCTGAGGCTCTCAGCCCCTCTCTGTCAGTCACTCTGGGTAGCAAATCCAGCATCTCCAGTGGACCACGCTGGGATCTTCAATGCAGCCCAGGAGCAGCCAGGTGAATGGTGTGAGATAGCACAGCTGGGGGTGCTCCCCTTTAGTTACACAGCAGGAAAGAAACACTCAGCGTTTTCCCCACTACAGACAAAAGCAGAGGGAACAATTCTCCTCCTTCCCTTCCTCATTTTTACCTCACCCTTTCCTACTCCCTCATAAACCTGCTCAGGATTGCTGACACCTTTGCTTCTCATGCACAATGAAATGTTGTTGAAAAAGAAGCAATTTCCCATGTGGAAACAGAATTTTCCTAAGGGGCTCTACAAAGGCCACAAAATTAAGGAAATGTAAAACCTTTTCTACAACTTCAGCACAACGTTAAAAACAAGCACACCAAAGCCCTCAGAATCACATACTTCTCCAGCAAGGCAGACAGTAAACTTGAAATTTGTGTTGATGACATTATTTAATGCACAGCTGGAGGGTTCTGAGACAGACTGATGATGAGAGCCTGACTAGATCAGAGCAGAAATGGAGAGGCCTACAAAGGACAGCAAACGGGGAGAAGTAATATGGAGGGAAGAAAGATGAAGTAATGGGCAGATTGTCAGGCAATACCCCAACCTTGGAAAAGAGATGTGGACAGCATCAGATAATGGCCAAGGGGAGTGAGATGGAATGAGACTGACCCATGCAAAACCTCAGGAATCTATCTAAACTTTGTTCTTCCTTAACTGATTGAAGATTTCTTAATGAATATTCCAAAGATAAAGTTTAAAATGGAATTGACTGCATCAGATTTTGGGTTACAACTGGAAGAATAGCTCATGATTTTGACCACAGGAGGGCTCCAAGGTTTCATGAATGCATATGGAAACCTTTTGAGAAAGGCTAGAATTAGGTGAGGCACAGAAAGTGAAAGCTATGGAGGTGCATTCTTAGTTCAATGTGGAGGTCTACAAGCCCAGCTGAGCATCCTGCAGATAATGGGGTTTTTTTAAACAAAGGAGAGAAACAAGAAGAACAGTTTTTCTGCAAACTTCTTTTTTCTCTACTGCCTTAAGAGGATTGTCATAAAGTTGTCAGTTGTTAGATCCTCAAACATCAGTGTTTATTCTGGTGTTACCAGTAAGGAGAATCTTAGAAATTTTTTTTCCCCTAACAAAAATGTTTGGGGATTCAATGTTTATCACATGGGAAAAGACTGATTACATCTGCCCCAGCACTGCAGCCCACACAGGCTAGCTACAGCCCAGGAGAAGCAGGAGAAGGTAACACATCATCTGTGACCTGCTTCCTACTGGCTTTTTCTCTAGACTCTGCAGAGGTGTACAGTAAGTGTACTACAATCCTGAGTACAGCAAGGGGCCTGTGGCAAGGGGGGAGCAAGGACAACTGTTCATGTGGCACTACAATGGAGGAGGAAGAGGAGGATGTAGTTACTGTCAGTAACGCAGTAGACCATGTCCATGCACCCAAAACACATCCCAAAAGCCAACTAGAAACATGGGAAAGACTACAAGTACAAATGACAACGTGCATCCAGCAGAGAGCAGGTGAAACCACAGCCATCAGCAATGTCCTAGAGATGTGCTGGGTGAAAAAAGGCCAATGAACAGAAGTGATCTGTCACAGTCAATGCTGAGATAGAACCTGAACTCTGGCTCATCTGGATTTGGTCTGAACTTTCTAGCCCCAGAAATGAAATACTGACATTAGGAACAGCTAATTTTCCCTGTTGTTAGCAATGATCTAGCTGGTCATGGCCTGTGAGGAGAAGTTCTGGTTGATTCATCAGAGCTTTGGCATTCTACCCTCAGGGACATTAAATGCCTTCAGACAAAGACACCTACCTGGGTAAAGGCCACCAGATTAAATACTCTGAAGAGGGTTTTTATCTGAAAAACTGGCCCTGTGTTTTAACTGCACTGGAAAAGAAAATGGGGATATATCAGGATCTTCCACATCCTCTTCAGATTAAGTGTGTAAAACTTGACAGAGCTAAAAGCTGGTAGGATAACACTAAAGTTATTTGCTGATGATTAACAGATCAAAGCTGAAATAAAACAGGGAGTTCAGCAGAAAAAAAAATAATTGCTGTGTAAGTAGATAAGAGAAGTTTCCTATTTCAAGAGACAGAAGAGGTTGAACAGGTTGAAGGTCCAGGAGATGCTGCCAGAAGGGACTGGGGCTAGAGATTTATTTGGGGGGTGTACAAAGTTCCTGTTTTCTCTTCATCCAGCCTCTTCTGATATATCAGTCCTCCCTGTAGAAAAGAAGAAATAATTCCCTACTTGCTGAACTCAGCCAGGAAAAAAAACATTGATGAAAATATCCCCTGAAAAGGATTTAATCCTTTTCTGTTGAAGGTTTATGATGTCAAATAATCCCACCTCTTTTCTAGTAAATTCCAGTTTTAGGGTCAATCAGTTACAGCTGTGCTAATCCACAGTTACTAACTTCTTTGCCTGCTGGTGTCTCCATGGTGAAACCTGGGTGACCTCCCTCTGCCTTTCCCTGCCATGTTTAGAAAACAACAGATAAGGTAATGCAGTAAGGTAAGGCTCCACAACAACTGTGCGCATACCAGGGATGCTGTAAGCAGGGCAGGGATTTTGCTTTGAGAGGGCAGGTCTGGATAAGTTACGTCCCAAACTTTTGACTTGTAAAGGGAAAGAAACCTGTGGGTTTTTTTCTGTAGCTGACTGTTAAAGCAATGCTGCTTTTTATGTCAACATACATTTTAGTAAATGTTAGTTTGTACTCTGTAGTGACAGGCTGTTTGCAGTAACCTTGGGAATACTGCTCTTATCTTGTATTTACACAACAAGTGCAAAGAAACGAGATTAGGTATTTTTCCACAATGTTTAAAAAAACCTTTTTTCTCCTCTCTTGAAAAGGGCTGAACTTTAAACATTTCAAACACGTTTCCCTCATTTGGAAGATGTACAGTTAACGTGGTATTAATCATTTACTGTCAGGTCTATCCTGGTCAGGCTATACTTATATTTTCATGACTATACCACGTCTCTTAGGTCAAGTGCAACATTGGTCTGAGACTGCAGTAAGGGAAATTGAAACTAGTCAAAAACTGACCTCAACTAGGAGCACATACAGGAGGGACAGACAAGTACTGTGGCATCTCTCTGGGATACAGAAGGACTTTGGTAAGGAACCAGGCCTCCAGAAGCATTTTGATGCATGGGATTGATAGAAAACCAATTCAGCATTATTTATTGCCCTCAAAGGAAGGGAGTTTTGCTTCTTTTGCCCTGTATTCAAATTTTATTTCAGCCACATGATTCTGAAACTTTTGCTTTACAAAACATACCTTGTGCTCTCCTGTCAGTGATAGTGCTACCAAAAATTATTTTAAAATGTCACATACTAAGCCCTGTACAGGAGTGCTATGACCAGCTTTACAGTCCATAGTATATGCATGCCCTTATACAGACTATCCAGCCTCTCCATGCCAGTTTCATCCATGTGGTAACAGCAGCCTCCCAGATGTGTTGTGAAGTTTCATTTATCTGTCTGTGCCAAACCAGCAGAATAAACCCAGCTGCCCTAAGTGCCAAACTCGTTGGAAGAGCACCGTACTGGACCTGAGAGGAAGCAGCAGCTCTGCAACACCCACACCCTCCCCTGCTCTGGGAAAGCCCAGCTGTATCCCTCTCTCTCAAGGCAGAAAGAGTGAATTTGCCCCTCTGTTGGTAGGGCCTTGCGGGTTTTCTAAAAAAAAATATATATGAAGGGGGAATTTTCTCAATCGCACTGCAAGCCGTATATCCTCTATCTCCTGCAGAAAGGAGCCAAGGTAATCTGCACAGAAGTGTCATACAAATTTAAAGGTAGTTAAAGATGTTTGATGTGGATGTGAGACTGAAGGGAAGGATTGCTGGAACATCAGTTCCTGTCACTACAAATTTTTTTCCTTCAGTCAGGTCCTGCACTCTGTTCTCACTGTCCAAGACAGACACTGCCCAAGTTCCTGTTCTCTCCTGCAACTAGCAACACCTTCAGAGGGAACCTCCTTCAGCTTTCCTGAAAAGGTTTTTGCTTCCTGGCTGTTTGCAGGAATTAGAGATCTATTTCACCTGTTGTACCTGACAGACTGATGGATAGGAGGAAACCAAATGCAAGGGAAACAGGGACTTGATAAACCTGCCATGCATGTGTATTTTAATTTGTAAAGTCTCAGAATCTTCACACGTTCAGCTGACCAACTGTTTGCATACAAAGCACTGAGAAGCAAGGGATCACGGCAGGACTGCTATGGAGCAGCCTCCAGGGACACAGCAAGATTGGCCTAATTACACATGGTTATTACTCACACTAAATCCATGAGAATTCTGGAAAAACCTTCACAAGATGGCACAGACCTGACAATTAAATATTTTCATTTTCTTGTTCATCTGGAGATGAAACTTGCTTTATTACACAATGCAAACTGATCTGCTATTAGCAAACCAGAACCAATATTCAAAAAAGTGCAGAAACTATTGAATATTGTACCTAACTCCATAAAAAGGATAAAGGCTGGACAAGGAGAAGAGGGCAACAGCAAGTAGAAAGTCTGATCAAGCTATTAACTGACCAGGACAGAACATAATCATAAGTCATTAAGTACTCTGGTACTGTCAGAACAGGATGGGGACTTTTGCTATAATTTCTCCATCACGACCATTCTGTTGGTCAGGTTACTTGACCAGCTTTCAGTGCTTATCTGTTAAGGATATGTGGCTGTGGAAAAGGGGTTAAAAAAAGTAACAGTTTCCTGTAGCAGGGTTATTCTAGTTGCACAACTACATTTGAAGAATTTTTCCCAGAGCAAAAGGACTTTGCCAGGTGTGCAGGACACCACAGCTTTTGTCATTGTGGCAGTTGCTCAACTGAACTGCCTCTAACCCATTGAACATGCCTCAGATTTACATCACCAAGTGCAAACAGTTATTACCCAAATCCTCAAAAACAGCATTTGCTTGACAGAAAAATTAAATGCTTGTTCTCCTCAACGGACCTTTTGCTGAAGCCAGAGAAATATCAAGAAAAGGCAACATGTAACAGAAATAAGAGGTATTTAATCCTTTCAAAATGGTCTAACAGGATTGGAAGGCGGAAGGGTTCCTTCCGTCTGCCTTAAGCTAACATTCACCCTGAAGACTACTGGAGGCAAATTACAAGTTTCCTTGAAAATACCTGTTGTTCCTGCAGAGCTAATGTTGCTCAGAGGGATTTGCAAGGCTTTAGCTTTGTATTAGAGCTTTTGTGTTGATAAGGCATCTTTCAATGGGAAAAGTACCCCATGCCATGTGCAAAAGTCACCACAAATATTTCTCAGCAGAGTTGTTTCTGCTAATGCAGTAAAATAAAACAGCAATACCATGCAGGAACGTGGAACCAAAGGCTGAAGAGAAGTAGGTAGGACAGAAGTAAATTACTAGTATTTACTGTCACAGTAAGAAACTTAGTCAAAAAATTGATGTTTCGCTATACACTAATCACCACTGTTTACTGAAACCAAGAGTTAAATTGTCTCTCCCAACCATTTTCAATCACTAGTGACATTTCAGAAGCAAACTTCTTTGAACAAAATATTATTTTTCCAATCTTAAATGTTCTTTTGGTATAAATTTCATGTTATTTTGAGAGAAAATAAAAGAGTTACATAATTTGTTCAATTTGATTAAAAACCCAAACAAACAGAGCCACAGATTAATGCCAAAGCAAAACAGCATTGGTGGTCTTTAGTTTATTTTATCAACCACCACATTAAATCATCACTAAAGTTCATGTTGAAGGAATTAGGTCTTAAAAGAAAGTTCTTTTAAATCCAAAGGAAATACCCTTTGTAGTACCTGTAAGAACATTAAGTTTATCATGGCAAGAAGCCCCACTGAAAGCTTACAGGAAAATATTTCTGTGCTACCAGACAACCACAAGAGACAATTTTTAAGTTGCAAGTATAGGATGTTTCCCATAGCTTTGTGCAGTTATTAGAATTTCCATCCTAATATTTTGGAAGTATTATAAAGTATTCAAGTTTTGTGCTTTACTAAATTAAACAGAATTAGGCAGACAGAATAATAAATTTTTGTCTGGTCACAAGAGCTTTATTATCTATGTTAACATGATTAATTCCAGTTTACTACTTTCTCTTAGATGGATACTACAGGGATGCAAGTTGATGTTGTGCTAGAATAATTTTATTTAGGAGACCTTGGCTACTCATCTGTGTACATGGCTGAGATGCTTTCCAGCCCTTCCCTCTTCCCTTCAGCAGCTGCAATCCTCAAGGAGAAAATAGAGCCAACTTTCACAGAGAGAAGGAAATGTGTAAGCCCAAATGAAGGCTCTACAATAGTGGCATTAGTGGGTTCAGCCTCAAAGGCATTCTAAACAATAACTTCTCTTTTCCATCATCTAGGTACACTAACACTAATGCTCCATAACATGTCTTCTATAAAAAATCCTTTCCACAGTTCTGAAGCAGGGCCAAGTGGTGTCAGGCATGGAATATCCCTGCTAGCTCATGACAGCAAGCATCCTCCCATCCCAGCTCTCCCCTATGGCAAAACCTAAGCAGTAATTACTGCTGTGGGTCTATTTTTTTATCTCATTGCTGAGTATCAGGGCAGGGCACCTGCACCCCTGGCAGTCCTCTTACCAGCAAACCTAAGCTCTTGAGAAGGGCTCTACCCAGTAAGAGATCTGTCAGCACTCAGCTGCCCACAAGCCCCTCTGAACATCCCTGTGAAAGGAAATCAAAACACATTAAAAAAACTGAATGTGTGGTTTATTATATTTAGGATGCTATTTGTCTATAGTGTTTAAATATCTCTGTCACACAGTTATCAGTAAATGAGTGTAATTTTACATGTTCAGTATTTTGATACACAGTACAGGACTACAAGTGTGGTAAAGGAGCATGAGAAATTAATGTTTCCTTGATGCATGCATCAAACCTTGCAGCACCACTTAAAAGCTCAGGGTAAGAACTCAAAATGCAGTATTACAAGCACTACTAAATCAACCAAGAGACATACCTATATTAAACATTAGAGAAACAAAACATATGACACAAAGGTTTAATGTTTAAGATTTGATACAGGATTAAAATACTAATATTTTTAATGTCCTGGCTTCAAATTAATAAATATAAAAACAATATAAAAATATACACCAGTTGATAAAAGGATGCACTGAGTAAGGTTAGAAAGCTAAATTTCACTTTCAAACGTATGCAGGTATGTCTTTAGGGAGAGGATCTCTGTGTAGCTGCGACTGGTCTTTCGGAAGAAGTCCAAGCTAGTGAGCTGCTCGATGTCACGGACACGCGCAGTGTGCATCTTAAGAAGATCTTCAACCCACTTTGACTCATCCTCTGAGCTCTAGGGGGGAAAAAAAATATATATATTTTTATCACAAGTCTTGTCAAAAATCATCTCCAAAACAAATGCAACTTGTCTACACATTTGTTCCAGATTTGAAGAAGAATCTCTGTGCCTTATTCAAGAATGAATAAGGTAAATGAATTCCGAGAAAATAAATTTGACATTTAACGTGCAAGATGATTCCTGCAGTTTTATTTCAGTACCCATTTTATGATGGGGTTGACACAATGACCATAATCATCCAGAAAAAGCTAGCTTCAAGTTGCAGGTGTTTCAGAAGAACAGCTATGGTTTTTCAGAAATCCACTGGACACTCCATGTTTTTCTGTCTCACAGAAAGAACTCCATATTAATCACTTTTGATTTACCAAAGGCCAAACTCTAAGCTGTTTGGCTTTGAATTCTACGCCTACACATTATTTTCAATTGACCATCACATCATCTAACATAGTAATATTTTAATATTTCCATTTTACTTTTAGGGGACCTTTACAATTCATTACACAGCTGGGACAATGGTTTATGTAGGTACCTAAAAGCTCTTGTGATTGGAACATACATATTATTCACTGATAGAAAAAAGAATTTCACCCAGCATTTCCTGATACTTAGAAAAAAATCAGGAAGATTATGCTGCCAGAGTTTTTGGGGTCAGGTTGTGTTCTCTTAGGGGATAGCTGCTGCCTCGTGCCTTGTGCCAGCACCAGCACATGTTGGAGTCATCCACAAACTAAGGTAACTCACAAACACATCAGAAAATCAGCCCTGCAAAACACTGCAGTGACTGGCTGTTTGTGTGCCTTAACCAGCCTAAGCTACATGTGCCACAAGCATTGCACCCAGGCCTGGGGACAGTACAGCGGGGCCCAGACATGGGAAAAGGACAAAGCAAACAGGACTTTTCCCCCTTTGGCCCCTCTGGCTGGTACCTGTACGCCACTGCTAGGGAAGTGGGTTATATGTCAGGTATTTAGACTTCATGTGTGTGGCAGTCCCTGGAAATGACCCCTTTCCTGACTGCCTCAGTCAGCAATGTCCTCCTACCAAATGATCCTCTCATGGATCAAGACTAAACTCCAGCAATGCCAGAACCTATCCAGTGCAGTAGCTGAGCCACAGACCAAGAAGTGGGTCACCCAACAAGAGGCAGGAGGGTGAGGTGATCGCTTGCACAGAGAGGACACGAAGTCCCAGACAGATCACAGCTGGCTGCTCTAAAGCAAACGTCCATGACCCAGTCAGCACCTGTTTGGTTCCAAGCTCTCAGCCCCAACACAGCTTTCCTGTCCTACCACTAACAACTTGAGGACCAAAACCAGATCTGGAACAAGAAGAGAAAGATGCAAATTAAGAGGGAAGAGGAGGGAGTGTGTCCTGCTCACTCCCCTTTGCCTGCAGTGCCGTGCTCTGGGGATGCTCCTGGCAGCACGTGACCGTGGGAAGCCCCTGCTCAGCCTTCAGCCACAACCAGGGGTCTGCAAACAGGCCTCAGCAGGGCTGCCAGTGCAAAGGCAGCCACTGTGACATTTTTCCTTTCTTCAAGCCTTTCTTCTGAGCAGGAAATCTGCAGAGCTCAAAAGGAAGTTATGAGCGAGCCACAAAGCTCACTTTTCTTGAATACAAGCAGTTTGCAAAAGATCTGCAACATGCATAAATCACAGGATGGGGAGGCTTGTTTAACCTAGTCCAGCAAGACAGCATTCCCATGACTCCAAAAAATCAACCAACTGATCTATGTTTTATTTTTTCCAGTCCACAACTGGCCCATGAAGCCTCAGGCCCAGCAGCAAGGATTTTAAATAGTGATCAACTAATACAGTATTACCACATAACAATGAACGAAGTGTATGCATTTAAAATGATGGTTTTCTCCAGCTTTAGTGCTTAGTCCCACCTCAAAAATAAGGAGAATTTTAGAAGGAAAAGTAACAATTGAAAACATGGAGAAAATAGGAAGAGGTGATCAATTAGGAGGCTAGCACAAAATTCAGTGGAAAAAATACCAGATATTCTGCACAAGAATCTCTCTGAATATCAATTGGAAAGCTGAACATGATGCATATAGACAGATGGGTGAGGAACTGACTTAAGAAAAGAAATTTAAATGTTTTGCTGAAAGAGAAAACAGTGGCCTGGAGGAATTTTCTAGTAGTTCCTAGGGTTCCTTCAACTTTGGTCTTAGAAAGGATTTTTTGTAATGTTTTCACACTCGCTTCTTGTGCCAAGGTCATTAGCTGCTAGCAAAATCCCCAACAGTTGAGAACTCCTGTCAGTGCAGAGAAAGGTGGAATAGCACAGTGGAGGATGCAGATGCAGGAGCTCCCAGGACAGAATGAAATTGGGTTATCCAAATTGACAGGCAGAAGAGAAGGACCTGAGCTGTGCACGAATGTGAACCACCATTATAACACAGCTATGGAAAAAGCAAATTATAGGTAGTATCAGAGGAGTTGTGTCCAGTGGAAAGAAAACCATTTTCATTTTGAGATCTAAGCTGCAGTACTTAATCTCATTCATGATCCAGGTGAAAAAAAAGATTGGACTGGATAAGATGCATAGGAAGTCTATTCTACCAACAGTCTCATCCTCTCTTACAAGAGCGAAAAAGATCCTGGGTCTTCCATGAATAGAGAGAAGTTATTTGCCTTGAGAATCATCATAAATCATCTCAAGGGCAAAACCCAGAGAAGGCTATTTAAGACATAGAAAAATGTTGACACAAGAATAAATGGGCATAACCTCACCACAAATAAACACAGTTTAGAAAAGGAACAAATTCAGATGAGAAGAGTGGTGGTGTTCTTCAACAGCTGTGTGAAGAGAATGTGTGTGCAGCTAAAGCAGAGCACAGGGAAAGCTAATATTTCTTCAAATCTTAAAAGAAAACGGTGGAGAGGTTAAGGTAAAATTCCTATATTATCCCAAGCATTTCATCCATGAAGTATGATGAGGTTTTATGCAATCACTTGAATCTTTGAACAAATCCATCTTTGAACAAATAAGATGGAACACCATGTGCAAAAGTAAGTCTGGATTGCAATGATGGATTTCAGTGGAAAAAATTTGCCTAACTGTATTTTCATTCAAGAGCAACATTTAAATATTTTGGAGTGATTCTTTGCTATATAAAATGCATGGACCAATATCTGCTAATGACCTTGCAGAAGCACTGAAGATTCTCTCAAACTGTAAATACATACACCATATGTATTTACAAATAGCATGACCTAGAGAGAAAAGAAACCTGGTTTGAAATGTGAGAAATCAAGGACTAAAAGAGACCATTATTGTAATAATAATTACAATAATGGTCTCTTTTAGTCCTCGATTTCTTATATTTCAAAATTCAAAAAGATTTCAGCAGTTTAAGAGAGCTATGACACACAATATAAGGAGGAAAAAACAAGTTACTTTTTCATAAAATTACATATTGGCAGAGTTACAGGGCAGAGACACTAATAACTACCAAAACAGTAATTTCCGGATCACTAACTGGATCTTGATTCAGAGAAAAGCAGTCCAGGGAAAAGCCACAATGCAATATATGTAGGACTTCCAGAGACTTCTGATGAAAGACATCTCTGCCCAAAACAGCTGAGATCCAAACAGGGCCAGACCTGCTCAAGAGAGAGGGATACTGCTTTAAAAGCATGGGCCCTGGAAGCAAGCAATGCTTGATGAAAGAAAAAGGAACAGTGTTCAAGGTCAATTGTGCTCAGAGTTGGAATGACTATTTCTGCTTGTAGCTGGAATAGGAGTCTTGGCTTTTTTCGCCAATACAAAATTTATAACCTTAATGCATTCATTCAGGAAACAGTTGTTTGACGAGTGAGAAAGAAACAGTGTTCCAGGTGAATTGTGTACAGAGTTGAAATGACTATTTCTGCCTGTAGCTGGAATGGGAGTCTTAACTTTTTTGCCAATACAAAATTCATAACATTAATGCGTTCATTCAGGAAACAGTCTCCTGGCAGCCCATAGTGAAGTGTCTGTGTGCAGGAATCCACCCAGCTGTGTAATGGGAGAATAAGTTCAGGCGGAAGGACAAGGCTAAATACAGCTGCCTGGGAGCTCTGCTGTCCTCATGGAGTGCCAGAGCCCACAGGGGACCCAACATCCTCCTGCCACACAATCAGCTGCCAAGTGTGCACTTTCTGCAGTGCTGGCCAGACCAAAGCCTTCATCAAGATTCTTACAGTAGAGGATCTTGCATCCTAATGGAAGATAGAAAAGAAACCAGGAGGGTATTTGGCCTTCTCTGTAATAAGAAGCCAAACTTTTCTCTTGAATCAAGGTGTTCTGGAAGCAGCAAGAATTGGCACTCTACCCTTGGCAGGTTACAGCATATACTTTTAATACTGTGTGGGTTGGATGCAATCATGCTGACTGATGCACCCAGACTGCTATAGCAGGCAGATTGCATTGTATCTGCAAATGGAAACTGACCTCCATAAAAACATCAGGCTGGGTGCTAGCACAGTATGTTTATGCATACAGACTCCCCCAAATCTTCTCTGAAGTTACACTGACAAAATGTCGAATCCTACAGGCAAAAAACAATACTGCCAACCTACTGTATGTCAGTTCTTCTGGACAATTTTAGGTGCAGTAATAGTTCCATACTTTTGCTGCTGTCATGGAGGAGTACTTTTATCTCATGAGCTAATGACACTTCAACAGAGGCACAACTGAGCTCCCATTCAAGGCATTAGTGAACATTTGCTTCTATAATTGGCTTTCACATGTCTCAGGGACACATTTACCACAGGGCTGCTGCAGTGCAGCTGAACTTACATTGCAGCTCTCATCGTTGTCAGGCCGGTGGGGAAGGATGTATGAGAGAACAGAGAGTGGTCCATCACACTTGTCAGCTGGCTGAGTGAAATCTAAGCAGCTGGTTATGATGGCATAGTAATGTGTTGGAACAGGGATTGCACTGCCTTCCACAAACCTGGGGGAATAAAGCAAATATTTACCCACAAAGGATGAACTTGTTTGGAAGAAGGTTGCACAAACAACATGGTCTTTCCTCTCCTACGTGTGAGGACACACATACATTGTTGAAATGTGTTTGATTCCTGAACACTATTGAAAGTGAGCATCCAATTACCCTACACTGTGCTACTGAAATACCTCATGCAGTGCTGAAAGGCTTCTTCAGTTCAGAGACATGGAAAGAATGCATTGCTGAATTAACAAAGACTTAAGCATGTAACTCAATAGCACAGCCCTTAAGTTCTCCTTAAGTAAGGAGAATTTTAGAGACAATAGACTATATGGAACCAAATTGAAATTGTTTTCATTCTCCAGACAAAGTTCAAAGGTGAATAGTTAAGTGCTGAATTGTCATTTCCTTATTTTAAACACTGTCCTACCTACGTGGGCATTCAGTCTCAATAACTTTAGAAAGAGCTAGAAAATGATGTCTCCTCACAAAAAATTAAATAATGTGCAGGTAATTAATTGTTTAAGATAAAGTCATCATTAAGAGAAGCAACAACAAAGCAATGTAAAGACAAGCACTTACTGTTTGATTTTGTCAGGTGTGTCATGTAAACCATCATAGTCATAGTCAAAGATTGGTCCACTTATAACATTGACTCCATTTCGTTCAGTGGCATATCTCTTCACCAAAACCCTTTGGAAATAGTTCCATACCTCTGCGGGGGGGGGGAAAAACCCCAAACCAACCAATCAACCAAAAGCAATAAAAAAACCCCAAACCCCAAAACAAACAGAAAAAACCCAACCAAACAAAAACCCCACAACACACCAACATTTGGATAAGTCAAAATATGTCAAGATTATAAAGTTTTTTCTTCCTCAAGATAAAAATCCAGAGGATATTATTCATATGACAGTAGGGGAAATGAAAGACTAAGCATTACAGAGTTACTGCAGCTTCATTCAGTTTTGTCAATAAAGCCTATTCAGACTTTGTTCTCTGTTGATTTTTTGCCCCAGCCAGTGATGAAGGAAATACATGCTACCACTCCCAGGACAGCATTGCCATAGGCCTTGCACAGAGATTCTGCTGTTCCTTCACCAAGCTGTAGAAACAGCTATTCACAGGTTTTTGATATCTCTTTAAACACTGCCCTTTGCCTTTGTTATCTGCTTACAGGGAACTCTGCTGGGGTGGTGTGTTTAGGGGGTTTTTATTAATCTTAAAAAGGATACAGTACTGTAATTAAAAGCTAAAACCAAACATTTTAAAAGAAAGAGAAATACAAATTCATTCAGTTAAATTCTCCTTCAATACAAAATGTTTAACTTTCAAACTAGGTGTCATCAAGGATGACCAAAGTCATGTTATTTCAGCAAACTTTGGGAAGAACATGATGCACTTTCTCCCCCCGTGTCCTCCTCAAAAAGTTAAGATTCTTGCAGAGATGGGAAACACACTGGAACTTATCATTCTTTTCTTCTTCTCCTTTTTATTTTAACTAACAGAAGTGTGGGTAAACAAAACTTCTCAGACTTGTGAGAGTTTAACTCTTGTCTTGCCAGCTCAGGCCATTAAGTCCATGGTTCCCTGGAGCTGGTGGCAACGACAGCCTTAGGAAGCCCCCTTGAACACCTTGTTCTAATGCTCCTCAGGGCCACGTGCCCAGCTGGGGCTGAGGCCCAGGGCCCCACCTGCAGTGGTCTAACAAGAACCTCAGCCTAATCACTTGGCAATACCATTCCTGCAGCTGCTCACCCCTCCTTTGCATGTGCTTTATCAATAAAAACAGTCCAAAACCAAAAGACTCTCCCCCTTGTCCCACTGCCTCAAGTTTTGTATCTAAATCAGATTGCAGCTCCACTTCCCACTGCAACCACATACAGAGCAATGCCAGGGCAATGAGGGGCCAGCCCAGGGGAGCTCCAGCAAAGCAGGAGCTGCTTAAGCCAGTCTCATTATGGAAAAAGTGGACAGAGAATTATTGCCAGTGGGGATGGGATGGGACAGTGAACTATAAACACAAAGCAGAGGAGGGGGCCTCTGCAGCCAGCACTACCACCATAGCTAGCACAGCGCAGCACGGCCACCTCCTATTCAACCTGTCATGGAAAAAGATCCATATAATGAGCTTATACTTGGCTCTCAGCAGTGCAACCTGTACACATGGAGTGATTGGAAATTCCCCAGCAATGACATTAGTACCAGAATTTTTTTGCAAGGAATCCGTCACCCACATGTGAGGAAGAAGACCACTAGACAAAATGAGGTGGGTTGTTCTCCTGTGATTAGCATTTCAGCCAAATACTTAGATTAACATTAAGAGCATTTTTATGAAGTGATTCAGGAGTGGGAAATCCCCAATAATTTTTCACCCTTTAATCAGTCAAGTGCTTTTGCTCAGATTTCCAGCAAACATCACCACTTCGTCCTACACAGAGGTTTTTCAGTTAAAAACAGTCTTTCCTGGTTAAAAAGGAGAAGTGTCCTTTTTAACCATAGGCTTTGATGGTTATCCAACCCTCTCTGGCTAAAATCTGAATTGGAAATCTTACAACATGCTCTTGAGATTCTTCCAAGGCTTGTCAATCCCTGCCAAGCCAAAAATGCCACCAGAATAGCCTGATGGTTTTCCTACTTCTTGGCAAGACTAGAGAGAAATGGGATGTGCAGACAAAAGAAATGTTAGTAATATAACCCTGCAGCACTGAAAGTCTCAGGTTTAAATCATCCCTCATTTTCCATAAATTGGTTTTCTCTTCTTTTTTTTTTTTTAACAGATAATAAATATGTTCAGTCTCCTTCCAAGGGCATGGATAGAAAAATGAAATGTAATCACTTGTCCCTGAACTACAAAATACCAAGGACACACTCCCAGGCTTGTGCACACTCTCAGGCTCCAGTTGTTGCCTAAGTATGTTCTGCACTAGCTTGGGCTACAGACAAGAAAATCTGCATGGTCTTACAGAAGGTGAATTACTGTGGCATGAAGAACAGCTGCAGACTTACAGCACGGCCGTGCCATTACTTTAACCCAGCACCAAGGAGATAAACCTTTCTTAAAACTTAAGCCTTTCTTGTGGTATTTTGCCTGCCCATACCAAGCACTATACAGATGTCCACAGGTACTAGCTGCTGGCTACAGGTAACTGAATTTAATTTTCTAAACTTCTCCTATCAATTCATTCCATAATCCAACACAAAGTTAGAAAAAAAGCTTGCTGGTAAAGAGAAGTATAGTCATGGAAAGAGCACTTACTTTTGAAGGCAGGATACATTGGAATGATATTTGTTATTAGAAAAGCATCGTATTTTGCTTCTGCAGAGGAACTTAATTCTGAAAACAGGAAAACAGAAAAATATTAATAAGATGAAAGATACGGATTTCAGAGAATATAGAAATGTTTTGACAATGGCTTCAGACATTAACCAAAGGGAATACCATAATCTAAACAGCAATCTGAGTGTTATATTCAGAAGTGCACACTGCATACACAAAATTTGTCTTTCATGTGACAGCTGAACATGGAAAGGAAGAATTTTATCTTTGCTTCAACTGTCAATCAGTTCAAAATATTTTCATATAGCTTATCTACTTTTGCTATCTTAAAATGCAGAGAGCTCTGCAGGCTTTTGTAAAAGACGCCAAGAATTTCTTGGGAGAGGAGTGTGGGATTATCTTCTAGTTCTGAGCAAGCCTCTGCACCTGTAATTCCATTTCAGAAATCCACCATAAAATATTTCAGCCACTGATTGAGGAAGACAGAGCAATGAAGTTCAAAACTGTGAGACAGTTGTGCCCCTTCAACATTTACTAATCCCAGAAGATCATGGATCCAATACCAAAGCAAAGCAAGCGCATCAGGAGGATTGAGGATGCTTGTTTGACACAGGTTTTCTACTATCACCGTTTCTATAGGATCGTAGAAACTTTTACAGTATGCAAGAAACTAATTCGGATTTATAAATTAAAGATATGTTTATCTTACTGGTGTTTGAAATCAAAATTAGTCTGTTTGTATCTGGTGGGGTTTGCCTGAAGTATGTTCACACCAAAGGTTTTCCCTAAAAAAACAAGAAAGCTACAAAATCCCTAGGTACAAAAAGCTATGTAAACTTACGAGGAGGAAAAAGGAATCCATAGGAGAGATGTTTGTCTCCTCTGTAGGCGGCGCAGCTCTGGCTGTTTCCTGGAGAAATGCGGAGGTCAGGCCTCACACAGCTGGCCAGGTGCTCCGGGACACCTGACACCTCTGCCTGCATTGAGGAACATGGAGACAACACAAAAATGTACTTTCAGCTTTTACAGATAAAAGGAAACTAGGTCATACTGTTGACAGACTACACAGAAGGCCTTGCGCGCAGTACAATAAACCACTTGGCTGTACCACCGAATCCTGCTCCTGCATTGCTGCACAGCCCCTTCTTCAGGGAGCAGAAATCCCCACGAGAGAAAATTCAAATGAAGTTGCTCATAATAAAACAAACTCACATTGAACAAAACTTTAAAATAAAACAGGAGAAGAAATACATAACCTTTCTCCTTGTAATTGTTCTCTCATTAAGGAAAAAAAAATAATTTGGGCATGGTTTAAAATGGTACTTTTACATAATTTCTGGTGTGAAAATTTCCCTGGGGAAGGGAAATTTTAGGACTTCAAGAACACAGATACCAAAGAAATTTTTTCCAAGATTTTTAAAGCACATTTCAAGAGTAGAGAGAACACTAACCTGTTTGGAAATAGTGTAGGATGTCCACAGAGGCATCAGGAATGTTTCACTGTAGCCACTTTCAAAGTCGTGGTGATGCAAGATATTGTATTTTGTGCGGTACAGTACGGCAGGGCGTCCATATAAAAGATGCTTCTCTAAAAATCAAAGGAAATTACATTTACGTTTATCACTGAAAATCTTAAGGATGAAAAAAGAAGAGGGGGTTGGCTTTCCATCAGATGTTGATTTTTTCAGTGATCATTAATGGGATACTGACCCCAAGTAACTACTAAGGAAATCTTTTGACAAAGAGAGTACAAGAAGTGTTAAACTGTTCTGGCTGCAGTCCCCATTCCAGGTTCACAAACACCCTTAGGGATTAAAAGTCCCTTCTACACTTGAAAGCTTGTTTGTGTCACAGGGTGGAGAGAGGATGTTTTCTTCAAAAACTGGAGACTCTTTAGCGATCTTTGTGCCCACCTGTCAGTCACACATGAGGTGATAAGGACTTTCTTTTTATCGCTTTAAATCAGTCCCTAGCCTATCAGTCCTGCCACTGTCAGTGGACTTTCTCTCCTTCCTATGTTTGGGGTTTTTTTTTGTCTCAAAAGGGGGGCAAAAGCGGTCACTCACTCAAAGAGTAGTTTTTTCCCACTTGGCTGATACAGATTTGTTCTGAAGACTGATGCGCTATTTTTTGTCGATAATATCAAAGAAACAAACGAAAAAAACCCTTTTCCTAACTTTGGCTACAAAAAGACATCTCCAGCTCTGTAAAAACAGCTCTTCTTTCTTGGTTATATGTTATGGTTAAATGTCCTTAGATAACTCTGAGAAGCTTGCTTACAAAAAGAAAAAAAAATTAAAGAGATAGAAGAAAAATAAATTTCCTGGACAATGTTGCATTGTCCTGTACAGTCCATTGAATTTGATAACCTTTTGGCAAACACTCTTGGCTTGCTTTTGGAAATTAAAACATAGAAACAAGGAAAGTGGCCTAACACAGTTCCCAGATAGGCATTTAACCTGAAAGAAAAGGGCATGTTTTATTAGTGCTTGAGTACAAACAGAGGATGTTTTTGTAGGGCACAAGGAAAAAAGTAGGAAATGCCTAGTCTAAGGACAAAGATGATAAACTTGCTTTATTCAGGAGAAGCTGAAGTCATCTTTTTCTTCTGCCTGTGAATATCGACATGGCACACCATGAAGGAAAACAAAACTTGCATGAAGCAGAACTGCTTGTTTAAATGACACATCATGCCATTTAACAAAGAATTGACAAATGAGCAAATGCAACTGGTTTAAATGCTTACATCTTAAAATACACCAAAAATACTATTTTTATATTACGACAGTGAAGAAGAATAAAAACCAGAAACCAAAATAAAGATGTTGAGATTCAAATTGCAACAGTGAGGGTGTTTTTTCCTGATGCCATAAATTGCCACAGTGAGGAGTAGCTCTCCATTAATTGAGAAAATCAGTATAGCAAGATGAAAGTTGCAGAAAGGCAATTTAACTCACAAAGAGGAGGACTACGGTCACCTTCTGAAACTAAAGGATAGACTGCATCGCCCTTTCACAACAGAGAAACTGAAAATACCTTCATAAGGGAATTAAAGCAAATCTCCTTAATCATCTTAACAATGCAATTTGAGGGACCTCAAAAAATCTATGCCTAAATTGAAAGCTTCAGAATTTGCTAATTTGGACAATTGTTATGGTAAGGGAAATGCTGTGAATTGTTATGCTGAACTTGGTCACCACTGTGAGAAGGAAAACTCTGCTTTTGTGAGCCTTTCAGTCACTAGAGTTGCTCAGAAAAGCAGTTCCCATCTCCTCCCCTCTGCTCCTATTGCTCCACTTAAATCTGGACCACAGCCCTGATGCAGCTGAGAGTGCAGCCACACAGAAGTCAGTGCTGGCACACAGCAGGAGCTAGTGGCCAGGAGAGCTGGGTATGCTTTCTCCTGGGAATAACATTGACTTGAACACTGAAGAGGAACAGAATTGCACTGAGCAGCTTGAACTAGCAGAGCACTTCTTTCACTGTGTAACCTGCACCCTTAAGCACCAAGCATTAAGACTCACTCAGGGATTGTTAAAGCAGCTGTAGCATCCTTTCTAGGTGAAATCTAAACCTGGATAACTATGGTAAAACCCAGCCTGCAAATACAGCCTGGTTTCTTCCCCATTTACAGCCTGTAGTTGAACAGAGTACTGCCTCATGCACCCTCTCCTTTCCTCTTGTCTCTGCCTTCACACCTGGGCTTAAAATTTCTCGAGATGGTGGAATGGAAACTCACATTGCTTTGAACAATACTTTAGTCCTGCTCCAGCAAAAGGTACTGTGTACCTTCTCAAGTGAGCATCACTTCACCTTGCCCACAGATCTCACCTGTGTCTGTGGGCTACCTTGGCAGGTACTTGAAAAGACAATTTACTACACATTACCTAAACCACATCAGGAGTTGCTCTGGTATTAATTATGCAAAGTAATTTACAAAAGAAAATTAAATCAGCTTTCATTAACTGAGGCACCAGGCTCTTACCTTCTGTTCCCTTGATATGAAAGCGCTTGTTGAGTTCATCCAGCTTGTTCTTCTCAAGAATAAAAAAAAAAAGGAATGAGATTAGGACCACTGGAGCACTCTAACATCTTGTTTACTAGCATCTAACAAAACAAAACTAATGCTATAAGACAGTGAGGATTTTCCTGTCTCCGCTTTTACAAAAACCAGTAATTTTTCCAAGGGGGCATAAAAAGACTTCACAGGGGGACCTGGGAAATTCTTACAGATCAAACCCTCTCAAAATAAATAAAATGGCTACAACTTTACCAAAACTACCACTAATAGTGGAGGCTTCCACAGATCCTACACACCTACCTTATCATCACATGTACATCCTATATCAAAATCTGATGCAGAAGGTAAAGCCACAGGATACAGCGGTTTAGCAACTTCATCTGGCACAGTTGGTTTATAAACATTGGCTCTCAGCAGGTGATTTAAACTTCCATGGGTGCCATTATTAGGAGCAGGCTTTAATCCAAGCAGATCTATGAAAATACCAAGGAAAAATGAATGGTGGTTACACTACAAACATATTTTCGAGCAGCAACTCTATTGAGCCAACATGTTTCTTAGTAATATTGTTTACACCCCACAGCATGTTACTGAAAGCTTTAAATGTAATAAAAACACTGATTTTTTTTGTCCAAATCATAAAATTGTAAATGTCGCACTAATAGTATCTTTGGCTTTATGACAAAGTGTTAATTTTCATCAAGACACTGGAAAAGTTTAAAACTGCAAAAAGTTATTATATACTATTTTATTATAACTACTCCTTCAGCTTCCAGTGCAAACCTATGTACGGTCCATGTGCTGACCTCACTCCAAACATCTGCAACACAGTGATTTCTAAATAAGGGCTAACTACCCCTTAGGTAGTTAAACATTTCATGTTTAGGGAAAAAAGGTGAATTACATCTTTGAAACACCTTAAAGTTTCATTGTGAATTACACCTTGAAAGTTTCATTGTTCTAGAAAATCAATACTAAAGAAAAGACCCTAATGAACATCTGTATACATCATCAGATTCTTCTTCACAGCTTCATTACAAATTCAGGAAACAATCATACAAAGAAATGCCATAGAAAACTAACTGATCAATCTGAACTGCTGCATGAGACCTGCAGATGCAGAAGCAGTCTCTGAACAGAAATCTCCTTCCTAGACTGCTGAGATGTGGACATCACACATTGTAGAGGTGTCCATTTAATCTCTGTCAAGCTGCCAACGTCAAAACTATTGTAACTCCCTTTACTGACCAGCTCCAGAGCAAACTGACACCCCTGAGAAGGGCCTTCAGCCCTCCTGGCAAGTGCTTGGGAAAGGGGGACTAGAAAAAAACAACACTGAAAGGAAGTCAGGGCATAAGCTCATGGGTGCCTAAATGAAGCCCTATTAAAATAAGTTGCTGCTTTTGCAATTTCTCAAGCAGGCAGCTTACCACACATGACATTGTAAAGTTCAATGTTTTCAAAAGGAGGCACTTTGGTCTTGTACTTGAAGGTAGGGCCATAACCTATAAAGACAGTCTTGAAAAAAGGAAAAAAAAAGAATATGAAAGAAGAGCATTAAAATTTAGGGGGCTTTCACTGAATATTTACATTTCAGAGACCTTCAGTGACCATCCCAGACATTGCTCATACCTGCATGCTGTTTATCTTGTTGTCATAGCCGTGGTCTCCATGAAAGAAACATTTTCCTGTTGGTTTCTTGTAAACATCCATGGCTTTCCTAAATTGAAAAAGTATTAGAAATTCTCCTCAAAGGTGGCTGACCTGACAATATTCTTCTGGGCAGGAAGGATAAGGTTACAAGGCAATGCATTGTAATAATTTCTTTCATGAGTAGCAGTAGTAGGGACTTGCAGGCTTATACAGCATCCCCAGGGTTCTCCCTCTACTCCCACTCTAAGAAACAACTCTTATTATTGATAAAACTTCAGCATCTATTATTTTCTCAGATTTTCTCATATCACATAATCTCCTGCAGACTGGAGGTGCTGGACCTCCAGTCCAATAGAGGCTGCTCAGAAAGCACTTTCGTGATGTTACAATGCTGCAAATGTCATACAATGATATAAAGTGCTTTCACCTGTTTGCCTTCAGCCCAATAAACAAAAATGGATAGCAGAAAAAAAGCTGAAAAAAGAAAGATCTTCACAAAGACAAATAGTTGGGAAAATAAGCGCTGTACCATAGGAATGTAATTATCAGCTTGTCACTGAGATGGGTTTTTTTAAAAAATATGTGGAAAAATAAGTATTGCATCATTGGAATTATAATCACCAGCTTATTTCAGAGTACTTCTATACAGTTTTGTAGGGCCACGTGCAGGGAATACATGCAGAGGACCACATTATCCTACAAATTAATTTCTTCATCTGCAATAAGATAATGCTCAGTCAAAGTTTGATTTTGGCCTTATAAATTATTAGAGTTACAGCAATTAGGGCTGTAACTACCATTTTCCTGTAACTACCAGTTACAGTTACACTAATGAATGAATTACTTGTGAATGAGATCTCTGAAAATTAATAAATAAGCCAAAGAAAGACTGATGTAATTAATAAGAAATTACTAAATGTAAATCAACCTGGGCAATCAATCCATTTCAGTACAATTCTTAACACTAAAGCTTTCATAGACCTAAAATTCAGAGTGTGATTCTTTGAAATACACATAACCCCAACCACGGGGCAGCCTGCCAGCAGCCAGTGGAGTTATGCAAGAAAGCAAATGGGGTTTCTCATTCACTGCTTCGGCAGAGTGATACTTGCATAATTCATGGAAAGATAAGCACAGATGTCAAAAGGCACTTACAACACACTGTGTGTTTGCCTGGCAGCTATATGGGCAAAAAATCCTACCATAATTTAAAGCTCATAACAGTCTACCATGAGCCAAAAGCTGTGTCATCTTCCAAGAAGCACTGAGTCAGATTCATGCAAAAAGAGCCCACCATTCTCATACTGTAAAACACAACACGTGGCAAAGTATATTCAAATAGAAAGCTGTGCACCACCCATAAACAAAGGCTACTCCTCTCCTGTTCACTCTATATGTGTATGTGCCAACTGGTTTTTCCTCATACAATTTTTAGTTAACTAATAAACACTGCCCATATTCTATAACCAAAAATTCAGAGTCATGTGGCTAAGAGCAACCCAAACCAGAGTTTTTGCCTGAGCTAAACCATCCTGGCTATCTGTGGATTTCTTTTTAAATGCAATACACTGTGAGCACAGCACTTTGATGGCCACCCTGTGACATCCTTCCACATGTTCTCAGACATTCACCCACTCTGCCAATATCTCTGTTTTCTTTCCATTCACCTACTGCATCCACTCAAACTCTTGTTCCCTAACATTCCTTCACCACATAAGCCTACCCCTTCCTCCCATATTCCCTGCTCCCCTGTTGGACTAAGCTTGCACCTCATCAGAAAAATTTATCAGCTTCTACATTTAAGCTAATCAGTCAAAACCACCAAGCTGCTTGAGCAAATCAGTCTGGGTTTCTACTTTTTATCCATCAACTGCTTTTCCCACACTTAAAAATACTTTGTGTTCTCAAAACTCCTCTTTCTCACAGGGTAGAGGAGCAGGATGTTATCAGACAGGGCCATCCTAAGTGTCCCATTTCTTCAGAAGAAAAGACTGGAACTCAGGATGGCAGCAAATAAAAGGATTTACCTTGCCACGTGCCATTTGCGATCCACCAGTAAATGGACATCCTCAATTCTTCGGTTGTTAGCATAGTGCAAGCGTTTAGGCAGGTGCTGTTTCAGGTAAGGCTTGAAGTGCTGGTCAGGCTTTCTACACTGAAAAATAAATGGTTACAAATAGCACGCTGTCAGTTAGCTTAAGATGCACACAAAAACTTTGACTACAGAAATCAAGCTGTTAAGGTCATCACTGATGGTGTCTGGGAAACAAAGTGTACACCTAGAGTATTTAGTCCAGTCATTTCTGTGCAGTATTTACATGCAGCCAAGGCCCAGAGAGCCATTCAAATATATATTTGGAAAGTTTCATTCTCGTGACAGTCTTTATAAAACTATCAAACAAAATATTACACATACTTAACTCACAGATGAATTATTTTATTAGAACCGAACCAAAGTTTAAGTTCCAGCAGAAACCTGAATGCTCAAAAATATACCTCATCTGCAGATATATTTAAAGCCATCTGATTACAAAACTTGTGGGATTTTGTTTTATTTTTGGTTTTTTTTAATTTTAATTTTAAACATTTTTCTTCCATTAATGGCAAGGTTAGAGTTGAAGGCTATCAAAAGCACTTTTTCAGCATCTTCAAAGTGCTAGTAAAATGTTTACCCTAAAAGATTACTTTCCAATTCTGAAGCAATGAATAAATAGACTCAATTCAGGCAGTAAAGACAGTCCAGGAGATTCTGTCTCTGCCCAAAAAGGTTATAAAAGCTACTAGAGCAGCAAACAGTGGAAAACATGACTAACATTAATCTGTGCTCATGAAGGGCAGCATTTAACATTCTTTATTTTTAATAATGGTTGGTTGATTTTTCTGTTAAAGAGTGAGAAAAGAAAACTGAATAATACCACAAATCAAGAAGTGAACAGTGAAGTACAGATAGATACCTCTCAGTCCTAAATACTTACTGTAAGGTTGGCAACAATCATTTTAGGATCATCTGTAAACAAAGGTAAAAAAAATAGAAAAGATTAAAAATTTCCGAAAGAAAACACAAGGTTTACATAAGCATACTTCCTAATACTTCCCTGACCTTTACTAAAAGTGTTTTCTATTTATCATAGAATCACAGAGTGATTTGGGTTGGAAAAGACCTTTAAGATCAAGTCCAACCCTTAATCCATCACTGCCAAGTCTATCACTAAACCATATTCACAAGTGCTCAATCTTCTAAACACCTCCAGGAATGGTGACTCCCCACTTCCATGAGTGGCCTATTCCAGTGCTTGACCATTTTTTTCATAAAGAAATTTTTCCTAATATCCAATCTGAACCTCCCCTGGTGCAGCTTGAGGAATTTTCCTCTTGTCCTGTCTTTTGTTACCTGAGGGAAGACACCGACACCCACCTGGCTACAGCCTCCTTTCAGGGAGCTGTAGAGAGTGACAAGGTCTCCCTTGAGCCTCCTTTTCTTGAGGAGAAAAACACCCCCAGCTGCCTCAGCTGTTCCTCTCAGACTTGTGCTCCAGACCCTTCCCCAGTTCCGTTGCCCTTCTCTGGGCAAACTCCATCCCCTCAATGTCCTTTTTTGAGTGAGGGGCCCAAACATGAACCCAAGATTTGAGGTGCGGCCTCACCAGTGACAAATACAGACAATTACAGGACCAGGACAGTCACTGCCCTGGTCCTGCAGGCCACACTGTATCTGATCCAGGCCAGGATGCCATTGGCCTTCTTGGCCACCTGGGCACACACTGGCTCATGTTCAGTCACTGCTCCAGCACCCCCAGGTCCTTTTCCAAGGGCAGCTTTCCAGCCACTGTTCCCAGCCTGTAGGACTGCATGGGGTTGTTGTGACCCAAGTGCAGGACCCAGCACTTGGCCTTGTTGTACCTCACACCACTGGCTTTGGGCCACTGATCCAGCCTGTCCAGATCCCTCTGCAGAACTCTCCCACCCTCCAGCAGATCAGCACTCATGCCCAGCTTGGTGTTGTCTGCAAACTGATTCAGGGTGTCCTTGATCCTCTCATTCAGATCATCAATAAAGATATTAAATACAACTGGCCCTGATACTGAGCCCTGGGGAACACTGGGCCCAACCATCTAGAGAGTTTTTTACCCACTGAAGGGTGCACCTGTCCAAGCCACAGTTTCTCCAAGAGAATGATGTAGGAGACAATATCAAAGACTCTACAAAACTCCAGGTAAACATTATCCACAGAAGCAGGTCACCTTGCCATAGGAGACTATGTTGGTCAAACAGGACCTGACTTTCCGAAACCCATGCTGGATGGGCCTGATCCCCTGGCTGTCCTGCATATGCTGTGTGATGGCTTGCTGACATGTAGTTGCTTAGGTAGTGTTCTCACTGTTTTATAATCTCAGCCTTAGATAATACTAATTCTGTTTTCTGCAAACACATACTTTCAAAACTTTTGTCTTTTTAAATTTACTTTAAAATAAAAAATTATCCCCAAACACAATGACTTTCCTTCAAAAAATTTTGAAAGCATACTTGAATGCAACAATGCACTCTGTTAGAAGGAGAAGATAAATATGTAGCATTTTTTGGTCACTTTTTACATTTGACCAGTTTCACAGGCTGCTGCAAAGAAAGTGAAAAGCAACAGTAAAATATTCTGGATTTGGTTTTGAGCTACTAAAGGGACATGCAAGAGGTAGAAAGCCCAAACCCAGTAACAGTCCATACTAACTGTGCTCTTCTTGGGGGTGGGGGAAACATTTTTCAGTTATGAGAGGAAAAATAGGCTAAAAGAACATTATGGGAAGTGAAATCTCTTGTTCAAATACTATTGTTTTGGTTGCTTAAGGCATGATCTTGCTGAGCTTGAGATGACTCTATTGCATCTCAAAACACAAGCTGCAGGCTTTTGCATTGCAAAGGTGTGTTTGCAGTATTGAGACAGTATTATGGAGCAATAAAGAGTAAAGAATTTGGTAATTTGCCATTTAAGGAGGTAAACCCCAGTTCTAAAGGTAGGAAACATGCTTCTTTGTTCCACATTCAAACAGTCAAACTGCTGATTTATAAGCAATTACAAATATTCAAACTAGGAAGCTGCACACAGAGGCCAAAAGAGGAAAACATTATTGTGGGAAAACCAATGGTGTGACTCAGAGGTCACACAGACAAGCTGATCTTTTTGAAACATATTGTCATTCATTCTCTAAGGAAAAATTATTTTTCTCAACAATTTGGAAAGACAAGGATTGAAAGATCTTTAAAAAAAAAAAGGCTTCTCAGAACTGAAATTTGTTCTCAGTAGACTGTGTAGTGTAGGAATTCAGTCTCATGCTAGTCTACAAAATTTGAATAACATGTGCACTATTTTCAACAAATCTTTACACACTCATCATATATTCCTTGAGCATAAATACCTAAGAACTGATTTGTGTATGCATTTATTTTGTTATAAACATTTTACCTGTCAAAAAAAGTTTATACTAAAAAAAGGGAAAAACCAGTATTACGGATGTTTTTCCACATTCTTAAGATTTTTGCTATTATTCTGGAAGTATTTAATCTTCAAAGATGGATCTTTCTATGAAATTTGTCCTGACCCAGAGCGTATTTGAAGTGTTGTGAGGGAAAATTTGGCTATCCCAGATGTCAGATCTTCCCCTCTATCAAAAGTTGTCACTCTTGGAAACATATGGTGCAAAAACCACAGGTACTTATGGGTTATTTATGAGTTACACAGTTTGCATGGTAGCTTAAACTGCTGGCAAAGCCAGGTTTGTCCTTGTACGCCGATCCAGAGCAGTCAGGGCGCTGGCACAAAGCCCTGTCCTGGTACTGCTGCCCTGGAGGCAAAAGGAGGGCAGCTGGTCTGAAATGCTTGAAATTACAGTTAGTTTCACCAGAGGACTCCTGCCTGAGCCCTGAGCCTATTGTCAAAGATGAGTTAATCTCAAACACTAAGTCAGGGTAAACTTCTAAAAGCATGGTTCAAAATAGCAACAAGTTTTACTGACAACATTGGCCCTGGATGCATGTGCTAATCTTCCTTATGTCCTTCAACATCTCCAGTCTGTTGCTGTTTAGAAACCCACATGATCCTCATCTATGCCAAAAGTATGATAAAACTACTGAATTCAAAATTAACAAGTCACTTGTTTCCTATTAGCTGATAAAATGTACCAGATGCTTTTTTTTTTTCCATCCAAGCTGTGCAGTGCTGAGATCACCCAAATACAGCTTTAGTTGACAGAGGAGAAAAGTGCATGAATAAACTCACAATGACATGTAAACTGGCATGTGAAACTGCTTGGAGCTCCCATTCCTCCATGATATAAAAGAGTGGTGTTTGACCCAGAACTTTTAAGCACTCCCCCGACCAGTTCTACCACTGTGGGGTCTGTGAAGGGCAAACTGGAAAGGGAGCGAACAGCTGTCTTCAGCGGGATTCCCTCTGAACTTCCTGCCAACACCCTGCAAATTTATACTCTGTGGACAGCATCATTTCAAGGAAGGAATAGAGTCTAGTTCTCAGGAATTAAACTAACTTACACTTTAGGTTATTACTAGACCTCGGGCGAATTCGCCCTAAAGATCCAGGCAGCAAAATTATATCATCCACATTAGTCAGATAGTTGCTTAAAAATTCAGTTCTTTCACAAGTTGTGTCTTCCATCCCTGCAGAAAGGAAATGCAAAATTAATCCACCCTGAAAATAAACACATTTTCCAGAACAGCAAAAAAAGGAGACCCCAAACACCCTATGTATTATTTCATTTTGGATGGCTAAACTTGTTCTTTACAGCCATCTAATTCCAACATAATACACTGGTGGGACTCCAACTAGGAGTGCCTATGCAAGAGAAATACCAGTCTGGGCATTGTAGAAACAGTCACCACATACAACATGTGTGCAGACTCAACTCCAAACTAAACTCATGGAAAAATCAAAGTCTGTTTCTAGTTTAATGTTCTGCTTTGGGGATTATTTCTTTTTAAACAAATGTTTTTAAGAGGAATAGCACACAAAAGGTATTGTCTGTTGGTGGTCTGTTCTAAGGCAGCCGCAGATAAACAATTTTCTCTTGCAGATATTTGTGGTGGGGAGGAATGTACTGCCAGCCACAGGAGGTTCCCAGCACAGAACTGCCACCCCTGGAAATCCTTCCTGACCCTTACCCTCCTCTACCGACATCCAGAAACGAGGCATATGCCATTTTATTGTTGATGTAGCAGTTCATGTGAGACTGTCAGGAATAAAGACCTCAAAAGAAGAGGACCTTTGGTGGCATCACTAAAAAGTTATGCAAACCCAGGTTTTCCTTTAATAAAACTTTTTTATCTTTGCTAATATTTACTATTTCATATATTGCAAAGTTTATTCTAATGTTTGAGGGAATAAGACCAACCAAATAGTATCTGTGCTTTTAGGTGATGACATTTGATCATGAAATATCTTTTATCTCCTTCCTCCATTATTTTGATTACTTTTCCATCTGAGTGGGGCACAGTCTTATATTCCACAGATATAACAAAGATATTCCAGTCTTTTTTCTAATAGGATAATTTGACCTACTAATTGCTATGGAAGTACCTCAATCTAAAGTCCTATTCTTGTCATGTACAGGAGAACAAGGCTATTAAATTTTTCATTCCGTAAAAACTGATGAGAAGATTACTCTAGGCAAATTATAGCCCTCCAATACATGCATGAAGAGCTACACTTGGATGTGTTATCAGAAACACCAAGATTTGAAAAGCTCTGAGTAAAGAAGTAAATACCCAGATCGCTGTTATGAAAGAAAAGTGTATCTCGATGACAATTAACAGGTGAGCTGAGTGGCCCGTCCACACCAACTGGCCTTTTTGGGGAGAGTTAAACTACCAGAAAAAAATATCAGCACAAAAATATCTTAAATGGAACTTTGATTTAGGTTACCTATTATATTTACAGCTACATTGCTTAAACATTTATCTTCTCATAAATATTATGGTTTAAAATTTACCATGATCACCAACAAATATGACATTGACACATCGATGTAGTTTCAATTGTTTCAGTCCATCCATTAGTTGTCCTACTGTCTTGTCAATCTCTCTCAGGGGATTCACCATCATCTGTATAAATATTCAGAAGGAAAAAAAAATTAATTGTCATTGCAATGTTTCTTCTTCTACAAATGGGGGTCCTTTCGCAAAACTCTGATGGGAAAATCATCCAGGTCAAGAGGCAAAGCCTTGGCTGAGCTATTACTCCTACAATTATTGTACCATTTCCTTTTGTATATCCACACCATGATTTCATTGTAAGAAAGCCTTGTTGAGATGCTGACAAGACAGCAAAGGGTCTTAATGGCTGATCCTAGGCCTCCCATGAACATGTATTCAGTTGATAAAACAATGTGTAGATAGCAGAAAAACACATATGACCTTGGGGTTCAGTTCGTTTTTTATAGATAGAAAGCAGTGCTTTAAAAGAAAACAGTATTTCATGTGAATGGTTTAGTCAAAAAATGAGCATGAAATGAAGTTAGACTTGGGATTCACATGCCAAGGCACTTAATGCAATTCACTTCAAAAGACATCTGATGCCAAGATGACAAGAGGCAGATCACTTGAGTAGCACATGGGGCTTAGAGTGAGTGTTCTTCAGCTTCAAAGCCAAGAGTTTCCAACAGCTCAAATGGCAGTTCTGGCAAAATTGTCAGCAGGCCCCAGAGGACAGATACTGAACTGTGATTTCTTCATTAAAGTTTCTTTTTTATATATTAAAAAAAGAAAGAAACAAAACAAACAAAAAAAAAAACCAACCCAAAGCCCCCCAAAAAACTGAAAAAAGCAAGACACAGGACTATGTTTTCAGCCTTAAGAAAATGAAACATTTTTTTACCACGTGACACAGAGAAGGGAAAAGTAAGATTTTAGGCAGAAGACTCATTTTTGATTTTGAGAATAAAACATTTGTTGTCACTATATGGCAACTTCTTCCTCACTTGTCTGTTTGATTTGGCTAGTTCAAGTATTCACAATAAAAAATCCTTCAAATGACAAAGAGAATGATAAATTCTGGATGAGAAAAAAAATAGATTTCAGCAGAATTTTCTAAAAGAAACACCATGTTAGTGTGACCCAGAAAGAGATGGTTCAGAAATTCTCCCTCTGCCTGAATCATTAAGGAAGAGATGTTAAATGAGTCTGCTAGGTTACGAGACAGGAAATATCAACTCTCATGTGGCACTATAAATACAGAGAAGGGACTTACAGGAGAAGGAATCACGGTGGGGAACAGGAGGAACAATTTCTGCAACATATGGAAGTGGTTCAGACAAAGGGTGAAATTTTGAAATATTTTAATTCAGGAAAGCCTAAGTAGTCATTTAAGTTAAAACTTTGAAACCTTCAAGTTCAGAAAAAAAGAAAATTCTCTGTTTCAGCGTTCTTTCACCCTCCAATACAAGGAGTTTCTTCTACAAATGGAAATTCCATATTTATGAAAGTCTATTTATATTGTGTAAATCATATAAGCAAATACAACTTTTACTCAGAATCCAAAACATATTCAAGGAAGCTGGAAATCCAGACAGATTTCCCAGTAATATTTTCTTTTGTCAGCAAGCTTGAGTCTTCTTTTAAAAAGAAATAATGATGATAAACAGCAACAATAATTCAAGGATTTCAAGTGATAGTTCTGTTTAGCTACCCTCTTCAGCAATCTGACCTTTTCTTACAGCTCCTCCCAAATGTAGATTTCTAAGACTTACTGGCAAACAAATAAAGCTGTAGCATAAACCTTTCTTCACCTATTATCAAGACTTTGGAAGACTGTACAGAACCATTTTATCTTTCAAGATACATGGATTTCTAGGATGGTGCTACAATAAAGAGTTTTGTAGCATTGTGAAAGTGCTGGGTGTGGTACCTGAAACATAAAAAAAATCCAGCTGGATTCTCTCACAAGTTTTCCCATAGAGGAAGTCTGATTAGAAGGAAGAAAGAAAGAAAGAATCTTACTTTTAATTTTTTTAAATAATTGATAGGATCCATTCTGTACAGCATTTCATGGCTGTCAAACAGCATCAAAAGATTAACTTGCAGATATGACGGCAAATATTACATAATAGTGGGGTTTTTTCTGAAATAATGGTGTCAAATTTTCACATCTGACTTATAAGGAAAAATTCTTTAGGGGTAAGTTTGGATGACCTTTTCATTCAGAGAAAGAAAGGCAAAAAAAAGAGCAACGTATGTTCACATCACTAGGAATTTTATTTCTACTCTATTTCATGTCAGAAGGGTATCTCTTGGAACAGCAAATTTGTGAGTAACAGCAATATCATCCATAGTAGTTATTAATTCTCCTCTCAAATAAACCTTAAAACGTTAAAAGCTCTCTGGAAAATTCCTGGGGTTCTATACGTGATTTTTTTTTTTTGCGTGTCCCTGTCTGCCATGTTTTTACACTTAAATAATGTGTCTCAAAATAACTCTTTAAAGTTGAATTGTGCAACAAGTCAAAAAACATTCCCACAAAAAATCCTTTGAGAAAAATGTTTATAGCCTCTTGTGGGATACTGTGGAGTGTAAAGGCTTTTGTTTCTAGCTTAAAGGAGAAATATGTAGAGTGTTAGTGCCAGGTGGATAAAGACAGTTCACTAAGGAATACTCTTTTCATCCACTTGCACTTTTTCCTAATCAAGCAATTTCTAATTGATGTTTTCCTTGTGAAAACAGACTTACACACCACCTCTTGCAAATACACCATTCAGAAATCCTGCAAGAAAAATTCCTTACCCTCCAAAGTCACAAAATGACTTTAAAATGTGTATTTTTAAAACAAATGTTCTTTTCCTTTTAGATTTTATTAGTCACATTTTCAGGATATTTCCACAACCATGATGTTGTGGAAACATAACTAGACACAAAACCTCAAATAATCACCATGGTCCCATGAGCTGGGAGGTACGGAGGCTACAACATATTGCAGAACTTGTAATAGTTCAGAAGGTTCAGCAGCAGTGGTAGTGTCTTCCCAGATTTTTCTGACATTGCCTCCAGCTGATGGCTGGGTTTTAAAAAATAAAGATATTATAAAGATAACTTTCCCTAATGCAAACAGTCTGAAACAAGAAAAACACTGCTCCCAGAAGGCTTGGTCTGGTTTGGCTGCTCTCCTTTGGGTCCTTCAGTAAATTTATAAAAGTTTTGGCTGCAAAATCCCAACCTGAAGCATGGAGAGAACTCCCAAATTGAAAAAAATAAAGACAGCTTAGTGCCTAAAAAGTGGCACTTCCATCATAAATTTTTGGAACTTACTTTCTTCCGACGAGTTTCCGTAGAATATTGATCCACTCTATGTACTTTTCTTCTTTTCTTTGGAGCTGCAACTGGTCTTTCCTGTCTCCTCTTAGGAGGAAGCTTTCTCTTAGGTCTCTTAGGCGGAGTAAGAGGGGAGCCATAACTACTCTCCTGTACTGGCAGGGAGAGATGTCTGGACTCAGAAAAAAAGCCTGTCTCAACTCACATCAGATAGTAAAGCTACCTGTGCCAGATAATCCTGAAGCATAAATGCTATGGCCTTATCAAATGTTTAGGCTTTTGGACAATTTAGGATCTACCCCTTTTTAAGGAGGAATTCACCAAATTGTACTGAAAGCAGAACAGCAGTTACAAGAGCAAACAGCATAAAAGCAAATTAAATTGATGTTTCTAAAGATAGGTGGGGTTTCTGTGTTTGAAAAGATATAGTTATAGGGGGTAATTAGTTATCAAATATTAATCCATTAATATTACTGAGATTTAAGTTAATTTCAATTACAGCAAAATTCACTGCACACAACTTAATGAGTGTCCAGGGTTGAGTACTGGTGGAAATGCAACATTTCACTTGAACAACAGTTCAGGTATGAGTATTAGAGGCTGTCCAGTCTCAATGACTTCTGCAAGGTTTCCCACACCAATGTTTTGGCTGAATTAGTGAAATCAAGTACCTTCATCCATAGCACTAGCAGGTACCACTACTGTGTGCCACACCCTGCACCTCACTGAAATCACCAGAACCCCATTTGCCGCTATTTGGGGTCTGCAGATCAGAGCTATGCAGCTGAGACTCGATTAACATGGAGCTTCAGATTAGCTGGGTGGGCACATTAGTGGAAGTGCCTGAGAAATCTGTGCTGCTACCTGCCTTATTACCAGCTTTATAGGCATTTTGGGAATTTAATTTCCTAACAGTTTCAGAGTGGCATCTCATTGGGTAATGGTATTGTTCCTAAATGCACAATTACCTAGGACAGACTTATGGGAGGAAAAATAAAAAATGTAGAAGGAAAAAACTAAGATATAGCTAGAATAAACTACTCTCCCATTGATCAACTTGCTTGTAATCTTAAACTGTCCCACTCTTGCTGACACAACTCGCAGGCTCTTGGCGCTGCTCGAGATAGTGTGAGAAGAGCTGACAGGTGACACCTACCAGGAGATAAACCACAATCTGCAATGGAGCACGCTGAGTGGGCTGGGGGAGAGTTGGAGATTTATGATGCTATTTAAGTTCTATGTACTTAGGCAGCTTCTCCCAGTTGTTGAGTTACAGAGCTCCATAAACAGGGAAGGGGAAGAAGGAGATGTTACCATCTGCCATGCTGTTTCAGTGCTTCCAACACAAGCAGCTGGAAAGGAGATTCTAGTCCAGTCTCATTCGTCTTTCTCCAGAAAGGCATTTTAATAAAGCAGCACCAGTTTTCTGTTTCTAAAATGCTTCAAGCTTTGTGCAGTCCTGATGAGAGGAGTGGCAGGGAAAGGAAGGACTCTCATTTCACTGTCTCTGAATTGGCTCAGACAGAGCTCCACAATGCCAGAAACACGCGAGCGTGGGAGACCGCGGTCTGAACACTGAGGTGACTGTCTCAAGACAGCATGTTAGAGGAGCAGCAGAAATGGCTTAGCACTGCCAGATTTTGATGTATTTCAGAGCTCTTATGGTAGTATATTTCTAAAATGTTTTATGTAAAAAAAAGTTAGCTAGGAAAAAAAATAAAAAAGCCAAGTTCTTATTAACCAGCCAATTCTTAGTCTTGCTTGAGAAGAGTCAGAACAGAGTTATGGAGGAGGGAACTGAATCCCTCCCCGCTTACAGAACATCACAAGGGTAACCAGCCAGCCAAAGCTTTGCTTCTTGACCTGGATGGACCAACCTACCAGAGTTCAACTGCAGAAGCACAGAGGGAAAGAAAAAAAAAGGCAGAAGTAAATCAAAAGCAAGCATATTATTTTATAACTTCCACAACTGCTCCTGAAAACATAATAGAACCCACTGAAATACCCCCTAAAATGTTTTTAAAGAAAAAACCCCATAAAATGCTCCCACCCCAAAGCAAAAAAAAAAAAAAAAAAAAAAAACCCAAAAAAACCCAAAAAAACCACCAAACCCCAAAACCTAGACAGCCAACCCATTTACACTGAAATTCATGTTAGTGGATATGCAAAGTTACACTTGTGGAGACTAGTTATAATATCAATTCCATTTATATAAAAAACACTGGCAATTCACCAATAAATTTTAAGTGTATCTAAGTCCCTTTGCTTCTTGCCTTAAGATACTCTGCACATAGGCTGCTGTGCATGTGCTGGGAAGATCTAAGAGCCATCTGGATGCCATTAAACTTCTAAGATTTAAATTTATTTAAAATAAATTTGGAACATTATTTGGTATAATAAGCTCAAATAAAAATTCCCTTCATTCTAATAAAGATTTGGAGGTTTTCAAGGTAAATAACTATTCCTCAAACTACTAATTGCAGTAAGAAAAATCAGCATGAAATATTCACTCTTCAAAAGAAGAAATAAGCCCATTGTAAATATAACACAGAGTTGTTACAAGCTTGTTTTCAAACTTTGTTTGGTTGATCTGCCTTTGCATGAAGAAAAAAATGGTCAGTAATACTCCAAATGTCTAACTGCTGCCAGTCATGTACAAGAAAAAAAATGATTTCACAGGGAAGTCATGCTCTTGGTATCAAGGAATTAGCTAGAGGGGATCCTTTTGAGGACTTTCTTCCAGATGATGTAAATTTCATAGCTTCTAAATACTGAAACCAGTGTTAAGAGAAACAATATAAAATGCTTCCTCTAGCTCTTCTATCCCGAAACCAGGCCCCTAGCAAAGCTCAGCATCTGTGTACTTACACAGCTGTATTCATTTACTTCAGTTTCCATTCACAAAGTTTGGTCCACTGTTTGAAATGCAAACCCATACATGCTCTTCTGCTTACTCATCTGTTCTCAATTTGCTAAAAATCAATTTCATGGTCTTCTTGTGTTTAATACAAATGACATGAAACGATCTATTTGCAAACCTTTCATAAGCTATTAATTCACACTTATCAAGAGCTGAAGCTTTGCCTTGCAGTTAGAGATCAACCTTCACATACCGATCCACAAGAGCCCCCCTACAGGAAGTGCCTTTGGCGGCTTTTTGCTTTTATAATGAGTTTTCCTATTTTGAGCACTTTATAATTAACCTGAAACTAGATTGCCACATTGGATGCTAAGCAGATTTGTTAAACACCACCAATTGAAAGAACATTTACAATGCCACTGTCTTAATATTCCCCTTTTAAGTCCATGGACAAAGCTCCATCATTCTGTTCAGAAGGAAGTGGCTGTATCCAGATAAATAAAATTAAAGTTTTCAGTCATAAGGCACATACAGTAATTGCAACATTTCACTAAGAGGAACTATAAAGCATTATTAAGAACTACATCATTAAATCAGAGAGCTCTCATTACCAGTACCTTGCCTGACTGAATCAAACACAACTCCTGAGCCAAATGACAACATGGGCACATATCAATGTCTGTCAATTTAGCAAGCTTTGGCAGATCTTAACCCCTGCTTATCCAGAAAAAGGACTGCTTCTGTCTATCCAACATGGTCCTTCAGTGCTGATTTGGAATAATTCCTCACACCCACTGCTTTAGGACCATGGCTCAAACTGCTCCAACAGGGCTCTACCCACTAAGCTCTGCAAACTGTTTAAACAGCCCAAATAACTCAACTATACTACAAAGTATTAATGCTGCTTCTCTTTGCTCTCTTCTACTGTCAAGAACTGCCAGCAGATATACACCAAACAAATAAGAAACTACTGCTGGGTGCCTGGCTGCTCAAACAGATTGGCATTGCCTTCCAGGGGGTAGGCATCTGATACACTCTTCACTTTTTGAAGATTGCACACATTTGTTTACCCTTTGAAAATCTTACATATAAACTCCTGCAGTCTTGTGATGGGTATCTGCAGGCATGCATTTGCACTGAAGCTAGGGGACCATTGCAAGATGTCAGACGTCATTGGTGTCAGATCCCAGCTACTCAAAGCAGGATATTTGGGTAGAGCATTTACTTTCTCTCCCCACATATCCCAGACAAGTGCCTTATCTCTAAGTTCTTGTCACCAGGACAGTGTTGTCAGGGGAAACAATGCCCATCAGTCCCAGCCAGCTACACAAAGTCAAAGAAGAGGGTAAACTACTGCAGAATGTTGCACATAATTTTTCGTTTAAATGCCTTATGGTGCTTTAAAAGTTTTTCCAAACTCAACAGTATGGTCCTGAGGGAACATTATTGGAAAAGCTTTCTGAACCCCTGTGGGGCCTATATGAAACTGGAACTAGCAGCTTTTTACATTTCCTGACAGACTGGAATCATTACTTTGGCTACTGCTGGCTGTCAGCTTAAAAGAAAGCTTTTTTCTCCTCTACATTTTATCTCAATATTTTCTGTATTATATTTTAATTACTTTTCAGAAGGATAAACTGTTAGAGGAAAGTTAAATTATGTTGTTGCACACAAATATACTTCTGTCTTCACCAAATAAATCTTTCCATTTGCATTATCGTATCACATCAAGAAATATCCTCCTGAAAGGCAGAGGCAGTTTCTTCTCCCAGAAGTGAATTTTACGTGATAAATCCTTTAGAAGATGACTTTGTTTTCTTTGGCAGAGGGGAAGCATACTGCAGAAACAGGTGAAAACAAACTTGCTAAAAATGTTACTCCCGAGCAGCATCAATATTTTGAGGAAAAAAAAAGTATTAGAGACACCTGCTTTTTCTGTAGGAAAAAAATCTGTGCTAACCTCTGAGTTGAAAGGACCATATCTGTGGCCAGCAGCATCTGGTTGCTCGGAGTAGAAGGCATAAACATAAGGCCTGAAAGAAAGAAAGGTCTCGTTCAGGTTAGCTTTCCTTTGACAACACAATAAAAACACGGGCTAGGCGAGTCAAGTCAAACAGAGTCAGCTTTCCAACGAGACTTAGCTCTGTGGAAAAGGAACTGCTTCTCAGTCATAGAATCCTACAATTATTTAGCAGTTCTCTGTTTCCATGGCATGATTAGTTGTTTTGTAGCTTTATTATACCCAAGAACACAAGCAAGGAGGCACATGGGGTACCATCTGAGGACGCATGCTCATTCTAAATCTTGTAGGAGAAATCCCAACAGCAGCTTGCCTAAGCCTTGCAGCAGCATGCGGGAACTTGTGCAGTAAAGCCCACTCATAATTAAAATCTCAACATTTTCCTAGAGCTCGGTGTCCAGTTCTACAACTGCCATTGCCTGTAATGTTGTTAAACCATATTAGGCTCAGTAGGATAAGAACAATGCAAGTTAATCCATGTAATTACATGCTTCTTGGTAAGAAATAAATTCATATCATACATTTATTTGGAAGAATCAAATTGCTGATGGTTTAAAGTTGATATGAAAAAACCCCAAAAAACCCAAACCAACAAGCAAAAAACCCCCAAATCCCAAAGAATTCACACTAAACAAAAAAGCCAAACAAATCCTTAAATCAGTGATGGCTTGTAACAGACAAACATAAATTTCAGAATTAAATTTTTGATTGCTCTTCCAGCTACTTATAAAGAGAAGGCAAACTAGCAGTTATCCAACAGCAGATAACAAGTGAATTACCTTTCATTGTCTGGAAGGGTTAACCACTGAAGTATTGTTAATATTCTGCGCTCATGGGGGATGACACTGGACCACAAAATATAAAGATATAACATGTTATCATGGAATACAAAAGGCATCAACAAAATGCTTGCTATGAACTGAATTTAATATTAATATAATGTATCATAATAGCATAATTTGCTTTTAACGTGCTGTATCTTCTTTGTTGCTTAATACTGATTCTTAATTTGCAAGCAGAATCACATCAGACCTCCTGAATGTTTGCATTCTCCAAAAGAAAAATGATTAAAAGTTTGCAAATGTAGTCAGAACTCAAAGCAGTAAATCTACCTCTTCAAGCAGGAGTGAAGAAAAGATCCACTCTGGTGGCTTTAACCCAGATGTACCTTTATCTGTGCTGCCATTGGATAGCTGGCATGGGTAAAATCCACTATATTGCCCACATCAGTACAGGTTTAAAAAACCACCCTGCTCTGGTAGTATTTCTTTTTCCTGTTTCCAGACACTGGAAAAATTTCATTGCCTTAACTATAGCCACTGAGGGCTGGGCTGGTGTGAATCAGAAGACAGCCATGTGAAACACCAGGCCAGCAGCACAGGGACTTGGGCCCTGACAGCTCCTCACTCTGCAGAACAGATCCATCTCACTTTGCTGTTTGTACAGTGCTTGCTTGCCATTCTCACTTGGCTGCTGAGGCCAAGTTCATGCTATGAGAATGACTAACCCTTAGAAAATGTTAAAGTTCCAAATATCTCATCTTAGGAAAGCTCTGCAGGTCAGTGACCACACAGTCATTTTAATACAATGGCACAGTCAGTCCAGAATCCATTAGCCCAATAGCAGAATCCCAAGGCAGGAATCAGACACCACCATCAGTCACCACAATAAACTGAATTCAGCACTCTTTGGAAACCTCTGGCAAGAGAAATAGAGATGGCAGCAGCCATTTGCAAATGCCTTCATTTCTAATGCCTTGTAGACAAACAGTAGTCCTCAGTCTCCAACTACATGGTGAACTTTGGGTTGTAAAAAACCATAAAAATGAGAATTTATTCTAAAATTTGCAGATAAGGCAAAATTTTAAACTGGAATAATGATTTTGGATACTGTCCAACTTTTGTATTTTTATTACTTGTGCAATATGAAAAAAAGAAAATCCATTAGTTCAATTAACTCATTTCTGACTAAAATATTTTGAAAATTCTGTTTTCCTGAGAAAGTCTGCCTGAAAATTCTCCCAAAAATATTTGTGTACTGAATGAAATACAGCTTTAAGACATACATATTTCAATCATACATAAATTGGCTGCCTCACTCCCTTACTAGTGCCATTCATACAACCTGTCCTTAGCCACCTTTTTTACATTTTGTATCCCCAAGCATACATTGGCCAGGGTGTTTATGTAGACTATGTAGCTATAGTTTAGTTTGTAGAGCACCAGAGTGGAGCTCTGTCAGATTTCATCTTGCAAGCGTAAACCTATCATCAGATTGTGGTGTGTTTTATTATTCCTTCCATGTGCTTTATGACATTTAGAACAGTAAACCATATTATTTCTAAAGTAATCACAAAAGAAAAATAGTCAAATCCCCTTATTACTTCAGTCTTGTAGCTTAAACATTTTCTTTACTCCTGCAATCCTGCCAGAAGCTGTAATAGAAAGACTGATCTACATTAATTCCTCAAAAATTATCAAAATTCATTCATTTTTGGTTGTAAAGATACATTTTAGTAGGAATAAGGGAAAATAAGTTGAAATCATTGAACAAGAGAACAAACAGCAGAGATCCTCAAGGCTGTCTCTTTGGAAAGAGAAATTTGGTATCTTGCTCAAAGGACAGACTGTATTGTAAAATGAATGAATCAGACCTTTAAGTAAATTAGACTGGTGATGTCAATTAACATAAGAGTACAATAAGAATTCTTCCACACTCAGAGGACTAAGAAACATTGCTAGCAATACTAAAGAAGCAAAAAAACACACTTCAGAATGAAAGACAGCATTTTTTCACATAGGAACACATCTTTTCTTTAGACAACTGTTAAAAGTCAGTGCATGAATCTAAAGCAGCAAACAATAGCATCAGTTTTGGTTATCAGAAACATTGCACAAATAGACGGTTACAGATAAAGTCGCCAACCTACCGAATGATTAGAGAAAGGAAAACAACTTAATAAGTACTTATATTGAATTAATTCTGAATTATTAGCTTAAAATCTCCAGAAAACAGAAGGTACTTACATAGACCAGAAGAACGTGCCAGCTTTCACCCCTTGCTTGGCTGCAGTAATCCAAATCTAATGAGGAAAATATAAGAGGATTAGAATGTGTTCAGCTCTCTAATTACTTTCTGAAATCAAAAGAAAATGTTTTCAGGACACATTCTTCTACCCTGAGCCTAGAAGTGAAAATTGCAGTTTTCAGCCTCGGCCCTAATTTGAAAACAAAGAGTGACAAACCTATGCAAACTCTGCAGCAATGGGTTAGCTGCTGTGCTGTAGACTTTCACCCCTAAATCTCTATGTTGCTCTAATTAAAAGCACTAAGTTTCATGGTCAGGAATTCCTTCAGTATTTAATTTCATTTTCAAAATCCAGCCACTACTCACCTGACCCTTTTAGCATTCAGGTTTTGGAGGATACTCAGTTAGAAAGGAACATACCTTAACACTAAGCAGCATCTGCATAAATGTCCCTCTTCTCAGTATCCCACAATCAGTAACCATCAGCAGAGAAGATGTGTTAGAAGAGAGCACACAAAAAAGGCCACAGAGAGTGACACAGAGGCGTTAAGTCTGCAGGGAAGGACACTTTCCTACACAGATGTTTAAGAGCTTCTTGAGCTCACCCGATGGAGTGATTGCTGGGAATGGCCAAAAAATCTCCATGAAATTTTCAAACCCTTTTTTCAATCCTTCAAGTCCCTTGTGTTTTTCTAGCTACAAATCAGGTTGCGGCAGAAAGTTCTGCAATGTAGTCACATCCTTCGTGAGTGTATTTTTAATATTGCTTGGTTTAAAACCTGCTGGTTTTCAGTGGGGTTAGGGTACTATTCTCATACTCCAAAACAGGTTATTAATCCTTTCACTTCCCACAACATTCATAATATTCCCCTCTATTCATTCCTTTTTAAACACAGGTTTATTTGATCTTTCTCAAATGCAATATATACCATACTCCTGGTTATCCTTACCACCCTATTTCTTCTGTCCCATGACTACACAAGGCAGGGGAATGAGAATGTTGGAAAACCAGAAAGGTTCACAATCAAGGAAAGCAAACAATATTTGTAGCTCTACAGAACTAAATTTCTCTTGCAAGGAACTATCCAAATTATCTCAAAACTCATTTCAAAAGTGGCACTGTGTATAGACCTAGATTATTTCCTTCCATTATTTATGCATACTGTAATGTATACACTTAATGAAGCATTAAGACAAAATGTAGCTCACTTATGTAATAATTGCAGGTTTTTTGTTTACTTTAAATCAACTCTTTAAAAATACTACGTCCCTGTACCTTGCTCAAACAGGCACTTATAGACTGTCATCTGGACATGCATCATTCAAATATCATGCCTGAATTATTCACACATCAGGCTTAATTGAAATTGATTTGGCACAGTAATGAAAGATCATTTGCACAATGAGGCTATAGTTAAAAGCAATTCGATTTGGATATTGTAATGTTATTTATGGGAAAATTGGTCATATTTGCATTTCCATTGCCCTGGACACAACCTTTACCTCTCATCTTCTATTCCACCAAATCTGACTGGACTCAGTCAAATTAAATTAAAATTACATCTATAAAAGGTCATTTGTTTTCATTTTATTCTAACTTTTTAGTAATGCTAGAAACCTCTTTTCCAGTGAAAACTACATCCAGAGTAACACTACAGAAAGGATGTTTTACTAAATTCGTGCAGCAAGATCAGAAGCAGAATGGCCACAGGTTTGGAGCCCACTCTTTGTTTTCAGGTGCTTCTCCTGAAGAATCTGACTTCAGGCTCAGTTCACATTTACAAACACTCAAGCTGCCACCAAACAGGGAGTCTCCCAAACATCTCCCCCAGCCTCTGCAGCCCCAGCCTTCCACCAGCAGCAGATGTTGCATGGTGACAATGATCACAAAATGATGTGGCTGCACAGTAACTGCCAAAAAAAAAAATGCTTTGAATTTATATTGGAATTTGGGGGTTATAGCTGAATATTGTTTTCAGTATCTCAGGATACTGAAATTTGAATATCACAGGATACTAGCTCTGATGGGATGGCACAGAAGGATGCAAGTGAACAGGAAAGGAAATGTGCCTACAACCCAGTGACCATGTCACTCAGCCCACACACTGCAGTCAGAAGAATGACTGCAATGCAAGGACGCTTGTTTGTGCCACGTAAGTCAGCACATCGGGGTATATAACCAGCCTAGATACTGTCTAATTAAGGCAGTTATTCATTACATATTCATTAGCGCCTCATGGTATTCACAGGTGAAAAAGGGCCCAGACTTAAAGCAATTTCCTTTGCATTGCAGATTTATTCATAGAGAAAAGCCCAGTCCTGGTACAGAAAGCTGGTCAAAGACACATTCAGCATGAAATGTGTGCCAGCTCCTACTGTTGTTATGCTTGGTCTTGCTCTACTTGGAGAGCCATTTTCCCCACAACAGATTTTTCTTTGAAAATGTTTATGTTCCTGCATATTCTAAATAATTTTGCAGATATCTTTGGGAAGGTACCAACAAACTAAGTCCAGAGAATTCTGTGTTTGGCTTTTACCATCTGCAAACTCTAGTTTGAATTCCTAGTACTTTGGTCCATACAGGCCCAAACTGTCCAGTCTGCCTGGCTGTCTAAATGAGACCAGCCAATTTCGACCCTCAGCAACTGAAGACATCCCGTGCTGCTCCTTATACAGCTGAATTCCCCTCTGACCCTGTGTATTTTAGGCAGGGATTTTAAACACGTGCCAAAAGACACTCTCCCTCCAGCCAGGCAAGTAAAACACTTGTCATCCTGACAGATGAATAACTGGATCATTGGTATATTGCCAAGTAGCAAGCACATCCGTGAGAAAGAGGTTGCTATATTTCTAGTCTCATTGAGCATAGAGTGTGCTTCATGAACATCACCTGAAAACAGCCTGCACTGGGGTAATGCACATAAATGGAGATCACTCCCAGTTGTGCAGTCCTAAGAGCAATAAGTGCAGCCTAAAGGCATTCAGCCTAAAGGCTTCAGAGAGGGAAGAGCTGCACCTGTCAGTATTTCACCTCAGGAATGCAGCCATTTACATTGGCATTAGCAGTTTAGATGAGTACATGTGTCTGCTGCACTTGAAATAAGATGAATTGCTAAGACAAGGATCTGTTGAAGTCAAAGATCAGCAAATCAAAGGGCCCCTATCTGTCTACAACATCTGAGTGAGTCTCAATGACTCCATCCTGACTTTGGCAGGCAGATCCTGATTCATCTAAAGCTTACAACAAATCACTACTGGACCTCTGCTCTCCTTTGTTTTTTAAAAGGAAGGGGAAAAAAAACAAAAAAAAAAAAACCCAGACAGCCCTTTGATTTATTTAAATCCAAATTAAGAAAATTCAACACTATCACCACAGTACCTAAAACTGCTACTCAGCAATATGTTTGTGGTTGTCTTTCAGCATGCAGAGAAGCAGCTGTATTGAGGTGGAAGAACTTCTATTTGCATTGATCAAGCTCTAAATAAAATACTCATCACGTTTTGGAGTTGAGACACTGCTGATGCATCTAGCTGCAGCTCTTTCTAGTAGAGATACCTTTGTTACCCAGACCCCTTAGTGGATAGGCAAAATTAGACAACAGACTGGAGCAACTGATGGGAGCACACAAGTTTATTTAGTACTTTGGCTATAGGATAATAACTTCAGTAAAAGTGTTGGCAGCAAACTCTTACTGTAGTCTTATCACCAGTGAACACCTCTCACTGTCTAAGTTAAGTTAATTAATTGTCTTTCAAGACAGTCTACAAGTTGTGCAGGAGGGTGGGATAGAAAAAAGTTACCAGATGCCCTCTCTACCTTGTCCATTCAAACCAGCTGAAATTAGGAAGCAAATAAGGGTTATTGTTCTGCAAGGTCAGTACTATTTGTGACCTTATGCAATTTATTTGCCATACATAATTTTGTTGGGTTTAACTGTTAATATGTTAGAATTTTATAGTCAGCTGTTTAACCATATCAAATGTCCTCTCCTGGCTTGCACAGGGGACAAGCTTAATTGTACTGCAAACTATATAAAGGACATATTTCTGAATTAATTTGCTTAAGCAGAGAGAAGGGGAATAAATATTTGAAAAATAATGAGATCAACCACTCCATCTTCCTACCATCCCACAGGAAACCAACAATATCCAGCTTTTCCAATATAGAAAGACCTATTAAAATATGCAATCACAAATTCAAACCTAGTACACTGTCATGTGTCCTGAAAAATAGTATACATGCTCTCCTAGATATATATTAAACATATCCTGTAAGTTTAATTACTTTTACTTTAATATCCTTTGTGTTGAATGACTACAATTCTTCTCCATTACTTATGGATGAAAGTAGACAAGGCTAAGCAATAAGTTAGATGTCATATGGAACACGGAAGTCCCAGGTTCTCCCTTCTTCTTACTGCTAGACACACTTGCACACAGGTGTGCAAGCACTTAATCCAGAGTTATTCAAGATAGCTGTGGAATGGTCTTTGAAAACCTGCACAGAAAGTAGGACACCTCCCTGGTTTTAATCTTCCATGAATAAACAAGAGCCCACAACTTCACAAAGGCTGACACATATTTGATGTGTCAGATTAATCAAAGGCTGATGTAGCAATGAGAAATCCCTTCCAGATCTAGGCAGAGGTGGGAAGGAGGAAATCACAGCATTTCCTAGTAAAGAAATGTGTACAAGACTGGTGCAAGCATGTAGAATTAATAACATTCCTGCACCATTTGCTATTTGTTCTGCCAACAAGGTAAAATGTGGAGTAGCCCCTTCCACACTTCTTACATGACAGAAATGTTCTCCCAGACTTGGCAACTGAGTATTGCCTTCTTGCCCAGACAGAAGATTTTTGGTACAAGAAGTCTATTAAATAGACAGAGTCCTATTGCTTGTTCATGGGTCAAGCTGGATAAAAAGAAGTACTTATAAAACAGAATTATAGACATCTCTCCTGCTTCCTCTACCAATCAGCAAAGTGATTGCAAGACCTGTTCAGGATGGAAAGGCAGATGACAGCATTCTGAAGCTCCATCTGTAATTATTAGACAAAATCAACAAAATTCCAAAATGGTTTTATTCTAAATACTGATATATAAATTCGGATGAATCAGGAATATCAAGTTAAGATGCAGGGTGATGATAGCTAATGTCCACAGGCATACCTTGAAAACTACCAAGATAGCTTCACAACATGCTGTCTGATACCTAGGAATGTCATGGCCATGTTTAAGGATTAATATCTCAAGATAGGCCTTTTTTGAGGGTTGTAGCCTTTAAAAGGTTGATAGTGAATTTAAAGCTACATACAAGGCACCCTAAACATCCATCAATACTTTTATAATTATGATATTTCTGAAGTGAAAGACATCTTTTGGAGCCAAACTCAAATGCAAGCCTGGTTACCTTGTGAAGGAGCCTCTCTGTCCCCTTTAATCAGCAGTTGTATACCTTGCCTCTTCTGACCTTGGAGAGGCTAATAGGTTATTTCTAAAGATGATGAAAGATCACTTTAAAAAACCCCAATATGTGCAGTGTAAGTTTAAACTCACTACATCAAACTAAGACATGGAAAACTAGTGCTTAACAGAAGCCAAAGACAGCTGGGGCCTAAATTTAGTGCCTAAAGTTACTTGGGATGAAAACAAGAATGTCAGTGTCATGAAAAATGAGCAGTAAACTTAGTTTCCCCCATGGGCCCTGATGCTCACCATTTCTGTGAGATGCTGTTGCAGTATGAGGAGTGGTTTTATGGCTGTTTCCTATGAAACACTTTTGTTTTGCAAACAAGGTTGTTTTAAGCTTATATAATAAATCAACATTGTATGCTAAATCAGGAAGTCCCATAACCAGCTAGGGTACCCTGAAACACTTCCAAGCTACTTTCTCCCCCTTCTCCCTTTCCTAATGCTATTAATTTCTCATAATTCATGGAGTAAAAGCATCCAGATATTCATCTGCCAAATCCCACTGATGTCTGGGGTAAACTGGCTGTTTTTCAGCAAAAGACTGAGTATTAGAACAATTAAAGAAAGAAGGAAAGACCACCAAACCCCTCTACATTTTCATAGAGCCATATGCAGTAGGCCAGTTTCCAGGAGCAAGAAAATATTTCAGAAATTATCAACGTTAAATTACATTATCTTCTAGGCATTTTAGCCATAATACAAAGCTGGGAATCTCAGACACTTTTTCTGCCTTGTTGCACAGAAAAATAGTAATTTCCAATCCTGTAGAAACCATATTCCACTCTGCAGGTTTTGAATACTTCAGTTTGAGACCCAGGACATAAAAAGAGCCAGCTGAATATGTGATATGACAGACAGGATTCCTTTGATACACAGACCAGGTATCCCTTTCTACCCCCTTAACTGAACTCTCTCATCTTCCAATACCCAGCTATTTTGGGCAGTCTATGTCAATGTCATTTTTAAAGAAAATTATAAAAAGATGTTAGAAACTGACTGTATCTAACCAATATATAGACAGAGATAACTTCTCTTATAAAAATCTGCAGTTCTCTTATCAAATGTGCAATTCTTGCACATGCAGAGAGAGTATAATTTATATCATATTTCTGCAAGAGATCTATCATCTCCTTATCCAGCTATTGTGGCCACTCTATCAGGTTTACCCAATTTATGTGTTTCCCTCATATTATTGTGTACAGGGATTGAATTATAGTCCTTCCTCTGTGCATTTGCTTCCAATTTTCCAAAGACATGTCCAGTTTATTACATGATTTGTGTGTTTCCTTTTTAACAATTCTTCAGAACAACTGGTTTATTTTATCATCCCTTCTTGGGTATGCAACACCCCCGCACACACACCCCATCCTCTGAGGATTTCATCCAGCATAAGGTCACCCACTATTGCATAACTTTCTTGAACTCTTCTGAGATGAAATTTTTCATCCAGAAAATCTTTTATTCCTGGAGTAGCATAGGTGTGGGAATTAACAATATTCCCTACACAACACAGCAGGTGATGAAGTCTTCATAGACTTAATATTGTACTTCTAAAATATCATATTTTAAAAGTAGACATTTGTACAAGCCCCAAAAATTAGTTCTCCACTAACTCCTACCTAAACATGATTTAGGTAAGATGCAGAATTAAATTTGCAATGCATAATTAAATTCCAACTGCTTAATGAGTTGTCACACAGCAGTTGAGCCACAGGATTATCTAGGAGCTCAACTCCAGACTGGAGCAGGTTTTAACTGTGTGGCTCTGGCTGTAGCTGAGATAAAGAGGTTACACACTGCTGCTCTTTCACTGCTCCTAGTTTTGATCCTGATTCTTTGCTTCCATCTGGAAAGGTAATAGCTATGTTCCTCACCCTGTCTTCTCATCACTCATGCCAAAAGCTAAGCCAGGTCATAGCTAGCTAAGGGAGTGCCTACACTCACTGACAGATTTTACAACAGCACAAATACCTCATTCTGGCTCAGCTACAGCCAGACACATCTGCCTGTCACACATCTGCCTGCAGCTCTAAATTACCTCATCTCACATTTGTTGAAGACCAAATGACTTGCAGACAACACAGACACTTACTAAGCCTACAACTGTCAGAATAACTCCCTTTAGCTTCTTGGGATATTTCTACTTTAAGAGATTTGAGAGATGATATCGATCAATTTAGCAAAGAGAAATGACAGATTATGGTGCTCCCAAACCCCTTCTGATTTCCTTACCTTTACCATCTCACCCTTTTGTGAGGTTAATTCATCAGAGAGCATTTAAATCATAGTTCCCTAAGCAATCAGTGCAATGAAACGTGCATGCACCTTGGCTTCCTGCACTTAAAACTTACTGGTTTTGCTTTTGTCAAAGCCGCCACAGCATGCACCAGTGGGGAAAGTGCAGCAGAAGCAAAGGGACTGTCTTTGCTGTAGTAACATGGAATACTTGGAAGGACTCCATCTCCTTGCCTAGAATAAGAGTTCCGACCTAGACAAACCAAGTCCAACACTAATCTAAGAGACTGGACCAGCCTCTGCTGCTGTGCTCAAGGTAGAAATTAATTCTCAAGTTTCCACAGCCTCTGGAACAGTGTAACAGGAATCAGGTAACAGTGATTACTTGTGGACTTTAATAATAATTATGAAATTATGCCATACTATGCTGACAAAATATTTACACTAAAACCTCTCAAGAACATTACTAGGACAAAAACCTAGGAAACCCATAATGAAAAGGAAACATTATGCCACAGTAACAAAATCACAGTGTTACACTGCTGCCTCAAGTGAGGGTTTTATCCTAGCTGTGTCTAATTAATATGTATCAGTGCAAGGACCTTTCCCTAGTCAATGGATTTATTATTCTGAAAAGCAAAAAGCCAACTCAAAACATTACATTAAACTGATAGACGGAGGGCCAGCCGGAGGGGAGGGGGTAGGGATTAGGTACAAATTGTTCACATATGGTTTTTTTAATTATTATTATTGGCTATGTTCCACAGCACAGGGGGAGGGGAGAAAAGGGAGGAAGAAAAAAGTAGGAGGGAATCTGAAACTTACTGGTTGACCTCCCCACCATCTGTGATTGAATTTCTCTCGCCCTCGAAGACTGAAGCTGGCATCAAACACTGGGTCATACATCGAATTGCCAACAATCCCATGTGATTCAGGATAGAGTCCCTTTGTGCAGAAGTAGATTAATTAGTAAAACTCTAATGCACACAAGTGCAATGCTTCCTAGCTATCTGAAAGTACCACTAAATTATTTTAAAATAAGTATCTTTGTAACTACATAATAGAAAAGATTTTTACTTTCAGATAAGCAGATTTAAATCTGGCTGTAGTAATGAAAGCAGTAAGAGATGATTGAATTGTGCTAAAAAAAAAAAAAACTCCTGTTACTCAATACTTTCAAGTTTTTCACACTGTTTAAAAGTTAGTTTGGGGTCATCAAAGAAAAAGTATATATGTATAAAAACAAGATCTGTTTGTACTTTCAGTTCTTTATGAATGCCCTTTCTGGACACCGTAATTCATTCTCTGGTTTCAAGAGGAACACTTAGCATTTCCATTTTATACTATTTTTATCTTCGTGACTGCTTCTGTTAGATAAATTATTTCCAAGAAAAAAAGTTGAGGCAGGTCACGCAAAGCCATGGCTTTATACCATAATTTGTCCTGCAGTAAAAGCAATTCAGAGAGAAGAGCAGAAAATTCTTTTCTCTGGGCCCTCTCCCCTCCCAAACTATTCTTTCTCCATAGCTCCTGTCTCATCCATTTCAACATTCTTGCAGTGGCTGCACACACACAAAAAAAAAAAAAAAAAAAAAAGGGGAAAAAATTTCAGCTGAAGGTGGAGAGTCCCTTATGGAAGCTTTTGGAGCACTACCACTACCAATGTCACACAGGTGTGGGGACAGCCTGGTTGGCAGCCCTGCCACCGCAGCACAGCGATGGCTCCTCTCTCTGCAGGGCCAGCACAGACACACTCGGCAGCTGCACACTGCCCCCCCGGCTGCTCCAGCAGAGAAACAACTGCTGGTTGTATTCAGGGCAGCATTTCAGGGGTGGTTTTTTTTCCCCTAGGAAAACTTTGACCTGTAATTATGCAGCAGTACAAATAACTGCAAAAGCAGGCACAAGAGAGCATAGGAAAGCTGTGACAGTGTATAAATGGTGAGATACAATCCATTTCACCACTTCAAAAAAAAAGAAAATACTTAAATAATATTCTTTAAAATGAAGAAAATACTTAACATAAATAAATACATAAAAGGATGGACAATGAAACAGTTACACATATATATATTTTTTAAACCTTGCTTCCCATAACACATACTTCGACTCCAATGCAACATTTTATAATGAAAAAATCCTTCCCAGGAACTTACAGTAGCAAGGGTGTACAAGTTGGGGAATGTTTTTGTAGGGTAAACAGGTCGCATATAAGGAGAATGTGTACCACAAGATCCTGAAAAATCAAATGCAAATGTGAGGAAGCAAAGCTCTTAGACATGGAAAACCAAACAAGAGAAAGTAATTTCTGTGACTCTAAATGATGCAGAAACTAGTTAAATTTTAACTAATTTAAATGAACTTTCGGCTGCTTAACAGCAGTCAGCAGTATGGGCAGTAGTAAATCTATTCATGCACTCTTTGTACTTCACAACTGACAACCGAAATAATGCCTCCAGATGACTACAGAACCAGCTATAGTCCCATAGACTCTGTTTTTTTCCTGAGCTAGTCTCCATCTGGAGTCATTAGAAGTGTCTTTTAAGTAAAACAACATGAGAAACACAGGTTTATTTTAAGTAATAAATACACCAAAGCTGCAGTTTCACGCTGGGCTTTGTGGCCTTTCAAGATCATTGAACCCAACCATAGCTGGCTACACAAATATGAGTGCCAGCACAAACACAGGGGAAAAAACCCTGACACATTTCAAAGGTACAGGCTCACACAAACCACCATGCAATACAGAAAGGCTCAAATATTCAGTGCACCCAGTCCTCCACAAACCCAAGGGGATGCCCATTCCCAGGAGGATGAGTGCAGGGCATGTTTTCAGCCAGTTACCAGGCATCCAAGTACAGCTTCTGCAGCCACTTATCCATACCTCTGACATTTCTGAACCAAGTGGAAAATTTTGTGGGCACCTACCAACTAGCCTGTAAGCATGCATGATATGTATCATGTACTAAAGATTCATTTCTTTGCTGACAAAACCACATAAAGGTCGCTGATTCTGAGCAGCCTTTCCCAAAGCAGCGGCTGCGCGCTGCATTATTCAGGGTGCCTTCAAGTCACCAGTAGATACCACCTAATTTAAAGGGGACTTCTGCCATTTCATCTCCATGCTGACCCTTCTGTTGCTCAACAAAGAAAGCAATTGAGCTGCAGGAGACTGTCTTTCATTTATTGACAGAAAATAGAGGTACTCACTCAGTTTTTCAATATTGGGCATGACCTTGTTCCCCTTCTTCATATATGATGCACGGAAACCATCCACAGAAAAGATGATCAAAGGAGGACGAACAAAGCTAAAGACAAAAGCAGCAGGAATATAAAGCAGCATTTCAAAATTTTAGTTTTTTTAATTTCCACTTGCTCACTGAGCCTCTAGGAAATCCAGAAGTTCAGTTACTGTATAAACTATATACCTATAGTCTTTTACATACTTAAGAGATCATGAGAAACTGATAATCCTCACACTTAGTAACAGCCAGTGCTCACTCACAGCCAGTGAAAGGGCTGATATCCAACATAAAAGACATCTTCCCTGAGCTAAAAAGATATAACCCATAAGGCAAATGCTTATAGAAGGTGATGGAGAAGGAAATTTACCATGCACAAGTACCCAGTCCAACACACAATCTCTAGTTAAAAACCACATATCTCATGATTGTTGGTCTTCTTTCTCAAACAGAAGTCCATGGGCCATTTGGAACATGCTCTGTGAGGCACAGTTCATTCTAACATACTAAAGATGACAGTATTTCTTATCACTTTATTACTTTTTGAATTTATTACTGCTACTGAAAGTCAAGTCCAAGCAGGCAGATACATGCCATGGATGGACACATCTGGACTTTTAATGTCATTTGCTACAGAGGTTAGCAGCTGTCACTGTCACCAGGAGAAGCATCTCCAAACTATCCTCCTAACAGCACAGGCTGAGCTGCAACCCAGCACAGCACCAGAGCAGATGCTTTCTTTAGGGATAATAGTGAGACAAATGGTTTCAAAAGTTACTTACTTTCTCCATATTACTCATATGCCCAAGTTCCTCACTAAGTCTGTACCCCACTGCAGTTTAGAAATCCTTTCATTTAAGGGCATAATGTTAAAAGAACAAAATTACGCTTAAAAAAAAAAAAACAAACGGCCTGAACTGTGCTCACGTATGGCTTAACCTGAATTTTACTGAAAGCAGAACAACCTAGGCCTTTCCACTAACTTCAGAGGAGTCTGGCTACCTTCTCTGTGCATGTAAGTGAAGCAGGCAAACCCAGCAACAGGCGATTGAAGACCAAGAATTCAATATCATCCACCCACTACTCATCCAGCAGCATAAAGGCAAATGCATGACAATTTTATGAACCTAAATTAAGGCAAATATATTACAGTATTATGAGCCTAACTTTCGAAATGGTGAAGCCCAGGAAAGCATCCAACCCACAGTTATTCAGCCTGCATGACAGAGCCAGTGCAGAAACGTGATGGGCAGAGGTCCAAGGCAGAGCTGGGGACCACTGGCTTTGCCACATTTGCCTTTCCAGATGCAAGCAAAACAAACACTTACCCTGCTGGACATTCAGGAGCCTTTATCTCTTCACAGTCATCATCCACCCAGTGGGTTTCTCCTACCAGAAAAGTCACATTGGAGTTTCAAAAAACAAAAAAATACAAAACCTGTGGATACAGCTACAGGTTTCACAGAAAATACACGTAAAAAAATAAAGTCTAGCTCCAGTTAATGGACTGAGTTGTCATACTTCCCATGAGCAATGAGAATGTCTTCACAAAGCTGAAGTGATCTGGTTGTATTCTATTCAACAAAAATATCCAAACTAGCACTTCTACAAGCAGCTCTTAAAACTGAAGTTAAAAGTGTCCTTTTGACCACAGGAGGCGCTGGTAATGCTTTAGACACGGTGGTCATCTATTTTAATTTTTTTTATTTTTCATCTGTGAAAAACAGGTAGTGCTGCTTCTGTCTGTGAATTCCCACCCTTCTACCATCAGTTCTCATGGCTCCATGAGCTGATTCAGCTGGCTAAAGGCATAGAACAAAATTCATTCTGGTGAAGAAAAACAACTCTAAATAGTTTCCAGCTGGCTTAGAGAGGTGATCAGCTCATGGATCAGGTGACACTCAAGCTAAAAAAAGCATTAAATACTCTTTCAGAGCTACATTAGTTAAAATTACTTTGTGTAATCAACTATTTTCTTAAGGTTTTCACTGCTGAATGCTGTCTATAGAGTGGCTCATGACTTGCATTTTTACAGATCAGCTGGAAAAAAACCAAATTATTAACTAACAACCCTACTTTCTGAACCTGGCACTATTAGAGGAACTGCAATTCAATTAAAAGAACGAAACAAAAAACATCATAGAAAAGACCTGCTGGAAATGTGTGCTGCAGCAATTCCAACTGACCATGACAGGAGGTGGATAGACAAGTTCCAAGGGAAAAAAAAAACCCAACACACTATCCTCAGATGGGCAAAGGCACAAATAAAGAGGAAACACTGTTCTCACATAAGGCTTAGTCATGTCAGTGTTCCAGGGTCGATGAGATAGTTTGTTATTACCCAATTAAATGAAGATTATGTACATTAAAGCTAGAGACATACTAACTCCTCTGTCTTGACCTTGTGAGAGGAAGCTCACAAAAAAGACAGGAACTGGAATCTATACCAGTATTTAGTGGTCTCAGCTTCTGGTTTATTTGGGAAGGGGAAGGACAATCTACAGGAATTTGTTGGAAAATACACACTCCATTTGGATTCCCAACAGCAAAACCCAAGCAAACAAAAAGGCCCATTTTCAGTGTATGGATGGATCTGGACAACTACAATTTTGTCAACACATGCGTTTGCCCAAAATGGTGAAACAATTTCAAACTGTAACCCCTGCCCCCGCAAAGTTAATGAATGAAAAAACCTAAGAACTAGGCGAGATACAAAAGCAAAAACCTGTAGAGCTCATTACGAAGGACCAGAAGACCTGCTGTCAATGACAGACACACTAGACAGGCATCCACGCTCTAAAAGAGCAGAGCAGTGATGAAAATAAAGTCCTCAAAGCCCATCCACCCACCAGACAGTGCGGGCTGTTCTGCAGCCATGATGTGTCATGGTCACCTGAAGCCCAGCAATAGCCCTTGCAACTCCTCTTCCACAAGAAACAGAGCCTACAGATATTACGCCAAGTGGTTTGAGCAGGAGCTTTTGTGGTGGGGGTGGAGAGACGTCTTTGGGACAGAGATAACATATCTAGGAATGCTCCATTCCTTCTGGGATCATTAAATATCCTTGCACACCCTGTGATGCAGAAAACGCATCTGAACACTTTAGAGCTTTGCTTTAAACTCTTCTTCACCCACCTCCACCTCTTCTCTTCCTACCATTACCTCTACAGGCAAAGATAACATCCTTCAACCTATTATTTACCTCTGCTAGCGCCCAGAGAAAATTTACAAGTGTGATTACCCACTTCCCCCACCTCCTAAAAAAAAAAAAAATCAAAGCAAAACAAGGAGAGTTCCTCTTTTAGATGAAGACTCTTTACCCTGCCTTCTATTGGGCTTTGAAAGATAAGAGGTAGAAAGACCGAAGACCCACCTTTGCAAACGACTTGGTAATTTGTACAACAATCTCCTCTACTTAAGCAATCTTCAGAGCAGTGACAAGCATTGTCATCATTCCTGGTTTCTCCACAGCGATCTTTGGTACACTCCCAGCCCCGAGCTAAAATATTCAGTGTAAGCAAGATTGAGAGATTGCAATCAAAACAAAAAGTATTCATTCATGCTATAAGGAAAACACGGCTAGTCGTTAAAGTAGGTATGTCAACCAGAAACAAAAAGGACCCTCATCACTTGCAAGTGCAGGAGAGCTCCTCCACAAACACGTGTGTGAGTATTTCTGCTACCCTCAGGTGTTGTACTCCAGGCTTTGTACAATCTGAATGCCAGAAAAAAAGTGGAAAGGAAAAGACAAAAAAGGATCTTCACAGATAAATGGTGGAACCTAAAGCACAAACTAAGAATTCTGGTGTTTCTTGGGTAACCTTTGCTTTTCCTCACAATTACTGCAGTCCCCCGTTCAATCCCCAGGAAATAAGAAAGTAGAACAGAGATTACATTGATGCAAAGTGATGCCCTACTCCCACCATCAGTTCCTCACCCACAGGGCAGATCCAGCACCAGCCTCAAGGATATGAAAAAGCAAGAGCTGCTCTTCAAGGAAAAGCAAGGCATGGCTGCTGTGAGAACTCCATCTTCTCTTCTCTTGCAAATGAATTTAAGATCTGGCCTGTGTGAATTAGATGCTCTCTCAAGGGTAGTACATTGCTTTGGAACAGGGCCTATGGTTTTAAACATAGGGTCTTCCACAATAAGGCCCACACAAGAAACTATAAAAATCACTTTAGATAACATGCACCCAGTAAAAAAAACACACATCAGAGTAATGTCTTTTATCCCCTTTTCTGCTTCATCTGGGGCTTTTTCCTATAAGTGTGTAATATTTACAGATCACACATGTGATAATTGCCTGAAAAAATGCCTATGGGAGTATATGATCGCTAACACAACAGCCCCAGGGGCTATACAGTATCCATATGCATATGTGAACAGATGTGTCTGCTGTGGACAGGAGGGTAAGGAACTGAAATTCTGCCTTTTGGTAGGAGACATTGTGCTGAAAGTCCTCAAAAAGAGCCTCTCATTCTGCAGCCATTTACAGCAGGAGCAGAATAGCATCAGCCTCAAAATCAGAAATTTTTGGCCTGGAACCAAACTTGTCTTTCATACTAGATTAGCTCATTCTTTCTGGGTAACAATTTTTGAAAATTATGTAATCATAAACAGAACTGAGGAAGTCAGGACTTTCAAGCATGGCACATCCATGGGCACTGATATTTTCAATCATGACATTTTTCTTCTGGCTGCTTATTAAGTACAACTTCAATAAAGCAAGAACAAGTTCAATGGCAAAAATAAAAGGCACCTGTGTCAACTCTCACCACTGTGCAAACACTGAAGGAGATGGGTACAACTAATAATTTAAATGCACTATGCTAAGAAGTAAAATATAACTCATGTCCCTCTTTGAAGTTTTCCTTGCCTATGACTCATGGAAAAAAAAAAGCCCAAACCAGAAAATGAACCTATTGCTGTATTTCCATCCCCCAGGGTCCAATGAATTGAAGTCAAATGTTTCTACCAGCGCAGTAATATGCATCCTAACACCTGGAAATCAGGATCTGGGACATGGGTAGCAAGACCTGGCTGTCCCCTGGTCCAAGAGGACCTGTACCCCTTCAACAATCCCAGCTTCCAAGGCAGTCTCTCAAATGAGGTTGAATTGCTCCACTATTAAGTTAGCAGTTGGGATGAAAAAGGATGGCTGACACAAAATGACCAACGTCCAGTTTTTACCATGGCTTTTGATTATAAACTAGACGTCAGATGGGTGCCTGAACACTGATTATTGCTTTTAACTTTGTGTTAGAAGATCTGCTTTTCAGTGTGGTATCAAGAGTACCCTGCTTTTTCTGCTCCCCACAGTAAGGAGCAATAGGTGCACAGTCCTGCTGCTCCTTGCAAGGAAACCTGGGCTGCATTTTGGGCTGAGCTGAGCCTGCCCAGCCAAAGCAAGGTGAGGAAGAGATGCAGGTTATGCCAAGGAGTGCTGGTTTATCATGCAGGTCCTGACCACTGGCAGAACCCAGGTGTCATCAGGGCCTGGCAGTGCAGGGCAGGAGACCCATCATACCTGTCTTTAAGCACAGCTCATCAAAGTCGAAGCAGCAGCTGTTGTAGCTCTTGCACAGGTTGTCACAGCGGCAGCCAGGAGGCTCTGCCTCTTGAAGTTCAAAGCATCTGTTTTTGCAGGAGCCAGAGGTATTGATCCAGGGGGAATCTGACAGGACTGTGTGGAACAAGAAACAGGGCAACATCTGTCAGGCTGGCAAGCGATGGGACAGGCAGCTCAGCCCTGAGCCACTCGAACGAGCAAGACCTCAGATGCTTGCTCTGGGAAAGGGAAGGGAGAGCAGAAGAACTGCTTGAAGAAACAAAACAAAAAAAGAACAAATTCAAAAAAAAGTTGTTCTTTTGGGGAAAATAAGAGGAAGCAGCATGCTGTGATAACATCCTGCAAAGAAACAGCCCTGGCTTTACCTCTGTAACAATCAAGAGATCATTAGCAGAAATGTATTGAAGTCTCCAAGGCCCCATTCCAGGAGCTGCAGCTATTCCACAGAAGCAGGCCTTTGTTTTCAGAAACCAAGTGACATTTTCATGGCTGGCTGGACAGTTTACATAGGAAAGGACTCCAATTAATCTACACGCAGACAGCAGGACTTGGTCTGCTACACTGGAAGGTGTCAAATCAATGTGAAGCATGAAAGAATACTTTAAAAAATGCTCTATAAATTAATGGAAAAATAAAGTACGACTTTTTGATGGGCTTTTGCAAAGCACTAAATGATAAAAACTTTTAAAAATACAGAAGTATTTAGAAATCAATAACTATTACATATATAAGTAAATGGAGGTCTGCCAGTCTGCAAACCATGATTAATGTCTTAGACTTCAATAATCTATTTATTAGTAAGGGCCCTTAATGTCAAAGCTGATATATGTTGGCTCTTTGCTCAAAACTTACTATTTTATACACTTTATATATTTTAAAAGTTTTTTCTTGCAGGAGAATCCTACATAACAGCTTATATGAAGCAGGAAAATTGTGTGCTGTTCTCTAAGCTTAATTGTATTTTATGAAATAAAGTTAGGAATGTATGTTATCCTTTAAATATAGAGGCGTTCCAAGGAAAATTTCACAATGCCTTTTGCTCCTTGAGAGACCTATTAAAATTAAGTATTTGAAATTGTCTTCTGTTTTGTTTTCTTTTAGGCCATAGTTTGGTTTTGGGTTTGGCAAACCTCACCATGGTTAGGAGTATGACTTTTAGAGGACTGACGCAATGGCACTTTTAGGAAATACTTGGTCTGATATTTTCTTATGTATTTTCCCCCCTACACTTTTACATAGCTGAGAGTTTAGTTTCCACATAAACTGAAGGGAAACCTCTTCCCAAATAAGATGGCATTAAGTGAACACTGTGAGAATGGATGGAAAAGATGATGAAGGGGGCGTTTGGAGGTGACACTGTAGCAGCTGATGTGTCACCAGCTCTCATCCCATGCACTCCACCACTTGCCTTGGAGTGGCACTGACTGGACACTAGCACAAACCAATTCAGGGAGTAAACCTGTCAGAAAATCAGTGCTGCAGCAAGATCATAGGTAAGAAACCCAAATGTATCATGGTTGCAGTCGTGGCTCATACCAAGTTCAAGGCACACTCCTATAATGCTGGAAAAGGTAGTAGCAGACAACTCCATCTCTCTGGTTTTGTGGGGTTTTATTTCAATCAGGTCAGCAGTGCTCAGGGTGAGAAACATCATACACACAGTGAAGTTTCACACTACAGGTACCTACCCTGCAAGCATGCTCTTAGTGAGCCATTAGGATTTTGGCCATCTGAAATTCCAAGGAGATAGAGTGTGCATCTATGCTGGCAATACACAGATCAGTATTTTCTTTGCTTACATTCATAAGTCACAAATCTATGCTAGAAATCAATCACATGACAAGCGTTTCAAATCATTTTAGCACTCTAATTTTCAGAGTTATAAAGCTGTGGTCCTTATTTTTGATGACAGCTCTTTCCTATCAAATGTTTCTGAAAATCTACTACCAAAAATATTTTCATGTTATTGAATCTCTTCCACTACTTTCTTTTTTGGAAGGTAGGTAATATCTAATCACAGATCCAGTAAGCTGCAAATCAAACGTATTAGAAACTTGAAAGTATTACATACCAGCACATAAACCTTTACCTGGACATTATCCTTTTCATTTCAAAGGGCAGAGAGGGAGACCTTTTCAGAGAGCCAAAAAAACCCCCAAAACCAACACATCAACACATGTTTAGGAAAGAGAAGGTGTAAATCTGACTGCAGATTATGTAAGAGACAATTGACTGCATTCTAGGAATGCCTACCTGTTGTAAAGAGCAGCTCATTTGCACCAAAAACCACCCACAGAGAAGCTGCGCAATCTCAGAGCTTGAAGATTCTGAAGAAGTGCTAGGGATCTAGAAGATCTGTCAGAAATACTTCTGTAACAACTGACCAGGTCTTGGGATATGGAGGTCTACATGGCTGTTCAAAATCCCTTCTAGTTCCATCTTCTATAACTGCAAGAAGGGTTTCCATATAATGTAAGAAAGGTTTAGCCCACCTACCTTGTCTAATTTTTTCACATCTCTTGACAACCACCTCATTAGTGATGTAGTGAATTATCCCAAATCACTTAGCAAATTCAAGTCACACATCCTGAGTCAATGTAGGACACTTTCCATATGGCATCACAAAAGAGAACTTGTTGAATTTCTCCAAATACATTAAGATCACTCCTTTGTTTCTCATGCTTGACCTTGCCTTTGCAGCCAGACCATGATTTTCAGGTCGTGCACAATGCCATGGCACAGGTACTGGTGCATGCAGAATAGTTTGAAAATATGTCATCAGGAGCTCTCTCCCTGGTGAGCACTTTCAAACTAACAGAAACCCTTGTATAGAACAAACTTAGACAGTTTAAAATGATTTTCAAAATTCCTGCATCTCTCCACAGCTCCTACAGTCAGATGTTGCAGCAGGCACTGGGACCTCAGCCTGAAGATCATTCCTTCAGTATTTCATACATAAAGCTTTTCACACTGTTTTCCATCCATTCCTTTTATTGCCACTAAATTCAAAACAGCCATCTAATTGTCTTCTATGTGATAGGTTAGAGAGCAAAGCTAAATTAGGGCAATAGTGCCTTTGTGATTCAGTTCAAGGAAGCTGTTACATTTCCATTTTAAAGGTGTTATATTTATCTTAGAAAGTGCCATATCGAACTATTTCTTTTGATTCTGTCTGATTAGAAGGTTTAAAAATAATGAAATCAATTTATTTACAGTAGTGTTTAAAACAGGATTACACAATATAGACATGCTTACAGAGTCATTATAAAAAGGAGCCTACATAGTAAAAAATTGCCATTTTGGATCCCATAGGGAACAACCAAATACTTAAAACATCTGGAGTGCTAGTTCTGCTAGATGATATGCCTATTATGAACTTGCTTTTCATCTTTGCAATGAGTTAAATCCAAATGGAAAGTCAGGTAAGGGAAAAATACAAGTGTTCCAACAGAAGAAAAGCATTACTCCATTTTTGATTACATGCTTAAAACTACAGTGAGAAGAGAGAAAAACAACGTCTCTCCTTCCAAAGCATTAAGTTATTCTACTGTGATCAAGAACCATGCTTCAAGAGATTACTAAGGCAATTTTCCCTGAAAGTGCTTTAAGAGATGGCTAAGAAAATCCCTACAGCATGTAACGTACAAAGTTAAGGAAAAATGTAAGCTTTGGTTCTCTACTGTATCTTAAAATTTTGAGTAAAAAATGTATTTCAATTAAATGTGGTACTTTGGAGTGCATTTACAAGGGACTAGGAAAAAACCATGATGATTTTGGCTCACAGCAGAGTTCCATGCTAGATGAAAATTTGCTTACAATCATGGCATACCTCTGGAGAAATAACAAACTGATTTCTACAATAATACTTGGTAAAGAAAATGTTTTGCCAGCATAAAATAATTAATTCTCAACGTCAAGACACTTGGGAGCAAATAAGCTAAAGAATAGTGATGTTGAAAAAGAATTTATACTAACCTTTTTTCTGTATATTTCATTGGACTTCTAATGAAGTATAATTGGAAGTCATGCAGTAAAGAGTGACTAAGGTTCTTTGATCACAGTGCTTTCAGTTTGCTAAAACCCTGTACATCTCCAGTGTAACTTTTTACTGTTTATACTGTACTGTAACTATATACATTTATGTTTTGCTATAATTTTTTTTCTCCTGCAATAAAAGTAACCAAGCTATATAAACACAGAATGGACAAAATCCTCCATTATTTTGTCTCTCATTATTGCGCCCTTGACTGTACTACTTCAATGCCAGGTGCTGGGTCAGTCCCACCTGTGAACAAATTTTCAATACATTTCCAAAAGTACCCCATCTCCTGCCCTTTTCAAGAGATCCTGTGTTTCTTCCTACTTTACTGGCATGCTGAGCTAATCACCCTGCTATTGGAAAGAGCACACAGCTACTGTTCCCAGCCCTGGAGGTGTTGAACACTGCTGGCTGGCTCAGCGGGGTTGGCACCAATCAGCTGCCATGGGACCCCAATATCAGACCTCTGGGTCTTTACGAAAAACCAGCTGAGCCCTGCCCTAGACAGTCACCAGTGAAAGCAAAGCAACTGCCACTCAGCTGTAGAACACTTGAAATGCAAATCCTTCCCATCCCTATTACAGACACTACACATCTGTTCTACAGTTAACATCCTAGAAGATTTTTAGAAATTATTTTTCAAGCAATTTTTCTTTTACGGCTTAAAAGATCAAAAGCAACAGCCACTATCTTCCTGATTACCTAAAATGCCTCTACTCAGTGACCAGCAGCCCTGACAGTGGCTGTGATTAGACACCAATTCCTCAAAGAGGGAGGACAGGAGGACACAGATACATTACCAGGAACACAAAAATCTCTGGCCACAGCAAGCAATCTTATAATTAAACTTCACACGCTATCATTACAGACAGGCACTGCAAATGAAACCCTTTTACTTCAGTTACGTTAACCAGCTCTAAGGCAATGACCATGAGTTTCCCTTCTCCTGCCAAAGGAACAGAGACACAACTCAAGCCTGCTTTTTCTTGAATAAAAAAAGACTAATTGTCTGGTTTATACATTTTTCCATTTGGACTATGCTTGAGCTCACAGAACCCTATACTGCCCCACAACAGTTCCTCCTGCAGCATGTTCTTGCTGTCTTCCAAAGAATAAAAGTAGCAGGCGTAAGAAAAGCAGAGGACGCGGTGACAGCACATCTGCACGAACACCTGCTCTCCTCTCCCAGCCCTCTCCGCTTTCAGATGTCTGCCGTCTACTGTTCACAAACCAGCATGACCTCAGGAGCCACAGAAATCCCAAAAGCTTTTCTCACCAGTGCCTCTTGAAAGCATTAATCAAGTTTCTAGAAACCGCTTCAGTGCTACCAAAATAAATCCACCACCTTTAAAGCCATCAGGGAGTTTCTCTTAGCGCTAGAAGGAAGCCGTGCAGAGTACAAAACACAGCAAACACTTCACAAGCTGAGGAGACCGGTCTCTGTGAGACTGACAGTGCTCAGTCCTAAAATAAGCTACATTTTCCATAGTCACATGCACACAGAGCAAAAGTTTAAGTAAATAGGAGACCTATAGGTGAGTCCCAAAGGTCAACTGACTCGGGCTCAGTGAGTTATTTATTCTCCTCTATATCCTAGAGGGAAAAGGAACAAGCAAACTACTGTTACAGAGTAGGAATGGTTTCTAACCACAGTCTATAACATAAGGGTATATGGTGATGTACAATTTATGTTAGTTACTGTACCTGAGACGGGGCCCTCATCCCATTCTTCAGATCTCCTAAATCGATTTGTTGTAAATCCCATGCAGACATTTACTCCAAAGGCAAAAGCAAATAAGGATATAACCTGCAAAAGTAAAACAGCAAAGTAAGCAAAGTGTGCAAGAAGCAGGACTTTTGCACTAAGAGCATTATGCATAAAGGGCAGAGATGGTCCTCAGTACATTGGAGCTCCCTAGCACTGCAGTTCCCATCACTGGAGCAGCAGCTGACAGCGTCACCGTTGGAGAGTAACACAAACCAGAAGGGGTTTATGAATAAAACATCTCTTTCTGGAGCTGAAACGCTCCTTTTTGTAGGAACTTATTCAGGAGAGACGGGCTACTCCTCCTCTAAAAGCAAACACGCTCCTCTCCTCTCCTACCTGGTGCGAGTGGACGCAGCCCTGCTTAGCCATACCAGGGAATTCTTGAAAAGCCTACACCGCGTTGTCGCCTTTTTTTATAGTGAGCGCGGAGCTCTGTTTGCTCGGGGAGTTGAGGCTATTAGCTACGAGTAATCCCACCTGGTGAGGTTGACAGGCTCGTGTGATTTGTCCAGGGGGTGATTTCATCATGTTTCACTCACAAATCGCAGCTCCGAGTGCAAGAAGCTCCAGGCATCATCGCTCGCTACGCCCTCCCCCCAAACGCGCACCCGCGCGCTTTTATGTGGTTTCCTCTGGCAGAGCAGGGCTCGCTTGTGCTGCTGCGGCCAAGAGCTGTTCCTGCTCGTTTTATTCTCCTCACAAAAGTAACATGCTTAAAAGAGAAACCAAATGCGGCTCCATCTGGCTCAGAGAAGAAGAGGGGGGAAGCTCGCTGGGGGCTGCGCGCTGCAGATCTGCCGCTGCCGCCCCCACAAGTGGCCCGGCCGGTGTCAGGTGTGGCAGCCCCAGGGGCTCGACCCGGAGCGCGCCCGCCCCGCTGCCCTGGCACGGCCGGGCGGGTTTGGGGCTCGTTCTCCGCGGCTGCTCCCCGAGTTCCGCTCTGCGCTGCCGAGCAGGGGCCTCTCGAAACTGGAGACACCTTCAGAGCGGGGGGCAGGGGGGCATTATTCAACCGTGTTCTCCCGTGCTGCTGTGGCGGGGCAAGGCTCGTATCGATGGAAACACAAGCAGTTTCATCTGAATAGCTGGAAACCCCAGACTTCCAGAAAGGAAGTGACACGTTCCCTCTGCCCCACATTTCCCCATTTTCATCAACAACAGAAAACTTGGCTGTTTGGATAAGCACTTTTATTTACAAAGCAAATGATAATGCTGAACTGAATTACGGTTCAAATCAGTGGCTTAAATATTATTTGCCAAGGCAAATTATTTACCACTGTAGTTTGCCACTTTTTTTTCTCTGATGAAAGCTTCTTTCATGAAAGTGTTTACTAACAATTACATTTAAAGGGACAGAGTCAAGGTTTGTAAGCCCTCGGGTGGACTGAGCTTCCCTTGGGACCTGTCCCGTATTCTATACTGGCATTGAAAGACACAGTACAGTTTTCTTTAAAATATTTTGCAGTATTACACACATACAATTTAAAACTTTGTTTAAAGGCAACTTTTACCTGCTGAAATAACTCCCCCACCGTGTAGCTTTACAAGACAGAGTCTAAAAATCCCTTCTCTTTGCTGCCCAAGTGTCAGCCTGCCAGCCTTTGCTAGGACCTGATCCTTTTTTATGCAGTTTCTTAACCGAAAGTGGCTCCATTGTGCAGCTGCAACTTTGCATTGCAAGGCTCAAGGCAATGTAATTAGCTTGAAAATTCCTACACAAGGACATTGTATTCGTTTTCCTTGCACAAACTGAGACTATGTATTCAAGACCCATCTTCTAATGTTCACTTTATCACTATCTGGGCTGAAAAAAAAGAAAAAAGTTGCAATAGGCACTATTTTTCTAGCAAAAAGTTGTTGTGTAGAGGTCTAAAGAAAAGTAATCATCAAAGGTTTTACTATCAAATTCTTTGCCCTTAGCCTCTGGTATATCCTGTGGTTAAACAACTTCATCCCCAAATGCTAGGTAAGTGCAGCAGTGTGTGACCGCAGCAGAAGGGAAACATAGAGTGTCACAAATGAAACTGCTAACAGTGTTGCATATGTATCTTAACTAATGGAGTTCATGGTTTCAGAGCAAAATATGGGAATCAGCAGCTCCTCCAGTCTAGGACCTTCGGATCACCAAGGGACTCCGGCAAAACTCAACGGACTTTTCAAATCAGGTGGCCAATTTCGTGTGCTCAAACCAATACGTGAAGTCTCTGAGATGCTCTCAATTTCAGAGCCTTTGCCGTTCCTGCATATCTTCCTAACACACAGGTCCTCAGTTTTTTTGGAAAGTTCCTACATATGTTAAAAATGGCCATTCAGAAAAAACTCTTAACAAATAAAACCAAAAAATACAGCATTATGAATGACTTCTACCTATTTAAACATACATATTTCATTCTTCCATTCATGTAACATCTCTGGAGCTTGTAAACTTCACAGTTTTACATAAATGGAAGAGCTTATTTTATGTTTCCTAGTCCATGCTACAAGTATATTAAATTAATTAAGCTCATTTGTAATGTCCTTTAGAACTATAGATGATGATTCTGAAATGGCTAATCTTTTTCATCTGTGTTATGTAAGACATTTTCTAGTAGCTCTGAACTGAACACAGTCAGATGCACAATGTTCTTTTTGTCACAAGGGTTGTGCCTGAAGCTATCCCGCAGATTCAAAAGGAACTTATTAGCATAAACAAGGTCTAATGATTTTGTTCAGGAAAAATTTCACTGTTGGGATCACTGGCAACTAATTTTTCAGCAACTAATTGCCATTTTACTAATCAGAAAAGAAAGGACTAATGCTGAAATAATGTATTCCTGGCCCACGAATTCAGCAATTCACTGGAAGTTTTAAGGCTTAAATGAAACACGTTAAAAAAAACTTTTAACAAGATCAACAGAATATGAAATGCCTCTTCCTCAGTTTTTGTGCATAGAAATTGTCCTTTGGCTTTTCAGGCTTGTATGATTACAGCGATTGTTTAACACGGGTTGCAAAGCTTACAAGGAGGCACCAGATGGCGCCTCACATGAGAGGTTCGTGCTGTGCCATTTCCAGTTACATTCATAGTCGCAGAAACATTTAGGTTGGAAAAAAGCATTAAGATCACAGAGTCCAAACCCATGTCCACCACTAAACCACGTCCTTAAGTGCCACACCTAAACGTCTTTTAAATATCTCCAGGGATAGTGACTCCACCAGCTTCCCTGGGCAGTTTGACAACACTTTCTGTGAAGAAAATTTTCCTAATATCCAGTCTAAACCTCCCTTGCTACAACCTGAGGCCATTTTGTGTCATCCTGTTACGTGATACTTGGAAGAAGAGAACAAACTCCACCTGGCTGCAGCCTCCTCTCAAGCAGTTGTAAATAGTGATAAGGTTTTCCCTGAGCCTCCTTTTCTTCAGGCTAAACAGCTCCAACTCCCTCAGTTTCTCCTCATCATGTGCTCCAGACCCTCCTCCAGCTCTGTTTCCCTCCTCTGGATGTGCTCCAGCTCCTCAATGTCTTTTTTGAAGTGAGGGGCTCCAAAGTGAACCCAGGATTCAAGGTGCAGCCTCCCCAGTGCCAGGTCACTGCCCTGCTGGCTGCACTTTTTCTGATCCAGGCCAGGGTGCTGCTGGCTGCCTTGGCCACCTGGGCACACACTGGCTCCTTTTCTGCTGGACAACAAACTGACTGAGGGTGCCCTCAACTCCCTTGTCCAGGTCATCATTAAAGATATTAAATATAACTGACCCCACTACTGAGCCTTGGAGACTGGACACCAACTGCATTTAACTCTATCACCACTCTCTGGGCCCAGCCATCCAGGCAGTTTTTTAATCCAGTGAAGAGGGCATCCATCCAGCTCGTGAATAACCAATTTCTCCAGAAGAATGCTATGGGAGGTGGTATCAAAGGCTATTCCATAGAGTTAATATAAGCAAAGCAGTACTTACAGTCTTACATAAACTCATTTTTCTTGAGCAGTTTTTCTAATGAGAAAAGGAATGCAGAGAAATCAAGTATCCTGGCTGAGTCAGAGGTTGGGGATGCCTCTCTGGGCAGCTTGTTCCAGCTTGCTCCAGTCACTCTCACAGTAAATAAGTTCTTCCTCACATTCAGATGGAACTTCAGAAGGCACAGGACAGACTGCCGAGGAGCTATGCCCTCTGCTACCCCATGAGCCTGGGGAGACCCACAAACCAGGCTGTGCTCACATGAAAGTACACCCTCCTTGCCGCAGTTTCTCAAAACACCACCAGTCTTCAATTATCTGTCTGCTCATCACTGCCCCGAGGGGAATGGTATGCAAATCATAGTGCCTGGTGCCCTGGAGGGCTATGCTGAGGATGACTTTCTTGGCCAAAAAGACCCATAAAGCAGTGCCAGACTCTCTGGACAAATTAAAGTCTTCAAAATTGCAGTTTGCTGCAGCCCAGCCCCTGAAGCACCAAGTGCCTTAGGCACATATAGGCCCATCAGCATTTCTGAGCATTCTATATAATGCCTGCAGGGTTCATAGTGCTGGGGGGAGAGCACCCAGATACAGCCCAAACTCACTGAGTACCACCAGCACAGCACGTTGCACCCCTCCTCACCTCACCTCACCTCACCCTCATGTACGTGTCCTGCTCAAAACACAGGGACAGTGGGTTCGTGCCCGGCTGAATCTGGGTTCTGCCTACCCAGAGACAGAAGAGGAACCACTGGCCAGGGGAGGACCGAGTCCCTGTCTCTTCTTTACTTATGTAAAACGTTTGTATACTCACTGGGATGACTGAAACGCTGGTGAGCAACCTGGTGAGAAAAAGGAGGACATAATGCAGTAGAGAAATAAATTTTCTCACACCCCACATCAGATACAACAGCTTCAGCAGTTCAGTGAGGGCTGTGGATTTGGTGACAGCACTGCAGCTCCAGAAGCTGCCTAGGATGCCTATGGAGGGGTCTTAGCCCAAGTGCACCCTCCACACACAATCACCATTTGTGGTGGCGCAAGCAGAACAAGGTTTATAAGCAAGGTTATGTCTTTTAGCAGGAGAGCCAAGTCAGATGGAAAGAGGAGAGGAGTTTTAAGTGACCTGGAGAAAGCTTTGGGTGCTTGAATGCTTGTGTCTCTCCCAGCAGTACCACAGCTAATACACCACCCACTCCAAGGCAGGGTGCTTCACCTCTCACTGCGAGCCACACACGACAGCAGCAGCGTTAACAGCAGCTCCATATCTATGGCTTCCTCATCTTCAAAGAAACTAACATATACCCAATTCAGTTTCTGGACAATATTACTATTATGAAGCAGCTCAAGCACTTCACTAAAATGCACTGAGATTTGTATTTCTTAAGATAGTCATATATAAAAATTCTAGTAACTGCAGAATAAAAAGTGTTCTGTGATGAAAAATCTTCAGGGAGAATATGAAGGAGTGAAACATGGAGCCACAGGGCCCATGTGTGTTTTTAGCATAGCCCATAAAAGCTGTGTATTCAAGTCCTCACTCTTGTTTTCCAGTGCTTGATATGGATGCCACAGGTGCCCATTAACAGCTTTACATCGTTCTTTTTCAAAGAGCTGCAGATTTCAGTGGTGTGAAATCCACCCGCCTACCCCCCAGACAGCAGTCTGGAGCTTTCAAGGGCCCTGCATGGTACCTTGCATATGCCACACACAATCACTGTTAATTTATTTGAATTTTACAAGTGATACAACATATTACATCCCACAAAAACCATAGACTCTCTAAAATAATGAATTAAAGCTAAATGGGAAAAAAATCCAATCAAAACAAAAACTAACAAACAGCAGTGAAAAAAGCTAAACAAAGACCAAAAAAAAAAAAACCCACAAGGATGGAAAAGCTACTTAAAGATGTAAAAAGCAGATTTTCTAGACTTCAAATAATCTTTCCAGTTTCTTTTTCTAATTTCTATGTACATCCTTTACCATTTTCAAACCTTTCTCAGTAGAATATTAGCTTTGAATCTCCTGGGTATATAAAACTTCTTGAGAGCATTTCTACAATAACTCTGAAACATATCTCTCTGACTTGATTACATTTACCCTCAGCTCAAACTCCATTTTGGCACATTTTCAAGGTCAAGGTTTGGATATGATTAAAAATTGCCAAGTGCTAGTCTCCCCCCTACAAGTAAAATGTGGATATAATTAATATTGTTTACTTTGTTTTCTTTGCAAACAAGAGTTTCGGTTTGTTTGAAATACTTTTTTTCATGTTTTCAGCACTTGGATCAAAAAAGAAATATTTTAATTAATATCTTTCTGCCAGTTAATCTAAAAAAAAAACTGATATTTTCAAAACAGCAGAATCCTATTTGATTTCAGTTTAAAGAGATGTGTCACTAGGAATATTGTTCTTAACTTGCTTGCAGCTGAGGCTTTTTTTGCAGCATCAGTACTTTAGAAAGATCAAGGTGGGGTCAGGCTGGAAATAGAGGATTCCCACACAAATGGAGACAAGCCTTCAGATGGGCACATTTTCCTCCTGGTTCTATGCAGAAGAGGCATCTAAGGCTGAAGAATTGGCTGCTGTTATGGTGATGTGTGTTTCCACCTAAAGCTTTTTTTTGGCATGATAAATACATGCATGAACGTAGAACAGACCTTGGCAGTGTTGCAGTTAAGACAATAATAATTAAAAAAAACAAAAACCAAAAAACCAAAAAACTGTGGGCCTTCTGGGGCTTGAACCTACTCCACATGAGCACCAGCCTGACTCAAGCAGATCTATTTTATTTGCATAAGGACTGCAGGTCTACACCACTAAATGCAATCAGTCCAACACAAAGAGAAGGAAATCCTGAAGAAATTAGGACAGCTGATGAAGAAGAGATGTCCTTTTAAAGAGAAAAACAATTATTAAATGCTGCCTAAATTGCCTGATCTGATTCACTGGCCACATGTGGCAGAAGATACAACAGGAATTGTCCAGGCTTTTGTTCATGGAAAATTGCATAAAATTGGGATACAGTTAACATGTTAATAAACTTAATCCCATCTGCAGCCCTTTTTTGGATGTATTGATTTATCTCATAGTTGAAAGACACATCTTTTAAAGCTATCCCTAGCTGTTGAGAGGGGTGAGATACTTCCACACCTTGGAAATAACTGGCTTTTCTGGCCTTTTCCTTCAGAACAGAAATAAACACAGCAAATAGAATCCAGATACCTAATGTCTACCACCAGTCCTAGCAGACTGGCAAATCCTTGCTATCTCTTCTATCCTTTCGGCCCAACCATTTCTAGAGATACACTGCAAATCAACACAGGTTAAAAACTTCCCTTCCTTTGACAGGTTTTACAGTTGGATGAGTTTCCTGCCCTGGTCCTCAGCCCTGGCAGCAGTGAGACACAGTGAGCTGCAAACTGCCGCTGCTGCTGCTGCCGGTAACTGAGGAGCATCCGTGGGCAGGGGAGTGGGGAGGGGGCAGGGACAAGCTCTGCTGTCCCCCCACTTCCTCTTCTCCCAGGGGAGCGCTGTCACCTCAGCATTCACTAAACACCCTGCATTTCTTAATAGGCATCTGCTGCTGCCCGTTGTAATGGCAAAGCACAAAAGGGTAAAACAATCGCATCTTGCTTTTGGGTCATTTCGGACAGATGGGCCACTTTCCAAGCATCACAAATTTTCCTAAGTTGAAACATGTCACCACAAGTTCAGTTGAAGGTCACATGTTTTTTTTCTGATTTCAGCTGAGTGCAAAGATGACAAATGTAAGTACAAAGGGAAAAACATCCTGTTGGAACAGTACTCCCTGTTTTCTACGGGTGAGAAAAGTATAGGCAACATTTCAACAACTAAACAATGTGATCCATTGCTGAATGATTGTTTTAAAAACCCATATCATAATGTGTAACTGAAAAAATTTCAAAGTCTGCAGGAATGCAATATAAAAATAATGAAGAAAAATGCTAGTAATCAAAAATATGCAACTCTGCGTTGGTTTGCATAAGGATTATCAGGAGGTTTTAGGCAAATACTTTTTTCACTTTCTCAGCATAAAACTTTGGAAAGGAATAAAGTATTTTTTCTCATGGATTAAACAAATAAACTGCAGGGAAACTCAGGTCACTTAAATATTAATAGATTTCTTCATTATTTTAAAGCAAATAATCTTACTGAGTTAAGCTTTGTTTAACTCATATTTTGGTTTTTTATTTAGCAAAACAAAACTTTCAGAAAGGCACAATTCCTTGGTTTAGTGATTGCTGACTGCTGGAGACCAACAGCAGCTCTGCTCTGCTCAGCCTTCAGAGAAGGCTCCCCACCCTGGTAAATGTCCTTTTCACAGCAGACAAGACTGAAACCAGCTTAAAATTATAGTTGTTGAAGATTTCTGCGGTAGAGACAGATGTTCCTGGGCATCCACAGAGAGCCTGCAAAACTATTTAATTTATTATCTTTTCACTGTCCATGGCTAACCCTTCTCCAAGACACTGAAATCAAACAACTTTGATGGCAACACATAATCTAACCCATGTAAAAAAGACTTGAGTAAACTACTGCTGTGGTGAAGAGAGCAGGGACATCTCCTTTGCCAGCTGCAGGGAGGGCCTCCAGTGCCTGCTGTCCCTGCTCAGATGTGCAAGATCAACATTTCAGTCTTTTGGGAGAGGAGGAATACTGTGATTAAATCACCTTAAAAAAAAAAAAAAAAGCCAAAAACCCAACACACTTTGGGCAAAGAAGCCAGGATGGATGATGGAAAGAGGCAAGGAGCAGCAATATGTTCAGGTGACAGCTGAAGTCATCAGAGGAGGAGCACCCCTATCCCTGTGTGAACTGAGCTCCCTTTGCACCGAGACAGAGAAGGAGCATAAACTGCCTTTGTGGTAGCTTAAGCTGTGAAAGCTGGTTTGAAAATGGGTGTGGGACTATAACCCCATGTTCATACCCTTTCTTGCTGGGAGCCTAAGCCTGCTGAAGCATCTGCTTGATTCTGCAGATAATTCCAGCATGGTTTTGGAAGGTACTGAATTAAAAAAAAAATCAACACTAGGAAAATTCTATTGCTTCCTACTCTGATGAATTGTGAATAAAACAAATAAGGTAAACTCCAAATCTCATTGTATAAGTGCAGGTGGAAGTACAGTCAGACTGCAGGACAGAAGGCACAGGAAACTTTCGGAGAAGTGGCAGATTCAACCCACAAACCTACTGCCAACAGCAACTGCCAGGACAGCCCAGTAAATGAAGGGTACCCAATACCCCACGACTGTCACAGCCATCTCCTGCCATCTGTGGGGAATGCTGGGCTGGCTTGGCAGAGCAATGGGAGGGCAGAAAAAGACATCTTAGTGTTGAGGGTAAAAGGAGATTAAATATATTAGGAGAACACAGTTTTGGAGACTCCAAAAGGGAAACTCCTTCTTGTTCCTGCTCTTGTGAGGACTGGAAGGAGGAAAACATCCTTGTGATCTCTGCCCTGTTGCTAATGCTCTTTCAGTTGTACTCTACTGCACAAGTCCATTATATGTTAGAGAATGTCAAAGCAGTGGAGTGTCTTTAGGTGCACTGAATTTATGTAGTCAAGCACAAATGACCTGGGTCAGTGCTTTTGGACTTGCAGCCAGCTGAGACTGGGACCCTTCAGGTTGTTTCCTGTAAGCAGAGACTTAGATTCTCTGGTACAATCCTGTCATTTACAAGGAATATACAAAGAAATGCTGTTCCCCTGAGCAGGGAAAGGAATCCTGTTATTCTGGAGATCCCAAAGGCACTTAAGGGCTTCTTACATTTCTTCCAGATGAAGAGTCATCAGCTCCAAGGGAATTTCACCCCATCTTACAGCATGCCCTCTCTCCAAGCTGGAGGGGTGACCTTTTCTGGGGTTTGCCTACTGTCTTCACTGCCATTTTAGCTGCTCAGCCTCAGCATGGAAAGAAATAAAAACAGAAATTTATGGGTGATAGCAACTTAATTATTTACAAAATATTGTTTCATCAGTACATTTTCTCTTACCCCATAATTACCATATTTTCATCCCCTGGATATCAAGTTTATAGACATGTTTATGTTCATGTTCATGCTTATGGATGTTTATGATTGTCCCAGCCAAAATTCATTGTGGGTGTGCAAAGAGCCTTTGAAGAATGCCTGAAAAGACTGAGGAAGCCGTACCTCAATTCTAGTGTCACCTGGTGCAGGTACCAGATTGCAGCCACAAACTCATACTCTTCTTTCTCCAAAGATGGCTGAACCAAGCCATATTTTCTCTTTATACAGCCTGTGAAGTCTTTGAGTATTGCACTGACTGTCCTTCAGTGGTCCTGATACAGATGAGTGCCAGTTCCCACCATCCCGCTCACGCCTGAGCCCGATGCTGACGCACCAAACCATGGGCTGGTGCAGCTGGAGGGGCACTCATCTGTTACAGTCCTTGCAGTTGCAATCAGTTTCCCTGTCCCCTTTGGTAGCTCCAACATTGAATTTGGTGCAGGGCTGGTCCCCCTTTGCTGCTGCCACAACACAGGTTCCTCACCACCATCCTGTTGCAGCTCCAAAAACCCTTGTTCCATTCCCCCTTTCTCCTGTCACTGGCCAGAAAAGGTTTTCAAGCTGTCACATTCATCAACAGCACCAGGGACATAAAGCTAATGCTACTTAAAATATTTTTCAGCAGGGTAAGATACACAGCAATAAGTTCAAATCCACAAATGTCCTGTGGATAGTAACTCCTATCTTGGAATTCACTTTAGTGTCTTTGCCCTTTTTACTGCTATTTGTCATGAGTGCTGGTGCATCCTGCTACACCAAAATCTCCTGCCTCAAGGACTAAATTAGGCAGTCTGGGGCAATTCTGCAGAGCCCAGTTGCTGTAGTCAACTAACTGAAAATTCAGGGTGTGGGATGAGGTGTCCCTGGGCTGTATTCCTACCCTCTGCTTTGTTATGCTGTTTGCAAAACAGGTGTGGGAAGTGTTCCAATCCTGTCCCAGGTTTGCACAGGGCTCTCTGTAAAACCTGGAGTGATCCCTAGATGGATGTGTCTGGGAAACAGTGGGCTGGTGCTGGCTGAGTGCATGTGTAGCCTGGCAGCCTCAGCAGCTCATCCTGCCATATCCCAGCAGTCACCTCCACTGCCACATGTGCCAATATAGAGCTTGAAACTTGGCATAGATCAAGAAGCCTGCATGAACAAAGCATTATTACCCAGGACAATCCATATATCCCGAGGTCTTTAAGCACCACAGGTATGAGATGCAGGACCTCAGCTGAACATGCCATTTACAGCAAGCAGCAGGGAACAGAAATCTGTGAAGGGAATAAAATGTGACATTTCAGTGAGGGGGATGGGAGGCGGGTGCTGTGGGAGCGAGGACTTCAGGAACAACCCTGGCCATTCCTAACAGTGGTGCTCCTGCAGATTTCTACATCAGATGACATGGGAAGAAAAAATTAGGTTATGGACAAGGATGGGTTTCCAAGAACTCTTCAAAATTAAAAAAAAGAAGATAAAACTGGTGAAGAGCCAAGTGACAGCAAAGCCAGAGAGGTCTTCAAAACTAGAAGGCTTTCAGATTAAAATCTTTAACTAACCAAAAAAAAATACATGGAAACAGAAGAGCCGAGGGTGAGAATGCAGAAACATGTGCAGTAGTGCATTATGTGGAGGGGCTGGGGCTGCCATGGAGCAGACACAGCCTGTCCCACCGCAGGCCGGGCTCAGGCCCTCACCAGCCCCTCACGAGACCAAGATGGTGGCGCCTTGGTTAGAACAAAAGAGAAGGGGTTAAAAAGCGCTGTGCAGGTAGTGCTGAGTGAGGGGGAAAGTAAGAGAAACAGCTCTGCAGGCACTATTCTTCCTAATCGCCATACTCATTCTAATCATCGCCAACAACCTATTTATCCTATTCATCGGCTGAGAAGGAGTCGGAATCATATCCTTCCTACTAATCAGCTGATGACACGGCCGAGCAGAAGCTAACACTGCCGCCCTCCAAGCCGTACTCTACAACCGAATCGGAGACATCGGACTTATCCTCTGCATAGCATGACTTGCCTCCACCATAAACACCTGAGAAATCCAACAACTCCCCACCCCCTCCCAAACCCCCACACTACCCTTACTAGGCCTCATCCTAGCCGCAACCGGAAAATCTGCCCAATTTGGTCTTCACCCATGACTCCCAGCCGCAATAGAAGGACCAACCCCTGTATCCGCCCTACTCCACTCCAGCACAATAGTAGTAGCCGGAATCTTCCTACTTATTCGAACCCACCCCCTATTTAACAACAACCAAACCGCCCTATCCCTATGCCTATGCCTAGGAGCTCTAACCACACTATTCGCAGCCACATGCGCCCTCACCCAAAACGACATTAAAAAAATCATTGCCTTCTCCACTTCAAGCCAACTAGGACTAATAATAGTCACAATTGGACTAAACCTCCCCGAACTAGCTTTCCTCCACATCTCCACCCACGCATTCTTCAAAGCCATACTCTTCCTATGCTCCGGCTCCATCATCCACAGCCTAAACGGAGAACAAGACATTCGAAAAATAGGAGGACTACAAAAAATACTACCAACAACAACTGCATGCCTCACTATCGGCAACCTTGCCCTAATGGGAACACCATTCCTGGCCGGATTCTACTCAAAAGACCAAATCATCGAAAGCCTAAACACCTCCTACCTAAATACCTGAGCACTACTCCTAACCCTCCTAGCCACATCATTCACCGCAGTATACACAATTCGCATAACCGTACTAGTACAAGCCGGCTTCGTCCGAATCCCGCCCCTAACCCCAATAAACGAAAACAACCCCGCAGTGACATCCCCCATTACTCGACTCGCACTAGGAAGCATCCTAGCAGGATTCCTCATCACCTCATTCATTACCCCCACAAAAACACCCCCCATAACCATACCTCTCTCCATCAAAATAACTGCCCTGATCGTAACCGCCCTAGGAATCGCCCTAGCACTAGAAATCTCAAAAATAGCCCAAACACTTATCCTCACAAAACAAACCCGCTTCTCAAACTTCTCTACATCCCTAGGATACTTTAACCCCCTAACCCACCGTCTAAGCACAACCAACTTCCTCAACGGAGGACAAAATATTGCCTCCCACCTAATCGACCTCTCCTGATACAAAATAATAGGACCAGAAGGACTAGCACACCTACAGCTAACAGCAACCAAAACTGCCACCCTCCTTCACTCCGGACAAATTAAAGCCTACTTAAGCTCATTCGCCCTATCCATTCTCATCATCCTCATATCCACATATAGAAACAACCAATGGCCCTCAATCTTCGTAAAAACCACCAAATCCTAAAAATCATCAACAACGCCCTAATTGACCTTCCCACACCCTCAAACATCTCAACATGATGAAACTTCGGATCCCTGTTAGGAGTTTGCTTAATCACCCTCTTTAAGCCGGCCCTGGGGCACGTACACACCGCCCGTCACCCTCCTCGCAGGCCCCCCCATACATTAATAAGCTATTCAGCCAAAGATGAGGTAAGTCGTAACAAGGTAAGTGTACCGGAAGGTGCACTTAGACTACCAAGACGTAGCTTAAACTAAAGCATTCAGCTTACACCTGAAAAATGTCTGCCAACCCCAGATCGTCTTGATGCCAAACTCTAGCCCAAACGACATGACCTGGAATAACAAAGCTACTCCCCACAACCCAACTAAAGCATTTATTAGTCCCAGTATAGGCGATAGAAAAGACACCATTGGCTGAGTGCATGTGTAGCCTGGCAGCCTCAGCAGCTCATCCTGCCATATCCCAGCAGTCACCTCCACGGCCACATGGCAAATATAGAGCTTGAAACTTGGCATAGATCAAGAAGCCTGTATGAACAAAAGCATTATTACCCAGGACAATCCATATATCCCAAGGTCTTAAGCACCACAGGTATGAGAGGCAGGACTCAGCTGAACATGCATTTACAGCAACAGCAGGAAAAGAATTTGAAGGGAATAAAATTTGACATTTCAGTGAGGGGGGGAGCCGGGTGCTGTGGGAGCTAGGACTTCAGGAACAACCCTGGCCATTCCTAACAGTGGTGCCCGAGCAGAACCAGATGACATGGGAAGCAAAAAAAGGTTATGGACAAGGATGGGTTTCCAAGAACTCTTCAAAATTAAAAAAAGAAGATAAAACTGGTGAAGAGCCAAGTGACAGCAAAGCCAGAGAGGTCTTCAAATCTAGAAGGCTTTCAGATTAAAATCTTTAACTAACCAAAAAAAAATACATGGAAACAGAAGAGCCGAGGGTGAGAATGCAGAAACATGTGCAGTAGTGCATTATGAGTGGAGGGGGGGCTGCCATGGAGCAACACAGCCTGTCCTCCTCCAGGCCGGGCTCAGACCCTCCACCAGCCCCTCAACAACCAAGATGGTGGCGCCTTGGTTGAACAAAAGAGAAGGGGTTAAAAAGCGCTGTGCAGGTAGTGCTGAGTGAGGGGGAAAGTAAGAGAAACAGCTCTGCAGGCACCAAGGTCACCAAGGAAGGAGGGGAGGAGGTGCTCCAGGCACCAGAGTGGGCATTCCCCTGCAGCCACCAGAAAATACCTTAGAGAAGCAGGTTTGTCCTGAATGACCCTCGCCCATGGAAAGGCCCCAGAGTGGGGCAGGGAGATGTATGAGCAGGAGGGAGCAGCAGAGAGGGGCTCTTATTTAATTCATTCTTACCAAGTTGAGTCTGTTTTGCCCATGACATTAATTGGTAAGTGACCTCCCTATCTCTATCTCAATCCATGAGCTTTTCCATCCTATTTTCTCCCCTGCCCTGTTGAGGAGGGGGAATGAGAGAGGGCATCTGGCAGCCAGACAAGGCCAACCCAATACAGCTTCCTAGTAAAAAACTCTACAAGAAACAACAAAGTTAGATAAACAAAGGGGAAAGCTTTTGGACAATACTTCTGAGTTACTGCACAAGAAAAACAGTATTTAAGGAGGGCATGAAGCCCCACAAAGAAATGACAAGAAAATGGCTGGCTAAGAACTGGATTAGAAGAGCAGGTATGTGAGAACACAATCTCCCAGCCATGGATGTAATCCAGCTGCAATAGGAGAAAAGTTCTGTCTGGCCTGGGGCAAGAGGACAGGAGCTGAGCATACCTGCTATTATCTTGTATTTTCAATCTCTTTTTATCCAATTTTTTACATACAGCACTATCAACTAGAACTTCTAAACAATTCATTACTTCAGTGTTTTGAAACATGAACCCTTCTAAGACAAAAGACCATTTACCATGAATCTCATGGAATTTAAACAACTGTACACAATAGGAAAATATTTCCCCAAAAGTGATAGAGCCAATATGTATTTATTTCTATATTTATGGGTTTTTTTGTGTACCAAGGCAACAGTTCTCTTTTATTCTAACTATTTGGAGCACACAGAGTTTCCTGGGTTTTGAGACAAAGAAAGCCTGTGAGATCATTTGGTCTGGCTCCCTACAAACACAGTTGTCATCTCTCCCGGTGGTGAGCACAGGGGAGGGTGCATCCCAGCTGGGCTGCTGTGGGTGGCATAGGGAGACCTGTGCTGGGAGGCTCAAAACCCCTCATCCAGCAAGGTGTAGCATAGGTCAAGGATGCTGTCAGATTTGTAAGCACCTGAAAAACTGTTTGTGTGTCAGCAATATGAGGTTTGATGTGTTTCCATAAGTGGTCCATTAATCTGGGGAAGTGCCATAAATGAGCACAAATAACACACGGGCATTTGGACAAGCTGCTGCTAGCCCCAGCACTGCCAGGAGCAGTCTCATGCACCACTTCATTAATCTCTCACAAATATTCATTACCTCCACTTCCAGTTCAGCTAATGTCAAAGGATTCATTTGGCATCCTTTGGTAAAGGCACTGCTATGAACAGCTCCAGCTTTCAAGAATGAAGCTAACATATCTTCAGCTGTCTGGCATTCAAACTCAGCTGGCATCTTTGATGAATAATTGGAAACCTCCTTGCTGCAGTGGCATTAAACTTATAGTTTAACCTTCATATTACAACCTCTGAAATAAGCTAAGATTTTGTAGAATAAATATTACTACACAAATGGAGCACTATTTTGTTTTCTTAACATCTTATACAGGCCAGTCTCCTAGGAGGAAACATTTCCCCTCCTTGCACTTCATGAGAAGCTCTTAATCTACAAATGTTTCTATCTGTCCCTGAACAGGTACAACAGGTCTTCTGTGGGCAGCCAATCTTAGGGGCACAGTCACCTTTGCTTTCTTTTAGGTACAGGCAACACCCCAGTACCTCTCCCTCTCTACCAGGCACAGCCACTGCTCTCTGCCAGCCCCCACCCACCTCCTCACAGGTCCAGTGGGGAGCTGGAGCACTCATGTAAACTTCAGGCAGAACAGACACCCTTGAAATGCCCTAATTCCCTGTTTTGTTTTTCATGGACAAGTCAGTGTCCCAATTCCACTTGCAGAGCTCAGAGTTTCCATCACAGATGTGGTGGCAATAAGGAACAGCGTGCACAGCACTGACATATGCTGACAGGAAGCTTGCATAGATCAACGGAAAATAGAAACAAATCACAATCAAAATGTAAGCAAATCAGAAGCAAAAGTAACTTGAAAGAAGGACCCAAGACTAATACTTCAAAATCAGAATAATCAAAACCATCATGAGTCCATTATGAGTAGAGGAACCACGAGGCATGCAGTGTTTCATTGCTCCTTTCCAATTTGTCTCTCTAATCAGCACTTTACAGTTGTGGCATAGGGAGTTATGGGAAAAAAATACAGATACCTGAAGTGTTACTACCCTGATTAAAGAAATCCATATAGTTCCCCTGGAGAAAAAGGCTTAGGGAGAGATACCTGTAACAGGAACTTTATTGAGACAGATTGCCTTCAAGCCTAGAACTTTACCAGTGAAGCTCCAGACACTGGAAATTTTAATATAAATCAAAAGCCAAGTGATGTAGGAGTTGTAAACTCATATTTATGTACTTGCATAATATTAATTCTGTGGGAGGTAAATATAAACAAAACACAAGATACTTAGCTCCTGTCTGCGTTGGGCGCCAATTTTGATATTGCTATAAGGTAAGAATATATATGAAAAGCAGTTTATATTAAATAGGTTAAGAGAGATCTCTTCAGGAGGCAAAACAAGCTATACAAGAACTACTATGATTTCCAAAATACATTTTCTTCTCTGCGCATTAAATAATATTTTCTCTTTCATTATGAACCAGGGGACTTTCAACATCACCCCTGAATGCATTTTGGAAGGACTTCCTACTTGCCAAATCCCAATCCGACTTGCATTCTGCAAAACCACATTCATGCTACTTCATTAGCTGACTTTTCTTGTAATGATATTTATTTAAGGCTACTTTGGCAAGCCAGAAAAACACGCAGGGCAGAAGGGGAGTGCAGATGCTCCTACCGTACCAGCGGGTCTTTTCTCTCCATGCCTGAAGCTCGGCGTGGAAGCTGCGCTCGGCGCGGGCTCCGGAGCGGCTCCGGCAGATGCGCAGGGCCGGCAATGTCCCGGGGAGGTCGCGGGCTGCCCCGGGCCGGGCCGGCTCCGGGGGCTGCCCCGCGCCCCGGCCCCGCTGCGGCGCGGCTGAAGTCAGGGTGCCAGCTGCCCCGGCAGGACAATGGCTCCATTGGGAGATAGCTGGGGGACAAAGGCGCTGCTTTCAGGAATGATTTTATATGCGAACATGTGACCTTTGCCTGAAATGGTTCTTTGGAAAGTGTCCCTGTTCTGAAGCTCTGCTTTCAAATGCAGAACTCTCGGGCTCTTGCTTAATCTGTCCTTCTTTTTTCCTATTTTATTATGTGTCACAGATGCCTCAGAAGAGGTCATGTGCAGATAACAAGGTGGTGCTGAGCTTTTTCTCATCATTTAATAGAGCTATTCAGTAATGGATAAGATTACTTTCTTCACTTTGCAAAGTCCTTCACCAGGATCTGCTATCTGGCGCACCTTTTCTGCTTTTAGAAATTTAACTACAGAGTACTGCAAAAGCAGAGCACCCCAGTTTCCAATCCCATGCCTTGAGCCAGCCTCCACTGACTAGCACTCCTAAACACATCCAAGCTCAGGCCACCTTTGCTAGAGTACATATAATTTGAAATTTGTGCATCCAGATAACAACAGCAGGGCCTTTGGGTTTTTAATGTATTGAAGTGGCTTTTGTTAAATTAAATTTATTAAATTTTATGAAATAAATTTATTATGAATAAATGTATTTAAAATTTGTTTAATTTAACTGCGATTTTTAAGTATTTTGAAGGCTTCTTACTTGAATGTCTGTCAATACACAGCATGCATAAAGTCCAAATATCGTGCTAGCTGGGCTGGAGGTGTAGGGGTGAAGACAGAATTTATCACCTTTACCTCGGGACATGGCAGTGAATGCTGCAGGTGGAGTGATAGGCCCACAGAGTGATTATTTATTAGGTTGCAGGGAAAGTTAATAGCAGTGTGACTCTCAGGTTAGCCAAATTTTCCTTTATAAGATCTTGATTTTTGCTGTTTATTGCTCTGACAAACTTATATTTGCACTGATATTTTGTGCTGAAAAGAGTTGGGAGATTTTAATCTATTTTTAGTTTGCAGCAAAATACACTGTTTTGAGATTAAAACAAAGAATGTGTTATTTTCTATACAAATGTTAACCAAAATTATCTGTCCTGTCCATAAACAGATCTTAGGCTTACATACCCTGGAGCAACAGACCAGATTTTGGGGACCAGGGATGAATGACCTTTGTTAAATGAATACATTCATTCATTGCTACCAAATTCCATACAAATTTTGTCAAGTTATAGATCTTTAAGAGATCTATGTGTATGCTGAGCACTGTGTGCAACTTGCTCACACTTAATGGCTGAGCTCTCTGGAGAGCATCTTCTCTGGGTAACTTTGAGGCCCTCACTGACCATGAGTCACAATAGAAATTTGTGAAATTAAAACAGCAGGTTTATTTCAAATGAAAGGAGTTTTAAATGGTGCTCACAGTCTCAGCCAGGTCCAGCAGTGTGGTCATGGCTGTCTGTCATACACCACTCCCTCAGCACAGCTCACACACAGCCTGCATCTCTCCTATAAAAAGTGTGGTGTTGAGCATGCTGGGAAAGCAAATTTCTTGTGCTGAAATAAATCTCAGCCCACCCCCCAAAAAACCTCAAACCCCACTGTGAAATCTCCCCAACCATCCTCCCTGTTCCCTACAGCCCCTTCCTTCAACATCAGTCTTTCAAGAGAGGGAACATTGAGAAGGAGGATAAAATCAAAGCTTTGAGGAGCTATTGCATAGGTCCTGTCATAAATGAAACAGGGTGTCTGTTGGACAGCATAGAGCACCTGATAATGCACAGAGAACACAGAAGCAGACAGATTTCAAGTGTTTGAGGAATATTAAAATTTCAAAGAATTTTAGATACAAATCCAGTTAGAGTACTGCAAGTAATGAATGCAAGGAAATTAAAATATACATATATTCTGCAATATCTAAACACAAAATATCTGAGCAAAGGGAGCAAAAAAGTACCAGAGAAGAAGAAACAAGCTAGCAAACCTATAGATCTCCACCTCATAGCAGGCTGTTCCCAACATCATGCTCTCTAATACTTGCTTGAATTCCATGTGCAAAAAGATGCATCTCACTTGCCTTAAGAGCTAATGTGCAGCCTGCCATGCAATTGACAGCCTTTTAACCCCATCTCACTTAAATATAATTTTCCTTTTTTTTTCTTTGATTTTAGCTTATCACTTTTAATTATTTGTTACACCATGAAAAAGAATCTATTCTACAGCAGAGGGGCTTAATCTTACTGTTACAAGTGCTCTGCTGAATAAAGATATGTCTACATTATAAATTAAATAATTTCTCCACATTTACAGAGTTAATATATACTTGTATTTGGAGACAAGCACAACCTTCCCTACTTAGTCTCACTTCAGCATGGTTTGCAGGAACTGGCAAGATTTAGCATTTCCCAATATATTCATTGCACTCAAAAATATTTTGGTCAATCTTCACCTCAGTTTAACACCACAACATTCTCGGTCATGCAGCTACTCACTTTTGAGTCATACTCAATTAAAATAAATCTTAGGCAACTCTCACTCTGTACAAACACATTCAGGCTATTTAGCAAAACAGATGCTGCTGTCCCTCGGTGTCATGGGAAGCAGTGGGTATCGCTTCCTCAGAATTAACTACCTCAGTTCAAGCAGGAGCAGTGACCTGGGGCAGAGAGACACAGTGATGGAAGTGGAAGCCAGTGCCTGTCCCGAAGAGCTATGGGAATGGATTTCTACCCAAACCCACATCATAATTTTGGAATGTGTATGTATAAGGAGTTATTTAGCATCCCTAAAAGGTGATCTGTGCAGGGCCACCACCACTCTTTTACAGGCTGTGGCCATCACTGCATTTTCACAGAATCATAGAATGATTTAGGTCAGAAGGGACTTTAAAACTCATCTAATGAGAAATTCTTTCCTAATATTCAATCTGCACCTGCCCTCTTTCAGTTTGAAGCCATTTCTCCTTGCCCTATCACTACATGCCCTTGTGAAAATATCAAAGAGCCTCTCCCTGCAGCATAACCTCAGTGAGCTGTGATCACAGACGTTGGATCTGCTTTCTGGACTTGGCTTTAGGCAGCAGCAAGGCACAAGTTGCTCAGATCAGGGCAGGGCTGCACTTGCACAGGTATACCTGCAAGTAAGACATTTCAGACACCAAGGTCCTATTTTGATCATGCAAAACATCCAAAGGAATGAAAACAAAAGTGGCAACTTCCCTGGTACACTGGGTTCCAATACCAGTATTCAGGAATTGGATTTTACAACAAAAGCATTGAGGACTGTAAGGGGCATAGGCTCATACTTTCATATGTAGCTAAGCTTTAATGAAAAGGATAAAAAATATTATTTGTCTTTCAATATTCAGAACACATAGGAGAAAAGATTGTACCAGCTCAGCTTTAAAGCAGCTGGTCTCCTCATCAGAATCAGAAATCTGAACATTTCTTGATCTCGTGCAATCAGAGGGAGTAGCTATATAATTAAATCAAGCCACACATTGAGCAACTATATATGGATTTCTGGAGCTAACATTAAGATCCTATTCTTAAAAGCTGTGTTTACAGATAAGCCAGACAGTTAGAAATAAAGACCTTTTAAACATAACTTCTTTTAATCCCTGCACTTACTGCACTCATCTTAAACAGTATTGATGCAAATAAATTCATCAGAAAATTATATTGGCAGCTTGATTTGCCATGAGTAGTACAGCACTAAAATCAACCATAAAAACCAGTGCTTATTCTGCAAAAAAATTGCGCTGCAGATAGTCATGAATAAAAGAAGATTGTGACTTACAAGAAATATACAACCCCTCCTCCTGTTAATCTGTTCCATATTTGATCACTGAGCTTGCATTGCAGTTGAAAACTATCCCGGGGGACTACTTAGTGTGCTGCCTAATCCAGCCATCCACCCCCTGCAAAGCACAACCTCATGCGATTTTATTTCATTATGAGTTTCTCGCAGCTCCAATGACCCGGCTCAGTTTCACCTCCAGCAAGCAGGTCTGAGCATGAAGAAATAGCTTCTGTGGCCAGAACTGTGCAGAAATATGTAATCCTGTACCAGCATAATAGTGTGAGCTGAGCTAATGGAAAAAACATACTTTGTCCAGTTACCTTCTAGGCATGGTTGGAGTTACTCCATCTGCAATCTGAATGGATTATGTGCTCTTGTATCTCTGACTTTGCTTTGGCATATTTTCTTGTTCTTAACCCTTCATTGGCAGTATTACAGCTACATAAAAGCTTTGCTCAACCTCCAAAGGTTTACCAGTTCTGTTAAACAATGTTTTTCCTGCCATTAAATGTTTTTTATTTTCACTAGACTTTGCCCAGCAGTGGGGATATTACAGTATCCTTTTTCCTCAGTTAAAACAAAAACATGTCTTCCCTCTGAAAAGTCATCAGACCCAGAGCTTCTAAAAATCATCTGTCAAAATCTTAATCCTCTTGTCCTGGACTCTGTTAACCACAGTATACCAGGCCACAAGCAGTTATAAAATATCATAGCTTTACAAACCTACACCAGCAGAATCCACCTCTGTGAGGGTGTCTGCCATGGGGGCTTTAGGATGGAAAAGAAATGGCCATAAACTGTAGCCAGGGGTAAATGTGTTTGAGAAGAAAAAGTTTGGATGTGTGAAGAATCATAAAGATTGTAAACTAAGGCTTAGCTCTCCCTGACCAGCATGAGAAGACTCTGCATGGGCTGCAGTTTTCCTCTGAGAGAGCAAGCTAGAACTAGCTGAGATAGCTCGCAGATTTATCACTTTGAGCATCATGCAGGACACTCCAAGCCCTGGATAAGGCCAGCAAAGAGCCACAGGGAAGAACAGAGCATTAGCAGGATCAGCCAAGATCCCATTCCCTAGCTTGAGGGCTGACATCATGGCTCCTTATCTACCTGCCTTATCACTAAGACATTGCTCTCCACACATTCAATCCTTCTCTTCTACTGGTTTTCTTGTCCCAAAGACAATCCCTTATGCCCTATCCCAAACAACATCTCTTTAATCTAACACAATTACCGCTCCACCTAATTTTGAAGTTCCTAGTCTTGCACAATATATACAAGTGAAGTCAAAGTCTACATCCTGAACAAGATGTACAAATTTCTTAAATCAAACAGTAACTCACAAATTGTAACTAGGGACCAAGTTAGTAAAATCCCTAAAGAAGGGAACACAATAAATTTCAAGGCTGCTCTTACCTGCTACAGAAAATCCAGTGTCGAAACCTGACTAAAAAGGCCTGACAAGAGATGCTGCATTAGGAATGAGGATTGTGAAGGTTAAATAAAAAATAATACGATGATTACACACTCCCAAATGCTAACACCAATCCATAGGTAACAGTAGCCAACAAACATAAACAACAAATAAAGTCAACATACCCTAGAGAACAGAGAAGAAAAGAAGTTCCGGACAAGGCTTACAGAGGAAGGACTGATGATTCCAAGGGTCCCACTGCAGGGCAGGGGGTGAAAATACACATGGATTTGCAGGTGATACACCAAGACCAGCCTCTGAAGTACAGTCAGGAATTTTGACCACCCACCATCTACTGTGCCAGCAAGAAGCTGTTGGTCCAAGCTGTGACATGACCTGGGTTGTAGATGCAGCATTTGTAATTCAAGATCAGTGGGTTGGCCACTATTACTACAGTGCTTGGATTTTCATCTTCCTGAAAAGAAAGTTAAATCTCCAGAGAAAATAAACATCTGTCTTTTTAGGGCAGGGGAAATTGGATAAATTTTTAAGAAGTTAAAAAAAAAAAAAAAACTATAATAAAATTTTCTTATTTCTTATCCTCTCCAGTTGGGGTGTAAAAGCTGTTTCACATGATTGAACGACTTGTCCTTGTTGTGTGAAAATCCATTGTGAGAGGAAGCTACAAGCCCAACTGCAACATGGATTAGGGCCTTACAAGTGCTAGACTGAGCAGGTATCCATCACAGTGCCAGCTGCTCCTGCACTGAAATGTACTCAATTCTGGGAAAAAAACCCCAGGAGTGAACTGGCTTATTTACCTTTGGATGCTGCAGAGAGGAATGACTGCAGTGAAGGTTTTTGGGCTGCACAAATCAATTTTACATACAACTACTTGAGAATTCTAAAAGAACTTGTTTGTTCACAAAGCCTTAGTTTATATTTCTGCTTATAATTTATACTTCTGTTTTTGATTTCTCACAACGTTTGTGTCCTTTTTCCAGACCCCCCTGCAAGTCTTTATTCACTAAAGCGTTCAGAGTTTTGTTTTTGTTCTAATGTTTTTGCCTTCTAAGTTGTTTTTATTATGATGTACCACACTGAGTGCTATAACAGCCTGTGAGGGATAGTTTCTAAGAAGAATAAATTATGGGCATTAATACAACAAAGCACAGAGCTTTTGAACATTTGGTTTCAACGTGGAAAGATTCTCTTTCATATGAGAATCATGTTGAGGATTTATTTCTCGGGAGACTTTTTTCTGTTTTTAAGATCTAACGAAGGAGTATTCTACTGAAGGCTTGATTTTTTCCTTGCACATTCAGTCATGGTTATTGCAGAGTTCTTCTGCTGTTTCTCATTTCACTGCAAGGTACCTATGTGCATATGAAAGGTACACTGTGCAGGGCTTGCTTTCAAGTTTTCCATTAAGTGTGGGGAAGGAGGGTGTGGGGGTTTTGTTTGAGCTTCTTTTGTGAAGAGAGATTAAGGGAAGTATATGGAAACCAGGGGCAAAGTAGTTCTTTAAATAAATCCAGATCTCCCCTCTGTAAACACATGCCAACCAAATATACAAATTACAGCAAATTGGTTGTCTGTGTTCACAACTGGGCTCATGCTAAAACTAAGAACACTGTAAGCGTGAGTTAGAGCATTTATTTGGACCTCCTTGAAAAGTCTTCCTTTCAGTAGGTTCAATCCTGCAACATAAGTAATTTAGCTCTCATGAGTAGTCCCATTGACTAAAAGCTGGGCCTGGATTTACAGGGTCACCTAAACCAACAGAGGAGTTTTGAATGCAACATTTTCCCATAAGTCACTTCCCATTATACACTTTTGCCACCTGGACTCCATCTCCTTAAATCTGCTTTATTGGTCCCATATGCCTTTATTCCATGAAGTGCTCGAGCTTTGATGGAATGGAAGGGACACAAGGAAGCACGAAGCAGCTTTCCTGAGCCGGTGCTGCAGCCGCACTCCCAATTAATGCCTCCATTCATAGAGCTGTGTCCCCACTCTGCACACAGGGAACAGCCTCCCACTTCTAGTGGCCAAACATGCTGCCTTCCAAATCTGCTCACAAAATCCACTGCGTCATGGCTGCCTCCAGCTTGCAGCTCTGTGCTCGTGGCCTTTACATGATGGAATTGCCTTTTGCTGAGTACTGCTGAGTGCTGGACACCAAGTGCTTCAATTCCCATAGGGTTTGTTCCCTCCTGGTGCCCAAGAGTAGGATCTCACCCACAGCCCTGCAGGACTGGAAGCTGGCAGCCCCCAGCTGGCACTACTGCCCCCTTCTTGTACCATCTATGGCTCCCACTTGGCTCCCAGGGGATTTAATTTAGTTCATCAAAAGGCACAAAATACTTTTTTGCCCCCTGATTTTGGTTGGATCTGGTTTCTGGCTGTTTAGCAAACTGACTCACCAGATCCAGCTGAGCCTCTGGGCTGATTCTCAGGAATCCCCAGAAGTAGAGTGGGAGGAGGACAGGACCACCACATTCAGAAGTCCTGTATTAACTAATTGTAGAATCATACACAAATTAGGGAAGAGAAAGATACAGCTCCATCCATCCTTATGGTTGCATATCTCCTTACACCGTCTCCTTTTTGTCAGCATTTTACAATACAAAAAGTGTAAGAAAATATTTTAGTGCAGATTTCCTGAAAACAATGGCAGTTTTTGGACCTGGACAGATTTTTAGCAGCACCTAAATGCATTTCAAAGCTGGCATGTTAGCTATACACCTACTTTTAAGATAAGGATGTAAACAGTTTGATTATATCATACTCCAGGTCAAAAAGTGGGGGGTGGGAACCACAAACTTTGCAATGTTTGACTTCAACTAAAGTGAAAACATCTGAAGGCTTTCGTGGGTGTTTGAGCTTTTCAGTGACAGGAGTCAAGGTAAAAGCAACTTGATTGTTTCTTTTTATCACTTTCCAGCCTTGGTAAAAAGCCAGGAATTCGTTAATTACTTCGGACACCAGTGGGGCTGGATTGGCAGCAGAAAGGAGCTCCGAGCTTTTTCCTTGTAACTGCTCTGCTGAAAAACTCCTGTGTGTTTCCTTCCTCACAACATGTCTCACAAGGAGATTTATGGCTATGTTTTAACCATGTGTCAGCGAGCCAATGCATCAAGATTTACAGCAGAAAACTTGGAGACCCATCTTCTGCTGAATTTTCCCAGTGACAGCTATTATAATTTATAATAAGTATTTGCATATTTAATGAGCTGTATGATGAGATTAAATACTACAGAAAAGTGGCCTAGATGAAGGAAGCTAGTCAATGGCACTGTGTCCCTTCCCATCCCTGCAAAGGGTAAGCAGGACCTGAGTAATGAGATCAGATTTTTTAGCTGCACCATGCTGCTCACAAGCAGCAGCAAGTTAGTGTCTAGGAATACCAAGAAATGGATATTTATTTGTATGTGCTTAGGTTTTTCTTTAGTTCTTGCAGGATCTCTTACCATCAATGCTACTTCTGTCAATTTGTTTTCAACCGGACTCCCAAACATCCCAGCAGAGACAAGGACCCATACAGTAAATTTAAGGTGGTGATCACTTGCATAGCCACCTTTCACTAAACAAAGAATTTAAAAGCCATTTCTCCAGGGTTGATTGGTTTTGTTTTGATTCCTTTTTTGATTTTGGCAGTCCACATGCACAGGGCAGGGGTCTGTGAGACTGGAACAGAGAGAAGCAATGCACTTGTGAGGGGATGCCAAGGAAAAGGCCTGAGGCAGGTAAGAGCTGAACATCTCTATTTTCTTTACATTTCCTAGCACTGTACTTCTTGACAGCTCTCAGCTGCTTTCATGACATGGATGCCAGGGAATGAACAGCACAGCAATGAGTTCCTGTAGGTGGCCTAAGCAACACAATTTGCTGTTACAGAGATGTACTTTTTTCTCAGACCTTTTTTTCAGCCAACAAAAGCTCAAATCTAGCTAAGGTGATGTCAGCTACTCCCTCTCATTTTCTGGCTCATGCCCAGGGCATAATCTTGCTCCACATTTCAAATATGAAACCTTTCATTAGGGCTTTGAGCATTTCCAGTTTAAATTGTTGCAATCTCTTCCATGCAGCCAGAAGAGCATATAAAACTCAGACACCCCAGCAACCTGCCAAGTTGTGTTCAGCTGAGGTTCTCGCTTCCATTTGGAGTTAGCTGTTATGGATCACAGTATTGAAATAAACATATGTCAGACTGCATTAATGAAGAGCTGTTGAGCTTAGAAAACTCCAAAAAGCTCTTCATCACAGCCTAATTTCAGGTTTCAGATTTTTTTTGCTTTATCTCAAAGTTCCAGATCCATTATTCTCAGTACCACTGCTGATGCTTACTATCACTTTTGGCTCAAAAGGTGAAAACACCTCCAGATTCAGCCTGCTATTCCTCTTGCTATCATCCCACCCCTACATCCATTACCTCAGAGAAAAACATTTAATAGAACAAGCCTAGAGAAGACTGGCAAAAATTAACAGGTGACATCACCCGTCCTTCTTCCACTTTCTCTTCTTGCCTCACTGACAGTAATTTCCACATAATTTTTAGTGTATAAACATCTTTCTGCAAAAAACATATTTTACTTTTAACAAGACAGCACCTTCAGAAAATACATAATTACTACTGAAGTAGAATTTTGCTGTTTGAACTGTCAGTCTTCACACATCTTCCAGGGGACCAATAAGAATTTCAAAAATAAAATTAAGCCGAAATATACTTTAAGAGATGACTTTTTGAGGCGTCTTCCTCCATTTAAAAGGATAAGCAGAGCACAATCCGATCATGTTTCCTTCCCAAGTTACCTGTAAGACATGCAGGAATACTTGATGCACAACAAAAAGCCAATTTAGGTATAAATGCAATACATGCATAGTAGAAATAAAACAAGTAATAATTTTTAAAATTTAGTTATTGGAGCGTGTACTTTCCAGAAGAGTTTCACCCATCTATTAATTCAGCTCATACTTTACCAGTAGGTAAAACCAGCAGGATTAATGCGGAACTATGCAAATAAATAACAGCAATAATACAACATCAAGAGGGTTCCAAGAGTGCTGCCTCTCTCTTGCAAAGCACCAGTCTACTCTCTCTGATTCCTTACGCTTTTGCCATTCATCTCAGGTTGGACGTACGATGAAATTGTTAAATCAGAGGCTGGGGAGGATGCCAGACTTCCAAACCCAGGCTGTGAAAGGCCCCCTCTGTCCATTGCAGTTTCACAGGGACTGCAGACAGCAGATCTGAGACAGCCTTTCAGGCCTGTCTTTATCAGTCAAATCTCCTCTTGTGCTCTGGAGGAACCCCTGGAGAGACTTCAGCCCCCTGGCTGTGCTGGCACGAGGGGGCTTGGCTGTGTGCACCCCCAGCCAGCCAGACCCCAGGCTGCCAAACCTACTCTTTACACAGGCCAGCTCTCAAGCAGCACCAGCCTAGCTCTGCTTGCAGGACTTGTGATTCTTGAAAAAGTTTTTTATATAGAGAAAAACAAGATACTTCTCAGGAGGAGAAATTAAGCCTCTTCCAGTTTTGATACATTCTTTCTCTTTTATAGGTAGGCTTTTTCTTTTTTGTTTGCTTTGCAAAAAACATTATAATATAATAATCAGCCAGTAGAAGGAGTTTGCTTCTGATTTGCTCTGGATTTGAACTGCCTTAGATAGACTGTGTCTGAAGTAGAAAAGATTAGTCCTGTATTTACTAACATGCCACAGGCTCAGGGAGAAAAGGGAGGAGTAATTCCTCAAAAAAGGCTGTTTGTTATAAAACCCACCACAAGTAATCAATATACCCCAAAAGAGCAAAGGCAGGGATGGAGCAAACCCTTAATGTGAACCAGACTGAGTAACACACAACAATCAGCTTGATGGGTGAAGTAGTGATTTGGCAAATGTTCTGACATTTCTTGCCATGGGATTTCCGGACAGTCATGGTGAAAGTAAGTAAACATGCCTCATCAGAAAAAACATTAGCAACAGGCCCAACAGTAACACACAGCTGGGCTGTTCACTGAGAGCAGGGATTCCTTCCTTTACCTGATACTAAATCTTACCCTCCACATGGAGCTGCAGAGCAGCTTGATTATGAATTTTATATCAAAAATTCACTTCCATCAAAATACATCTGAGCTGGATGTGCAACAGCATGATTGCCAAGTTCACCCGTCATGACAAAACCAAGAAGTTCCCTGAATTAATCCATATCCACTACAAGTGTTTGAGAAAACAATCCAGAAGCTGGCACTTTCTGTCTCCCCAGCTCATGCACTTTCCATTACACAAAGAAATTGTATATTTCAGTAACAGGATTACCCAGGCCTTTCTGAGGAAAGCTAAAACAATTTGCTCTCGTAGAAAACAAGAATGAGAGGGTTAAAACATATTAAAGGTTTAAAACATTGAAAATACTAATTGCTATTCCCATGTAGCAACTGAATCTTGACTTTTTGGTTTGTATTTCATTGAAGGAACTCCTCCCATCTCCGGGGAGCATGAACTGTGCAGAATGGAGAGAAGCAGAAAAGGGATGTCTCATTTTGTCAAGAGATGCATTCAGTCACTCGAAAAGGAATAGAATATATAAAATCACTTAATAAATCTTCTGCTCAAGAGCCACTAATCAAGGGTTCTTCCAGTGTCTACAAACTCAGATGATCTCCTAAGACCCAGCCCTTCTTTCTGAATACCTGCAAAGAGATCTGAGCTTTTTTGGTGACACCAAACTTGGGAGGGAGTTTGAGACAGTCCCCTAGACTGGAAATCAACAGCAGCAATTGTATACAAAGTTTGGGACTCTTGGATAAAACATCAGGGCCCATGGGGAACATTCCTGCATTAAAGTCAGTGTTTGATTCCAAAACTTGATATCTCCAAGATGGTAAGAGAGATTTAAAGAAAACAAGACCATCACTCAAAGTGTGACAGAGGCTATTACAACATCATCTCCAACAGCCATTAACACTGAGTTTTAAACACTGAGTGCTGGGATTTGATGCAGCTCCAGGAAAGTGCTATGCTAAGCTTTGGAGAAGATGTGCTAAATTTGGAATGTTGTCCAAAGAGAAAACCAGTTATATTCACCAAAAGTCCATCTAAAGTTTTACAATGACCCTAAACCAGGCAGAGTTAACAAGGGATGGCAAGTAGGCACTGACTTGTCTCGAAGGTCACCTGTCAAATACAAACAGTGATCAAGTACTGAGAAACCACACAGTGTTCCACAAGCAGCACAAGGCTGAAGGGAGCTTGAAGTGCGGCTGAGGGAAAACCTCCTGCCTAATGCAGAAGGAGCTCCCAGCTGGTTTTGTGCTTCTCTGCTACCGAGGACCTGATCAAGATGGCAACCAATTCTGTGTTGCAGAAGACATCCAATGTAGGCCCACAATTCTCCTGCACTTTTTAGCATATTCATATCTCTGCAACAGCCAGCTTTAACATGCTCTTAGGGTATCAGCATTATCACCTAAATTTCAAATACATCTCCCAAAGTGTACTCTAGTTCACTCAGACTAGGACAGATTTCCACTGCCACTCAGTCTGTCCTGTGGTCAGACACAGATTCATGACTGTTGCTCTGGCTCATATATGTCCTGTTCAGGTGCTTTCTGTACAGGTCTTGGTGCTGTAGATCCTTGCTTAAGGCAACATCAGTCACAGCAACAAACAGATGTTCTTACACCCTTGCTTCATCTGCTTTCCACATGAACACCACTCAGCAAACACAGGCAGAGAGCTGTTCCAGATCAGAAATGTTGAATCAGCTTGCTCTCAGTGCTAAATGCTGCTGAGAAGAAAGGGGCACAGAACACACCCTTGCTGATGTGCTACAGAGCTGCACATCAGGGCTGTAGGACCAGCTGGATCTGCCAGGTGCTGCCAGTGATACTGACAGCAGCGTAGCAGCTCAGCCCAGTCACTGCATACAAATTCCTGACTTCTTTATTGTGGAGCACCGTTCAAAGCTTCTCTATGGACAAGATGATCAAAAAATGTCCTTGCAGTGGTGTCCAAGCAGCTACTAAAATATCTTGACAGCACTCCTTTCAGATAAAGGCAGCACCACTTGCAAATAAGAGACAGGGACATTAACAAACCATTTCTATTACATTTAAGAGCCTATCTTAAGACTTCAAGAATGCCAATTTCAAGAATGCACAGCTTTATAAAGCATTACTACTACAGTCTGTAATAGGCAGTACTGGAGACTGGCTGTACTGGATGTGTGCAGCACAGACTTGTTACCTTCACATGAACCATCAAGACTCAGCAGTTCTCCTAATCAGAGCTGGGCTCTGCTGAGTGCTGAACAGAGAAGTTAAAAACCAACATTTTCTAAAAGTTATAGCTGACAAGACCTGGCAGCATCTCATAATAATTCTGTCTATGGAGACACAGAAACAGGATCCAGCTCTCCAGAAAAAGACTGAGCTGATCTGAGCATGACCAGATTTCTCCTGCAGCCCCATTCCCCACTCAGACACTGTGTTGAGATTGTCTCATTGTACTTGAATGCCAAGGTACTGTGTAAAGTTGACCAGATGGTCTTATGCCCATTCAAATGGACCTTATTCATATTCTCCAAAGAGACTTCTCTGTGGCTTGTTTTTTTAAAAATTATTTTAAAAGACTGAATTCAAAGAAGAGCAATTCCTAGTGTGCTGGTGATGTGCTGCCTCCTTCATGGTTCAAGAGGAACAGGTCTGGCTTGCATGAGGTAAGAGATTGGCAGCCACAGCTGTTGTAGGCTGTTGTCCCTTTGGTAACTCACACCTACAGAGGAATAAAACACATGCTTTAAGCAAATGGATATGAAACCTGTTGGCCAGGAGCAGTGAGACTCCTGAATCTCTGGCTACAACCCAGTGGGTCGTGGCTCTAAATTATTCTGTCTAGTCATCTTTGCCAGTTGTTCCTTGATGCCCTGCTTTTCTTCCTTGTTGCTATTGCCTCTCAGATTTTCCTTTGATTTTATGGTCTGTCACTGACTCCCTTTCACAGTTCTTGATCCATTTGCTTAGCTCCCTCACTTCTGCTGCCTCTGCCCTGGTGGCAGTGATTATGTGAACTGCTTGAGCCTTGTATCAAGGTGCAAACTCACAGAAATTCACAGGGCTTTGGTTTTGCCATGCTGGAGTCTCCTCTGGAAATCAGGCAAGGACTTCTAAATCGGGTGAATGGTTTGGCCAGTTTTGCCTCTCACGTCCACTGAAAAATGTGAGTCTTTCAGTATTTCAGGCAGATGTTAGTGCATGATGCAGGGAGCAGATACACATGGTTGCCAGCCATTGAGTTGAAGAAGCCCCAGAGAGAGTCAAGAGATAATAAAGTTGAGCAAAACTGAGAGTTAATCCAGAGCTTGTAACTTGTTCTCAGCTCCCCTGGGAACACACAACACACACTGAGCAATGGATTCCAAAATATTAAGAAACAAGCTAGCGTGTAAGAAAAATAAGGATCTCCTGTTGAATTAAAGAGTTAGGTCATTAATGCTTGTTCATATTACATTACTCACACTTGAGAGACAAATAACTATCTGTTGCCTCACTAACCCACATATTTATTTGAACAAATATTTCCCAAGAAGTAGGGAGAGAGAACCATTTCAACAGAAAAGTTCTATATTATGGTCTTATCATAACAAGCCACTTCACAGTACGCTGATGTGTATCGTATACAAGCATCCATTGTGAAAAGCTATTAAGTGCATCTCATTTTACAGTGCTGACATGTTGGTTCATTCACAGAGGTCATTAGCTCACAATGGGGCCTCTCATTTCCCTATGCCTTTCTAAGGTTTTGCTATATTTCAGAATCAAACCTTAGTATGAGCATTATTAATCCAGAGGGGCATGATCAGTGCCATATAAAGTCAATTTATATAGAAATCCTGCAATTATTCAGAATAAATGTTATCTATTTACATATATAGAAGGAAATCTACAGTCTCTGAATGGAAAGGACACAGTACATGATCAGGTCAATTTCGTATGCTTAAGATGTTTAACAGAGTAGCCTTCCAAAAAGGAAAAAATACCCAATCCTAAATAAAATTACCTATTTTCCTCTAGGCTGAAAATGCTGCTCAGTCACCTGTTCCCTGGCCAGCCAGTAAACAGTGCTGGACATGAGCAGTATGTGGAGGTGAATTGCTGCCTGTATTTTGATCAAACAGATCTCTGATTGCTGCTGGAGCACCAGCATGACCCCCAGTCCAGAAAGCAGAGACATGCCAGGCACTGGTGCTGCTCCCTGTCCCCAGTCACTCCAGCACCCCAGAGCTGTGCCGAGGGCAGAACACTGCATCCATCTGGGCTGTAGAAAACACTAGAGACAGTGAAAACTTCTGTAAAAGCAAAACAAGAAGTCTGGGGAGTAGACAGTGGCAAATGAGCAGAGTGCCTCCACCTGCACACTGCATGTGCAGATATTACCACCTCTGTAAGGGTCTCAAGGCCATGAGAGACTGTTTGGTGGCATGTACTGATGGCCTATGCATAAACATACTCCCATCTTTTGGTTCAGCTCTCCATCACAATGAGGTTTGAAGTCATGTCTGAGCTGAGGAATTGTGAAACAATAGCAGAGGAAAAGAAAATGGAGAGAAAGAAGAGGGGAGACAAAAGAGCAGGGGGATGGGGCTGGGGAGAAGAGGAGCTTGAGAGTTGATGGGGTGCGAGGTGGCCTTATCCGTGCAGTGTACTCAGCTTGTGAGAGGTACACAGTGGCTCACCTTCCAGCCCATCCCCTCCTTGCCTGGCAAGGTGCTGGTACAGCACCTGCTGCCACATGAAATGTCCAAAACAGCTCATTTGTGTGGTTGATGAACATTTCAGTCACAATGCAGAAGGTGTGCTGGAGAAAAAGTCCTGGAACTTGTGACTGCAGCTCAGGTGCCTGAAAGTGCTTTTTTGCCCCCCTGAAAGGGCAGAGAAGTTATTAGTACGTAAATAGAAGACCTGAGCAGTAATTTGAAGGAAGACGGGATGCTACCTTCACAGAGATGAACTCTGCAGATACAAAAAGAAACTAAAAAATTCTGAATTATACTGGGATCCAAAAAGCTGGGATGGTCATGTCCCTCCAATGAATGTCAAAGGCCCAAGAACATTAAGTATTACACATGCAACAACTCACCACCTTCTTTTAACAGTAATAGCATTGTGGATGCTTTATACTAATTCATCTTTACATTAAATATTAGTTACCAAAAAACACTCTAGGATTTACAGCTTCCCTCTTTTCTGTAGCAGAGAAGTAACTGCCAGGAGTTTCTTCAGGAGCCCAGCACATGGAGCAGGATCACCTCAGCCTGAAAATCTGCCCAGACTGAATCCTCCCATCATCCTTGGGTGAATCCTCCATCATATTTAAGTACAAGAAAGGTGGATGAATGAGAAAAACTGGCACTCAAACTGAGGAAGGTGCAAGGGGCTCTCAATGGCATTACAATATCTGCTTCAAATGGTGGCACCGATTACCCAAAATAATCTCAGACTCTAGGGAAAGGTACAAGTCATTGCCTCAACTCACAGCCACAATCAGAAACACATACTGACAAACATACAGCTCAAAGACTGATTTCCAACTGTGTTTCTGTGCAGCCCAAGTACACATTACATACATTATTACAGAACAGGTAAATCAGGTTCAAAGTATATTTGATTTTTGTAAAACAGCTGTAAATCATGTATTTAGAAGCTTTCTCTATTCCTGATAGCACAAATCACTAAAGGAAAATGAAAAGTGAACCTCCAAGCTGTTAGATTGTGTTGGATGACAGATACAAAGTCATGATGTTCTGCCTGACTCTGTAAAACAAATGGGGCTCTTGCTAGGTTCTCAGTTAAGAAATACAGCACTCAAGGACAATGGTCAAAAATTAAGCAGCTGTTGTACGCTATAGACATTACCACTTTCTTGTTTTCATTTCACAAATTATTTTATCTCAAATTAAAATTTTTAACTTTTTGCAGAAAGAGTACTGTTATCAGCTGCCCTCTCCACACTATTTTACTCTGAGGCTTTCATAGCTCTTCATCATAGCCATAGTCAACAGCCAATTCCTTGAAGCCCTTTATCAGTTCTCCTACAGTGTAATTGTATTTCTCTTCCATGAAGAGATGTACAAAAAGCTTTTGTTCTCTCTCCTCCTTTCTGTCTTAATCCTACTTATTAAGTGCTGAGTGTTTCATAGAGCATCTGGAAGATTTTCAGTGCTATAAAAAATATGTCTCTATAAAAATCTAACTCTCAAAATAAAAGCAACAGAAAGTGTTCAGTATTTTGAAATTAGTCAACTACTCAGTAACAAACATAAGACTTCCAACATTATAAATGACATTTGAGATGGAAAAGCATTTTTTTATACATTCTGCTCCAAACACAAGCAAGATGCTTGCACAGACTCCGGAATTGTAAAATGTCCACAAGGGACAAGGAATGTCTGTGTTTGGTTCTCAGAGAGGAGAAATAAGCTGTAGCAGCCTGCTGGCCACAGAGCTGGGAACAGACCATGAAAAGCCATGACAAGACTCAAACCCTCAAGTGTAGGATAGCTGCTCCTAAGCAGCTTAAACTCTGGAAGCTTGGACATCCCTCTGACATCGATTACATCTATAAACTGGAAGAAGACTTGAAGGCAAAGAAACAGTATAGAGGAAAACAAGTGATGACAGCAGCAGCTCCAGTAGAGGAAAACAAGTGATCACAGCAGCAGTGATACCAAAAAGCAGCAGAAGCTGCCTCAGGAGCTTCTGCTCAGTGACAGAGCTGATGGGAGACCTTTAATCTCACCAAGCCTCTCTTCCCTGAGGTAACAGACCACCCCAGACCCTTCTCTTCCTCCCCATCTCAAGTTTTTCACTGTACAGAAAAACTAGGAATTAAGTGACTAAAACTAGCATTGTGAAAACTTCCTTGAGCTCTGTATCAGCTTGAAAAGTTGTAGTCAAATAGTTTCAAAACTTCTAAGAAACCTTCTTCCCTCATATGCTTTGATTCAGCTCCTGGGTGGGGAATGAGCTACAAAACATGTAAGTTTCAAAAGAGACTTTTTTTCCCCAGAAATATGGTTTTGAAAAGAGGAAGAATCAATCAGGTCTTGCAATATGCTTTCATTTGTACTCCATTTTCAAACTCTGCATTTTTTCAGGGAATTTTTAAATTTAGAGATTTAACCAGCTACTTACACTTCACAGTGTGCTTTATTTACAAAACATAGGAATAATTTGAAAATGAAAATGCATTTTCAGAATGAATTGCTTCGGATTAACTCTGGTGAAATTCAATTCTGTGGATAAAAGAAAAATACATTATTATTATGATTATTTTTATGACTACTACTAATAATAACAACAAAAGTAATTAAAAAACCTCTATTTGACCTGAAATGACTTTTGGAGTAATTTCTGAAGTGAATTTCTTTTCCACTCTATTATTGAGACCAATTTTTTTAAACACAGAAAATAAAAAAAGTAACTGCCAGTCATAAGCTCATCTCACTCCAGCCTTCCAAAATGTCCAAAATGAATCTGAATCAAAACAATCACTCAACCAATTCATGACAAAATTAAGACTCCCAAAGAGGCACAGATGTGAAAACTTGAATTCTCCCCATTGTATGATTTTCTTGGAGCAAAGTCCCAAGAAGCAGTAGAGCCAAATGAACTGGCTGCTGCTGCCAAAGAGGGTTTTGTTCCTGCTCACGCCTCCCTCCCTCCCTCTTCCCACTCCACCCTTGACTTCACAAGCCAGCCATAAGCCTTGCTGCCTACTCAGCCTCTGCCCAAAAGTTTCAGCTCACCAACAGTGCAAGAATAACCCCAATTTTATTCATGGGTTAGAGAGCTGTTATCAGGCCACAGAAGAGCCCAGTTAGCAAAAAAATCCTACATGTGGCTGTGGGGTCAGGAGCTGTGGGGGAAAAAGAACTTCTTGCTACAGGAGGGACAAGCTGTTAAACCAGCCCAAAGCATACCCACATAGATTCACTTTCATTCAGAGATTAAGGAAATCCAGCTAAATATGCTTTCATTTGCTCTGTCACTTTATGGTGGTTACCACAACCTAAGCACCATACTAACTGAAGAATTTTTCAGTAAAATGCAAAGTGGTTCAAATGAAATCCTGACTCTTCTACATCTACAAAGACTGCTAACATTGTAGATTTATCAGGGCAAAAATAATAGTAAAAGAAAGCCTTAGAAATGTGTCTAGAATATGTATATTTATGGTATCAGATGACTATGGAATGATGCAACTTTACATATTAGCTGTTGTGACTTAATTCATATGCAAACACTCATATATTATTGTCATTCAAAATTATAAAATTAGAAAGTAAACATATATTTTAGAATATATATTTTAATGAATATATAAAAATTGAAATATACAAAAGTATTTCAATCTCATCTAAAACATTTTTACTTACCTTGTGTATTTTAAGGGCTGCTGTTGAATACTGATGCTCCATTAAAATCTGGGTTCTTAAGTTCTGAGAATAAACTATCATAAAGAACTGAAAATAATGACATGACTCAATATTTCAGTATTAGAATTTGAAAAATTCTATTTCTATGAATATGATATCAACTAAAACTAAGAAGCTCTTATATTCCCAAAGGCTGAAATAATTTTCCTTGATAGGAGCCCTCATGTCAGCTTGAGTGCTTTATGGACAGCAGAGTTTATTGATACAGAGATGTTTTGAGCTCACCCAAGGACTCCCTGCAGGTTTCAGCATCCTGTTGTCCCTCCCTCCACAACAGGGGGACACTCCTGAAAATCCTGCTTACTCGGACATCTAAGAAGAGGAGCTACATCCTCATCAGATGCTTCAGCATGCCTACAAATTTAAGAGATGCAGTACTAACTTTGTGGACATTTTATTCTATAATTATACTGAGAAATAAAGAAAAAACCCAATGAGAAGTCTGCATTAGGAACACAAACAGGTATTTTAGCATTACACTTATGTGTGTTCTAATGTTCCTATTGAACAAAATAAAGGAATTCATGTTAAAAGCTGAAATATACTGAAATAAATTCTCCAGACTTTGACTGCTTTGCTTATTTTCAACAACACATTAATTTCTACTCATATGTGTAATGTGCATTCTTGCAGTATTTTGTTAACATCCCACTTAGAATATTTTTTCTTTTAAGAAGAGTGCACTATAAAGCAGGAGTTTAACCAAAAATGAGAACCCAGATCAGATCAAAAGCAACTGCATAGGTTACAGGCAACCTATGAAGTTTGAAGGTGGAGAGAACAGAAAGATTAATCCACCATCCAAATATCAAATTTTAACTTGAATCAGTACCAGGTTTTAACTTTGAAATAGTCATCAATTTTTCAGCAGAAGAAAAACAAGCTAAACCACAATTGGTAAGAGCAAAGACCTCAGTTTCCTAAGCCTTCTGCAAGTGCTGGTCACATCCAGGGAGGCACCACAAGAACTTCACTGACAAAAATGGAAGATTAAAGAAACCACGAAAACAACCATAGCAGTGAGGTCCCTGCACTGCAGCAGGGTGAAGCATCCCATAAACATCCCCTCCAAACTTTTGCCAATCTGCTGCTTTAAAGCCTACAAGAAATGAGTTTTCACATTATCATTGGGTGCCTGTCGGAATGCTTTTTATCTTAATATTCAACAAAAATATTTTTTCTTGTGAATAAAGGTAATACCTCCCTTCCCAAGGGAAATATAACAACTGATAAATACTTTTTGTTGTAGCAATATTTTAGGTATGTGAAGGGCGAGTTCCTCCCTCAGACTTAATTTGTTCTCGATCAGGAATACTCAGTTCTGTTTATGTATTTCCTTATATGCAATGTTACCTCTTGTTTTCATCTGCCCCCTTATTTCTTGAAATATTTTGCCCCAAATCACTGGCACTCAATAGAACAATTACTTTCATACCTTATATTGAAAAATTCCTGTTAATCCTTAAGTGACTTTTACTTTTGCAATAGTATCAAACTGCTCACCTCTGTGCAAGCAGATGCTTTTTTTCACTGCAGCACACTAGATGGGCAGAATGGCTTGCTTTCATGCACTTCCTTTTCCCTGGAGTTCAGTATTTCACATTAATTCCTTCTGAATTCCAGTTTGCTTTTTTTGAATCACCTGTGCAATCTGCCAAATTATTCTGATTTCTGAGCACACTTACCAGTTTGTGAACATAGCCTGTCCACGTTGCACCACCTGCAGACCTCAAACTTGGTATTCCATCAAATACACTAATGGATATTCTGAACCAGGCACACGATGTAACCTCAGAAACTGCATTAGAAAAAGTTTTTTTAGATTCTCCCCCTCCCTCTTCTACCTTCCAATTTTCTGTTGGCAGTATCTTCACCATATTGTCTCAGCATGTATTTAATAGTTCAATTAGTCATACAGCAAAACCTCTGATGGCAGAATTCCTGTGCTACAGCTCTGCCTCAGTTCTGTGTATCACTGAACAATACTTTTTCTCTCAGCCTAAGAGTGTAAATCCACATCTCTGAAAGTAGAAACTACACCACTATAAATTATCTATGACCTCATTTTTAAAACATAAATGCATCTGCCTTCAATCTCCCAAACAATGCCAGCTTTCATTGCTTATTAGCCCAGGTCTCCCACAAACACCCCTGGCACTGTTACATCACTGCTTAGCCAAGGGAAAAACACCTCAGAATATTTCCATTGAGCTATGACTTGCTGTCTCACAAGGAGTGAGCTGAGCTGCACACATGGTGAGTACCCAAAACATGCTCAGCACCTCATCCAACCCATGCTTAGGGGCTCCTCTTGCACATTCAGCTCACCTAAGCTCCAGGAGCTCCCAGTTACTGCTAAAAGGAAACCCAGGAGGGCTTCCCTTGACTTGGCAAAGCAGCAGATCAGGAGAGGCTGCAGGGCTGCCCAGGCCTGTTGTGTCAGAATCCAGCCCAAATGGGTTCCAAGGGCAACAATTAGCACAACTATCTGTGCACTATTAAAAGGATGTGGTGTTTGAATAACAAAGTAAGAATGTGCATATTACAAAGTACCTGAGCCTATCATCTTTCTAGCCTACAGATAACTTTTTATTCCAAGAACTACAGGATTCACCAGCAGGTATAGAATATAAAAGTATTTATTAACTTTCATGAAACAGAATATGGCTTAAAAAAAGTCTTATTGGGTCCCTCTTGAACTTTCTCTCTTTGCTCTAAGAAGAATCAGTCTCTCATGAAAATTTGTGAAAATTGATAAAAAAATATTTAACCCAAATACAACCATGTTATAGAACACTATGTGAACTCTGGGCAACAGAAGCTAACCAGTATATGGAAATAAAACACTGCCTCTACACATATAAAGAGAAGAGATAAAAAGTAGCAGAGATTATTTATCTCTATTATTAAAACTTTTTTAAAATTAAGTTTTTAAATAAAACACTTCCTAGGTGTAAACAGTACACTGCATAAAACACAGCTAAAGAAATTTAAATGCATCCATCATTTCAATTCCCAGACCTAGTTTAATCTGATATATTTCTCCTGTGGATTCATGAGCTGATCTTGTTTTCAAACAAACCACCCGTCAGGAGGAAGAAATATGTATTTCTCAATATTTTAATTTTTAAACTTTTCAGAATTTTTAAAATTTTAGCAAGCATCTTTCAAAAACATATTCCAATGTAAGCTTAAAGAAAAAAATCCTGCCTCTGTCAAAATAATTCGCAAACTTTATTGAATTTTTAAAAGCCTGATTACAGGACAAAACATGCATTATGCATTTTGCTAAAATTCCAAAAACAATTGCAGAGTTTAATCATATTAAAAGGCTCATATCCATAATAAATACCACCAGCTTAAAAGCAGCCTGGAATTTTTCAAGAGTTTTAGTATCTGAAAAATGCAAATGTTCTACATACTGTTGTTCTTTTAGAAGTCTGACATTACGCTGCAATGGTTAAAGCAAGAAACAGGTCAGCTGAAGACTAAAGAAAATCCCTATCTTTTGAGATCTACACTTAGTTATACAATACTGCTCTGGAAACAGTCTGTCACCAAAGGCTTGGCAATTGGCTTCTGCTTAAAACTCTGCCTCTAACATTCTTCAAAGGATTAAACCATAATTGATTCTGGCAATACACATGGTAAGCGTGATGTGCAGGGGGTTGCCAGTGGACATGGGGCCCTTACATAAAGGGCTGTTTTCTTTGTTTAAAATGGAAAAAAGAGTGGGAGGTGTGGAGAACAGTGAAATACAAAATGAGTCAGAATCATAAACCATATTTTTTGAATCAGATTTCAACAACCACACATGCAAAAAGAAGGCTTCAAAGGTGGCAGAGCTTCTGAATTGCCAAGACAATTCATATATTCTTAGTTCCATAAAAAAAGATAGAAGCTATAGTTATGTACATCCTTCTAACCACTCCAAGAGTATTTCAAGTTGAACTCCAGAAGCCATCAGTATCAGTCTGAAAGTGATGGGGAACGGATTGATCGTGCACTGGCTGGACTGTTTGAGAAAACAAAAGGATCCTTTTCCTTTTCTTTAGTATCATGTTTATGTTTATGTTTATGCTTATGCTTGTGTTTCTTCTTCTTTTTCTTGTGCTCATGGTGGTGATGGTGATGGTGGTCGCTATGTTTTGAGGAGTTGGATTCTTTACTGAACACAGAGAGTGGAGCTGCTGAGACAGGGTGCATGTTTATCTCCCCCGAAGATTGTTCCTTACCTGAAAGAATGGATACAGTGGGATTAGCAAATGTTAAACTTGCATTGTTTCCAAACATAAAGAATTCTGAAATATTACATAAAACCTACATTATCATTTAAACATAAAACCATGGAATCTGTTACAATGCTTGCACCATTTAGCTTCAGAGAAGGTTCTGAACATGCCATTCAAGTTCTCACACTACTAACAATTTTTAGAGATGGTCCTTCCTTCCTCAATAGCATAAAAGTATCCCAGACAATCAGGAACTGTAAAGAGCTCTAAGAAACTTTAAGTCATACTAGCTTCCTGAAATTCATTTTTAAATAGAGTAGGAACGCCATTGAATAATGCAAATATAACTGCTTGTGGAAATTCTCATATAAAGTGCCAAGACAGGCATAATAAAATGCATTTTTGGGATGTGAACTTTTTAGTTGGGAGGTAAAGCTCCCTGCAAGAACATACAAACCTTTTGATAGTGGAAAACTAAACTGATTTTTCTAAAAATTGCCTCTTGCAACCAATTTAGCCTATTTCAAAGATTATACAAGGGTTTTTTTCTTAAACACAACCAAATCCCAATAAAGATAATTATACCATCTTTATCACTATATATTTCACAAGTACACTAGAACTAGTTATATACTGAGCAGGCCTGGTATCTGAACCTGAGAAGGAGATATGATCCATGACATCTCAATTCAGGAATGACTTTTTCATTCTCTCTTTGACTAATTTAATATTTCATTATTTCAGACAGACTGCAATAGCTCCAGTAGTAGAGATTAAAGGGCATTACTCTAAGGATACCTTTGTTGAAGAGTGGAAACACTTGGAAGGTAGGAACACTCAGATTCCTTTAGTCAGAAATTTAATCAAATCACTCACATTGCAAGGGTGATTTAAAAACTAGATAAATGTAGAAAAGCACCAGCAGATTTTTGAAGGCAACTAATCCTCTACGTATTACTTACAAGAGATTTTCTTCATTGCTACTTTAAATATGGGGCTTTTTCCCATCCAGTTATTGGTGAAAATATCCCAATTAAATAAGAAGAAATGATGTTATTTGATGTTCCTGTGCAATTATCTTTTTCTGTATATTTGAAAACACATTTATTTCCCAGTACATCTTTTTGTTGGTTGGTTGTGTAACTCTAAAGGCAAGAATGATTTGTCTGTGGTAATGATTCCTGGAAGTCTAAAGAGACAGCTCCCTGTACTATGAAAAGCAAGTATTGAGAACAATTTCCATGCAATCTTTCTAGCCTCACCTGAAAGACTGAGGACTGATTCAATCCTGCATATATATAGGAAAAATTCTAGATTTTCCTATATATATGCATACATATATGTACAGCTGTTCTGGGTTTTGTTTGTTTAAAAATATGTTTGGAAAAACAAAATCTACATCTATATAAAGCGTTTAGAAGTCAGAATAGAAACAATTTTTCTTTTTTGTAGTGAGGATAGTCAATAACTTACTATGGGACATAGTGGAATTTCCACTGCTTGAAGTCATAAGGAGCAAAATGATGTCTTTCTAGAAATATGTTTGGTCTTAACCACAAGAGAGGAATATGGTGCAATATAAAATTCTGTTGAGGTTATGAAGGAGGCTAGTTTGAAGTACAATAGTTTCCTGTAAACTTGAAATTTACATCTCTAATATAAAAGTATGTTAAAAGGCTTTAAATTTTATTTAATCAGAACTAAGCAGCAGTAAGCTCACGTTACCAATGCAAAAATTTATTGTTAGAACTCACAACTTTACTTTTTTATGTATCTTATGGCAGGTAGAGGAGATGCACACCAATTTCAATTTCCACTTGCTGACTTTAATGCATACCTACTACAATTTTTTACATTGTCTGGTGTTATTCTCAACAATGAAGACAAGTGTGCAAGTGTACTGCATTTGATGCAAAAAGGTACAAGACTGCCTTACTATGTAACTATTTCCAACTGTATTTTTAAAAGGAATTCCTCCAATACCTAAACCTATCCCCATAACCTGAGCTCCTTCCTCCAAAGCATTCACTGTTTAGACAACTTTATTTAGCAGCTGCAAGAATACAAAACCAGCTATTAAACAGATGACACAATGGTGAAAAAAGGAGTATATCTGGCTCAGGGCATTAGAAAAGGAAAGGGTGGAGGCTGTATCTCAGAAAACCAAAGCAGGCAGTATTTGATGCTGTTAAAATAAGCTGCAGTAGTTACAGGTGAACTGCGGCAGTGACACAAACAGAGCTGCCAGAAACACAGAAATAAAGGTCTTGGCAAAAAGCCTGAAGACCACTGGCTGGCTGTATGGAAAATGTACAAAAGATGACCTAAAGTACTGAAGACATTCTCATATGTTCTCAAGCTACATGCACATGATACATTAATATACACATGGCAAAATCAAACTAACTTCAAATAGAAGAAAAAACCCACACAACATGACACAAACTCTTGAAACTTCTCAGCTCCATTGATTCCAAATTGTGGACTTATTTTTGTATGGAAACTAAACCTGTAAGTCTAGACACTACATTTGTAACAACCTCAAACTGAAGCTAAGCCTCTGAGCTTAAAAAATTTTAACCAGAACTGGTATAAAAACACTGGTTAAAGTCTGCAGAGATGATGTAGCAGTAGTGTCAAGTGAAGATGGAGGATGCAACCAAACAGACTCTCCTGACTCTGTTACATGACCTGCCACTTGTGCTAATTTCCTGCACTTTACTGAACTACCAGCTCTGCTAAGGCAACACTCTGTATTTTCACCTCATTACTTATTTCAGGTGTGTTATTCAAGAAATCTGTTTGTTAAAGCATTTAAACACCAGTGTCTGGGGTAAGTTAGGGAGCAAATACAAAAGTAGTTGAAACTAACAAGACCAAAGGGGTGGTGGTGACCACCTAGAGAGGCAAGAAGATCTTCAGGAAAGAGAGAAATGGGATCCAACTGCAATTCAAGGGCTACTGACACTTAAGAAGGCAGTAAACATTGGTGATATGGAAAAGACATCAGTAAGAAATGAAATAATGACATTACAAAAATCTGCTTCTACCGAGCCAGCAATAGGAGTACACACACCATTTCTTCATAGAGTCACAATAGTGACTCAAGTCTCTTGGGTTTTTAAATGCAAAAATAAAAGCTATCCAGAAAATTTCCTCCTACTGTTAAAGAGTGCTTTGAAATCAAGAATCAAATATATTGATCCTGGATGATGGCTCCAAAAGATTGATCACAATCTACTAAACTCAATTGTGTGCCAAAATGGACAAACCTATAAAAGCTCCATCAAAAATGTTACAGATCTCCATGCATAAAATTCAGTGTTGAACCTACAGAACCTTTTTTTCTTCCTACTTAAAGCCTATGCCAGGAACACGACAAGTGTAGTTAAGGAGAATAAGGCTAAATAGAAATTGTCTCACGGGGCAGTATAATCATCCTTTTATAAACAGGGGAAGAAGGACTGATGCAAAGAGGCACAGCGCACTCCCTCTTCCTGCAGGGAACCCACTTCTTCCTGGCACAGAGAGCAGGACTGAAACCTGGGTTTCACAAAATACACAAACACAAAATAAGCGGAGGGTCAGCCTAGGAGCTCCTTCTGAAGTGGTTAGTAGCATTCTTTGGAAGAAAATGCACATACATGTGTCTGTCCACATGGATCTCCTCCTGTTTAGGATGTGGAGATTCCAATGTAATTGTTGGGTTTGTGGTGTTCCAATTAGCTGTGTAGGTGCTTAAAATTAAGACAGGGTTATGATCCCATGGCAGAAAGATCAGAATATTTGTGTACCATTTGCCCCAGGGACAAATACAAATGCTGTAGATGTCATGAGAATAAAATATGAAAACACAGATCTTGTAAATTAAAGGGCTGTGGATCCTGATAAGCTTCAAAGTAACATCCGGTGTCATAATACAAATTGCTGTCAGATAATTTTAACACCCTGTTCACTTAAGTTTTAGTGCTCCTTGGTGCATTAACATTGAACTATATTGTTGGGTAGAGCGTTTCACCTATTTTTCTCATATTTTGTTTTTGAACTTTCACAGTATGAAAACCTGTAACTTGAGACTTTAACATGCCAACAGGCTTTTGTGAGACCTTTCATATGGTCCCTCCTATGCTTCTGATTTTGTGTGAAGAGAGTGGGATGCCACAAACTTACAGCCTATGTTTCTTTGCATGGCCAACAAATGTAAAACAGCTGCTGGCTGATACAGGATTTTTACAAATTGACACTTGTTTGAAATCGCCCCATTTGCACCCTAATTTACTGAAACATCAGAGAAAGAGAAGACAAGTTCACAAATCATAGCAAAGTCTGAGGCCCATGGTCCTGAGGACAGGCTGGTGCTGCAGCACCTGACAGGGACAGGCTCTGGGAAGAGGGGGACATTGATACAAGTGCAGAAGCACTTCACGTGTCTCCCCCAGAAGCCAAAGAAAGCTCACCAATGAGAAAGGTAATGCACTCTCTTTGCAGAGCAGCTGACCTGCAGCTCTGGTTAGCATTTTCTCTAAAGAGAAAACATTCAGAAAATGGAAAACACCATAAAAACAGTTTCAAAATTACCCTGGTTTTCCTTATTTCTTCTTTTCTTTTTAGTGTTACTCTGGAAACGTCCAAGACACTATTTTTTAATTTAATGCTGTGTTTATGCATCTGTTGAACCACCAACAAAGTACACAGAAAAAGTTACCAAGCATAAATGATTTCAGGTTTCCAGAATGCCACGTCCTGTAATTAGTCTAAAGAACCAGAATTTTCAAATTATACATCTCTGAAAAAGGTTATCAATTTTCTCTCTAGAAGAGTGCTCTTTTAAGGTCCATGGGACAAAAACTGAAGTTTGAGGGTGAAAAACAAAGGTCTAGTTAAAAAAACATAAAACCAGCCAAAGGTTTTCTGAAGATATGGTAAACAAATCAGTTAATTTGGAACCAACATAAACATTTTAACTAGTTCAAATTTACAGATTCATTTGACTTCAATTTTTAGTGGGATTTAAAACCAGACAGACAATTTCTTATACCTATACCAAAGGTAAAACTAAAGTATTGTATAGACAAGTTGGTGTTTTAACTAAAATGCAGTTTTTACTGGTAAAAAGTTTGCTTTTCTCATCTGACTTTCATTTAACAACTATATTGCCTTAGACTAAAATAATATCTTAACTGTGGTGTTATTTTTGCTACATTTATTTTAGTATTCTGGAACATTCTAGTGAAATCCCTGTTTTTGAAAGAAAGAAGATCTAAATCAGGAAGCCAATTCAGAATACTTTGTGTGCCTCCATCAGTTTCAGGTAGTTCACTTGAAAACTTGCCAGCCTTACTCATCCTCTCTCTAGATTTGAGAGTGATTAGTTGTTTTCTCAGAGACAGTCCCAGCTACAGTATTATGTTTTTTTTATTAAATCATGGAGTTGACACACTGCAGCCACATACTGAAGCAATTCTCATTTCTGTTGTCACTATCTGCAGGGTTTGTGTTTCTATTAAAGCTGCTTTCTTTACTTTAAAGTAAAGCACTGGAAAACACCATTCCTTGTGAAGAGTACTATTAACCACATACTATTTTAATGAGGCAAATTTATCTACAAACCTCAAAGCCTATGAGCTACCACTTTGGAAACAGTTATATCTTGAGTAATAAAGTGTAACAGATACTGTATTAATACTGTATGTTATTAAAAGGTATTCTATCAGAACAGTTGTAACAACTTTTACCTCCTTAGAATGTAAAGCAAAAAGCCATCATTGTCAGCGCTGCCCCTGAATCCAAGAAATGTTCATTTATATATTTGTCTGTGCGCTGACGTTTTCATAGCACTTTTTGGCAGAGAGCCACTAAAAGGCAGACTTTGATCTACTGGTGCATTCTCAGCTAACTGCAGAGGACTGGGCTTCTCACACAGTTTGGACTGAATTCCTATTTACTCCTGCATCCAATCTCCAGGTGCAGTGATTTGCACCCCAGGCTTGGATCTGCTGCTGTAAATGTACTGTTTAAACATAATAACTGCAGTAGTTTACACTTTACTGCAGCACATGCAGTATGTCGAGTTTCAAAATGTTTCAGAAAAAAGTCAATCGAGATAAACCATAATTTCCTGAAAGTGTAGTAACTCTGATAAACGACCACAATCTGATCAACATTATGACTGTGGTCTAGACCTCCAAAGTTTCATCTACACAGTAAACAGAGCAACCACAAAGTCAGCAGCACCAATTTCCAATTTGACTATCCCAGAAAACTGCAAAACAATTAACAGAATGGCCAAGGAATCTGTTTGATCTGAGTCTGAATCCCCAGGATGTCCTCAAAGCTCACTGCCCCTGAATGTCATCAGAAAAAGAATGCCAGTGCACTAAGACAACATCACTGTATTTTATTTTTCTTTCCTTTGCAGAAATAAAGAAAGAATTGGATGCTGTTTTTTATCAACTTTCAAACCATCAAAACTAGTTGGAAAAAGTTCAATTAAGTGTTCATCAGTGATGAGCTATAATGACATGTCACTTCACTGGCAGATCATCCAGCCTACAGCCAGGCATTTATTTTGGAAGCAGAAAAGACCAAGCCAATCAATACTCACTGACAGATACAGCAGAACCTTTTAAAGGTTACTTCTGACATACTGTACTTTCAGATGAGTGAAATATTAAAGAAGTGTACCTTTATCTGATTTCACTCAAGTCAGCAAAGCAAGACAAGTCACCTTGCAGCCTGAGAGATCAAATCTGCTGCTTACAGAAAATCTCATCTTGAAAGTCTTTTATCTTAAGATTTAAGTGAAGGGAATGTTCCTAATATTCTTGATGATTAATAGCAAATAAAATCTGTTCTCACATTAGAAATGTAACCTTGCACAGCCTTGGAGGTTCAAAGGAGGCTACCAAGTTTCCAGCCTTAAGGGCAGATGAGTAATCATCACAACAGCATTCTTTAGACAATTCACAACTAATGTTTGTTTTGTTTTAATAAGTTTCTTGATAAAATTATTATACTCCCCTACAACTGCCAGAGTCCACAGTTTTATTATCATAGGATGCTTTAGTAGGATTTGTATGAACAGGGACAGGTGCTGTAATTGTAACACTAAAACCTGTAATCCAGCACATGTTGTATTAGAAAACTTTTTGTTATTGTCTCAGCTTTAACTTTTCACATCCATGGGCAGAACCATGCAAAAACATTCTCATCCTCACTCCCCCACCCCCAACTTTTAAAGGAAAATAATATTTTCCTGGTGTTAGGGGTTACATCAACTTGACCAAATCCAAATGATCATTTGGGGTGGTCTGGGAAATGGAAAAAAACCAACAACCTAACAATCCAACAAAAAACCACAGATACTACAGGACCCAACGTGAACTTCCTCCTGGCAGCTGCTTTTCACATGCTGTGCTCAGCTGATGACCTAACACCTCATGTGACACGTGGGGACAGAGCCCACAGCTGGGGGAGGAACACTGCGGGTGGACTAAGAGCTCACTCCTTCCAAGGAGTCAGAACTGAGGCAGATTTACTAACAAGACACTGAGACCATTTCAGAGCCTCCTGTCAATCTATTTCACAATAATCACTCCCTGAAATGCACCCATCCTCCATCACTGCTGTAAAACCTCCCAGGCCCTGGGATTCCTTTATAAAACGGAACACTCCTATGTGTGAACAATTTCATTTATGTATGCTTTTATTCTTCCCCATCTGTTTCTTCTCAGCAGCATACCATTTCCTAAAGATTGAACTATCTTTATTTAGTCTATAATTCATACATCTCTGCTTCTAAGAAAAATGCCATGAATAAGAAACAGGTGAAATTTTAGAAGCAAAAAATATGTGAAGTGGAACTGTTTCTAACCACATAAACAAAAAAAAAAAGAATAAAATAATCTGAAGTGTTTCAAAATAATGCTTTTCAAAGGCTAACTATTTAAAATAAATTCTGCTGCAAAGCCTGGCATTTGTCTCATTTATTACCTAGGAAAGAAAAATGCATCACAGTGTGCTGAATGTCTAAACAACAGAGGTGAGAAGGTCATTCAGGACAGGAGTGAGACTTGAAGTAGCTTGTGTCTGCTGGGGGTCTATAAAAGCACCAGCTAAATGGCCACTGCTCCACTCTTGGTCAGACTTTACCCTTCCTGACCCCCAGCACAAACTTAATCCACAACAGTCCCAGAGCACAGAGCTGGCGCACAGAGGGTCCCATAAGTCCCATTTATGACGGATTTGGCAGACTTTTGTTTATGACTTTATATTCCATAGAGTGTGTAAATCTAGTGAAAAAATTGTTCCAAAATATCATGTAAGAGTTATAAATACTAATCCTCAGCAGATCAGCTTTGCACTTACATGCCCTGGATGTGTTATTCTGTGCCACAACAGAAAATGTGATGGTTGACCATAACATTGAGAACAAAACTCAAAGCAGCTCTAAGAAGTTTAAACTAAAGCTTTGTAGATATAGGCTCCCAAGTTCATGAGAGTAACCTATATGCAGCCTGCTCCTTTATCCTGCTGAAGTAAGTAAAAAAGCTGTGGGTTTTGCTACTCTAGATACCTAACAGCAAAGCTGTCCTGGTGGAGCTGGCTGTAGGCACATGTCATTAACTGAAGGCCATCTGGAATCCAGAAACTAGACCTCCCTGTGTTTTAATGTCCCCATATGACCTTAATTTCCTAGCTGAGAAGTGACAGCAGTAACCTTTTATTAAAAAAAAATAAAAATCAAAAGAAAGAAATAAACTCCCTTAGTGGCTAGAGCATCTGCCAAGGAAGGAAAAACGTTATGTTCAAGGCTCATAACGGGGTATGAGCCTCCAGCTTCTGCAGCACTGGCACCAAGGCACCAACCTCAGCAGGATCCTCAGGGCAGCAGCTTCCACCAGCCCTTCCCTTAAATGGGGCCATTTAACTGCCTGATCACAGGGAAAGCAGGTAAGGTCACCTGGCAGCATAGCTCAGGACCTAGGGCAACTCAAGATGGAACCAACATTCCAGATCCTGCCGCTAAGGTCTGTTTCTGTTTTACACTAGGCAGTCGCTGGATAAAAACAGAAAAACAGGCAAGAGGGTAATTACTCTGAAATCTAAACCCAAAGACTTCACTTTTACACAATACAGTACTGCAGCCTTAAAATCTTGTTCTGAATCTGTATGGAAGATCCCTCAAAATTCTTGGTACATTGTCACATGACCTCAGCTTTGCTCCATTGGCACATTCTGGAATTGAACTTCAGAAATGTTGTTAAAACATTTTGAGAAAATGAGACAAACCACCAAATTTCTTGGCTAGAGACAGAGAAACAAAGAAGGTGGAAGTTCAACCTGTTTTAAAGTTTCTAAGAAATACTATGCCTTGAGAATAATTTTGTCAAGTATTGTATAAAAAAAGATACTAAGAGAAGTAGTAAAAGAAAGGAAGGGCTTGAAATGAAACAATTTCACTCACAGATGCAATCCTTTCAACTTTGAAAAGCCCTTCTAAATATCTTTGAGGCTTTAACATTTCCTAATGTTAAGTTATAAATCATTAATATTTGTGAGGTTTTTTTATCTGAGGAGTCTTTCTATTTTTTTAATCTTCAAAATTGTAATTTTTAAATGACACCAATTTCAACAATTTCAAAACAAGATTTACCTAATTGCTTATGGGATTCTAATTAAACTTGGTGCTCTTCTACTCATTCCTTAGCTTTTCACTTCCATAATCATGATTTATACTTATCTTACTTAGATATATGTAAAAATACACATGTATACTCTTCTCTGTGCATCTACTGAAACCTAAAGAAATATTCTTATGCACCCTTTCGGCAGTTCCTGGAATTCCAGTAACATTTAACACTTACCAACACTGTAAGTATGGAAATAAGCAGTAGCAAAAACCACCTCACAACTGAAGTAGTTAAAAAAATACAACCACCTTGCCTATAAAGTTACTCATACCTGGTGTGGATGGTCTCTCCAGCATATTCAAATGATGGTAAATGAAGGCTTGGCTGTCATGAACTGTGTCCATATCAATTTCCTCTTCCTCTTGAGAGTTTGAGAACTAAGATATCAGGAAAAAAATAAGCAGATGCTAATAATTCATAAAAACATTACTAAACAGAATTTAATATATTTTATTTTTGAGGTAAACTGGGGGTGAGAGGGAAAGGAAGTGATATCTACCACTGCAAAAGAACAAAAATTCAGTAAAATTAAAAACGGTCAGTGTCTTTCCTTCTTTCTAATTTACTGTGAAGCTGTGTGAACAAGAGCATTATCTGTCAACTTTAGCTCTTGCCAGCCAATAAAGAATCTGATAGGAAATGATTTTGCCAAAGTAAGCAAAACAACTGCTGTACACATATACACAGCGTGCCTTTTGTTTCAACACAGCTTCAAGGGAAGCCAGCAGACGCCACTGCTGTTCTTCTGAACACCCTACACATTGTGCAAGTTGAATTTCCATTTCTTACTCTGATTTTGAGTTTGACTTTACTGTCTTCATTCTTCTCTAGTATTTGCCCTGGCTCCAATGGAGACCCGAGCGGTATATCAGCCTTCCTCTTCACCCCCTGCTGATGACCAGAAATGCTGGATGCTGTTTCCTTAATAAGATGATCATCCTCCTGAAGCAGCATTAAAAGACCAAAATTAGAAGATAGCAAGATCCACGTTTCAGAGAAAGCGACCTGATACCTGAAAAATCTTCTGAGTAAAGTGGGTGATTTGAACAAAGTTTTCTCTGTAGTTCTGGCAAGAAGTATTTTCTAAAACCCTGTATGGATTTGTGCCAACCACTCCTACAAACATAGTTTCTCTTTACTTCTATCCCTGCTCCCTCTGCATATCTAGCATTGGCATCTTTTCTGTTGCTTCTCACAATCATGGTACTGTTGGTGTGCAACAACATTTGCTGCCTCTGAATAGCCTGTCTATAAATCTGTGCCTTGCAGACTTTCCTCAGGACAAATCTCAGTTGAAAAACTGTGATAGCCTCTGATCTACACATGGGATTTAGCTAAATCTTCTTTTAGTTTTTTTTAAAAGCTAAAGCTTACTTTACTCAGTACAAGTCATTATGATTACTTATAATTCGTTTCTTTATTTTACAATATTTATTTAAAAAGAATAAAACTGTTTTGTAAATTACTGCTTAGATTATAAAAAGAGCAAGGTCAAAGAAGTAGAAAAATAGGAGAGTCTCCTAAGTTACACATATAGTAATGAAAATAGGAGATAAGTGTTTCAACAAGTCCAACAGACAAAATTTAGAAGGTAAAATAAAGCATCCACAGAAGTAAACATAATTAAAAGCTCACTAAAAGCTATAAGAGGCATATACCATATACTCTCAAGGGCATATACTGCTCCCCTGAACTGCTCTTCTTCTATCCTACAAAGGGCACTGTAGCCCCAAAACTCTTGCCCTGAACAATTCAAGCTCCATTTTATGAAGTGGGTGACTTCAGTCATCCTCAGCACTTCACTCCATCAGTACTGATTTTAACATGTTTATGCTCTCAGTGTATGTCTACTTTGAAGAATCTAGTTAATCTGATAAATTCTATCACCTGTTTACTCTTTTTTCCCCTCAAATATGCATTTCCCTTTTTCATCCCGATTACTTTGTCCAAGGCACTGCTATTGTGAAACGCTTCTGGATTAACTTTGTCTGACATAAGAGGCAGTCATTGTTTTACACTACTGGAAAATCAGTTCCCTGAATTTTGGGGAAGTTACAGTGAAAATGGTAACCTCAAGGTAAGGGGTAGGAGAATGATGATGAGGAATAGGAGAAGATACAAGGGATGAAGTACAAACTGAGGCTTATACCAGTGCTGTATTTCCACACCAGTGCAAGCCAGTACACTGCTAAATGAAGCAGCCTCATCCACACACGGTTCTGTCCTGGGGTGCCACAAGAATTTTTACAACTATGTGACAAAATGGCTCAGGAAACTGAAATATCTGTTCATAAAAAGGTACTGTTCAACCAGATCCTCCCTGATCCAGCTCACTGTTGCAGCAACCACTACTATGCTAGCACAAGGGACAGGAAAGTTTAGGAAAAGAAGAGTTAAGAGGAAATCTTTTGGTAGTCTGGCTGCAAAAAAAGTTTGGGTGTTCACTGAACTGCAGCCTAAAAATCTGCCAACAAAATACCTCCTGCTATTTAATTCTAATGATTAGGTGCAGCAAATTAGGACTTACTACATGCTCTGTAAATATGCAGGACAGGTCTAATAATATCTGACTCTACCAGCATTTTCTCCCCCTGCTGGAAAGGGCCTGCAGGGTACTGTTATTAGTACTCTCAGCATACTTTTCAATAAAAACTATTTAGACATTAACTATGATAAAGTAAGAGTAAACCATCCTATTCAAAAGGGTGGAAAGAGTTTCAAACATGCTAATCACATGCTGGTTTTGAAACTGTTAAGAAAAAATCACTTATTATTTCCATGTCTGTGGATTTTTTCCCCCTCACAATTAAATTTGTCCAAAAAAAATTTCGTCTTGCAGCAGTGGGAGTTATTCTTGAGGAAAGTATGACCTTAAAAGTTTATAAAAATTTATTTTCTAACTATGCAATGGAATATGTGTTAGGACTGAAGCCTCCAAATCCAGAAAGACACCAAACTGAATGTACGTCATTTTTCAGAAGTTGTTACAAATCCTTCAGAGCACAATACCAAAATGTCAGATTCAAATGTTCAATGCAGATGTGTTAAAATTTCAACTTTCACATCTCTTTAAGTTGTTTAAAATGAGGAGTATCTATGTATTTTAAGATGTAATAGATTTACTGATAAAAGGTTTTGTTTTGGAAAATTGGATAACTTGCCTATTAGAAAGAGTCTCATGAAAAAAGCCTTCATCACAGCATCAAACATTTCTGTGAATCATTTCATATCTCATAAGCAATATATAAAGTTTCATAAAGAACAGAAATTTTGAGACTAGAAAAAAAAAACGAGTAAAAAGCTTGCATATGCAATGAAAAACAGTTAAAAAATGTCCAGAAAGTCATGGTATACGCCAGCTTTTCAAGTGGACAGAATAAAGAGCAATGAGGTCAGAAGGTAGCTTAGGTAAAGCATGAGAGGCTTGAACACAATACAAAATTAAATCAGCAACCCATGCAAGAACTCATAGCCAGCTGAATAGGATGGATGCAGATGGTTTGTGCTTACGGTGTTCTGAAATCCTACTGACTGCCCATGATTGTTAGAACTGATCACAGGCTCCTGATTATTTGCAACTGATTCAGGGATAATTGTTGGATTGAGTACAGCCTTCTTTTCTTTCAGGTTAAGAACAAGTCCAAGCTCTGGTAATGGTAAACAGGAAGGTCTGCTGAGGCCAAAGAGTGTGAAATAGAGGTCCACAGCACCACATCGTAATCTCCAGTCATGTGAAGTTCCTAAAATACAAAAGAGATTGTTAATACAGAGATAAAATCTCCTCCTCTCCCACAAATGTAACGGCTTAAGTAATCCAGGCCCACCAGAGTATGACATTTTCTGTGCTTAAGATACACTTCCTTCATTATTCCTGTCTCTTATTAGCTCTTACTCATTGCTCTCTTTTTAAACTTTCCTGCTTAAAAGGAAGGCTTTAAGTTTCCTGGGTTGTAAGTTAGACATGTTTAGTAGAATTGGACTGGAAAAGTAAATGCTTTAATAACATAATGAAAAATAAAAGAAAAATAACCACACCCATAAGCCTTAATTTTTCAAGTTGTACTCTTAAGTTTTTCTATTGGACAAGTAAACAGAAGACTTTGTTACCAAATAGGCTTCCTGCATCAATGGATTTGTGGATATTCCACAAATTTGTGGATATTATTATATTGTACTGTATTATTTCCAATATTTCTGAATATTCCACAAAATACATTAAGAGCTTTAAGCATGACTAAGATCTTCACTCTCTGGAAACTGCACTGATAAGATCAATGAACAAGCATGCTTTTTAACATCATTACTACATCATGAACTTCACTGAATACTCAATACTTTAATACTTTACATACTCAAAGTATGTATTCTTACTGCATAAAGCAATGCTTTATTTTTTATTATTTTTAACTACAAACTGTGTACTGCTTTAATATCTTCATACAAATGGTCTAAGCACGTTTGGCACCAATCACAACAGAAAGACATGTAACATCTGGTGCAATGACTGCAAATACAGCAGTTCTGGTGTTAACTCAGCCCAGCTCTTGACTGATTGCAAGTTTATTGAACATATTGTTCCCCAGCAGGAACTGAACTATATCTGGTAAACAAGACACAGATGTGCCAACTGCCATATTAATGTGGCTGTGTAAGACTTAGCACAAAATAAAATTATAAGATCTATCTCTGTAAATAGTAGTTTTATGGGGCCAAAATAGCGTTTGGAGTAAGCTTAGCTTGCCCTTACCAGGGTAAATTACCTTACAAATTACCAGCTACACATACTCAGTTACAAATGAAAGCAACATGAATATTAATCTGGACATTTCTAACATTAAAATACTCCCCAGAGAATGACACATTCAAAAATATTAATTTTAGAACTATCATGATATTATCAATTTAATTCAGATTTACACAGAAAAAAACCCATTACATATACCAGTCAGAGTCTGTTCTCCATTACATGTGCTTATGTTAAATGAAAGCAATTCATTATTCTAGAATCATGCACCTTTAAACCTGGCTACTAACTTGTCACACATCAACAATTTTTTTCAAGGCACCCTGGAATGCCACAGTTATCCCTTACAGAAAATTAACTGAAACATTATGTCATCTTGAGGCATAGAAATTTAGGTGCTTAAAGCCCCATGAACCTTAATAAGCACATATACCCTATTTGTTACTTGCAAAAAGAGGTAATGCTTGTAACACTGCACACACTCTTCTCTCATGAAAAAGCAAAAACAAATTCTCTGATGGGAACATCAAAATTGTTTATTTTCTGTGTCTGACACTTGGCAATTCCAATGAAACTGAACTACTAGTAGTCTCCTCACTTCAACCCCTGGAGTGTAGCTGTAAACTTTTAAACACTGACTATAATGACACACAGAGAACAGAAAGCCTGCAATGACCTAAAAAAGCTATATAAATGTTTATATGTAATCTCTGTGGTAATGTGCCAGATGTTAAAGGGCAGTTTGTCAGGACTGGATAAAACTGCTTCAGTAATGAAGAACAGTCAATGGTAAAGATGCAAGCCCTTCTCTCACTAAGATCTTTCATAATCTCACAAGGCAAATTGAGTTTTAGGTCTATAATGCACTTCTAAAAATCTCATTTAAATTATCTATATCGATGCTGTCCTCTCATATTCTCTGAGAGTTTAGAAAAAGAGGACAAAAAGAGACATCTAACATAAAGCAAACTCTAAGTGTAACACAGACACTGTTATTTGAGGAAACACTTGCTTTGTACAATTTTGAACATTCCAAGTATGATTCTGTGCAGAAGGACATCAAAGCACACTATATCAGTAACCAGAAGAATAAAAAACAAGGTTTGGTAGCTTATGTCACTAAGAGTGTTCTGGAGGTACATAGATGATATTCAGCTTCTGAGACTGGATTTTCAATTTCTAACTAATGAAACTAAGAGAGCTCTAGGCATATTCTGAAGCAAGTTTTTAATACTTCTTTCAAAAAACCTCAAAATAAAACTCCAACACAACAAAACCACTAACAAATCAAAAACCCTAACCAGAATTCATCAGTTTCCAAAGCTGATCTACCAAAGCTTCATTACATAAGGGGGACTCCATATTCTTGGTGAAAGGTGGATTCTTAGTCAGCATATCCAAAATCTTATGCCTGAAAGAAACACAAAAATAATCTTTATTAAATCCAAAAGAAAAAAACCTAAGGATACGAAGTCTGTTCAGTTTGCAATATTCTTACAAACTTATTACGCCTACAGAATTACTTCCAAATTTTTAACCAATGTTTTATGCCTTCTTTTTTCTTCCTTCTGTCCACAATATGCATTAGACACACATTTACCATCAGCAGTATAACTTAGAGATAAAAAGGTGCAAAGCAGTTGGAGGCTACATTAAGCTCTTCTGTTCAGTCATGAAGTTTACCAAGAAGATGTAACACTAGCAAATAAACTCCTTACATACTGATACCAAAGAGTTTTTAAATAACAGAAAATGTTTATGACTGATACAAAATGGCAGGCCCAAAACCAGTGACTTGCACACATTTTCCTGGAAACAAACACTGCCACCTCTTAATGTTACTTTGGTTCCAGAAGATCCTGAACTTACCATGCTGCTTACAGTATTTACAGACTGAGCTGAAAGGAGATACATTTTTGTTTCTTTAAACTTGGCCTTGAAACCATTTAATGAATTCTTTGTTTCACTACTTATTATTTTAACAATGTCTCTCTGTATAGCCAGCTTTCACCTTGCTGTCTGACACATTTGGAACAAGAAGGCTCTTGCAGATACTTTTTTTTGCATTTTCTTTTAGAAGAGGCTAACATATTGCACTCAATTCAAAATTTAAACTCCTCTTTAAAAGGATACAAATAAAATTAAATCTTCTTAAACTGAAGCTAAACCTGTATTTATTTCCATTAACAAGAATTACAAAAATTAAACAGAACAACCTTGCAGCTATGGTATTTGTAAGAAAACACCTATACAGAGAGAGTAAAAGTAGTATTATTTAACCTTGAAACTCAGTATTTCAATGGTGGTCAAAACAATAAAGTGTTGGGAAAAAACAATTATTACCTTATTGTTCACAGGTTTGTAGTGAACATGGTAAAATACCCAACCACTCGTGTGAAAATGAAGTTGAAACAAGAAATACTAGAAATTTCACCATGTTTTCACATGATCCTTTCACCCCATCTACAGTCTGACAATTGTTTTACACCCCTTGGTGTCCAAATTGTGTGCACTATGTCTCAGCCTCTGTCTTTTCTAAATATCATGAAGACTTTTTTGCCATATGCAACATCATATTTATACACTTTGTTTATGATCAGGAAATAACCTCTAACTTCAGACTTCTGCCACAAGGTAGAACAAAAAAGACAAAAATATAATGCAGAATAAGAACAGAATATACTAATTTTTGAGATGTGAACTGTTGAAACATCTAAATATGTTTCAATTAATGTAAAGTAACAAGAAGGAAAAACAGTTTTGTGAAGAAACAATGAAGGATCTGATCTATTCTAGTGATTCCAGGTGAAGAATTTACTTAATAGCCTCAGCATTAGTAAAAAACCTGTCTCTTTATTAACTCACTTACCTTATGTAGGGTACAGGATCATTTTGAACCATAGAGAGTAGCCACTGTAATTCTTCATAGCTCCTATCAACTGCAAAGCAAAATAAACAAAATGCCTAGTAATATATATAAACTGGAAGGATTTTGATGAAGACAATCATGAGTTCCTGAATTAGCACATAAAGAGCATGAATCATTGCAACTCAAAAGGAATACCACTAATTATACAGCAAATTCAAAGTAAAAAGTCTCTTATTTTACATGGAAATAGAAACATTTACAAAACTCTTACATGCCTCAGTTGTTCAATAACAACCAATTTGACTATTTGCATGAGGATTGATTGGGAAAATCAGAGTAAAGGCTCATCTTGACATTGTGTGCTTCCTAAAATGAACACATTCTAATATCCTTTCAAGAATCAGAAGCATAACATCTTCTGTAGAGAATATACAATTCTCATACACAGGAATCTGTGAAAGATTACTATCTTTACATAGGACAGAAAGAGGACTACTACAGGGCTTATATAAAACTGCAATCATGCTCCCCTCATTAGCCTTCCTTAGTTTTACAAATCATTATACTTTGCAGCTAAAATGGATTTTGAAACCTATCAGCACATGCTTGTAGAAAATTGGAAACAAAGTCAGCCTGTTAGTTTGAAATGTAACTTACATTACAAAATTTCTTTGATTATCAGAGTAATATTGCAAATTAGGAAACTACATGGGAAATCATCATCACTCATTACACAAAACAGGAAAGAATTTTTATTGTGATTTTTTTGTCAGGTGCATAACTGTAAAGATTTTTACAGCAGCATCCTCTTCTCATTTCTTCAGAACAATGAAGACAGTGTATTAATCACTACTGAAGCCATTTCTATTGCTTTCCATCTTGTGGTCCTAGCAATGTATTTCTTTCTTCCCCAGGCCAATTGTATATTTAGCTCTAAATACCTCAGTTCAACTTTTCTTCCTTATTTTGGTTTGTTTTCAGTCAACAATTTTACAATATTACTTCTTTAGTCCAATTAATTCTAATACCTATTATTTTTTTGTTATTTCACTAGAGTAAGTTGCTTTTAACAGAAGAGGCATTTATTTATAATGTAAGAACCAGCACTTCATTCTATTACAAGTTTTAAAAAGGCTTTGGACAGCTAGAACATAAGACCCCTCTCTGGGCTAGGAGAATCAACTACATTAAAATATTGCTTAGAGGATGGCTGGAGAGTCTTTTGCAGGCCACTTGCAAGTCAGCCCTGCTCTTCCCAGCCAAAACGAAGCTGGTTACACTGGTGAGGATCCACTAAGCCCTGTTTAGAGGCAGAATGTATTAGCTCACACAGTGCACTGCTCAGAGCATGGCTACACAGTTCTGGATGATGCCAGAGCAAATCTGTATCCATACAGATCAGAATTATTATCTCAGATCTGCCTTGAAAACCAGAAACCTTTGAAAAACTATGCAGAGAACATACTTTTAAGGGATTAGTGACTTCCTGTGCTCAGCTCAATGCACAGCTGCTCTTCCTGGCTTGGGACAGAAGGCAGCTAGAACACTGCAAACAAAAGTTGTTTTGCATGAAACAAAAATAGTACTTTATTACCACACAGCAAAGAATTGCAACACTGCAAACATGAAGTCACAATCATTAGCAAAATGTAATTATTTTGACTAACAAAAGGGATTTTAAAATGCTTTTTAATTAGAAAATGAAAAGTCTGGGAGATTAATCCTTTAGGCTGATCGTACTGGATAACAAAACCAGGTAACACCACACTTTTGTGATTAAAAAAAATAAACTGTGTTTTAAACTTATTTCTGCTAGAAATGAAGTAAGTCTTCCCTGGTATTTGCCTGATAGTGTAAAATAAGCCTTCTAGGCTTCCAAAGCTTTGCTACTAATGCATTTAACCTGCTCTTCAAATTTATACAGGAACTATGAAACAATTTGGACAGCAATGATAAATTAAACCTGACCTGAGGCAGAACAAATCTTATTAGCCAGAAGAAGCATATACCAGGCCTGGTTTGGAGACCTCACAAGATCATCTGCTCCAGCCTTCCATGGGAAAGGGAGCCTAGATGAGATTATCTAGAACTCTGTCCAACTGCATCTTGAAAATCTCCAGCAACAGGGACTCCACTACATCCATGGTGAGGCTGTGCCACTGACTGATTGCTCTCACTGCAAAAAATTCTTTTCTTGTATCAAGGTGAAACATCTCTTGGTGCAACTTGTACTTGTTAATCCTTCTCCTTTCCATGCGGAGGAGAGAGACACTCCATCCACTTTGCAGCTGCACTCTAAGTACTGGAATATTGTGATGAAGCCACCCTAAGCCTTCTCTTGCCCAGGGAGAAAAGAGGTAACTCTGTCACTCCTCCCACACAGAGCAGGTTCTGCACCCCTCTGATAATCTCCATGGCTCCTTTTTGGATCCTCTGCAGTCTGCCCACAACTTCCTTGAATTGTGAGGGCTGCAACTATACACACTGCCTGAAGTGCAGACTGAGTACAAGGTAGAGTGGGATGATCACGTCTCGGTCTTGTTACTATTGCCCCTGCAGGGGCAGCCCAGGATCTGATCTGCTGCAGCCACACACTGCTGACTTGTGGGCAGCTTCTCATCTACCCAGACCCCCAGGTCCCTTTCAGTGATGCTGCTCCCCAAGCACAGATCCTGGCCTGTTCTGGGTGCTTTGGTTATGCTGTCCCAAGTGCAGGACCTTGCACTTGTTTAACTTCATTCAGTTCTTGCTCTCCCAGCCTGTCCAGGTCTCTCTGTGAGATATCTCTCCCTTCTGACATGTACACCTTGCCACCAGCATTCTCATCAATAAACCTGGTGAGGCTGCTTTCAATGCTGCTCTCCACATAATTTCTGAAGATGCTCTCTGGGGAACCCATTTGTGACAGACTGACAGCCTGAGTAAAAACTACTGATCACCATCCTCTGAGTGTGGCCCACGACCTGAATTCTTACACACTGCACTGACCACATATCCTGTCTGCAGCTTGCCAGTTTGTCTAGAAGGCTGTGGGAAAAGGAACATGTGTAGATTTTCATACTTCTAGTAGATATAAACATATGTGATTGCTTTTTGAAACAAAAATCCCCTTGCGATTTTTTTTTCAAATTACAAGCAGTGTTGTCTCAGTTCTCAGTTGCAGCAGAGTATCTTTGACACCGAACATTAACATTCATCAAATTTGATAATGGTTATTTATTTAGAATAGTTTGTTATCTCTTCTAAGAATGCAACTGCCTTGTTCTATACAAGTAACTATTAATAGTAATATAGCCTCTCACAAGTTAACTTTAAAAAGTTAATAACCTCTGTCCACTTCAAGCCACTTTAGATAAACTGTCCAAGCCCTTGTATGCTGCCTCAAGCATTTTAAAAAGTTACCATTTGCTATTAATGGCAAAGAAAACAAGTTATTCAGTTCCATGGAGAAATTATTTCTTTTCAAGTAACTCAAAAAAAGGTAGTGTTATTCCTACTCTGAAAGTTCCACCCAGAAAACACAGACTTTCCTTTTTATGGAAATTATAAAATCTGTCAGCTTCCTTTACAAGAACTGTTAAAAGCTAGCTTTGGCACAAGCAACAGGCATTGACAGCTGCTGGTTTGCATCCAGTGTGAACTGGAAACCAGGTAACTGGGAACAATAAGAATCAGATCTCTTGGAAAGACACGATCAATCATTTCTCCTTCAAAAGCCAGGTTTAGGGCTCTGCAAGACAAGCACTGCTAACTTCTCTATGGCTAGAGGAAGAAGTCAGTTAGCACACTGAGTTTCTGGATCATCCCTCCACCAAAAATCCACCAGTCTTACAGAAGGAGCAGGAGCTCCTGTGCTCAGGGCTAGACACATGTATTTGAGAAATGATTGATGGCCAGCTAGATAGCAGGCTGTGTGGCGAACTGTAGTGACTTCATAGACGATAGATATTTGCATCTGCTACCTCTGCATCAGAGAAAAAGCTGTTAGCAAGGGGCAAGGCAGTTAGGTACAGCAGTATTCCAGTCTGTCATTATCAGATCTCACAGTGAGCTCAGTCAAAAGCTGTTCAGCTCAACCACTGATTTCAAGTAATCTACTACTTTTCACCATTCAAGTTTTAGCTTCCTGTAGGTTTCAAGCAACTTACCCTATTATCTTGCTTATACAACACCCTGTTTGATCAGCTGTTTTAAAGATATATTTTATTACTTTGTAGTAAAAACACTTCTTTATTCAAGCCAGTTATTAACTATAAATATCATCCATAAAAGTTCAAGAATTTAATAAGAAAACATTATTTCTATCAGTTTGTCTTTCCACAGGGTGGGATGAATTAGTGAGGAGATTCTTCTAAAGGAAAAGAGCTGATGAATAAGCTTTCTATTCTCCAGCAAATATTTCCACTAACATTCTGTGAAGGGTGGAAAAAAGCAATTAGCCCACCAGACAGATATATGCACAGCACTAGCACAGTTCTGAATTCTAGCAGTGTATCACTCACAGGATCACCAAGTGGCCTGTGTGCAGTGGATTAAGGATACAGAGTGTCTGGTGGATTACAGGAGGGAGCCTGCTGGGTGCACAGCCTCCCTCACAGTTATCAGCTGTTTGGAATGACAGCCTGGTTTCAGTCTGTGACCGGATGCCTGAGTTTCACAGAATGCATTCACTCAAAGATTCCAATTGCCTTAAAACCTCCCACTGCTTATCTAGTTTGAGAAGTCTCTGGATAGAGAGACAGGAGTAATGTCAAAGTAATACAGCCCTTAAAAAGAGGAGAAAACAATTATTTGTGTAACAAGCAAAGGAAACTCTCCTTTACCCTGAAAACAAAAGAAACCCATGAAATCTGAAACAGAATAATTAGAAATCTAGATCCACCAGTCTGCTACAGAGGAAGAAATGAAGGACTTGGCCACTTTGAAAGGTATAAACCTCCAAACAGAAAAGTACTAAAAATCTCCTGAACAAAGAAAGACTAACCCAAATAAATGAACAGGACAATATAATACTAAATTAACTTTATGTAATGCAAATCACTGAAGCTGTAATTTCTAACTACCATTAGAAATCTCTCAGGAGTGAGTATCAACTACAGAGCATTTAAGAAACTGTCCAGGGATTTTTTTTTCATGGACCTGCAATAGTCAACTAGGATTAAGGTAATATTAAAAGAATGTAAACATCTCTCAAACATAAGCTATGCATAAGGAATGGCAAAACAGAATCAGCCAAAATATCTCTAATCTCTAACAATAATCTAAGTTTCTAAAATTTATAACCACAAGATGCATGCAAAAAGCACAACTAAGATATCAAGAAGAAGGTAAAGCAAAATCAGTGACTCTGACTAGCAATTATGGCTGAAATCAAATAAATCAAAGCCACTGCAGTGTTAAAGACAAATTACCAAATCCCCTTACTGCCACTCATCATTTCAAAACATTGGTATCCAATTCAATTTGCAAAGCAATGAGAAACAATACTCAGCACATCTTCATAACAGTTGTACCTGCTAGGACAAAACAGTAATAGAAACCTCAGTTTCTTATTAATACACCTGTCACCATCCAAGCTCTTGTATGGTGGACACTATTTCAACCTAGTATTAATGAGGTAAGCATTACATGTGTATAAGAATTGTTACAAAATGTCAAAGTACTTGGAAAAAAGTACCTTTCGTATAATCAACAACAGCCTCCAGTGCTGCAATCCGGACGTCAACGAAGTGCCCGTACTCTGCGTACGACTTGAAGAGAGCAGGGTCACTTGGGACATGGCCATTCTTCTGAAGCACCCGAATAGCTTTTAAACAGCTGCAAATGGTAGCAGAAGAAAATACACATCAGCTTTTTGGAATACCAGCCAAGAAAAGTAAAATTACTTTCTTCCAAATCAAGTACTGCAAATCTTCTAAATTATGTTATCTACGTTAACATGATAACATGTTACAACTTCTTTCACAGCATTAACATAAAGCTCTTATTATCTCTGAATTAGGCAGAAACACAAACAAAATTTTCCACTCTGTCAAATCCATTGATTGGTTCCAGTACAGCCATGATAACTTAGAGAAAACACAGCTCAGATGATGTTGCATGCCCTACAGTTATTGTTACAAGGCAAAACTTTCACAAATACTCTTCTTAAAGAGGCATGGGATGATCAAATTATGACTGCTACAAAAGGTCTACACTGACAAAAATTAATGCTGAAAAGTAAAGCAATCAAGACAAACTTGAATTATCAGCTTTTGAAACTTGAAAGGAATTTGACATTTAAGATTAAGACATACAAGCTAAAATCTCAAAAGATAACTACAGGAAGGTACATAAAACCCAAGAAAAGCAGAGTCATTAAACCATACCTGACTGTGATAGTATGTCTGTAACTGGGAAGAAGCTTCTCCATATTCAGAAAACGGGTAATTTCCTCAAGAATAAGTCGCACATCAGGATTTAAGTTATCCAATGTTCGAACTTCATTGTTCACACTGACTGCAGGAGTCACAGAGTTAGCCAGGGCATCAATCAGTTCAGCACGGTAGTAGTTGTCTGAAAACTATATAAAACCAATACTTAACACAAGAAAATATAACAATATATATCTTTTCAAACCTAAGAAATGTTTAGCTCTGTTACAGAACAGATCTTAAAATCAAGACCATGGGAGAAACTGCATAAGAAAGGAAAACAGGAAAAAAATGGTTCTCAAAATCATACCATTAATCCAGCCAGCAATTTCATGAGCTTCTGAAGCAAACTAATAAGCTCACTGCTTCTTAGTGAAAAAAAATCTTACTTCTTCATTCACCCTTCTTACCTGGGCTCATAGTTTCATTATGCTGTCTTTTGCATCTGTTGGTTGTGTTAATAAGCAGCAAAACATATAAAAATAAAATTTAAAAAAATCAGAAAGAAGTACTAGCTTTGAGTATTAGTTACTTTAACCTAAACAAACCCAACATCTGTCAGATCCAGCAGAAGATGCTAAACATGTGTAGAAGGGACACATGGAAAGGTGAGGCTGAGATGTCAGCACATGTCACCCTTTTATGTGACTACTGATGCCTGCATTCATGTGTCCAACTCTCTACCTCTCTCCATCCATCATCCTTATTTCAGTAACAAGCAGCACGTGTCTTGTTAGAGTGTGTGTTCTACACACACACAAAAATGAAGTTTAAGACACATTAGACTGGTTCCACCTTATTTCGGAGACTTCTTGGGAAGATTACACTAGGCTCCTAGCTATAGAGATGGAATTCTGTATCATCTCAGGATCTTAAAGGTCATTTAATCATCCTTCAGAAGTGGTCTGTTTGGGAAGGAACTTGGGGTGACAACATTTCCAACTCAGATGGTTCAGTTTAGTGATGGAACAACATAAACCTGTGGCTTGCCTGTTACTTAAGCAGATGAAGGCAATGTAGTTCTGTGAGCTAGAAATGATACTCAGAACACAGAATTCTAGAGTCCTGTATAGTGTTAAAAAAGATTATTTCCTTTCCTTGCTCTTTCAAATACTCCTCTCAAGGTAAATAAACATCAAAAAACCAGTGCAGAACTTCTCATGCTACATTTTCTCCAAACACTTGGGTCTTTTGAACAAAAAAGAGTAAAGCAAGAAAAGTATGTGTGCAAATGAAGACAAGCATTAACAACAAGCACACATAGCTTTGAAACATCCAAGAAGTGCTGCCATAGAAATGTCAGCTACAGAACATTCTCTAACATTTACCACATCACCTTTTCATTAACTCTGAGCTAGGTATTTGCAGTAGTGGCATCAAACATCATGCAGTGTACTAACTAAAACTTTTTTCACCAAAAGAAAATCAGAGATTAAAATAAACACTGTCTTTACCTTATTCTTCCTGTTATCGTTATACTTGATCAAATCCAAAATAAACATTAAAACCTCCTTAGGACAAAGGTTGTGAACATCTCTCAGAAGGGCCATAGCAACAGGCATAGTCTGTGTAATAAAATTAATTAATATCACTCTTTACATTATTGAAATGATAGTTACACCCTGAAAAGAGGTACATCCTGAAAATCAGCAATTAACAAATTTACAATAGCATGTGTATGAAAAGCTGTATTTACATAATTTTTGATAGTCAGACCATGTACTTTACCATTTTCAGATGAAATAAACTACGTAGTTATTGCTCAGTAATTAGTCACAATACAGACATTAAAAAAAGAAGTATATCCAAAAAACAGACTCTCAAGTCAAGACATTATCAGAAAGGTATCAAATGAAAAACAATGAGACACAGAAAATGGTGATGGAATTTGAGATAGACACTGAATTTTAGAGTTTTCATGCGAACATGATGTCTAAGCTTCCACTTTCACTGAGACATACAGACCCAACAAGGTCAGTGAAGCCTGAAGAATTATTAGCCAGACAGCTGTTATTCTGAATAGGCAGTTATTTTAGAGTGAGCTAAGCAGATCTCTAGGCTCTACTCAACAAAGATTTAAGAATCTTACTCTAGATCAACAAACTTGGCACACAAGATTAAAAAGGAAGAAAAATATAAGATTTAGTGGTAAAGACTAAACAATGACAAAAAAGCAGAAAAATACAAAAAGAAGGTCCAAGAATGACATGAAGAATGAAACAGTTTTGGACAGAGTGAAAAAAACAAAATTTGAATCTTCTATAAAATCATTGATATGAAATCTATGAAATAAGAACTCAGTCACCCAGTCAAGTGAATCTTGAGAGAAAAACATTGTCATTAATCTTGTTATCCAATGAACAACCATAGGTTACAGCAAAAAAACCTGTGCTAACACCAAAATAAACAGTGGCAATATGTGATGTTGACAATACAAAGAGGGCAAGAAGGATTACGCAATATGTTGAACTAAAAATGTCCATCAATTTAAGAGTTATAAGATTTTACTTGCAGTATGGTATAACTAGTATTACAGAATAAAGGCAGTTGCTGAATTCACCTAAAAGATAAAAGTACAGTCCTTACAGTCCCATTTAAAAATGAGGTCACAAAATTGCAATTAATTATATAATAATTTATAATTCTCCATTCTTCTGAAGAAACTGCTAATTTAACTTCAGCTAATCAGATAAAAATAGCCAATAATTTGTTAATTGATTTTAATAAGATTGAACAAACTGAAGCCATATGAGAAAGAATCAGGTACTTTGATTTTTATTAAAGAGGAAATAAGGTTTATGCTATCCACATTCCTGTAACTGTCAACTGAAAGAACATTTTTGTATTTCTGACAATCCTTTTAAAACATTCATTGAGAAAAATAAATTTTACCTTTTGAAGAAAGTAGCTCTGAAAGTTCATGAAGTTGTTGGTCTTCACAATGTTTGGACAAGTCTTACAACAAAACATTCGGGTAAAGAGTGACTTCATGGCTGGTGGTCCTGTCCACGTACTTACCATGGAATTTGCAATCTGAATAAGTAGGGGGAAGGGAAATCATATTAACATGACCACTGTAAGCGTAGTTTGGCTGTAGAAAAATACACATTTCCCATAATCAAAAAGAGTAATTGCCAAGAACATTCTCTCCTTTAAATAGATACTTACTTTCACGAGTGTATTATCTTATATTAGCTAAGTTTTTACTGTCATTTCCAATATATCTTATCTACATTAAAGGTAAGTTTTATGGAAATTGTTCCATTTGGAAGACATCTGCAACTAACTATCCTTCCATGATAAACTTCTGTTCTTAATTATTTTCTCTTTTATATATTTTAGATTAATATTCTGTGTTTACTAAGCCAAGTTCTCCGACTCTACGGAAGCCAGTAATGGAAGGGGATTTTGCAATACCAACTTCCCAAATTTACCCTGCCAGTAACCTCAGCCTAGACTTTAAACAGGCCTCAGCCACCCCAAGAATAAAAGACCACCCCTAAAGTTAAAGGCAAGGCAGTCCCCTCTAACTTTAATTGTCATTTATTGAAGACTGTGCACTGAAAACAATTTATTGCTGTAGTCTGCTTTGGTGTAAGACAGTTAAGGTTTCACAAAGACAAAACTGCTTTCTGTGCCTTCCCAGCATCCTGGGTTTCATACATTTGCTGTAAGAAGCACTGAAAGCCTGCAGAACACTTGTGCATGCTTATGGTTAATCTGCCTGATGTGTGTGTGCACACAAACAAATGGGACCAATGCACCCTACAAAGATGCAGGAATTCCCATGGTTGCAGACCCACCACAAACTAAGGAAAAATCTGTTCTTACAAAGAAAAACCTGAATTTGATGATTTCTTTCTAGATTAGGTAGCTTGTTTCAAAGGCTATTACATATGCAGTAAGTGAAGAAAAAGCAAGAGGCTATCTGAAAATGCACAGCAATCTACTTCATCATTGCTTTTGGGGAAGTGTGGTGCTTTATAATCAAAAACCATTTTTCCACTAAGTCAGGCTTCAAGGGAAAGTCAGAGAGGGAAAATACTACAATTGATCTTCCCGTTGCAATAGCTGAAGTGTTTGAACTAAAGATGCAGGTACAGCTTTTTCTGAAAGCTACAGTAACTCTTCCTGCAGAGGAAGATTAATCCCAAAGACTGCTTAGAAACCATGATAAAGAACTTAAAACTATATATACAAAATTTATGTACCAGTGTGCAATAAAACTCAATCCCCAAAAGATCAAAGTGTCCTATGTTTACAAGATATTCACCATTCCATTAATATCAGGCTGCATATTTTAAAATATTAACTTCTTATTGTAAGCATTTAATTTCACAAAGTCTGCAGATAAACAACTATTTTCAATTAAAATCAACAGTAGTTAAACCATCATCTTTTCAGAATTTTTTTGGTCTTATCATGTGTTATGACTCATTTGATTTTCTCTTTACTGACACAGTCTGATTTTTCTTCTTAGTCTGCTGAGACATTACACATTCTGAACTAAATGTAACTGCACATTCCCCGTACAGTAGCACAAATGACCTGTGTTGTATTATTTCTACTTAAAAAGGCAGGAGGCACATTCCATTTCTGCACCATTCAATTCAGTACAGCATAAAAATGTAGACTAAGGTTTAACTCATATGCACATCTATGAATCTCCTCAACATTTGGGAGGGAGAAGTTTGTGATGGTAGTGTTCCTATTGCAAAGTTTATAACACATCACCTACACTGCAATGGATCTGAATTGGGAAATCAGCCTGTGTACCCTCAGGAATTAAGACTGTGACATTATCTTCTCCTTTCTCTGTATTTGTTATTTGTTCTGAAGGACTCAGGAATGAGACTCACAGTGTGTGTGCACACATGTTCACACATATCCTTAATTTATCAATGAGGATTTAATATGTCACCTGGATACTTCACTGCTGAGACTGAAGTCCTTTTTTACAATGAGGTATAGCAAGAAAGTATAGCAAATTCACTTTGACAATTGCATTGTCACATATCATTTCTCTGCATCAATATGAGTACACCGAGAATATTTGACAACAGTAACTGCAACCCAGGTAGAAACTGTAAATCTACAAAAAGGAACCTTCCTCCTGAATAATCACAAGAGACTTCACTTTTTTCACTAAAGAATACAAATCCTGAATATTTACAACCTGAGAAAATTAAACTCAACGACAACAGGAAGTTATTAATGTCCTGATGTTGGAATTAGTAATAGAACATATTACACCTTCCTCCCAGGTAACTTACATAAACATATCTACAACTTTGTTCTGCCATGCTCCTTCACCTTGATTTAATGTCACAGCCATACTTTTTGCTTGCCTTATTATCTTCTTTTCTGCAAGTCAACCACCTTATCCACAGACCCAAGGTTTTCCATACAATTACAACTGAACAAAACCAGCAATGATTATCTGCAGCCCAACTACCAAAGAAGTTACAGTAAAGACAGAAAAAACTATAGCATTTGAATGTTGCAACAACTGCTCTTTTAGTATTTACCTATGGAATATATACAAACAAATATTACAAGTGAATTTGTTCTAAAAACTGCATATTTTAAGTCAGATACTGGCAGCACCAATACTAGAACATACACTGGCAGTTTCATATCAGTGTCTTATATTAAAATAGCTTGTCAAAAACACTGGGATTTTCATTTTCAAAATATGGCTGAAGGTTTTATTTCTGTACAGAAACGAAATTATTCCCAACAGGTACACAGCAGAAAGCAAGCTGTATGTCAATAATCTGAACAAATTGTCAATCAATATGTCTTCATGTGCATAAAAGTCACCAATATGCCATTTTAGAAATTCTTGTTCTTTTGTGTTTCCACCCACTTGTTGTAAAATTAGGGGTTTACTAATTTTCATTCTTAATGCTAATTTTATGTGTAAGGAAAAAAAAGATCTTCCCTTTTCAAGACAATTATTTGTCTTTTGAATATTTAATTGTATCCCAACTTGATGTTTCCTTTGCGATCCTATTCAATCTGAAACGATACAGAGCAGCAATCTGAAGTTCAATTAGGAAAAGATGAATTTCAGCACTTCAGAGTTCTCAACAGATTGGCCAAGGAACTTCCCACTAAAATAATAAAAAATACACTTTGGTTCTGAAAAAATGAAACAAAAGTCTTTTATTTCGGCTACTTAATGAAATCTGGAAAAATCCCTTGTGGTTTTCATGTCTGACATCTCAATTTTGGCAATTATGAAAACCTTCTACAGTCTCCATTTACAGACTAAAATAATACAATTTTCGTTTCAAATCAGTCATGTTAAAAATACTTGGCAAATACATTTAAGAAGCTAAATCTCAAGCCAGTTTAGGAACTGTGATGAGTATTGACCCATTTTGAGCCATTTACAAAGTCTAGTGGATTTCCTCCCTTCCTGCCATGCACACAAGCTCACCTTTGCAAGGCAGAAGCAGGCCAGCATTCTCACCCGGTAGAAGCACTGCTCCTGCTCCAGAATGTCAGTCAGGGCAAGCCGGGATGCCGGAGTAGGGAACTTCTCCAGGGCCAGAATGGCTTCTTCTTGTGCCACCACATCTCTCTCATATCTCAGCTGATACTGCCACATGAAATCAGACTGCTCAAATTCCACCTTCCTCAGTACTGACATATCAGGATCTATTCTTATCCAGAGCAAGGGGGAATCCGCACTAAGACAGACATAAAAAACATTAATAGCTTACAAAATTTCAAGACTACAGAAATTCTAAAGATCTTCTAACTTGTTACGAGTTATTTATAAAGCATTTAAATTCAAAGAACCATAACAAAATACAGGTTAGAGAGAACTTTTGAAAGTCTCCTGCTCCAATCTCCAGCTTCTAGGATGGCAATTCAATAGCCTCCCAGGGCAATCGGTCCAAACCTCCAAAGTGAATACATTGTATTCAAAGTGGTTTAGTATTTTTAACCTACAGATCGTTGTTCCTGGTAAACTACTATATGACCCCAGTCTATTTAATTCTATGTGCTTGGATGCTACAATTTTCCTAACAGATAAGCACTTTATCACCTTCTAAAGGTTAAGACTACAAAAAAAAAATCCAAAAAAGAAAATCTGATGGTAAATACACTTTTTTTTAATCAATAGATGTGAAATTCCTTTACAACCACTCACATGCTATGATGTTGAAAGCTGACAAGGATAACCATGAAAATGATAAAAATCAGGATTAAAGTTATCCCACAGATAAAATGATTCAGCTGTATTCCACCCAAACACACATTTTATACTTTATTATTCACACAGCACTGTGACTGCAGAAGTAATTTATGGAAGCAACAAGCACAAATTATGCAATCCATTCTCTTACTCATTTTTCCATATAAAATCACAAAATCAAAATACAACAAGGCATTAGGAGAGAGTTTGGACCGACAAAAAGAGCATCATTATAAATATGATGTGGATTTCTGTATACGTTTGTAGAAAATCCAGAATTGCCACAAAGTTAGTAGATAGAAAAGAAACAACAGTCAAAGAGTTGTACACACAAGATTTAGAAAATAGAATGTGTATTATCACACACGCTTGGAGCAGAGAAGCCCAAACTGGACAGCAGAATGACCACACCACAGATCAGGTTATGAGATCAAATGCAAGTGTCTTGCATAAAATCCTATCCCAGTTCAAAGGTCATTACTGAAGTCTCAGCTCAGGGTAACACAACAGGGACCTGAGCATAAATGATCAAAAGTAGTCACAAATATTTAGGGTAATTATCCTTCAATGCAATTAAACTATTCCTATGTCAAATACCATATGGAAATTATAGCAATGACTTGTTCAATGTAAATACATCTTACAAATTTTTTTCTCATCATGTATTAGATGAGGTTAAATTTATGAGAATCTGCAACACTTTTAAGGTGACAAGCAAAGAGACATCACTGGCTTTCAACAGCAGATTATTTACTTCCCTCAGCCAGAAAACCAGGTGCCAACACTTCCACTGTCTGAGGGTACTGCTGGTTCCAAGCCAAGGAGGGTAAGGCAGGTATTTACACTGAGCAACAATTTGCTTCCAAAGAGCTTAACAGCTCCAACTGAAATGAACATCAGTGTGGATTTCAGTACGAAGCACTTCATCATTATTTTAATCTATAGGAATTCTTTTGTAATTACAGATTTCAGGAACATGTCTGTATTAGTAGCAGTTAAATGGTCTTCATCAAGATCCAATAAAAATTGCTCTCACTTTGTTTCAAACAAATTCTTGTTTACATTTTACCTATGAAGTCAGCTGAAAGGTATAATTGGAAATGTGTTAGAGTCAAGTAATTTATTATCACCATACCATGTCCAGATTTTTTATAAAATCTGTTTATATTGGTTAACCCATACTTTTTACACTTCGCCAGCATTTCCCAGCTACAGCAGAAAAGTTTCAGTAAAGATAGAGAAATGTGAGATGGTCTTGAAAGTTGCCAGTCATATAATAAAGTACAACTTTATTATCCAATCCTTCAAAATAGCATGCTTTAGACAAGGGGAAAATGGCTCAGACTCACACTGAGAAAACGCCAACAAGCCAACTTACTCCATAGCAGAAAGGTCCATGTCCACCTCTTCTCCATTCATCAGTGGAATCTTTTTCTTCTTATTTCTATTAAAAAAAAGGAAAAAAAAGTATTACTTACCAGACTGGCAAATATATGTTTATAAATGAAGTTTAAGAATGCAAAAGTACTCTGTGCATTTCACACAGAGTACTTTTCATTTCACCACACAAAAGCATAATATTCACAAATTTGAGCTATGTATCTATTTCTATAATTTTTACTCCCACTATTTTTGCAATTACACATAAACATAGAAGCTTGAGAAGTAGAATTCCAAGTAACTATCAAAATGCATTAGAAGATGGAGAGACTCTATGAGGGAAGTATGTTAACTTTTCTTGTTCCCTAGGTTTACCCAACAGTCCTGGCACTCTTCACTTGAGGCACTCCTCTGGCCTACATTTGTCTTCCCCCTAATTTGTGATTCCCATTCAAAGACATTTTGAATAATTTGATTAATTAGAGTCTTCATTCAACTTATTCTACATAAATTAGGTCTTCATAAAACTTCTACAAAATTACCTATAATTAAGAACTGTGTATGGTTTCTCGCTGTCCTTAAACAGTATGAAATTCTCCACTTACATCACAGGTAAATCTTATTTAGTAAGAATAAGAAGAAGCATATATTTCCCTGCACGTTTTCATAAATCCATAGTAAAAATACCTGCATTTAGTATTTTAGCTCTTACCTTCTGCTTTTAGAATGGCAAGGTATATCATGTTTAAGACTGTTTTCTTCAATCTGCAATGTATGGTTGAATGAGCCATCAAGTTCTTGCACTGTCACTTTAAGAGGACCCTTCAAGTTCACAAGATTTTGTTATTAACATTAAATTTATGCTTATTAATGTATACACCATACTTGTACATGTAGGTAAAATATGGAAAATGCACCTTACCACATATTTCTGAGTCCCAGGAGACGTGTAATCTTGTTTTATTTCCAATTCCAATACATTCCGTTTTCTATTAAATGCAAAGCTACCATAAAATTTTACCACTCCACTCTGATCCCTAATAAGTAGTATAGGAATTCCAGTGCACAATGCAATAGTTATAAAAATACATAATTCTCAATTCTTAACACTTGCTTTATGCTTCTTTATTCCTAGAATTTCCCATTTCAAGAATATTTGGAAATGAAATCACTCATGTTCATCCACAAAATTCTGGGGTTTTACATTACTTAAATTTTTTTTCCTTTCATGTTTCTTATGGAGAAAAACTGAAATGAAATGAAAACTACCTAGTATGAGGAAATTAATTATGAAAAACTATTCTGGACTCCGCCACATCCAATGTCCTTGGCATGCTCTCAGAAAAAGTAATTGTGTAAGACTTCAGTAATTTCAATATGGTTTTACTATGTATTTTAGTTAAATAAAACTAAGGGGAAAATGTAGACATTAGTTTCTGTTTTCTACCCACACTACATTTAACTCCATTATTTTATTGCAGTTTCCAAACTGGGTTACATGAGCATGTGTGTGTGTTTGTGTGTGTGTGTGTGTGTGTGTATGAGTTCATATATACATGAAAGTACACAATATGAATGATAAAAAGTAACAAAAAAGTTACTCACTCTAAATTTTTGCATCCCCTAAATGCAACTCAGGTGCTTTAATTAAGCTAGGACCTTCCAATTTACTAGACAGATGAGCTTTGATTCCATGACTCTATAGTTAACAGCTATATGCCCTAACCAACATGCCTCTGCCTAAGGCTCCGGTACACATTCACTCTAAATTTTTGCCCAGGCAATCATTTCTTCAAGACAACTTTTCCTGTGAATAATTTCATCACTCCTTTCTGTATCACAGCCATTACTACACTTGACTTACAGTAAACTAAAACACTAAACTGAAGCATTTTAGTCAAATGCACACTCTCACAAGTCTCTGTCAAAAACAAGGGAGGAAAATCTGCTCTTTCATATGAGACAAAAGCAAGGGAGGAAAATCTGTTCTTTCATGTCCCAACATTCAAGGGAAGAGCTTCCATATTCAAAGACACTTCTTCTCATACAGAGGTTATTAACTTTCATCCAAAAATTTGACCATTTGGCTAAATACCTCAGACTGGTTCTTTTCATGGACGCTGCCTTCAAGAAGCTCTGGGACTTTGTCATCAGGTACAGTTTAAGACATTTTTAGTGATTTTTCAGCACAAGGTTTACACTCAGCATCAACACAACCCTTGCCAATGGCGCAAGACAGCACTACTTAATAGCAGTAAGATCTCCTCCCAAACAACATGAAGACCTTCTGTAAGATCACAGGATCTTACAAGGCAGGAAATCCCCTGTCACAGGAATAGCAGTGTTTGAAGCATGGTAGGGAGGCTGCAATCATAGTATTAAATACAAGTTATAGTTACCAGGATCAACCTTGGGGCCAAACTGTGGAAAGGTGAAAATAATCCCCAAATGTGTGAGGTACAATTCTTTCTTCCTTACAGAACAGATGCAGTTAAGATACATCCAGCTCAGATAGTAATGCAGACATTTAGGTGTCACTGCGGTGGGAATACAAAATTCCTATTTTTCTTAAGCGCTTGGCACAGCAAGGTATGTACATTAGAATAATGTTTATTTATATTTTATGAACGCTTCTGATGCAAATAAAATACTAATCTCTCAAATTACTCCATAAACACTAATTACACAGTGCTTTTTAGTTAAGATATTGAGATGCATGAATGTTGTTAAGTCAGCTCAAATTAAATACCTACTTTTGTTGTCTGTTACAACAGTAAGGTATGTTTTTGCTGCAGTCACGTACAACTCTAGCCTGGAGTCACATTAAATAAAACTAACAATGAAACTTGCTAAATGGAGTCACTTCAAATTGCCCCTCATATCAATTCAAAATAAGAAACCCTGTTCCTTGACTAATATAACTTAAATTTGAAGAATCAACACAGAGGTTTATTTTACCTGAAACTGTGCTATTAACACAAGCTACTAAGCTATTAAAATATATTGTAAACTAATAGTCTGTGCTTTAGGTTACTTATTTCATGGTGATTTACTGGAAATCACATATTAAAATGCACCAGACTATAGCATTTTCCATGTCCCAGTTCAGCATATTTCTATGGGCAGTGTCCTCTGGAATCCTTTTAGTATAATTTGGCCTTAAATTCCAGCAGAGTTCCTGTGCTTCTTTCAAATGAAAACTTAAAATAATGAAATGCCTTCTAGTAAAGAACATGCAAAAAAGCCAGTATAGTTCAAAGGACTATGAAAAGATTGTGAACTTGTGGCTCACATTTATATCTAATCCACAGAATAATGTACTTAACTGTTTTATGCAAAGATATTTCATGCCCCTCTTCACATTCTTTTCATAGTGCCCATTAGGAAAACCAAATTCATTTTCCATATTAACAATCCAGACCAAGAATAAAAAGGATACACCCACTGCTTTATTAAAGGTTGGATGTCTTTGCCTGAGACATTTGAGATAGATTTCAAAAACCCAGATGTGGAAACCAACATCTGACTCCACATGTGTGACTGGAACTTCTGAGATGAAGCAGTACTGGCCAGACTCAACAACTTGTTGAAAACCTAAAATGATAAAAAGTTATTACATTCTCTTTACACTTATATATAAAATAAGCTTTTCTGTTTAATTTCTGTTTAATTGTAACTAAAGGCCAATAAACTCACTTTCTGATAACTGGCTTCAAAAAAAGGTTTTCAAAATAAAGACTTTACAGGAAATTATTTGCTTGACCATATCAGAAATTTTCAGTCCAAATGTATCTTCCTCCAAGTTAGACATATGTATGCACATACAAAACCCATTAAAAGATCATCAACTTTCAAAAATTATCTACAGTAAAAGAAATCACTGACTATATCTTCTTTTCCAGAAATGAAACATTCATCAGATTCTCTGCAGTATTTTTAACCTGACCACCACCTAAAATAGCTCTAGCACAGTAACATTTGTTTTCCTTAAAAATAACCTCAAACCAAGGCAAAAACCCCCAACTCCCCAAAAACTGAAGCTGATGTGAAAATATCACTAATTTTTTTACTGTTTATTTGTAGCACTCTATTCTTTCTAAAGTATGTCACAAAAGATAATTAATGAAGAAGAGAAACTAAAGTTCTACTGAAGTTCAGTATTTCAGAATAAAATTACAATCTTCTATTCAAATGCTTCTCTAATATAAGCATCTCAGTTACATCTAGCACTGAAAGCTTTATATGAGAGAGTTGGAGCTGGATTCTCATTATTTATAATTTCATTAGGTTAGCTCACAGCAACACTAGTCAGGGACAGGAAAATGGGCTCCAAGTGTTAACAACAAATCAAAATAACCCAAACCAATGAAACACCTTAAGATTGAAGAGAATATGCAGCATATAAGAAGTACTGTAAGTTATGCATAAGAATCCTAACACAAATGACCAAATATTTATGCAGTCCTGCTAAAATTGAAACCACAGATGGAATCCTACGATGATCAGTTCTCTTCTTCTCTGAACTCTATTTAATGAACAGAAATGCAATTGAAGACAAGTAATCTAAACACCTACCTGTAACATAAACTCCATGCTAATTCTGTTCTCAATCAGTCTCATAACAAGATGTGCTTTACACTGGAACATCGTGTAATACTCCCAGGACAGTGTATGAGGGTGTTTGATAGAAAAATGTACATGTGAAGCAGGGCTGGAAAAAAAAAACAACAAACAAACCTACCTATTTTGCATTTTATTGAATGAAACTTAAAACGTACCCCAGCAACCAAGCTTAGAGCTGCACCAACAATTACTTAGGATTTCTTGTACTGCTTTAGTACAAGAAGCACAAGTTACAAATCATGGCACACTTAAAATGACCACTCACTTGTCCAGAGAGGTAACAGGGGTGTATGTACCTGGCACACAGCAAGTACTGTACACAGATTAACGGCACATGATAGCTGCTGTGTAGGGCTGTAGAGACAGCAGAAGCAGCAGCACATTGAGCAAGGAACCTGTGACTGAGTCTGGAAATTACTCATGTATCGGCAATCTTCCTGCTCCACTTCCATTTAAGAGTGAATGTATATAGTAAATATTTTGTATTTAAATAAATAATTGTTACAATTCAAGAAAAGTAGGAGTTTTACAATTCACAGAACACTTTAATGTGATGGGCCTAAGGAATTCCTTTCCTTTTATTTTAGTTAGCAACTTTATCTTTCAATATTTTGGCAAACTTGCTATCTTCTAAATCAGGTAACATGGCAAAGAAGACTAGGCAGGTAATATTTAATCCTTAAGAAGATTTTGCCTCCTTTTAAAGAGACTCTTATTTGAGAAGAAGAAATTATTAGTCTGACTTAATTTTCTTGATGAACCAAGTCTGTGGCAAGTGTATGTTGCTTTGCTATGTTTCTTTTAGTATTTTCCACAGGACATCCGAGCTTTCCACGAATGAGTAACACACATCTGAAGAAACCAGGTTTGTTGAGGTTCACTAGCAAGTGCTCTAGAAAGATAGCACCAGCTCCTTGTCTGCAGCCCTTAATATTTCAGATGGCAAGAACCAATGAAGCACCAAGGTAGCTGCAATACCTTAATAACTTTTTCATCCTTCTATTTACTGGGAGAATCCCTTGACTTTGCTCATGAATATCTGCTTAAACATCTTAAGAAGATACAAAAAGAGAAGTGTTTCTAAATTTAAGAAAGTATTACCCTTCTTAGGTACAGTAATTTTGTGAAAAAGAAGTATGTAGGTTAACTCCTTGTTTGTAGTTGATAAGCAGTTGCTGAAGCTCCCCTTATCACAATTCTCTTGTTATTCTGGATACTTCTCTATTCTGAGGTAGAAAAGGATTAGCAACCATGAAAGAATTGAAATTCAAGGAGGAAACTGAGGTTGTGGCCCAGACATTATGTAATAATTTGGTCTCAGAATAAAAATTATTTATCCAGCTTCAAATTATACAGTTGATTGACTTTTGTAAAGTTCTTTTCTTGAAAATTACAACCGAGCCAGTACCCACAATCCCAAGATCCCTTTTTAAATTTACTAAGTGTCGATTGATTTTGGTACTAGGTACATTATTTAACTGCAAAACAAACTGAGTCAAGTTTGCATGCGACAGTTACATCTTGTAGTTCACTCAATACTAATACATTTCTTCAGATTATACTTTTCTTCAATCATTATAATTCCACAGATTTTATTGAACTGGCACCAAAACAGTGTTCAAATTACCAATATGGACCTAGAGCCTTTGTTAAAGTAGACAGTGAAGCAGCTTTTCCACATAATTTTAGAATGCTCATGCTCCTGAAAAGAGTCCAGCCATTCAATACAAACCCTGTTAGTAAGCTTCTTCCATATGAAACAAAAAGTTTTTAATTTTTACAGTAGGGTGGTACCAGCAGAATCAAAGGCTGAAGAGAACTATACTTTGAGAGAGGAGGACACGAAATGAAAAGGTTACACATAAAGCTTTGTTCTGAAGCTTTCATTTACACGGCAGTTAATCTGCAGTTTTCTTTCCTTCATTTCCCAGGCTCTGGAATTTTGTCTTTTAGAAAAAGCACTCTGGAGTGCAGTGTTTGTGCTACACCAGACATAAACAGGAAGAATCTGAGACTTTGTTTTGCACACAAATTAATTTGCGTGTCTGAAGGAAGTTGGGTTTTTGTTTTTTATTTCCCTTGATGATTTATGGTATTTTACTTCTAATTTAGCTGAAAAATTAGATTATTACTTAACACAAGTATTCTTCATATTATTATTAATTGGAACTGCTGTGCTGCAAATATGTTTCCCAGGAAACTGTATCATAACAAGCAGAACAAATAAATGAAATGCATAGAATATACTGGAGAAAAATGTTCTGGGCACCACTATGAAAATACTTTCCTTCAATACAAATTATCTCTCAGAGTCAGGAACACATCCATAATTTACATACCAGGGAACTCCACAATCTACGAAGAACAGCAAGTTGTAATTCATACTGAAGTGATGCTGTGGTTATTCATAACAAGTTTTAACACAATAAAGTAGTAAAATAACTGTAGAAACAGTTTCCAACAATATATCATAGCAAGGGAACCGAGTTTTAAGAGCATTAGGACAAGATTTTGTCAATTATTCATGTCCAATTCTAGAATAAATATAGTGAAACTTGTAAAATTAACAGTTAGAAAGAGATTTTGATTTTAGTGAATTTCCTTCTTTAAAAATGTGCCCCTTATCTCTACTGTCATCTGATCTTATTACTGTGAATTTAGTGATTCTCGTAATTCATTCAGTTCTAAATCCAGAGTTTTAACTTTTAATTAAAAAAATATGGATTTGCACACTATCCAGTGCAAAAGAACCACTGTAATAGTCAATTTTGTTTGTATTTTCATAAGACAAGGGCTTCTACTGCAGTAAAGAACAGAAGTTGACACAGTAGTCTACTTGCACAGGCTCAATTTTGCAGTTGTGCACATGCTGCTTATGTATTGTTCCAAAAAGCAGCTCTTATGGAGCTGTGTTATATGGAGATCAATTTATGCAAGAAAAGAAAAACCCAGCAAAAGCTTGTCACTGAAACCCATATTAACTTACTGATCTGACATGCAGCAGTATTTTTCCACCTCCAGTATTTAGTACTTCTCAGTAGTACTGGAGTATTACAAGAGAGGGAAGGGGAATCATTGTAAGCTAGACACACTGAAGCTACAATTATTGGGAAAATAAAAACCCAGCCAGTTCACACTAGTAACTGATAGTACTTCACAGATGACTGATCTAATAATTTTCTACCCCCAATATACTAAGAAATCCCAGTCTAAGACTACAAGGTGGTATCTGAGAGCAGAAAGAAAAAAGAGCGAAGAAATAGAAAGCTGGTGATACCATTAGAAAGCCTGAAAATCACTAACCACTCCAGAAACAGCTCACATCAAAATTCTGGCTCCATGTTCTCTCTTATCCTCTTACTAAAAAGCAGTTTCGTAACAGCATTAAAAACATTCATTATACTTCATTTCCTTTGAGATTCAAATTGAAAGAAAAAAAAACCCCAACAGAATATACTCAAGAGGTACTTTATGAGACTGGCAATACATGCCTTGGGCAGCTCGAGATCTTCAGCCTTTGGCCTTGTGCTACACAACACACCCAAGGCATATATTAATGGCCCCATAAAAACATACCCTGCAATGACTTGCAGCTTAAATAAACATACTTGTCTTTCTCTTTTCCTCCTCCGAATATTGGATGCAGTAAAACTCCTCCAGTCTTCAGTTCGTATGCCACGATTTGATCTAGCTCCTAAGAACAAAATACATAAGTTAGCATAATTTTGAAGAGCAGAAAAATTATTTAAAGAAGACAGGAAAGCTTTTAATATTGTTCAAGTCATACCTCCTAATAAGTTTGTTTACAAAGGGAGAAGTATTTTAAAATCAGGGATGTTCCTCAAATGACAAATAAAACAGTAGAAATTAGTATTTCATACTTGTTCAGGGGCTGAACAGGGGACTAATGCCCAACAGTGCTGAACTACCTTATAACCAGAGTATTATTATTCAATAAATAAGTTGTCTTTGACCAAAAGAAATAAATGTGATCAGCATTTCATGCAATGGAAAGCAACAACAGACACACACACACAAATAAATATAATATATTAAATATAGATATAAATAAATAAATATTTATGTCTGACCCAAGCTCTGCACTGGGTCTGAACTTGTGTGATGCCAGGTTAACAAGCACACCTCAAGGCAGGATGTTTGTAAGGGTTTGTAAGGATGACGTTTGTCACCCAAAAGTCAACATCAATCAGATTGTGTCAGCTTAAGGACAGGAAATGGAAACTGATGCCTGTCTGGAACGCATTGTTACAGATTTTTCAAATGTTTACATGTATTGATATTTATTGATACATATCAACTCGCACACCTTCATATATTGGTAATACACTAGAAAAAGAGCAGAACTGGAGCCTGTGACAGTAGCACGTCTCAATTCTAGGTGGACACCTTTAGTTTAATGTGGACAGATGTGGAACAAAATGAGCAACTCCTGCTGCAGACAGCAGTGAACTCTTCCAAAAGACTTCCACCCAGTTCTGCTGCTCTCTGCAGCACCCACACCTTCAGCACAGACAACACCAGACTGGTGAACTGAATGAGCATTAGGCAGAGAAGGAAGTGGTACTGGGTTCCCAGGCGAGTAAGGGATGTAAATGGAGCAAGGAGGGTTAGGATTTACTTTTGGAATAGGGAAAGTAAGAGAACATGATGAGAGAAAGAAGATACGTATCTTTTTGTGAATACATGTTACTTGCAAAGAATGAGGAGTAATTGCTGCTATCACTAGAAAGTACTTGTCTCAAAGATTACATTTGGAAACGTAAGCTATAGATAGAAATCTGTTTTCCAAGAAAAGAAATCACTTCAAACAGGGAGTTTTGTACTGTTTCATTATTTCATTTAGTACTTTAATGATACTAAAAGACACCTGAACCACCACTGATCCAAGCTAATACTGGAGCCTTTCTGAGCTATATGGATAGCCATCACAGCATAAGAAATTCACCAAATACAAATTCTTATGAATCCTATATTCTATTCTAAGTATTCCAAAAGTAGTATTTTTTTTTACTCTTTTTTTTTGTTCAGGAGTCCAAACAAAAAGAGGAAAACTGATTGCATAGAGAGACAACAATAGTTATTCATTATTCACATGGCAGTCACAAAAATCTATGTTGGTTTGTATGCTTGGTGTTCTTCCTTGCAGCAAGTGGTAAAAATACTTTAGCTCTGAGGTTTGTCACTACTAAAAAGGTCTTTAGATTGCAATGCAAAGCGATATTATGTTCAGGTTTTATACTGTATTTTCTTTGATGCAAAATGTCTGAGAGGTGTAGAAAATGCTACAATGTTACCTGTTTAATCCAGTGGCGATACTCATTAACACCAAAGGTTTTTTTCATCCAAAGGCCATAAATGTAACCAGAGATTCCCTTTAGCACCCATTCATCTGACCTAGTGTAAGAAAGACACCTGAATTATATCACTTCAGAGGATATTTTGTAAGGGATGGTATTTTTGACCAGCTCAAAAATAGCCACAAATTTCAAGAGGTTGTATAACTTCTCTAAGTCAACAGAAGCCTGATGAGCTGTGAACCAATTTATGGAACTTGGCACCTGGACAGAACCAATGAAACTGAAAAGTCAGTGAAAACTGAACTTTTACCACAGAAATCCAGATTAAAATATAAAACCTATTTTAGCTGAAACAATAATAATAAACAGGTGGAAATGGACACTAAAGTTAAAGTAACTGCTAATTGATATGATCTTAATTTCTTGATACACAACTCAATGCAGTGCAGAAGACTTGGACAGCAAGTAGACAAAATACCTATCTCACAATTTGGTGGACACCCTTTTAAACACACTTTCTGTAAGTTAAGCTCTAAGAGAGAAAAAATAGAAAAAAACTAAAACATGATAATGAACTAAAATTTTAAACAGAAAAACGAAATTGTACACAGGACATGATGAAGTAAACAGAACAAGAACATATGAAAATGGAGTCATGAAGGATGCAAAAATAGCCTTCATCAGAAAATTGCCTATTTCTAACAGAAGTAGGTTAGAAATAAAGAAGAGAGCCACAGAAATTGCAACAGTACAAACATCAATTTAAGAACATGTTGATTTCCCTTGTTTTTAAGACAAATATGCTCTGGGACATAGACTTTTGCCATTAAAAAAAGTAATGGGCTACTTGTCCCCAGAAAATTAAGTGTATGCAAAAAGATTTAAGATCAGAACTGCAAGTGACATTTGGGGAGGTTTTCTGAGACATGGAGTTATAGCCACCTTAGCAGGAATTTTCCTATTTGACACTAATTTCTGCATTCTCCTCCCTGAAAAACTTATTAGTTCTGTGCTCTATAAGTACTTTACATGCAGGCTATACTTCATCATCCAAAATATCTAACAGAAATTGACTGATAATGCAAAAGAATTAGCTTTCTCAAATTTTCAGATGCCAAAGCACACTACAACATTCAGGCAAATATATTCAATCTATACAATCTTTGGAACTTTTATCTCTCACATTCTCCTTTCAAAACAACAAAAAATACTAATGGATTTTCATTTATTGAGCTTATTATTCTTACATTTTTCCCATTTTTGCTTTCTGCTATAATTACTGTTTTACTTATTTTTCTGATAAAATGCAATTTGCAAATTAAACTTTGAGATTCCAAGATCCTCCCCATTTTCTGGAGAATACTGTGGTAAACTACTTACCAGGACATTCTGGATATGAAACATCCAAAGAATTGCTGGGCCAGGGCCTGTGCCAAGCATCTCCTTGTCAGTGGAGTTTCATCTATAATCATTGCGCTGTGCAAGAGATTTGTGCTGGACACCCACAAAAAGAAAACAACACAACATGAGCATTGGCTCCAAAGAAACAAAAGAGACCTTGCCTTAAAAATCAAAACAACTAAAATAATTTCTTCAGTTTTTTTTCAGTGAGATAGTAACATCTTTTTGAATTTTTTAATTTTTTAATAATATTGATGCAGGCAGATCTCCTGCTATTATCACCTACACACAACTCTCTGTATGGAGTCTAAGTAGTTTAACTGCTGACACTGTCTTGGATTTCTGATACCTTATTCCAGCTGGAGAAAAATAAAACACGATCAAATTTCTGCACTTAATTTGAGATTAAATACTTCATGCATGGCAGTTCTAATTCAGAAGAAAAATCACCACCAGTTTTTTCTTAAAGTAAATCCAACATCTTTATAACAGATAAAAATGGAAATGGTGTTAAAAGCCGATAATGTCAATAAAAACAAGCCTTTTCAAAATAGGAAGCCCAACACTCAGGCTACAAAAATAACTAGAGTTTCACACGTTTCTCAACAGTCTTGGATCTAGAGTTTCTAGGTCCACGGATTTAAAAGGTGCAATTTTCTCAAATACTAACCTGAAAATACTCATGGATGCATAGGCAGCTACTTCAACATAAGCTTCATCTATGAAAACAGTCTTGAAACAGGAGTAAGGATAGCGGCAGGTAAGAATCTCCTCATAAAATTCAAACACCTCATGAAGGTATGATGTGGTATGTTTGAGCAGTGGGAGAAGTTGTGGCAAGCAAAAGTGAGTCACCTACAAACAAAGGAAAATTAGTTACAAGACCTACAAACATATTTAAATACATAAATATCAAGTATATTATATATCTAAGGGAAGAAATCAAATTTCAACTAAATTTGCCCCATAAATTAAGACACAAATGGAACTGCTGCTTATTTAAAGGCTTTTTTTTTGGAGACAAATTTAAATGCAGGCATTACGAGACAAGCTTTATCATACAACTGTACTGATGAAGGCTGATCTAGAAATACCCATTCTTGGACTAATATATATTGACTGCAACATGAAACACCAGTAATTCTGTAGAAAAGAAAAAAGGAGGCTTCTTTGATGAAGATTATTACCTCATGCATGTATGGATCAACAAGGATTTCAAAAGGTCCAATTGCCAAGGAGATGTTAGAAGCTGCAGTTGGAATAGTCAACATGTAATGAAAAGTCTTCTTTCTCATATCATGGGTGTATACAGTTTCCACCAAATCTCCATTTGAAACAGCCACCATTGCAGCATCTACAGTATACTCAAGTTTCCAGGTACACAACTCAGAATATGAATCCACACAAGGAAACCAAAATCTAGAAAAGTGAAGATTAGGGGGGAAAATGGTTAACAATTATACTTAATAATTATTCTCTTTTTCACAGGTGATTTTTCTTTCAAGTTCCAAACTATATCCCTAAATACTTTAAGAATATATGAATGCTGACATACTGACTTCCACAATACATTAACTTCATAAAGCTTTACAAGCTTATTTTGTCTTTTACCTCCTGCTGAGCTATAAAGACTAGACATTCTAATTACTAGTCATTAGATGCTGCTTCACATCAGTAAGCTCCTTTCAAGCACTAATTAAATTTTAGAATTTTTAAAACTTGAAATAATTAAAAGAAATTATTTGTATTTCCTACACCTTGAGAATAAAAAGGAAATACAAATCTAACATTCAAAGACAGTTTTCTTACCTTGTAGAATTTTGATAACCACATGAAAAGACATGAGCCCCTCTTTCTGCCATGTTGCCCTCCATGTCAGGTACCACAAAATGAAGGCCTCCTTTTGGCTGGTCCAGAGAAAAGTTTATATGCACCTTCAGGACTTTTAACTCTGCAGCACAAAGACCAAAACTGGAGTAAGTATATACAACTTACATGAAAGTCATTGTAGAATAGTAACTCAGTTTTGGACTCTAGGTCTTTGAGGACTATGTGATAACTTCACTCCACTCTCATGGACTTCCTGGTCCACTTACAAAGTACAGCTCAAAGCTTACAAAACTGAGACCTCCCTAAGCACAACTTACAGGAGATGCATTTACAAGAATCTTTATTAATTAATAAAAACTGCAATTGGAGTCACATTTCATCTTCTAATTCCCCAACAGTAAAGCATATTTATATGGACTGTATGCTAACCGTGATCTTGGCAGCTTGCTGAAAAAATTTTTTCCAAAAACTCTATGAAGCAGGCACATTCTTAGAAGACATGTTATTATCACTTGCAGTTGCTTAAAATCTCTTATTATAGTTAATATTTTTCCTGTAACTTAAGTGTCTTCACTTTGGTTTAGGTTCACAGAAATCTCACCTATGAATAGATTGGCAAGCAAAGAAGTTCAAGCATATGCTGAAATTTATCCCACAAGTGTCACCATATTTTGGCATTCAAACATTGGAAAGTGAAATCATACATGTTTGAATATTCTCCTTTCTAGGCTTGCACGTAAGGCAACAGGAACTTACACAAAAATTAAAATAAACAAAAATGTCTTTCCCATTAAGGTGCATCTGACAATATTGCATGAGTCAGTCTCGTGTTATTATTCTCTCAGAGGTCTCATAAATCCATGGGAAAAACCAATAAAACCATGCAAGAAATAATACAAGAAACTAGTAGATCCTAGTAAGAAAATATACAACACCGGAGAGTAACTTATTAAAACGGTTTCTTATTCCAGGATCTAGTATGCCAGTTTATAAAGGAGTCTACTTTCACACCAAATCAATTTTAAAATGATCATTCCTCGAAGTGAGATGGCATAAAATTAGTAGAGCTTTGTAAAAAGATGTATATAACTATATCCTTGTAAACGATTTTTTGGTTGGATCATATATATTGTAGGCAGCTTCAAAATTACAATTTACACCCCAGTATGCTTCATTATTCCCACTTCCCCAAGTACTCTCTTGGGTCATGACCACCCAAGAGTATGTTTGTATATAGTGTCAAGAAGCCTTGCAACACTTCTCCCTATTACCAAAAAGTGAAAGCATTTTTCAAAATTCAAGTGGAGAGGAAAAAGGAAACAGCAATCAAAAATTCATAAAATAATGTAACACTACTTCTATTCCTTCAAAGCTATCTTCCTAAGCAAACCTGTAGCTGACAACTCTGACATCTTAAATTAATTTTTCAGTATGATCTCTTTACCATCAACATGTTTCCACAGCTCTGAGGGAACCTTAATGCAGAGCTCTCCGTTTCCAGCATCCGGGTCCACAGCACTGACAGCGGCAGCATAGGCATTCGAGAAATAGTTGAGATTCCTCCTGTCAGAAATAGCAGTTAATTCTTAAAGTACAGTTGTGGTGAACCACAAAAAACAACTCTGGAAGTTTAGACAATTTCTATACTGAATTTCAAGGTGCATGGACAACCAAGTGTTTTGTTTTGTTTTGTTTTTAAAGGAGTAAAGATTAGATTTCAACAACCAGAACTTAAAACATGGCTCTTGCAGAAGTGATCTGTGATCAAAGACTTAAACAGTAATAACTCCCAATAAACTGAAAAATGCTCAGTTGTTTTCTTGCCAATAAGAGTAATAACTACATTTACTGGAATAGAAATTAAAAATTCTGGTTTTTATTTTGGATGTTTGTATCTTTATTATAAAGCTATGTCTTGAAGATCTGTGTCCTCATATACTGCAGTCTTGGTCTCATTTTGCTTTTCTAAATGTAAGATTTTAGCTTGGCAATGGTATTTTTCTCCTTTAGCTTGATGGATAGAAATAGGGGTTTTTTAATGCACTTGTAAATAACACATAAAATATGTTAAAGAGTTTTGGTCTTAATACACAAACACAGAAATATGTGCTATACTTTTTAGTTTCTAGCTATATTTGAAACATTCTTCTTTTTTAAAGTGTGCCGTTATTTATTTAAGATGCAAACACAGTGTTTGTAATCAGGTTGGAGCAACTACGCATCAGTGTGGATTCCTTTGAACCCCTCAGGGAAATCCCCAGGGCCTTGCCCTGGAAGAACATACCATAGAGCCTCCACCTAGCCTGAAAGAGAAGACTTCCCCATGGAGCCTCCCAGCATCGATCCACCCCAGTTTTCATTCCACATGTGTTCCTAATTCTTGTGGTTTCTCCTTTCCCTGTTTCCTCATTGGTTGTGGTATCCTTGGTGGCCAGCCCCGTCTTCCCTGTAGGGCAATACCCTTTGCCCTGCCCTCTGTACCACCCCAGAGCCCTCAGACCATTGGCCACTGACCCCACTCAACCTTGTGCACACCAAGGGCCTTGGTCTTTTGTTTTGATTTCCCCTTTGTTGTGCTGGAACAAACCTTGGCTGGAATTTAGCATACAAAAGGCCCTTCTGCCTGTCTTTGCTGAACTAGCTGTGGTGAGCAGTGCATGTGGACTTGACTGCTTTGCCTGAATGCTCAACCAAGCTGCTTTTCCACAGGAGATGCTTATTGGGAAATAGGTAGCAGCATCCACCATCTAAACCCCACACTGCTACAAATCAGCTGCTCATTAACTGCTCACTTCACTACAAAGTCAGATCATTATGATTTCAGTTATGACTTAGATTAATTGTTTTCTACTGAAATGAGCAGAAACAAGCATATGTCTTCTGTAAAGTACTTATGAGCAGGATGTTACCTTATTACTTAATGTGATTATATTTAACTACTGGAGGACAACCAGTCAAGTTCAAAATAACTCTGCTTTTACAGCTTTATGTGATAGTTTTTATACTTTTTCAAAATGGATTTCTAAACTGTTTAAAGCACAGGAGCAAAATCTTTCTTAATTCTAATTGTCCAGTACACGCACTTTTTCAAAAGCTTGCACAACTCTATACCTGAAGAGAAAGTGTTTGACTAACTTATCACCTTTTCCACAGAATTTAGCTACTGCTGATGAATCCAAGCACAAGCAGGACACAATCAAGCAAAAAGCAGTCATGGAATCACAGAGCCACAGAACACTCTGGGTTGGAAGGGACCTCCCAAGGTATCTAGTCCAACTTTCTTGCACTAGATGAGGTGGCTCAGAGTCCTGTCCAACAAGACCTTCAATGTTTCCAGGAATGGGGCATCTACCACCTACCTGGGAAACCAGTTCCAAGGTTCCACTGCCCTCACAGTAAGAGAGTTCTTCCTTGCACCTGGTCCAAACCTACCTTCTTTTAGTTTAAAACAATTACCCTTTGTCCCACTGTAACATGCCCTACTAAAAAGTCTGCCCCATCCTTTTTATAAAGCCCCCTCTAAGTATTGAAAGGTTGCAGTAAGATTTCCCTAGAGCTGTTATCTTCTCCAGGCTGAACAACCCAACTCTCTCAGCCTTTCCCCACAGACAGGTGCTCCATCCCTCTTACCAACCTGGTGGCCTCCTCTGGATGTGCTCCAACAGCTTCATGATCTTCTGTGCTGAGGGCCTCAGAGCTGGACACAGCACTGCAGGTGGGGTCTCACCAGAGTGGAAGAGAGGAGCAGAATCCCCTCCCTCACCCTGCTGCCCACACTGCTGGCGATGCAGCCCAGGACATCATTGGCATTTTGGGGTGCAAATGCTCATGCTGAGCCTCTCATCCATCAGCACTCTGAAGTCCTTCTCTGCAGGGCTGCTTGCAATCCCTTCATCCCCCAGCCTGTACTGATACTGGGGGTTGTCCTGACCCAGGTGCAGGATTACTGCACCACAATGGAATAAATTAACTTTTGGCTGGGGACTCCACCTTCCATGGAATCTGAAGTCTACACAAAGCAGACATGATCTCATTTCAGGATTTTGCTCTCATCTAACCATTCTCCATCCACCATCCACAGAGAAAACAACTCAAATTACAGTACCTAACTTGGTAGACCAAAGTGTAATTAACTATGCCACCAGCAGCATTCTCTAAGTCTAGGTATGTCAAACACCCTGCTTAATATTCCAAGTCTTCCACAACTATAAAAAAATTTTGCTAAAACTCTGAAATATATTGAGAACATACTTTCATGTAGTTCTTCATCTTTGGCAATATTAGTGCAGAAATTCCCTGGCACCACTAGCAAGAATGTCAGGAGCAGCAGACTTTTCTACTTTGCTTGAAAGCTTCTGAATAGTAAATGGGATCATTTCAGTAGAGAAACTCACAAACCTCAAGTTTAAATACATTTTTCTTTTCTTTTTTTCACAGTTCACTCTACCTAAAGATAGGATATAATGCCAAAAAGTTTTAAAAGGAAAAGGTTGAGTTTGTACCTTGGAATGTAGTATAACTTCATGGATGCCTCCAGAACAATTCCAGCCCACTTAAACTCCAGCTGATGTGCTGTCTCCAAGACTCACTCATGCACCACTACTACCTCACCCACTAAGGAGATTACTGGTCATCTGATCCTGTAAAGAGGCAGCTGAAAGTGTCAAATGGGAAAGCAAGTCTTTTTTTTCTAATCAGGCAGCTTTCAGCTGGTTTACTTCCTTAGTCTGTCATACTGAGGGATCAAAGAACCTCCCTAAGCAAAGTTGCTTTAAGCTGTCCTTCAAATGGCACCCTAGAAAGGCAAATACCACTGGGAAAACTCAATTTAAAAAGAGTCTGCATGATTAAGAACTATTAGTAATCAAAAAAAGCCAGCAACAGAAAACCACAATAACATTCTGTTACACTGTTAAATTTTACTCCAAACTGTTTTTGAAAATTGACTATTATTGATAGGGATCACTTTCCTATACAGTGAGAATTTGTTCAAACTTTGAGAATTGTGATCAGCTTGTGGCTACACTTTAAACGTCACTGGGTTCACAGACAGGAAAAGGTTATGATTTTACAGCAAAGAAGGGAGACTCCAGAGCTTAACATTTTATGGAAAACAAGTCTATTCTTATATTTCTATTTTTGTGAAGTGTTCTAGTTCAAATGGGTGATTCATTGTAAAAGGAATCCATTAAAGGCATAGTACCATAGATTAATCTTTTCATAGATTGAACTATTCTCAATAAACAGCATATGGCCATTTTAAGAAAAACAGAGCACGTGCCAAAAGTTACAGTCCAAGGTAAATGTACAGTCCAAATGATAAATTTTCCTAATGCTAAGTGTAGATTGACAATGAAAAAACAAATATGTATTCATGGTCTTTTCCCAGTAGAGATACATTCTCTTATCAGCATTCACCCCAAACACTGTTAATTACAGCTCAAGTGCAGGCAGCTTGAGTGACTGTAAAGAAGCAATACTAAAGAGATTTATTTTTTAATATTACTAATTGATTTCAAACTTTCCATAGCATTTCACATTAGTAGCTGCACCAGTGCTACAAATGTATGTGCCAAACATATAGTCTACAAACCACTGTTTTCCTACAGTACTTAACATCAACTTGGCAAAGTAAGTTATTTGCTCTGTCTCTAATTCATTACTCTTCATAACCAGTAATTCAATTACTATTTTACTTTGCTTCCCATATAGAATAAGCACTTAATATTGGAGTACATACATGATATATCATGTAAAAGATATGATATATGCACATATAGGTGATTTATTAATAGGGTAATGATTTGAACCTTTGCTGAAAAACCTAATTTTCATTCCTGGTCATGTTTAAGGGCCTTGTTATCTCTTTTCAAAAGTGCTCTGCACCTTTGTGTCATGGTCTAGGAATTGTCCCGTTTAGTGTTTCCACTACAACTACTTCAAACCAGGTGCCACTCTATATCTCCACCCTGCCCCTGTGGTGGTGGGCTGCAGAGGAGAACTGGAGCCACAAAAGGTAAAGTTTATGGATTGAGATAAGAACAATTTACCAGAGACAGCAGTGAAATAAGACAACAAACAGTAACAGTAACAATACCAACAACAAGGCATATGAGAAAAGAGGTGAATATTTCACATGGTATTGCTCACCCCGGGTAACTCATGAAAATACCTGACCCCTCTGCCACGCTATGGGATCTGGAAGCGAGCCTTCTTCCCGTCCCTGGAAAACGAGGCAAGGTGCTGGAGAATAATCTCTAGATCTTAGCCTTTCCCTGCTCCTGACTACTGCAAAAATGAACTCTGTCCTGGCCACGACACTTTGTTTATTTCTAACAAAGTCTATAATGGATTTTCAATTAGACAAGCATTGTATCAGTGTAAATAAAGGCTATTTATTGCAGCAAGGCAACACATGCTCAGTCCACCAGAAATTTCTCTATTTTGTACAAAGTCTAAAGGCTTGATCATTGACTTCCCTGAAGAAAAAATACTGCAAGAATGACATGCCCTTAAGGCTACCACATTGCTCTCTCTCATAGCTTATTGCTGCTTGTAACTAAAGCAACAGTGAAGTCAGAGGATATCAGAACATTTTCATATTTGTAATGTTTAAATACTACAGCCTTCAAGCTAAAAAAAAAGACAAATGAAGCAGCACTACACAGGAAAGCATTATGTGCACATTAGCTAGCAATACAAAAACATAGCTTTCTTTACACAATAATAACAGTAAAATGCAACAGCTTCTCAGCCTGGCACCCTAATTATCCCACAAAGGGGAAGCATGTAAGCAGGCATAACAGGATCATCACAAACTTCACTTATTACAGATCAAACCACTGCACCCAAACTTTTGCTGCACCTATTTAACAGTTTACAATCTCAACCATAAGATTAAGAAAAAAATGTATCTCCTTTGCCAGTTTTAAATAAATAGGCCTGAGATACAAGCAGTTGTTTCAGTATTCAGAATATGCATTGGGATTTCTACATAGAATGTAGAAGTATAGCCCAGAAAAAGCAAGCTTATTTCTCTTATACTGACGGAATCAAAACACAACAATTTACAATAAAAAGAAAGATGAGGCGGATAGACAAATGTAACACTCAAAAAGAGCAGCCCCAAAACATGACCCAAATAGACACTCTCCAACACTACATGCAGTCTCCAGAAGATTTGAAACTCTTCTCAAAAGCACATGTAAAATGGGATTCTCTGCCATCTTGTGCACACACAGTAAAGCACTGTGGATTATTTCATACCTTACACCCCTGTTCAGGTGTTTGCTCAGTCAGGAAGGAAGTGACTGCATTATCTAAGTTCATCCATCTATTCTGATATAAAAATGGCATCAAATCTAAAAATATATTTTATGTGCTAATTAATGGCTTCTAACCTTTCCTACAAATTTCACAAATTTTAAATTACTTTTTTAAGTAAGAGTTTCTCTGGTATTCAGGGGAACTGAAAAAATACATTATTGAAAAGAATTGTTTCACCTTCTTCAACACTGAAAATGTGAAATGACAGAGACCACGTGTCAATGATTTTTTTCCTCAAAGATGCTAAAACGCAGTAGTACTATTTCAACTGAAAACAAGTTGAATATTTAAATTCATAATATAAAGAGGTAATCTCACAGATCTCACCAAGGAGTAGCAAAGAACATCATAGTGAAGCCAGAATTGTGTTATACATAAAGCTGAATTTCTCAATCCTCTTTTAATTGTTTTCTTTCATGCCAAAATTTGCACAACATAACAGTGAACCGCTTCTCTTAACCTCCTATCAGCACAACCTTTCAAGTCAGAGACACTATAGCAGGTTTTTTAATCTTTACTCCACACAGGGCTTTCCATTTTAAATAGAATTCTGTTCCTAACTAAGGGAGTAAGAAGTCTTCAGATTATTTTACCTTTGATAAAATTGTAGGGAAGTGTCCATTAAATTAACAAATTTTCTAAATCCTTATGCCCCAGATAAGCTACTTGGAAAAAGTTTCTTCACAGACAAGACTGTAAAGGTTGGAACAGACTGCCCAGGGAAGTGGTGGAGTCACCATTCCTGAAAGTGTTCAAAAAACTTATGGACATGGCACCTGAAGACATTATTTACTGGTCATGGTGGTGCTGGGTTGACAGTTGGACACATGACAATCATCTTATGGGTCTTTTCCAATTTCAATGCTTCTATGATTTTAAGTCTTTTAGAAAACAATATCTAAGAAACTAAAAGCATTTTCAAAACAAAAGAAAATGTTTGTATATACAGTCTTGTAACCTGAACTTATACTTTTTACACACTACAAGGAAAACTAAAGATTGAAAACAAAATATTTAAAATAAACAGGTTGCCAAGAACCATCTTAATTTCCCATTTACTAGTTCAACAGACTACTTAAGAAAACTGTGCAAAAGGTAACGATCCCTGTAAGATCAGAAACAAACCATCATGTCTAATCTGTGCCCTGGTCAAAAGAATTGCTGCAGCTAGTTCAGCTGCAAGGGTACAAAGGACATCATCACCAAACTTGCCATAACAAATGAGAACCTGGAACAGATGACCAGATGATTAGATATAAAGACTACTGTTACAGTAGTATGATTAGATATAAAGACTGAAGACTATTGTCACAAACCACTGTTTCTAGAAGCAGTTCTTTGTAAAGAAGGGCAGAGAAAACACACTGATGATTTTTTTTAGGTACTAATTCTAGAGTTTTTAGATTTCTAGTAATTCTGCTTGTAATCCTGCCTAAAGAGACGCAGTATTTAACTGTGACCAGGCATTTCAATGGAAAAATACAGCTAACTTCATCTATGATTTTGTAACTCACATTGTCTTTAACTTCTGAGATACAGAAAGAGGCACACTAGTTTTTAGTTATGAATATTTAGTGACCTCTGTCTTTCATAACTATGAATAACATAAGACTTATAAAATACAGAGATTTTCCATTAAGCTTGAATAGTTTGAACAAAAAAACCTTCACCTTCTCCACAAAATGACAGAATTCTCTCCCCTAATCCCCTTTTTAACATAATGGGAGTGCTCACTCTTATAATTTGAAATGCTGCTCCTTTTTCACATCTCCCAGTAGTTACACGGGATTCCAGTTATTACAGAATCACAAAATGACTGAGGCTGGAAGCAATTTCTGAAGGTCCTCTAGTCCAACCCCTCAGCTCCAACAGGGTCACCTACAACCACTTGCTCAGGAGCATGTCCAGATGACTTGAATATTTCCAAGGATAGAGACTCCACAGTCTCTCTGAATAAATTATTCCAGTGTTCAGTCACCCTCACAGTAAAAACTGTTTCTTGATGTTCAAAGGGAACCTCCTATGTCTCAGTTCGTGCCCACTGTGTCTGCTCCTGTCAGTGGATGTAAGTTAAAATACATGAAATTCTATCAGAACACGAGGAAATGCTTCTTACTGGGAAGGTCACCAACACTGGAGAAAGTCATCAACACTGGAGAGACTGCAGAGATTCCATCCCCAAAGATACTCAAAACCCAAATGGACACAGCCCTGTGCAACCTACTCTACCTGACCCCATATGAAAGGACCTAGACTAGATTATTTCAGCCAATCTTTTGCAGCCTAAAGGACTGATTTTTTTTATCAGCTGCTGTTAAACAACACTTGCACTAGAAGTTTTTCAACAATTCAGCAAATTGTAAATTCAACCAAGCCGGCCAAAAGAAGGTGTGAGAATATGAATGTTCCAGCAAATCAAAAGAGATTATCTAGGGCAAACATTTGCCCATCATGCTCTCACCAAAAATGAAATGTCTACAAGATCTTTTGCTAAAGCCCCTTCCCATATCAGTTCCCTAGAACATACAGAATGATTTTAAACATACTCTTCAATATGAGACGTTGAAGAAATTTGAAACTTTTCCTTTCAAATTTTGAAGTGAGTTCAGGTTCTAGGACTTATACTGTTATCTACAACAATAAATGATGAAAGTTTGATTCCTTAGGAAAGGCCAAAAGCTTTACTTTCTAGCACTTCACAACAGTCTAGAATCCCTGCAATAAAGGATTCTGAATTTTTGACATGAGCAATAGCGTCAACAACAAAAACATCAAGTCACAAAGCAAACAGAATTACAGAATTAATATACTCAAGTGGTTCAGTATCAAGACTCAAAGAAAATTTCATAACTCTGATAATAAATTCAGTGTCCTATATAAATGAACACCGTATTTGCAAACTGAATTATTGAAGCTCTTGCATAACTGATGAAAAAAGGAATACACAGTGTCTGTCTCGAGCACACAGATCAAATCCAAGGCCTTTTTTCCCCATCAAGTACTTTATAAAAAATTTTTCATACTTTTACAAAATAATACAAAGATGTATGAGCATGAGAAATTCTAAAGAAGATTAGTGTAAGAGTCAAAATTATTGCCAAAATACTTCCCCAAAATTAGACCAGACCAAAAGTTATCATTAGGAAATTACCAGGTAACACTTAACTGTAAAAGAGAATAGGTTATGCTTAAGAGCAACAGAAAACACTACATCTGCAGAGTCTTAAACACACCACTTACTGCTTTGACTCATGGTGACAGACCTCCAGTGTTGGATCATTATAGATGAAAGCTGCTTCTAAATCATTGACTCTCACTCTGTAAATCCGGCACTGTTTACTGTTCAGCTTGATTCTGTTCAGGTTTGCCACTGTGGGAAATATCGTGAGTTCCACATAACCCTATGAAAACACAAACCAAAATCTTCTGTAAAATCTTTAACAACTTAAAAACTAGAGAGAGGTAAAAAATTATTACTGATACAAATTTTAAAAATCATTAGTATAAAGATTATATTTTCATATTTAAAAAGGAAAATGAATTGCCCTTTAGATTTTCTACATTTTCCTTCATGCCATTTAACAGGTGAATTTTCGCAGCTGTAAATGAAACAGACAAAACAAAAAATTCAACGTGACTGACAATCATGCCTGTTTTACTGGAAAAAACCTGCCTCTATTGACTAGATTTCAAGTTATTACCATCATTATGTTTTGGTACTTGAACTTGAGACAAGAATTCTTAAAACCTAAGCAGAATCCTTTTAAACAGATATGTAAATTGACAAAGACCCTTGAGGACTTTAGGCCTGAAATGATGAAAGTCTCTTCAAAGCCCAACTGAACTCACATAAAAGGTAGAAAACTCTGTAAGCCTATCCCAAATATCAGCTAACACAATGTGAGCACGAATTCTGAACTGCAAATTGCTCTGTAATATTTACAATGCAGCAGCTTTCATTTTGAAATCTTTTTCTAGAAGTGCTCACAATTAGAAAGAACTTTATCTCAAGCAATGACAGACTTATGAGAAGCATCAGATTAGAATGTATAACATATAAAGTAGCTGAACAGCATAGTTTGTGAGTGCAGTTTTTTCCTCTAAAAGTATGAAGAAAATCCAGACAATTTCTACTTCACACTTTGTTAAGAAATACTTACTACGACAGACTTTCTCTGAAAATTTATGTTGTTGATACAAACTACTTGATGAGTTGTGCTGGAAAAAAAAAAACAAAAAAAAAGTAAGGTTTTGCACAAATGCCAGCATTTAAAATACTACTTTAACCCAGTTTAACAGAGAGCCACAGAGGATATATGTACATAAATACTGCAAGTAGAATATACTTCTATAAAAATCATTAATGATTGACTCAATTTTTTATGTGGTCTAAACCAAATAATGAATAGAAGTTATCCACAATGTCAGGAAAGTCCCCCAAAAAATCAAACACAGTATCATACCAGGATGAACATTACCAGTAATACAGGAAGATAACATAATTTTTGAACAACACCTATTTGTATGTAAAAATAAAGAATTACAAATGGCAGTGTCCAAGTCTAACACTGTAGTGATGAGCAGTATCAGTAATAGCATGAGCTGTAAGACTTGCAATCAGAGACCTGTGGAAAGTTGACACTCATACATAATTTATATAAGCAGGTATTACACATTAAAAGATACAGTATGCGCTTTAACGATTAGCATGCCATAAGAATTTATAATTTAAAATAATGCTAATACATGAATTAAGATAAGTATTTTATCCTAGTCAAATGCATTTGCTTAAATTTTGAGTGACGTATTAGAACTCCTGGCAAATAAAACTGATTTAAAAGGTAGGAGATAATATAATGCCAACTTTTTAAAAATCCTGTACGTTATTTCTATGCAATTTTCTGTAGTGGGTGTCATTTCTACAGCAGTGCATTTAATGACTCAAGACAAAACCTTGAAATAATTCAACTTCTGTGGCACATCATGCTTTATCTGCATATATCCTGTGCATTAAGAACTGACATTGCTTTAGGTGAGATAAAAAAATTCTTACAAGAGAATTACATCTAAAAATGGACTCAGACATTACTTACGTTAAGTGTGTATGAGAAGACTGATTTTACTTAGAAATACATTTGTGTAACAGATTTATAAAGGAAGCAAAGAGGTTTAACAAGAAATCTATTAAAATGCACTGAAATCCACCACCAACTGCTTTGTAGCTTGGTTACAATCCAAATAGTGAATGTGTGAAAACGACAATTTGCTTAACAAAGCGGCTTGCTGCAAAGGCAAAACATTTTTTTTACACATAAAAAGCCCTTAACTCAAAAGGGCTTTTTGACACTGCATTACATATGGAGCATCGTAGTATGGTCTTTAGTACCGACACTGTCCAAAGAAATGTCCAAAGTTTGAAGGGCATAATGTAAATATCCTCGTGAGACTGCATGGCTGACAGACTTGCTGCCCATGACAGTCCATTTACACACTCAAACATACATCTGCAACACACGTTTTCTGAATGCAAGCTACACCACAAGCAACAGCTCCTTCTTAAATAAATCATTATTAATCAGCCTTTGGCCTGATTCAGTGTACATTGGTTTGAAGTATAGCAATTTAAAAAAATGGATACTTATAATTTATAGGGTCTTGGGCTTTCAAATCCTTTGTCTCCTTTCTTCCTATTCATCCTGAACCGCAGCACTAAACACACTCTGCTGACCGTCAGACTGGCATCAACATCATCCTCACTCAGCGGGTCCTTCGATTTTCCCCCGTGTCACGCCGTATTTGATCTCTCATCTCCTCAGCGATGTGTGACCCCCAGCAGTCAGGAATCCTCAGCTCCAGTGAGCGCCATCGCCACAGCACCACCACCAAGCAGTGTTTGTACAAAACCTCCCGTGGGTGCACACGCAGCCCCTCGGTCTGCTGAGCTTACGGAACCAGTTCAGAGGCGCTTCCTCTCCACGGGAACTACGGAAAACAACCGGCTCAGCTGCCAGTGGCGGCGGGAGCGACGGAATCAGGAGGGCCGCGGCCAGGACGGCCGGGCAGGCACCGAGGCCCGCGGTCCCGGCAGCGCCGGCTGGGGCAGCGCCGTCCGCTGAGAGCCGGGAAAGGCCTGGCAGAGGGTGGAGCGGGCCGGGCGGTGGCCGGGCCCGGGGCAGGGTCGGCCCCGCGGGTCTCCCTCAGCAGCGCGCCCGCCGCGGCCTTTCCGCAGCCGCCGCCATCTTGGCGGTCACCTCCGACCCGCGGGTGGGAGGTCACGGCCCGATTGGCTGAGCTCTGTCACTTCAGCGGGAAAGGCTGGTGGAATTTTCCTTTTTACAGAAAGACAGCTGCTTTTTACAGCGGCGGCGGCGGCCGGAGAGAAGAAGAAAAAAAAAAGGCAAGAATAAAATAACGCTCCCGAATAACCCAAAAGCCGAGGGGCCGCGCCGTGTCCCCGTGCGCAGGCGCCGCAGCTCGCGCAGGCGCGGGCGCGCAGAAGGCGGGAAGGGGGGCGGGAGCGGCGCGCGCCCGCAGCGAGCTCCGCGTGGCGCCTCACGGGGGGCGCCAGTGGTGGGAGCAAGAGGACGCGAGACGCGAGACCAAGTTCCTTCATAACCAAGACTGTTATAAGTTACTTCAGATTCATCTATTTTAGGCTAAAATAAATGCTTGCATCGAAGAAACTTCTCATGGCTGTAATAAAGCTTTATTCATTAAATTCTTAATTTATTATTTGTTTTACAAAGAAACACGTATGTAAATACAAACTTGGAGCACAAATATAAAAGTATCGTGTTGTGTATTTCAACTAAGGGGCCTTCTGTGATGCAATGGAAGGAATTTCCAAGGCTTTTCCATTCATATAACCATGGATCTCTGGAGTGAACCTTCTGCTGCTGTTGGGGGGCCGGAGCTGTTGGAACCAGACAGCAAACAAGGCAGTCCTTCCCAGCAGAGAGCCCTTCTGCATCTCCACCCAGCTGGTCAAACACCACAGCCCTGCACCAGCAATGTGCAGCACAGGGCACTGACCTTGCAGCACTGGGCAACAATAAACAGAGCTCAGGAAGAAGCTTTTATTCAGCTTTTTATCTGTACCAAATTCCAAGTACACACACAGTGTGCCTCTTGAGTTGCATTTGCTTTAGGAGAAGTTTCTCTACTCTCCCCACTCACTCTACAGCTGGTAATGCTGGCAGTTCCAAGGTATTTCCTACCTCACATTTGAGTCTGATAGAAAGAATGCTTTTCGTATCAAATAACCAATGACTGTAAAGTTTAAAATATAAATCTGAAAACTATCTAATATTAAACTCTGGTTTACTGACATGCAAACAATCCTTTTTAATGATTACAAAATTACCATCTCAGGCACACCACTTCATGGCAGTATCATAAAAACAATCTGTTTCATTGCTCTACATAGAACAGTATTGTCATTACAAAACTGTAAGGTTTCAAGGCACAATTTCTGTGTGCTGTCATTTGCCCTAACAAAGTTTTAAACAAATAATTGTACTATGAAGTTTTGTAAGTTCTTTTTAAAAAAGCACAAGTAGTCTTCTGTAAAGCATTAGTTTTACCTCAGCTACATTTTAATGACAGTTTATAGGAAATTTGTAACACCACATCCAACTACTCTGTCTTGTATTCACATTTCACTGCAATTAGGTTTTTCTGTAATATATATATGGCCATTCTGCCAAGTATTAAAGTGTCAGGTGCTTGTGCTGATGGTGTTCATAGACTGGACCTTAAAAAGAACCACTTTTCAAAATCAAGACTGATGTAGTCTCAGTAGGGAATGATTTGTTCATGAGCTTGATGAGCTCTGTGCTATTCAAAATGTGAACACTGCATTGAAACTTTAAGAATGCCACAAATGGGCAGAACACTAATACACTAAATTTTTTTTTCCATTTTGCTATTCAATTGAATTGATTGAATTATTATCAAGGAGGTTTTAAATTTTCATTTCAGACTTACAGATAAACAGATTACATGTATTCAAGAAGTAGAAGTTGGGCAAAGGAAGGTTGGCAAAGAATGCTGGCAAAGGAAGGCGAGCTGAATATCATTCCTTAGAGGCCACAAGTGTCCTCACATTCTCCTTAGCTGAGTAGAGAACATAACATATTCAAGTAGCCTAGCTTAAACTCAAGTACACTGTATAATGATGGTTGGCCACTCTTCTCCCCAGAAGGCAGCAGCAAGTAAGTCACTGTTACTACATTCAGTATCCTCAGTTCTTCAAACAATACTTGTTATGAGATGGGTCTTCTAGAATTATAAACTTTAACACCATTCAGCATTGAGGAGCGAGCATATTTTGTCAGAAGAGCACCAACAGTCTGCTTCTCTGCACACAAGTCTCTACAGAGGAAATAAAGCACAGGACATTGGCATTTAGAGATACTCTCACACAAAATGAATCTGTAAAATATTTGTAACTACAGCAATAAACTGGATTTGGATGTTAGGAGAAAAACCACAACTACTGTAACTATCACATAATGCTTTAAATTGCCTGAAGTTTAGAACTTACCTTGACATTTACACACTAGGCAAAACTACACTACTTACTTCAGAAAAAGAATTTTGGGTTTTAGGCGGAGTTTTATTATTACTGTTCTCTAACAGAGTTTTCAATCTAGCTAGCTCTGAACTATTCAGTTACATTACAGTAAATTTAGAGCCACTCATAAAGGGTTGATACAGTTACTTCTGGGTTAGCATCAACTTCTGCTCACATATATCAAAGCTGGACATTCCAGAAAATGCAGATAATTTAAGTCTTAACTACCAAAGGAACAACGGATGCAGTACAGGAAGCACTATTGCTTTATAGTTCTAGTGTTGTAAATATAGAGTAAATGTCAGCAAGTTTAGCCTTTGAATTGTCTATCTTAATCAACTGAGAGTTATAACCCATTTAAACCCAGTAGGATCAGCTTTTTACACACATTTAAATCCAAAAAAAGAGAGTTACAGATCCTAGAGGTGGGTATTCTATTCATATAGAATCCATTTAATTTAAAATGCAAGGTGTAGTAGTATCACTGAGGCAGTGACAGCTCATCAGAAGCCAGCTATACAAAAATGGAAGAATATAATACTAATTATGTTTTAATAAAATAAATATATCCTTACTGTATATAAGGGGTAATATCCACTTCTGTCCACTTTTCCCGTATGCCAAATAAGCTGTTGAATCTTTCCTGATTTTCTTCAGGTAAGTCTTCCACCTTCAGCAGAAAGATGGTCTCTGGTCTTGAACTTTTATCCACAAGAGCCAAGCCCTGCAGAACAGCATCAGAAAGGAAATGTAAAGTACTGACAAAACAATTAAACTTCCTTCTTTCTGACAACATTCCATGCAAGTTGCTCTTTGTAGATCCAAAGCCTTCCAGAACTGCACTACCAGAGGCAAAGTGAAGTATCATAAAGGCACTGTTATACAGGCAGTATTTATAATTTCTTTTATGATAAGAAGGAAGGGAGAATCCATTGGGTTCCAACATCTCTCTGCCTGCTTTGAGCAAAGGGATTCCAGTAGTGTTTGCTACTCTACTGACTGTCACTACCATCTGTTCAACAACAGCTTCAGCTTCTGTTCCAGTCATATTTACAAGTAGTAAATTACAGCTGCAACCTTTCTTCAAACAGTGAAACGTGCCCGAGTTACAGAAACCTGAATTACCATGATTCCAGACTACTGGTACTCATAGAGGACATCATGATGCATACTTGAACTCAAAAGCTGACAGAAACAACACAATACCCAGTAATGGATAAAATCTATATATGACACAGCCTACTGACAAAATAATCCCTCCTTCTTTACGTGTTTACCTGAAGCTGATCAAGCCTTGTTGTCATTCCCTCAGGGACACTCTGTTGCCAGACTTCTTCAAACTCTGATAGATTGAATTTAACTGCATTTTGCAAAAGCATTTGTGCTATAGCTCTGCATATTTTATCTTCATGCATTTCAAAGAAAACCTCCCCTGCCGAGAAGCAAAAACTAGGTTATCTTGGGTTCTTGCCTTTGGATAAAAGAACAGCCTTGTATTTCCATTCTGTTCTACAGTTTTCAACACAGCAAGCATCCTCTCTTTTCTTTTCCTTGGGAAGCAATTTGACTTGGTATTAATTTGGATAAATTATGGTATCTTATTCTCAGGAACAAATTATGCAGAATACAGCAGCACTGTCCCAACTACAGTATTAATTTGTATCAATAAATGTGCTTGCCCTCCATGTTTTCCCCTTTCAGTGTACTGTTTCTCCTACAGCTCTAATTCCTATTTCTGAATGGCTTGTAAACAAAGCTTTCACTTCTTTAATCACCCGTGTGAGATTACAAAGAGATGAGATTTCATTTTCTCTCACACTGACTTGGCTAAAATTTCTGACCCAAATCAGCTATAAACACTTCCTTCTATTGTTTCAGCCACCTGTCTGTAATTCAGACTTGGTCCTTGTGCAAACTGCCTAAATATATTAAGACAAGAGTCTGTTGTCACTCCAATGACTTTCTTATGTCCTTTAAGGTTGAGTGCAACTCCTACTTCAGCCACAGGTGAGATGAAAGCCTCCGTGGGGAAGAATTCAGACTGAATCAGGGCAGTGCAGTATTGTATCTGTGTGTGAGATGGACAATGGAAATCTAATCCCTACAACCAGCAGATCTTGTGGTGCAGTCCAAGAGATCACAGGCAGATACCTACTCCAGGCAAGCTGAATTCATGCCATTGACTACTCATAATAGCACAATTAATTACTTAAATATCTGAGATCTTCTAGGGTATCTAAAGAGACATGTCATCTAAATTTGACTAGTGAGCTCTCTTTAGTCACAAAATTATGGCTTGTACACAACTAATAAATCACTTCCAGTACCTCTGTTCACTATTGTCTTGTACAGTTTAATAGCCTTATTTTCCTATGAAACTTCCTTTAGCAATTGTACTGATTTTTAACCCAGTTTGCTCCCTCCTCCCTCCGTCCTTTGCGCTGTAGCAAAGTCATTTGTTTGGGCCATTCTTCACAACACCTACATTTCCTCACTATTAACTACTTATTTTATGCAAAGTTAAACTATGTAAGCTTTCCCAAACTTACCATCATCAACATATTTCCTGCCGTAGCTTAAAAGAATGTGTTCTATCATCTCTCTGGAAAAAAAAAGAATCAGAAAACATGTTCTAATACTGTTTACTAGGACACTACTGAAACAGTTACCAAGAAGATTAAGAAACAGGTATGGAGAAAAAACTAAACTGAAGAGAATAGATGATGAGACACATTTTTATGGGTGAAATGAAGAAGCTGGTAAAAAAATAAAAGAGAGAAGGATCTCCCCCAAAGGTCTCTTCCACTTTCTAGTTATAACTAGCAAAGACTAAAATGTGTAAGGGAAATAAGGAATAGACTCTTGCAGTATCTTTTTTTTTCCAATGAGAAAGAATTGTATCAGCAACAGTGTGGCCAGCAGGAGCAGGTGCAGCACTGGTGAGGCTGCACCTCAAATCCTGTGTCCATTTCTGGGCTCCTCACTACAATAAGGACAGGGGGCTGGAGTGTGCCCAGAGAAGGGCAACAGAGCTGGGGAAGGGTCTGGAGCACAACTCAGGTGAGGAGCAGCTGAGGGAGCTGGGGGTGTTTAGCCTGGAGAAAAGGAGGCCCAGGGGAGACCTTGTCAGTCTCTCCAACTCCCTGAAAGGAGGCTGTAGCCAGGTGGGGTTGGTCTCTTCCCCCAGGTAACAGTGATAGGATCAGAGGAAATGGCCTGACATATTTAGATTGGATATTAGAAAAATTTCTTCATGGAAAGCATTGTCAAGCACTGGAACAGGCTGCCCAGGGAAGTGGTGGAGTCACCATCGCTGGAGGTGTTTAAAAGGCATGTATCTAGATGTGACACTTGGTTCAGTACTGGACTTGGCAGTGGTGAGGCAATGGTTGGACTCAATGATCCTAATTTTTTTTACCAGTCTGAATGATCCTATGATGTAAGTCAAAAATTTGGCAATTAATTATCCCTTACTGAATAATAGGCTCTTTTCTGAAGCTCTGTCATAAAATGATAGCCTAACTGCAGGTATCTTTTTGAGCCAAAAGGCAATTAAATGGAAAATGCTACATATTGTAAACTTAAGATTTTCTTTGAATGGTAATTTTGAATTACACCAGAAAACATACCCCCCTCTCAGCTAGTTTGCAACAGATAAACCAAACATTTTTGGCTAGCTGTAGGTTCACAACAGCTATTTCAAGATGCTCAGCAATTTACAACTTAAGCACATGCTACTTCCATCATTTACAACTCATCAGTAATGTTTCTACTGTGGATCAATGAAAATACTAACAATAAACACTAAAATCAGTTTACTAACCTGTCTAAAAATTACCTTGAGTATTTTTAGAAACAAAGAAAATGTAGCATTTACATGACAATAACTAGAATCCAGATTTGCAAGACTATAATTCTAATAGACAGTTAACAAGTACTGTAATTACACATAGTTAATAATGAATGTAGGCAATTTTAAGTACTAAAAATAATTGTTTACCTGGGTTCTAGAGATCCAAGCTCTTCAAGGCAGGCACACAGAGGCACCTTACTCAAAGGCCAGGACTCTGAGTCTATTAGCTGAGTCACATGATTCAAGAGTTTCATCTCATAGTCAAAGTCTAGAATTCTCCAATATCCTGCCAAACAGAGCACCACAAAACACTGTTAGAAGGAAAACATTAACACCTTAATTCTATTGCCATTAAGATACATTACTGGAGTCTGGACATCCAGGTCACACCTTTACAATATGCAGCAGCATTGTGGTTTTTTTCAGGATTAAAAGCTGAGAAAAGGAACTAAATAATAAGAGCATATGTAAAGGAGAATGAAACTTAATTATCTCAACTGTTTGAAATTCTTTAGTAATTCTTTAGTAATTCTTTAATTGCCACAGATACAAAGACACTAAAAATATCACTCCAAGATGTGGAAGAACTAATGCTTAGTTCAGGAACAGAACTGCATGAACAGCATGGGCTCCATTGGCTCTGCAAAGCAACAGCTCAGGTCCAAAGAAGTTCACAAAAATCCAGAAACCCAGATGACTCTAGGACTGCCATCACCTTGTGTCCCAGTGAGGATTTGGGCATGGCCAAGTAAAGGATGAACAGAACCTGTCCCAAGGTGAGGCACTTGCTCCAGCCTTTCCTCACATGGCAGGAAGACACTGAGATAAACCAAGTCCAGGAGGAAGAAAGGACTATGAAAAGGATAGGGCTACCTAAGAATCAGCTATTTTTGCCTCTAGAACTACAGAAAGCAGTACCCACTGCTTCATGAAGAGGGTGACCAGCTAAAAAATATTCATGCTGTGGGTGGGATACTCGGATGCCAGTGTTTGTAGCATCAAAGGAGTTATCCCGGAAAGAGAGAGACTGGCAGCGCCTGCTCAGCTTCATCCTTCTGATCAGATTCATAGCAGCAGAGGACATGGATCTATGGGAACAAGTCTTAGAACTTTGAAGTAACTTGCACCTTGAAAGACAAGGATATAGAATAGGCCTTAAAAAAGGAGACAATATTTTGGGGAAAATAGGAGGGTTATTTCCTCATAGGTAAGAATATTCTTTAGATATAAATACCTTCGATTTTGCAGGCATCTATGACCTGCAATTGGTGGAGTATTTCTTCCTCACTTGCTTGAATCAGATTTAACAAATCTTCTGTTGTATACTGCAACAAGGGAAAAAAAAGAAGGAAATAAAAGAGGTTATTACTCCTTCTTTGCTTCAGGGACCATACTAAATTATAAGCTATAATGAAGGAAAGACTTAAGATAGATGTTTTTTCCCCTAGACTGAATTTTCTAAGGTGTGCCACATTCTCTGAAATTTTTCTGTAACTTAAAACATTTTCTCAAAGAGTTATTCAATATAAAAGGCAGTCTAACAACAGGAAAGTTCTTGTACCAGGCCTGAGTAAAATACCTATATTCCCAGAACGTCAAACTAGCACAAGCAGACCTTGTAAGTGAAGTATCCCAGCAAGAACAAAAAGTGAATGTGTTCTGGCTTTTGTGAAATCACATATTTTAATCTGTGAGATTCAAAGAAAAGGCAAAGCAAAAATCACTTATCACTTTTGGATAAAAGTTAGAACCTGCACTTAGTACCTCCACTGAGGGAAAGGCTCCTCCACCATGACCTCAACAGTTACATGTTGTGTTTTGGAGTCTGCTCATCAGTTGGCACACACACAGCACAGACCCAGCCAGAACACAAACACGTCCCTGCAGAACAGTTCTGTGGTGAGATGGGAAGGTGCTGTGGTGATGGGTTTATGAAGGTGTGGGTGGATCATGAGGAGTGAAGTAAGTGAAAGAAATACCAGACTTCAATGCACTGGAAATAGGACACCAATTCCTTTATTCACAGTAGAGCCTTTTAAATCAACTCTAATATTAATGTTCTGTTGATTATAGCTCAAGAATATCTCCTATCAGAAAGAAAAACATTGGATTAAGTATTTGATTGAGATCTATCAGACTATGAGAACACAAATGGAACAAACCAACACTAAGTTTGGAACATCCACATGTTAAAAAACCATTTAATAAATACAGAAAGGCCTCCACTTCCTGCTCTGCTATTTCTATCAGATGATAGGAATATGCTGTTCCTATCATCAGGCCAAGCTCCCACCAGTATGTCAATGAGGGATGACCCTATCATACAATACTTAAAAAACCACACTGCTAGCAATTGAGAGCAAAAATATCCCCAAATCAGTATGTGTGTTTGAAGTTTATTGCTGCCATTCAGATGCCTTGCACAGAAGCCCTTGGGACATGTTTCTGCTTTGAGGACAGCCCAGCAATCCCAACAGCTATTTTGAATACATCACTGCTCTCAGCTCTGATGCTTTTATCATCTGCATTGCCCTTGCAAACATAAAATGGAATGGGTTGACTTGCAAGATGTCCACACCAGCAACTTCCAGATAATGTATTTAATACGTTTCTTACTCTTTTTCTTATCAGATGTCTGTGATCATCTGAGTATGCCCTGTCATTTCACAGTAAAATTCAGTACTAGCCTACATATTTATAAGCTTTCCTCTAGTGTGCTAAATCAAAACACTATGCAACAGGTTCCCTACAGTGCCACAGATCTTTATGGCTCTTTTGCTAGGGTTCTCTGTGTATGATATAGTCCTGAAAATCATGAGACTCAGAAAACAAAAGTCATTTGTTTTCAAACAGATTTAAGGTGGCCAATTAATTCCCAGCACAAGATAAATGTTAAGTGTAAGCAAATAAAACAGTGGAAATCATTACTACACATACATTGTTTGGGATTTAGTGAAAATTAGTCCCATAGGAAAGAGCTTTCCCCTGGAGAGCCTTCAGATTCATTTAGGAGTTGCACCAGAAGCAAGGTTAAGACTTGTCTACATTTATCAGATATATCTAGTTGTTATCTAGTAAGCTCATAGAGGAAATGCATTCTCCTTCAAAATTAAATGGTGATCAATCCTCAAACCAGTCATTAATGTCCCTTATTTTGCTGTATGTCCTTCTATGCCTAGATCAGCACAGGTAGGCAATTCTGGGGGCAAGATTCTGTAACTAATCAGAAATCAGCGTGTAACTAATCAGTTAATCATCCAAGAAGAGAGAGGCATCATGTCTCTCCAGAGAAAAGTAACATCTGTGTTTGCACATCCAAGCACATGCAGATGGTTTGGTGGTGTCAGCTTCAATCAAGCCTCAGCATAAAATACTTGGGAGCAACTACTTTTTGGTCTTAAAGTCAAAAGGAAAACCAACCAAGCTAACAAAACCCCAGAATTTTTATCAGCCTTTCAGCTGAGATAATAATGCTGCACAGTCCAGGTCTCCCTGTTACTACTCTTTAGGTCCCAAATGGAATTTCCTGGAAACACCATAAGACAGAAAGACAGGATTTAATTTGTGTTTTCCCTTCTTTCAGTTTGTCTTATTCCATGCCTTATATAATCCTGTTACTCTCTTCAACTCCCTTCTTCTCCTTGTCATCACCAATTACTGACTGGCAAGCAATCTGTACCTGGGTGTGCTCTGACCTTAGCAGTCATGTAACTCTCAAGGAATTTAGAAAAGATTCTGAAGGTTGTGCTCCAAGCAACTTCCCATAGGAAAAGGGAAATGCCCAGTCTCCTTCCATGTCCTTCATTTTCTTCTTTTAACTAATAAAAAGGTTGCTTACCTGTACTCACTGGAAGTGCTATCAACAATCAACTTGTTTAGAACAGAAGGGTTAAAAAATTAACTCAAAGAAGCACTGTGAATCATGTGAGGAAAGGGATTTTCTACTTCAGGACATTTCTTCACTTTAATTTGCTCATTACCAATTACAAGAAAGCAATTTACACAGCTGATTTACCTTTGAAAATGTTGAAGCCTGATCTTTCCGACTATCAGGCCCTTCATATGGATCTTCCATTAAAAGCTTCCTCAGTTTCTTCAGTTTTGGTCGACATCTCCTTAATTCCCAGTAGTTCTTGGAGAAACCAGCAATCTACAAGAGAAAACAGAAACTCTTTAAACATTCTAATGTAGCATCTGGATTCAAAGCTGGTTACCAAAAATTATCAGCAAGCAGTGTTAACCCAGTCATTGAAAACAAGTAACTATTAATAGGGTAATTACTTTAAAGATAAAACAATCATTGCAATGTTTTCAATAAAAAAAATTACTATAGACAATGAAGAATAAAAATCCACAGTTGATTGATAAAATATATCTTTGTAGTGCATAAGACAAAGGTAACAACTCAACTCTGCCCGCAAATGATAGGAAATCACCACAGGATATATTTCTGCACAATTCCCCTCAAAACTGCTTTTTGCCTTAACAGTAAATTGTGTTACTGCCATAAAAGCCCTCCTGTATTAACCTGTATCTATCTTCCCCACTTCTTCCCAAGCTTGGGATCTACTTCATGGTCTTTTTAATGAATCATCATAGTCGTAAGCTCAAGCAAAGCAGACATTAACAAGGACAGAAAGCTACGCTTGCACACAACTGACAAGACACCTCTGTTCCTCTCCCTGAGTCAACACACAAATTAAGAGTGTGCAACAGGAAGTTTGGCTGTTCTTGATTCAACAACACTGACTTACCAAAATTTTACTTTCAGAGTAATCCTGAGATGTTTCACAGGGCACAGCTTTGACTTACTGCAAGATTCTTGGAAGAGGCCAGACTATTGGAGGCCTTTCAGCATAATTTCTACTATTTACCAAACTGACAGAAACGGGAACAGAATCACAGAGGCAGAACAGGCTCCAGCTTAGTAACTCCTGACCCAATCACTAGTCCCATGTTAAAACAGCTTCCACGAAAAGCCTCTAGACAATGCTTTAAAATACCTGAAGCGCTTTACTGAGTACTTGGGGTAATTTAGAAGTCCTCCATTTAAAGAAAACAAAAACAACAACTAAAACTTAAAAATAATTTTCCATTTAAATCAGCTATAAGCAAAACCACCTATATATAGAAGTAATTGTATACAAATTCTAATACACAGAAATCTGTCAATTTTAATCTATTACATAACTGGCTTGGCAAAAAAATTCAGCTAAATACCAACTTCCTGACAAACTTCCAAGCTTCATGTCAATTAGCATTTACTTAAGTGCTAGGCTTTTTTTCCTGCCAAGTTATTTTCTGATCATTTTGGTAATAAGAAGATATTCTGCATAGAAAAGGAAATAAATAATTCTAATTAATATTCCAAAGCTCACAACCTGAGATAAGCTCTGTGAGGTGAATAAAATGGCAGATGCTTTGGCTGTATCAGCTGTGAAAGTGATACAAAGATCAGCATCAAGACAGCAAGTGAAGGGCAGTGAAGCCCCAAAGTACTGAGTACACATAGTATCTTTTGCTACGTTTCACAATTTGCAGTGTTAATGAACCATCTTACATTTTTGATAGCATTTTGAGAGCTCTTAGAAATAAAACTTTTTAAATAGTTCCTAAGCAAATCACATTTCTATGATGTGTAACTTCACAGGAATAGTGAAATTATTAAATGTAGCAAAAAAAGTATGGAATAATATTACTTTCTCATTAATCTACTTCAGCTTGAATTAACTTTTTACATTAGCTCATTAGACCTCATGGAAGAACTGATGTTGAAGTAGGATTATTCCTCAATGATGCCATTATGTCCATTACAGAAAATAATTAACTAATAATATTTGCCTAAATTTAATAGATTTTTATTAACTATGCTTCAGGAGGGCAGAGAACAATGAATTCTTAAACTGAGAACTCTAAAATCATTCACTTTGACAAATGTTTTGATACACTAATTGAAAGAGCCACCTTTGAATACATTTCTGTATTTAAAAAATAGTATTCAGATACAACATGGTAAAAATCTCCCTTTTGGGAAAAGCACTCCTAAAAATCAACCTGTAAATAGCTTACTTGAAAAATAGTTGCTAATACTGAGAAATTATATTTTCTTTTAATAAGCTTTTAATACCTACCACAAGTAATTACTATGCGATGAAAATAAACCACAGTTTTAACTTCCGCGAAACAATAATAATCATACATTACAGAGAAAGTTCAGTTGCCTAAAGAAAGGCTCTAAAGCCATTTTGGACATCCTAAGGCATAGCATGGCCCTGTATAAAAAGCACATTTATAAAGACAGCTGTTGTAGGACTCCATAAAATCAGAAAGCTTTTAAAAAACTGCAAAAAACAAGCCTCAGATACAGCAGAATTGTGAGTAGTGCTAAAGCAGCAAAAAAAAAAATTATTTAAGCTGTAGAGAAGACATGAGAATAAGAACAATAGAGCTGTTAGCTTTCTAAGTTGCAAAAAGTTTAGCTAGCAGATATTAAGAAAGTTAAGCTTATGAATAGTGCTCTATGCGTTGTCTCTTATAAACAAGTATTGTATTCAAAAATAAGCAAGCATTGTTTTAACCAAAGGTGCGTGTGCTTATAGTGATTAGATAGAGTTACTGTCAATATGCTTTTGCTTTGTGTAATTAGCTAAGAAAGCTATATAGTATGCTGTAACATTAAGTTTTCTAGCCTGCTGCCTAGACAGCGAGCTGTTCGCATCGCTACATTATCATAATCATGTAATGAAACTGATGCTAAAAAATAAATAACTCAATATGCTTTCCCAACAGCCCCATCCTAATCACATCTATAAATAAACTACCAGCATCAACAGCGTCCTGGAACTGGTCAATACACAAAGAAGCTACAAGAGACTCATCCTTTCTCCAGTGGCGGCCTGCAATAGTGGCTAAGCAATACCACAGGGCATCTAAAATGGCATTAAAAGTCTATGTTTAGGCAACTGAATCCCAGCTGGGTTTCACATATACATCTTGGACAAAATACAAGAAATTACAGAGAATAAAAAAGCAGAGAATTAAAGCAAACAAATAAAAGCCCTGAAAGACATACCTGTGAATGAATAATATTACAAGATGCCTGATCTGCTTTCAGTTCCTCTGGAGTTTTGCAACCAGGAACAAACAGCAGCATATTTGAGGTATCTGCTATTTTCATGTCATAAGTTTTATCTTTGCTGCACAACACTGCACGTTCATCCTTTTCACCACGGATTATTAGGCTGGAAAAAAAACCAACGTGGAAATAATGATGTATTTTTACCTCTGTTTCAGGATGAACTCTTATTAAACTTGTTTGATATTTTCTCACATTCATACATTTGTAAAGAAATTACAAACTGCAGTTCTGTTTGGTAGCAGCAGTCACAGTTCACCAAAATATAAAGATGCAAATGTAAATTAATCTAATTGACTGTGTTTTTCCCTCTCCTTTTAGTGTGGGAACTCAAAAGACAAGCATTCCAAGTTTTCATGCAGAACACAGTTTAACGCCTATAGTCACAGACCAATTTGCTCAACCCCCCTAAAACATTGATGAAGTGATGCTTAATGTGTGAACTACTTCACTAATCTTAAAAATTAGATAACAAACTAGAGTTGTCCTTTAATGAGGACTGAAGCTGGCCCACAGTGAAACAAGAAAGCAAACAGAAACTGTTTATTGTGCAGAGCCCTTCAGATAATTAATACCTATTTTCTTGCAAGTAATTCCAAGCAGGAAAGAAAATAATCTTCTACAACAATTCTGGACAAAGAGACAATGTAAAGCACCCTCTTCACCTCACATACTTGATGAAGTAAAGATTCTGCACGAGGACGTGATAATACCAAAGCAGGAGCACGACAGGGCAACATTCAGTTCCTCCCAGGTCACTACACTAACCTAAGTGCTCAGATTCAATTCAATTAAATGCTCCTCTTGTTTCCCAAAGCCTGCATGCATGAACAAAGCTCAGCTGTGCCCCAAGGGATCAACATGAGTCAGACCTCCAACAGATAATACTTTATCAGTATTGCACGAAATAGGAATGGGCTTACTAACATACATCTCAAAGAGCTACCTTCTCTAGAAGGACTTCTCATTTTGTATCACTTCAAAGATTTTCCTTATGTCACTGGCATTGCAGTAAAGGAAGAAATTTAAAACAGTACCAAAACCTTATGTAGAACCTGCTCTTGGTTCAGAGTTTGGTGTCACATAACCATCCTACCCCATGCCCATGCATAGCACGGCACATCCTTCCCTGCCAATTTACACGTCCATACTGCACATCCTTCCCTGCCAATCTGTGTAACTTATGGCACCCTGCCATCCACCAGGCCTCGAGAGTTCTAGCAGGAAAATCTCAAAGTCAGCAGGATTCTTTTAGAGACATGATATCTTTTCTAAACCTGTATTTCTGATCATAGAATATCCCAAGTTGGACGGGACCCATAAGGATCATAGAGTCCAGCTCCTGGGCTGGCACAGGACTGCCCAAAGGATCACACCAGGTGCCCGAGAGCGCTGTGCAATTGCTTCTTGAGCTGTGGCAGCCTTGGTGCTGTGACCACTTTTTGAGGAGCCTATTCCAGCATCTTCCGAGTTTTGTTCAGAAGTCTCCACAGCAGGAAGCTTTCCACAAAAAAACAAACAAACAAAAAAAAACCCAACCAAATCAACAAAAAACTAAAACACCACACACACAGAGGAAAACAACAACAACAACAAAACCAAAAAAACAAAACACGCTTCTTATAAGTAAATAGCTTTTCGTTTCCAGTGTAACTGAGACAGGTTTAAGGGATTTAAGCGGCAGTTACGTGCACCGCATCAGAAGAACACAGAAGTGCGGACACAGCCCCGTGTCCGGGACAGCCCCGCGCCCGCCGTACCTGCGCCCCGCCTCCAACTCGGCGCAGAGCCCCGGCTCCAGCTGCAGCAGGCAGCACTCGGCGCCGCCGGCCTGCGGACCGAAGCTGAGGCAGTGCACGGCCGGCAGCAGCTCCGCCGGGTTCAGCTTGGCCGTCTGCAGCGTGGCGTCCACCTCGGCGCGGCTCCGCATGGCGGCCCCGGCCCGCTCCGAACTCCGCGCCACGGCCTCCATGCCCCGCCCCGCCACGGCCTCCATGCCCCGCCCCGCTCCTCCCGCCCAGGCCGGGCCGGGCCAACGGGGAGCGGGCGGCGGCGGCGCGCGCAGCCTGCGTTGGTTCCGTGGTTGACGGACGGACGGACGGATGGATGGAGGGACGGCGGGGCGGGCGGGAACGGCTCGGGAATGGCCTCCCTCTGCTCCTCCGCAGGGTCTAATCTGGGACAGACGTCCCGATTTCTGTCTGGCTGCACAAGAGCCGGGCTGTGCTGCAGTTATGCCAAAAATGCAATAAAAATATACAAAATGCGCAAAACTAAGTAAAATGACAAAACGTTGCACAAACAGGCCCAATATGGAAGTCACTGCCCAGCTCTGAGGCAACATAAAATCATAGACGTGTTTAGGATGGAAAAGGCTTCCAAGATCATAAAGTCCAACCCTTTATCCAGCGCTGGCAAGTCCAGCGCTAAACCATCTCCCTGACGGCTTTTAAACACCTCCGGGGATGGTAACTCCACCACTTCCCTGGGCAAGCCTGTTCCAGTGCCTGACCACCTTTTCTGTAAAGACATTTTTCCCACTATCCAATCTAAACCTGTGCTGGTGCAACCTGAGCCCACTTCCTCTCATCCTGTTACTTAGCTGGGAGAATTCCTGCCTGGCTAGGCTACAGCATCCTTTCAAGGAATGGTGGTGAGCAATAAGGTATCAACCAAACCTCTTTTTTTCAGGCTAAACACCCTCAGCTACTTCAGCTGCTCCTCATCTGAGTTGTGCTCCAGACCCTTCCCCAGCTCTGTTGCCCTTCTCTGGACACACTCCAGCTTCTCAGTGTTCTTCTTGTGGTGAGGGGCCCAGAACTGGACACAGCTCTCAAGGTGTGGCCTCACCAGTGTTGAGTACAGGGGGACAATCCCTGCCCTGGTCCTGTTGGCCACACTGTTTCTGATCCAGGTCAGGATTCCATTGGCCTTCTTGGCCACCTGGGCACACCCTGGCTCATGTTCAGCCACTGTTGACCAGCATCCCTTTTCCACCTGACAGCTTTCCAGCCCCGTGTCCCAAGCCTGGAGCTGTGCTGCTCTCGAAGTTTTTCCTTGACACCAGAGCATGACAGCAAATGTGGAGAGAGGGAGATTGAGGGTCCAAGCCACCACAGTGGGGCCTGACAGTGGGTGGGAAAGCACTGCTGAGGCAGCTGCCTGCACTGGTTTCACTCACCCCAGGTTCTTCTGTCCCTCTGGGGACAGTCTGACCGAGGGCAGCTGCCTGCAGGCTCTCATCCACATATGACCCCTTAGGAAAGGGCTTGCAAAGCCTCCACACAGAGGTTTGTCACCACATGACTCAGGGCTAAGCTTAGGCTTTTGCTGTGGCCTGATGTGGCTACATCTGCCAGAGGAAGCTGTGAGGAAGTGCTCAAGCTAAAGCCACGACACAAATGAGAGGAAGCCACAGGCATGTGTGATTATTGCCATGGAAATAGCCTGCAGCTCAGAGATTCAAGGGGAAGTCTACTGACGTCCTTAAACCATAAGAAAAGAACAGAAGCAGAGGCTCAGAACACAGCAGCTAAGCAGCAGGGAGAGTCAGACTTCTGCAAGGAACAGCACAGGATGCCTCTTCCCTGCCTTGCCCAGGACAACAGGCTCCTCAGACACTCACTGATTTTTGCTGCAGGGCATATTAGCACTCAGCCTGGTAGTGTGTTAGCCCTAGCTGCCTGCTGTGTTCATCAGCTAACAAATAGTTACTCAGTGCTCCTCAGTTATGTCTATCTACTTGCAGAGTACCTCTGTGCTTGGTAAAAGTCTGTACCAAATGACCCAGATGAGGAGATTGTAACCCCTATTATGCGGGAACCAGAAGCAGGAGCTGGTGGGATGGAGCTGGCTTGGTTCAGTCCCAGCCTGGCAGAGACCAGCTGTTGTTGTATGTGACTGAGTCAGGCATCTTCTCTCTTCAGAGGGTGGTGCCTGAGTGGTGCCAGTGGGGCAACTGGCCTTGGAGAAAACTTTGGCTGAAGTTATTAGGCAGTTTCCTCTGTCACAACACTTGTGCAGTGGCTTGTTCAAAGATTTAGACATCAGTCATGTTTTCATGTTTTATTTCAGTTTTTGGAAGGTGGAAATACTGTAATTTTGCACACAGGAAACCAGAAACACTCCAACTTTGGTTAATTTCTACTAATGGGTAGATGCAAACTGATATGTGTATAGCCTTATTTGAGACTTACATTTTGATTTAATGTAAATTTCTTCATGCACACCTCTCAGGTAAACCAGAAAATCACTTTTTACCAAGCAAATTTTGAAATAGTTTCTAAGCTTATTTGTACCTTAATTTGTGCAATTTTCCAGTGACCTTGCACACCTGCTTCTTCTTCTTTCTACTTTTCATTCTGTGAAATAAAAAAAAAAAGTTGTTATTCAGGAGTTGGCATTGTGGTCAGGAACATTTGTAGTAGTTATTAATTTTTCTAATCAGTTTTGTTTATCCTGGTAGTTCTGGTTGAAGATGCTTTGTATATATTTTTTTTTTTTTTTTTTTTTTAACTGAAATGTGTATGCTTGTACTGCCTGCCATCTTTCTCTGCCTGTCCCTCATTTACCCCTCTGGAAGTTGCTGTTCAAGGTCAAGCAAATTTGGCATGTAAATTTCCTAGAATTTTGATAGAAATCAGTGGCTGGATGATGTATTGAAGCCCCTGCTTGGGGGAATGCTTCTCTGATCCCTTCTAAGAAGCCAACTGACCTATCACCAAACACCTGGACATAAATCTATAGAGATGTCTCATTTCTCAGGAAACACCTGGAATTATCCATCTATTTTCACTGAAATTGCTTTAGAGCTGTGACCTGAGAAAAACAGGTTTGTCTAGGAACTCATGAAGTTGGTTTCTTGAGACATGGATGAATCATTTAATGAATTGCACAGAAAATGAGATGATGAACTATCAATGTTGCTGTCAATTTATAAGGAAATGCATGCTATGGCAAGAGAGCTTGGTAGGATCCTGAAATTATTTTATATTGATGCTGTCAGGTTATTTATTTGCTTTGGAGTTGCTATAGCATAAATGAGTTCTGTTTCCAGTTTGAACTGGTCTGGTGGACTGAAGCTGTCAGGGGTCAGGAGCATGTAACATCATGGTACAAGCAGGGGTAAAACTCACCTGTAGGAGAATGGAAGCAAGAGTTGAGGAAGCAGTAAATTCAGCCATGCTGACTTAACTAATCACCAGCTGCTCTTACTCCACCCAGGAGCTCATTGGAGGCCTTAAGCGGCTGCCGTGAGTGTGAGGTATAAGGTGTATGCCTGTCAGCATAAGGGACACCTAGACTGAACTGCCACATAGCCTCTGCATCCTCAGCTGGGCTGGGGACGGGGCAGCAATGGAGTTAAGCCTCAAGCAAGAGAAGCTTTGACGTAGTTTTTCAACTGACAAATATTAATGGAAATTAGTGTTAATAGAATGTGGTTGATGATCATTAAGTGAAGTTAGCAAACAAAAAAAGGATCGTTGAAGATTGTTATAGTCTTGCCTTTGAAGTCCTTGGCCCTGTTGAATCTTTCCCAGAACCCAAACATCAGGGATGTGAACCATTAAATTAATGAAGGGCATCTGTGACAAATCAAATCAAAGAAAGAACTCCAAAGCTCCACAACTGAAACACAGAATGATGAAGCAGGAGATAACAGTGCAGGGTACCACTGTCAGGCTCTAGTCATTGGGTAGCATGTTGGGGGGATGACTTCCCATTGTGATTGCAATTCAAGTGCTCGGGAGCTCTACAGTAAAATGTAGTGAGAAAATAGGGCTGCATGAAATGGGGTATTCAAATGACAAAGATGTACACACTAGAAATTTACAGATGTTCTTCAAAGTACAACAGAAGTAGCTGAGAAAAAAAAAAAGATAAAGCCAGCACGGGAAAAACTGACACAGTGCCAAAGTTGAATATAGCAACACATTATCAACTCAGTGATAATTACACAATTCACAGTTACAGTTCTTGGAAATTATTCCACAAGAGAGGCTCATTTCGATTAAAGTCTCATAACCCTAGTTCAAGGATTTCTTTTTTCAGCTGGAATGCCATCTGCAATATGTAAATTAGTGTGTGTGTTACATTTTCACTCTTTAAATGACAGTTTCTCATTGTCTAGAAATACCTGCCATAGGATGTGCTCATTGTGTTTCAGTACAGAAGGTGACCACCAAAGCTCTAGGTGTGACTAGGGTTCGAGCTCTGAATGCTCTTTCAGCACATCACAGACTCCTGTGAGACACTGGGAGAGTGACTGTCTGCAATGACTGTGTTACATTTCCTTCATAGGAAAACAAGAAAGAGAAAAGACCAAACAGAAAATATCCTTATGCCATTGTATAAATCCATGGTGCACACCTATCCTGGATAATGATTGGCTAGTCTGTCTTAAATGTAAGAACTAGGGGATTACTGATGAAAAGAACAGAAAGTAATGGATAACAGGAGAGAATAAATTTGCACATTGAGAAACTTGGGAGATGTGTGAAAGTCAAAAATTACTGTGATTCACAAGAGTCAAACAAGTTCATAAAGATGTGCTTGTCTCTATTAATCACAATATTCAGGTTTTAGTCATAACTCAGGATCCTAAATAAATTCAGACCCCTTAAATCACCAGAGCACACATGCTTCTGCTCTCCACAGTTGAGACATACTTTAATTTTTTTTTACTTTTTTTTTTGGTGGTGAAACATAAAATAGCAAAACAGTGGCTTGCATATTCACTGTTGCAGACCTTGCTTCATTTGTATTACTGTATTCCAGTAAAACCATCATACCTGATGATGTCAGCCAGAAAAGCACCACAAGGCAGAAACTAATGAGTCCAAGACTCAAGCAGAGAAAATTTCAGCCAATTAGTAGAATAACCAGATAGCTCATTGCTGCCTCAGCTAAGGCTGTCTTGTCAATCTTAACAGGCCACCACGGAGCTACACATATCAGCAAAACACATATATTCAAATTAGGAGAAAATAAACAGCTGTAACCAAGCCTAAATATTCGTGTAAACCATATAATAGCTTGGAGTATCTTGGTGACATATAATTGGTTCTGGCCTTGAAATACTGGAGAAGAAACACTCAGTGACAAAGCTGGAGAGCATACACCAAATAGTCAGAGCTCAAACATGGTCAAGACAATTTGGAAATGACTTTGAGAATGTCGCTGCACACTGTTGTGACAAGCAAGAACCCAGATGCTCATTGCTTATGAGACAACGAGCAATTGGAGACCTGTTTTGTTGTTATGTTATTTCTTTGCAGGGACTGCGTGTGTAATTGCAAACAAAGGCAGAGGATCAGTCATGCAACGCTGATTTGAAGATAAGGTGCGGTAAACCTGAGCAAGCTGGTACCCAGCCTACATTCAGAGCTTCTCCCAGTCTCAGCCAGTCAGCCAGGACATTCATTGCTGCACAGTATGTCCTCATAGTGCAAACACTGGTGCAATGGGTGGGGGAAGGTGCTGTGATCTCTGTGCACATGGCCATGAAAAAGCAAGCTGTTTTTTTCAATAATGTAATAATTACAGGGACCCTTTTAAATTTAGAATATATGTCAGGCAGCCATGTTAGTTCATGCATGAGTACATCATTAAAATATTTTTCTCCCTGTACATCATTTTCTGGGTAGATCTCCAGAGTGCTTCTACAACAGCAAAGCCTGTAATTCAGACTCAGATGATTTTGCTAGTTGGGAAAATTAGCAGCAATACTTTACTGTAGTCCCTAAAATTTAATCATATAAACACCTGCTGCTAGAGATATTTTAAATGGTATTATTATTAATATTGAGGAGTTACATGAGATAAATGCAAATAAATGTAGTTTTAAAAATACTATATAGAGAATTTTGTGGCTAATTTCAGTCTGAAGACCTTATTAATACTGACAACCTAAATACCAGTATGTGTCATCTGGCAAGTTATCCCATCATCTCACTTCTTGACTAGATGCTATCTGCATAGCAGTAACCTCGGAGAGTGGGTAGTTTTTAGTTTATTACTAATTTTTAAGACATTGCTGGGGATACATACTACAAATATATCCCAGCAAACTACATCCTTACACTTTCTGTATGAATCTAAAATAAATAAATAGATTAATGAAATTAATTCAAAAATTATATCCATTTTATGCAAAATATTTTTAAACACCCAAACAGGAAAATGCATCAAGTATTTTATTTGTAGAGAGAATACAATGAAGGAATAGAGTGGCATAGGAAAATGACAGTGAAAAATGGCAAGATGAAAACTTCAATGAGAAGAAGCCAATATGGGAAAAGCTCATGTAACAAAGGGAGCAGAAGTCTTACATGGGAAAGAATAAAATGCAATACAAATGAACACATAAATCATAATGAATAAATGAAATAATAAAAATTATGTCCAAGAAATCTAATGCTGGAATGAGCTGCAGAAGAAATATCTGATTCTGTTACATTCTAGGGTGTTTCTCATGCTTCTGCTTGTAGGGCCTTCTAGTTTCACTCTCAGTCATGATGAATAATGCAATCTCGGGTTGTAACTGTACAAGAATTACCATTTCACTCGATTTTGTCATTCTCCACTTTCTTCCCAATGCTGAAATGTTAGATGAGCGAGCTATACCCTTCACATCTTGCTCCCCAATATACTTAGAAGCCCTTCTAATCCCATGCCCTTTTTAGCCCCAAACCATCAACCTGACATGAAAATGGAAACACCCTGCAGACATCTCTGCAGGAAACATTTTATTCTGAAGATTTCTATCTGCCCCCCTCATCAGGTACTAGGGCCTATGCTTAAAGCATGCCATGTCTATTATATTTTTGGTATTTTTCTGTGAAGATGCTAACCATCTTAATTTTTTTCTTCTGCTGCTTCATACTGGTTATTAAACTCCAGTTTGTTAAGAGGACAACCATTTTTCCATTGTAATCACTGTGTAAATGAGTATCTCAATTTTTTTTACAACTCTGTGAGTATTGAATAGTAGTGAGTTTATCAAAAGGGCTGTCAATGTCTTGAGATGTTGAACAATTTGACATAATGTGGTAGGCTATAACCAGGATAGCACAAGTAATTTTCCATTCACTGGATGTTTTGGCGTCTCAGATCCACAGTCGCTGTTGACTCAGAAAAGTTCACTGCCTGTACACTTAGGAGAGATTCTTGTCCTCTCACCTTCTCTTGCCTAAGTGTTGGAGACTGGGTCATCAGTTTTGACACAGACCTAACCTAACAGGAAATTGCTTGGTAAGTGGATGATGAGGCTGCTCTCATCATGAACTGCTTCAGAAGAGATCCTGTGTGAGGCACGAGGCAAAGTACTTCCCTTTAAGCCCATCTTCAGAGAGCTAAATGAGTTTTCCTCTACAATTTAATTATTGAAGGAGAGAAACATCAAAGGCAATTTAAAAACTTTGAAAGCTTTAATTCAATTTCTAGGCAGGTTCCATTCCTGGGGGAGCGCACACCAGGGTCTGCCAAATTGTGTTATAGAAAAAATACACATTTAGGTGTAGCTGATCCTATTCCATGATGGGGGTGTGCATTAAATGGGCCTTCTGAGATGCTTCTGGGTGAGTTTTCTATATTGACATCTTTAACAGTGACAATTTGGAGGGCTTCTCTCCAGAGAGAGAAGTCAGTGCAGATAGAGAGGGAAGGTCTTGTCTCTCTGACAGTTGCTGTGAAGCCAGTGTAATACAGGAAAAAATTCTGAGGGACTTCACAAAGAAAATTTATTCCTTCTGTCTCCTCCATCATCATGGCTTTATTGCTGCTGTTCCAGCTTCTTTCCCTCTATTTTCTCCAGCTCAAGTCTTACTTACGTTCTTAATGGGATGCTTTTCTCACCAATCGTCCTTTCTTTGCTGGGGCTTCCTGGACCTTTTTATCCACATTTCACCCTTCTTCCCTGTGGGGGGACACCTTGGTGAAATTTTCTTCTTGGACTCAACACTACAGACTGATTTTTACACGTTTTTTTTCCTGCTGAGCTGTTGAGAGCAGAACAGTGTTCCCACTACAGTTCAGCCCTTGGCAATATTGTTTATCAGTTATCTATTTAAAGACACCTGAATTTGGTCTTATGAGAGAACCTTGATATGGTTCTGTTTCATCCCAGTTCTGTATTTGATGCTTCCTTCCAACAGGTTTTTGGCATCCAGTTACCCTGATGCAGAGCTGCAGAAGAACTCTTTCTACACTGAAGAATTCTGCTTCTCAATAGCACTGAAGATACTTTCTCTTTAGTTCAATAGAGGGACTGGTCATAGCTGATCATTTTGCTATATCTCAGCGCAATGTAGATTCTGATTTATTTTAGAATCATGTTCTACTAAGTTAATCTCATTGCTTCAGCACTGTAGGACATCCAGAAATACTTTGAGAACCCAGGAAGTCCTAGACAAATACTTGCAAAGTGCCTTCCTGAAAAAGAATATTGAATTATCCAGTGTTTTACTGACTTTTTAATTTTTACTAGATTGGACAGTTATTTTTGGTGTTCATCGGGGAGGGAAATTTAATGATGGAGTCAAATATGTTTGTGTTTTTAATTATGTGCAGAGATTGTATTGTGTAAAGATCATTCCTTTAAAAAATTACCTTAATTTAACAGTCTTTTTCTTTTGTGGAGCATCGATTCACTACAATTTTCTAATTGGCATTTTCATACTTAAATTCTTGAAAGGGCCACAGGGTGGCAGAGCGATTAAACACTGGCGACAGTTCTTTATGCGGACATGGACACGAGTCAGGCGAGCCAGCGTAGCTGCTGTGCTGATGATCCCAGTGGAGCTGAGCCGTGCCATCGGCTCACCCAGCGTAGCTGCTGTGCTGATTGTCCCGGCGGAGCTGAGCCGTGCCATCGGCTCACCCAGTGTAGCTGCTGTGCTGATTGTCCCGGCGGAGCTGAGCCGCGCCATCGGTGTGTCGCGCTGCCGGTGTCCCTTAGCAGCCGTGGCACTTTGTCAATGTGCCGTGCTGCTGCCTGTGCCCCAGCCAGCTCTGTGAGCCGGAGGAGCGGCTCGGCAGGCGGTGTTCCTCAGGCAGGGATGTCTCTGTGTGCCCCACAGCCTCACCTAAGGAATTACAGGCTGGGACGTGGTGAAGGACAGAGACAATGCTAAAGTCTGAGCAGCCTGTGAGGAGGCCTGTGATTCTGTGTCTCATTCTGTGCAGCTGTTTGGAGTCTGTCAAACTTTTTGCCTCTGTGGCTGCCACCAGAACCACATGTCCCCTGAGATGTGCACGCTGCATGCTTGCACCCACACCCACCCCAAGCCCTGGCTGTGATGCTCACCCTAGGAAACAAAGAGCCAGGTGCCCTCAGGCAGAGTGTGCTCTGTCATGGGCAGCGTGGAAAGAGAAATATTCAACAGGAACTTGTGCTGAGAAGCAGAAATATAGCAAAGGATACTAAAGTGTCTTAGACTGAATCTCTACTCTTAGGTGGTGTCTCAGAGAACAAGAAAACCAACCCATGCCTGAGTGTTCAGGGCTGATCACAAGTCAGTGTCAAACCGCCAGTTCAAGCCACAGTGCTTTAAGCAAACGTTTTAAATCTTGTGGCCAGACATCAGAGTGCTTTAATGCAGAGGCAGCTGGGGGATGGCTTAAGCTGGCTTTTACCACAGAGCTAGAAGGTATTGTCTTCTCATGTGAGAAGTGGTTTAGAAAGCAGTTCCTTTTCAGCTCTTAGTCACACTTCCCAGCTGACTCACAGCTCCCAGTCCATGCATTAGCTGGATATTACTCAAGTCTAGGACTATGATCTGGACTAAACATATGATATAGGTGAAACTCGAGTTGTACAAGTTCATAATTGCCATTGGTTAAAATGCAGAATAAAATAAAGAGAAAACAAACAAAAAGAACTACTGGAAATACATATGAACTTCTTCAAAGATAAACCTGAGGTTTCCTACAGGTTTATAGCTGCTTTTAGGCTTGTAAATATTTTTGTGATGATCAAAATTTGAAATAATTGGAAAATGAATATATGAAATAAGAGGAATTAGAAAATATTCTGTGTATAATGAAATAGGGGGCAGCATGCATTGGGTAGTGCAAAATGCTGGTTTAACAGAGCATACTATCAACTGGAATTATTTGGGTTACAGGACTGATGCGAATTTCTGATATTTCATCTTATTGAAGCTGCTTGTTTCTATAAAATATTTACCTGCTCACTAGAGCAATCACTGAAGCAGGTACCCATCTCTTGGTCATGCCTTAGCTGTCAGTCTGCACAGAAATCTCGCTACCTCTGTCTGGCCTAGTGAGTGTTTGAATATTTAATGCAAAATGGAAAAGCTGTGTAGGGACAGGTTTAGAAAACCCTTTTCAGATTGTCTCTGTATATCTCAGGATCAAAATGCCTTTTTCTCTGCACTTCATCTCACTATTACAACAACTACCAGGTCAGTAACACATGAAATAGGAGAATATAAATAGATATGACTCTCACTCTAGTGCTGAAAAGTTGGACAGATTATGAAAAATTTCTTCTGTTATCTCCATGGAGGCTTTTGCAGGAACTTGGATGCAATAATAGAAAAAGAGAAGTTTAACACATATCCTTATTTTGGGGGGTTTTTGTTTGTTTGTTTCTTTCTTTCTTTGGGGTTTTTTTTGAAAACTTACTACTTGCTAACTTTCCTGTGGTTTATCACAGGACTAAAATTAGCTTGGCCAGATATATTCTTTGAATCACACAAGCACTGATTCTTACTACCAGTTCCTAGCAGATAACTTAAATGGTTCAAACTTAGAGCAGCAATGAATGTAATCTGTGCACTTCCATGTATGGGAAACACTATTGTACATAGCCTGAAAAGAGGAGGGGAGATTGGACAATACCTGGTAGTTCCTATGGTGCCCCTTCCCAGGCCTCTAGTGCTAAGGAAGTCAACCAGTTGAAACACAAAGACAAGGGAGCTCTCTTTGCAAGTAAGCATGGGAATATAGGAAAAAACCTTCACACTCATTTTCCATGAGTGTTGCAAGAGCTACTTAGATAAAAGGTCAACTTAAAAGCCAAAAACCATTTTGTACTTGTCTTTCTCAGCAAAGAGAGTGACCTTTATAAAATTTCTTTATAAAGGAATTTTTAAATTTCATGTTTACATTATGCTGTCTCTTATACAAAAGATGTTAGGGAAAAAAAACCCCACAACCATCCAACAGCTTACCTGCTAATGCCTGAAATGTTGTCCCTGAAATGCTTCACCATCTTTTGCATCTGTGTCATTTTCCTGTTTAAAAAGCTCTAGTCATCCCAGCAAGGGAAAGCCAAACAACTTTATTTGGAACTCAAGAGCAATGCTATAGGAGAAATGAGAAGTATAGACATGAATACTTGTAATTCTTTCATGAGGATGTCTTGTGTTAAAATAAGCTTGCAGAAAATTGACTAGTGAGACTAAAGAATTAATTTATCAAACTATCAGATTAATTTACCAAGTCAAAATGTAGGCCACAGATACAACAGTCTTCAAAGCAGTGAAAGCAATATTCGTATTTCATTATGTAAACATCTAGTGTTTCACCACTTGGGCATTTACTAAATGAGATAAGAAAGTTTATACAACTTACTAACATGTTTTCTAAACCCAGTACTCTAATACAATGTGCCTATTCATGCATGAGCTTCCACCGAGCGTTGTGACCTTGGTGGTTCAAGTGTACTGCCTTATACCTCCCTGCATGCCAGAGAGCCTCTAATGTCATCAAAAGTCACTGGAAGACACTTGAGCTACCCCTCACACCTGTGATACCAACCCTCTAGTAGACCTATGCAGCTTTTGTTACTCTCTTGATGTCATGGAGGATGAGTTTTGAAGTGTCCCAGGGCTCCAGCTCAAAGATCTGTCATGCTTTTGGCTGAGGAATCCTTACTGGTGGCTAGCTACCTCCATCTCACTTAACTTCAGCCATGCTAAAGTAAAACTCAGGTATTCATATCTAAAATGGGCACCAACTTCTAAAATTGATCCTATATCTGAAAAAAAAATCAATCTACTTACCAGAGGTTGTCTCAGAGGGATGCCTCTCTCTCTCTTGCTGTTAGGATTTCAAATTCTGCACATGCTGTCCCACCTCTTAGAGGAGCATTTTAGTCTTCATGACCTCTCCCTTGGGAGGAAGGGTCAACACAGCCTACTTTTTTGTTAGACCTTATGTTCTATAGCAGTCTGTAGATTAAAAACAAGTTGCAAACATCCCACCAGATTATTTTGTGTAGCTTTTTACTGGCTCTTGCCTGCAATGTGACCCTTCAAGGTTATGTTATTACCCCTTTTTGGGGAATGGCAGGCTTGGAGTGACTGATAGCCAATTCCCTCCTCTGGGGATAACTGTAACTGTAAGAAATTTCAGTGTGAACATGTGGAACAAATTACAAATGGGATATCAGTATGCAAAAGCCAACACAAAATTCTATAATCATTAAATAATCCAGTACAGGAATTTGCACTGGCCTGCATTTTGCAAGTTGCAAAACTTCACAGGGAAGGATATGGATTTCAGGCTGCAGTTCCACAAGCACCCTGTCATGACACTGTCACTGAATGAAGACAGCTTCTTCTCCCTCTTCCTCCTCTTTTGTTCCTGTTTCAAGCTGCCAAGGCCCACTCTTACCTTGCTGTCAGCTCTGGCACTCACTGCACCCTGCAGCCAACTGCACAGCTCTGCTTACTAGCTCAGAAGAAAGTTCCCCACTTTCTGTTACTCTTCTGCCTGTTTAGTGAATTGAATTGCAACAAACAGAGGACCTAAAAGTGGGAAAACTACCATGACACATTGCAGATTGTGTTGCCAGAGTCTGGAGGAACAGTGTATCTCCTTTTAACAGCTGTGAATGGATGAAATCAGCCAAACCCAGGTGACAGAGCCAAGGATTTACCCAGAAATGGTCTGCAATGTACCTTCCCTTGAAATTATCTTTCCTTCAGTCATGTGACAAAGTGCTTGATAAAAATTGCTGTGTACATTCTTTGTCTTAAAGATAAGGTCAGATGAGATGGTTGTTTCAATTCTCTTTTTGTTTCCAGCTCTGTGAATCTGTACTTTGTATGTTTGCAGTATGAGTGGAATTAGAGGCTGTTTGCAAGTATTCAGGTTAAATGCATGTCTTCCAAATTTACAGAAAATAATCTCAGGCTGTAGTGCTTACAGTCCTAAGGTGTCCCTCTCTCTGGCCCAAATGAAACGAAGGCAGATTGTGTTTTTCTCCCTTTGCCATTGATGGACCTCTAGTGCTCTTTGAGACCCACAAAAGTGCTCATTTGAAGGACTCTACTGGATTGAACCAAAGGTCCACCTAGTCCTGTGTTCATCTCAGTGGCTATAAACAGATGCATAGGGAGCAGCAGGGAAAGCACATATGAAATGTCACACAAGTGCCTTGTGCCTTGTGAGACCATTATTTTTAGAACAGAGAATTTCCTGAGCTGGATGTGGCTGCTGTCTGCTTAGTAACCCTATGTAGTTTTCTTTTCCAAGTGTTTTTCTCCTTGGTTCTAAGTCCATTCTTTTACATCCAGAGCCACCTTTAGTAATAAATGCCACAATTCTACTATGGGCAATGCAAACAACACCTTCCCATTGTCTGCACTCTCATTACTACTAGGTTCACTTGATTCCTTCTCAGTTTTTCTTGTAGTTCTATCATTTTGGTTCTGAATCGATGACAGTATTGCAAGTGCTCTAGCAGAAACAATTTCCATGCACAAACGGTATGTTCAGACAGATATAAAGGCAATGAGTAGGCAATCAAGGTCTTGTATGTGTTTGCAAATGAAAACCATGCTTGGACCACTGCAGAAGATGCCTCCTCCTGGACTTTTTTAAAGAAAAGGGCGATTTTTTCTCCCCATCAAAAATGTTGACAGTATTCGTGACCTTGCAATTTATTTCTCGTTTCCAAGACAAAATGTTCTTCTGCCCTCAAGAATTCTGCATCCTCTGTCGCCTGGAGACAAAGAGTTGATGTGAGCAGGGGACCAGGGTTTGAAAATAACCCCTGGGTGGCAGATAAGCGGAAATGTGGACAGCAGGAGGGCAGTGACAGTTTTTGAGGTTGAAACCCCAGATCACCAGCTCCCTTTCTACTACCCGTCCCGCGCTGCATCTCCGAGGATCGCTGCCAAGGCACAGCCCGCACTACCTGAGCGGGCAGCGGTCGCATCTCCTCCCGCGCAGTCGGATCGTCTTCTCCCGAGCTCACTGCTCCGCCGAGCAGCCCCGCGTTGAAGGGAGGACGCGGGACTTTGCACCCTCGGGAAGGAGCCACGGGCGGGGAGCGCTGCGCTCCCCTGTGCGCGGCCGCTTTCCGCCTCCCGGGCCGGGGCTGGCGGGGCGGGCAGCGGCATCAGCCGCTTGGCTCGCAGCCCCCGGCGGGGAGCCGGCCCCTTCCCGCGGGGGCAGCGCCGACCCTGCCGTGCGACAGCCGGGGGGGGCCGCTGCTGCCTCGGCGAGCCCGGCTGCGGCGCGGCGGCTGCAGCCATGTGTTTCTCCGCCTGCCAGTGACACAATAACACGGGAAGCGGCGGGAGGGATCCGAGCCCGCCGAGGGGAAAAGCGACCTGAGGCGCTCAGGTGAGCCGGAGCAGCAGGAGGTGGCTGTCGCTGCCCACCACCCCCGGAGAGCTCCGGAGCCGGGCGGGAGGCGCCCCGGAGCTGCCGGCGGGGACAGAGCGGCCAGGGGGTAGCGAGTGCCGGTCCCCCCTCACCCGGCGGTGCTGTGCCCGCAGGCCGGCGGCGATGGAGGAGGGCATGAGCAGCATGCAGCAGAAAGCGGCAGAGCTGGAGCACATGGCCGAGGTCCTGCTCACCGGCGAGCAGCTCCGGTAAGCGGTGCCTTCCTCCCGCTTTACCGGGGACGCGTACCCGGGGTCAGCAGCAGCCCCGCTGACGGCGGGAGGGGGAGGTTTGGGAGGCGGAGGGCGAGGGTCTCTCCCCGCGGACTTTCTTTGCACCGGAGCACCTGCCCTGCTTCCATCGCGGCCCCGGGCTCCGGCCCCGCTTCCAGCGGCCACGAGGACGAGGGGCCGCAGCGGCGCTGCGAGACCGGGGAGGGGAAGCTCCGCACGGGGGGTTCTGCCGCGGCACCTCCGCTCCCCTGCGTGGAGCAGGAGGCGGCTGGGGAGAGGCTGCTGCGTCACTAAAGGCATCAAACGCTGCAGGAGAGCGGCGTCTTTAACGATTAAAACCCCAAAGAAACCATAAGAGGTAAAGTGTCTCAGCGCCCCATGGAGAGCCAGGGCGAGCGCGGGGCAGCGCTCCCGCACAGCCCGGCCGGCGCTGGCAGCGGCGCCGGGCACTGACCCCGCAAAGCTGCGCCTCACTCCAAGGGACTGTTTTTATTTTGCATCAGCTGGTCCCAGCAGATGGATGGGGATCCCTACTGTCAGTGCCAGCAGCAATTAACAGTGCTGTGTGAGGAGTTGTGAGCAGCACAGGAGCCTTGAACAAAAATGCCTGACTCAGTTAATTTTTAATTCTGTGGTGTATGCTGGCTATGTGTGCCAGTTGTACCTATACAGTGCAGAGGAGAAAAAGTAATTTTAATAATGTCGGTTTGGTGATGGACCATCTTGTGATTCAGGAAGAAAAATCTCACTATAATGTGTTATATAAGTAACTAGAAGGGGATAGTAAAAATATTTTCTCAGTAGTTTTTCTTGAATTTTTAAAAACTTTTTTCTCAGATGCCAGACAAACTCTGGAAAGTGTTAGAAATGTTCCCTGCTTTGGCAGATGCCATCATTGCTGCTAGTACAGACACTGTTACTGTTTGCATCCACAAATTAAGGAGAAGTGCCACTTTGTGATGCACACCAGTGATACTCCTGTTTGGCAAGTAAATGTTATTTTGGTGATTTAGCAGCGGTACACACCAGTGCCCCCTCCAAGTTTGAGATTCTGCTTCAAAGTAGTCTTTAGGGTGACAGAGTATACTGGCATGGGTCCTGCATGGCGGATTTGTTGCAGAGTTGAGCATTCAAGTGTCAGATAAGAATTCTGTTGTTCCTAATTTATGTTACTAGAAGTTGAAGATTTCAGGCTAGCACAAAATTTCTATAAGGATCACATTAATCTTTCTGTATACCTCATAGTTAAATGTAAAAGCAAAAGCTTTGCAATCTTTCCCAATGGAGAAACTGAGGAAATGTTATCAAGTCTGGCTCCTAGAATCAGCTCATCTGTGTTGTTATCAAGAATTACATTTGTCATTATGTTTATTAAGGTATTGAAACACAATCATCTTTTTGAGCAAGATGATTTGCAGATACAAAGTAACTATTGCCCATCCTGTGAAGTTACCTGCAGACATTTCTTCATGAATCTATAAGAAGTGGCTTAGATCTGCTTGGACTGGGAGCTCATGAGCAAGTCAGTGTGCATAATGTCTGGCTGCTGCTGAGCAGGGAGATCCGCTCTTCTTCTGGCCCTTTTCCTTCTACCCAGCAGTAGTCCCACCTCTTTGTGCCTGCTCAGGTACTTCTTGGACTTCTTGAAAACAGATCCACTGTGGTGATTTGGTGTGTAGGTTGGTTCTCTGATCTGCTGACTTCGAGAAGCCACAGAAAATAGGTGTTGGGAATGTGTAGCCAGGAGGAAGTGGTTGTGGTGGAGAAGACACGAAATTTCGATTTGGATAGCAGAGAGCTATTGGGTCAGCTGGAACTGTATTGTGAAACTGCACCCAAAATTGTCTGCTTCCCCCCAGTTTTTCTTAACTTCATTCTGTTTCTCTGTGATATTTCTCTGGGATATTCTGTGCAAAGGACTTGTATTCTTCAGTTTTCCAGGCAGTAAAAGCCACAAATAAATGATAGAAGACTGGCTGGCAGACAAATTTTAGCCAACTCTGCGTTTAAAGTTTCCCTTTTCCTGTCCAAGATAAGTATATAATTGTTAATGCAAAATGAAAATGTGGAGTGTTTTCAGGATCAAAGACAGTTCATATCAGCAGCCTTTGGGGCAGGCAAACAGATGATGGAAAACCAGCACACACGTGCACTCAAGGCAGCATACTGTACTCTATTCTTAGTGATGCTTACAACGGCAAGATTCCCCAGCGGGATTGATGCAGCCAGACAGGTGATTATGTGTGTATTTGGGTGAAAGTGCATGCAAGATGAGCACATAACTGAGGAGTAAAAGTGTAAAATGAAACTGTGAGTGCGGTATTACTTACACAAACCCAACCGAATGGAGGTATTTAAAGCACTCTTATACTAGACCAAACAGCACATGTGTCTAAACTCAAATACTTACCAGAGCTGCTTGATTTAAATTCCTTGCAGAGTTCCTAGTGCCTGTCTTTCTCTGGCCTCACGCGTTGCCTCACAGCTCTCATTCCCATGGGCTGTTGCATGTCTGTCCTTCTCTGGCAGGGATCTGATGCAGTGAGGGTCAAAGTTGTCTGAGCAGCACCTTGGCAAGCCTGGCTTTGCACACTGGCAGAGCCTGTGGTGGGAATGGAAGCCCTGTGCCCTCTTCCACTCCCTAGACACGTGCACAATGGCTGGGGGAGGGAAAGGAGTAGGACAAAGAGTTTTTTCCTTCTCCTTGTTCCTGTCTCTTGGTTGCTTGTGATGTGTGTTTTGCCTTTGCAAGGTCAGGAGCCTCTGCCCTGATGTGTGCAATGTCAGCTGGCGCCCAGGAACTTGCTGCTGGCACAGGCTGTGATGTAAATCCTGGCCCATGGGTGAGGTGATTTATGGAAAGAGAAATAAGAGCTGTATGTTGAGCTGTATGTTAGATGACATGGTAGATTTTTACATCCAGTGTGTCCTTTGCCTCTATACCCAGTAGCTGTCTGAGCAAATACCTAACTCTTGCTTAATAGAAACATATCTTTTAAAGTGAGGACTTAAAAGTTTGGCTCTTGGTGAGCCTTTAAATCATGAAGCTGACAGCTGTGAAGGAAAGCTGAAGATTTCAGCAGTGTGGCACACCAGCACAGACCCGTTGGCAGTTTCTGTTGCCATGCAAGAGATTGGCAAGAGCAAGGGGAAAGCTGGGCTGGGCATGACACGGCTGTAAGCTTTGGCACCAGTGGTCCTGCAGGGACAAACTGCAGACTCTGGCTGTCTGACAGCTCCAGCCACCCAAAATCTCAGCTCTTCCCTTTGTTTGGCTGCAGAGACCCTACAGGTGTTCAGTGGTGAGCTCTCTCTTCTCAGGAGGTTGCAACAGCACTGCCCTTAAAATGCTTGAGAGGATCACAGGCCTTCAGATTCCTCAGGACTGGGAGAGCCCTTGGAGGCCTCCACCCTGCTACATCCCTGCCTGCAGATCTGTCCCTGCTACAGCCCTGGGCCAGTGAATGTCCCTGAGCTTCCCTGGCCTTGCTGGGAGTGCCTGAAGGGAGGTGTCACATTGATAATCATTCTTGGAAGCTTAATAAAGGCACTACTGAAGTTGTTAAGAATTTTATCAGAAGCAGAGCAATTCCAAGCTGATTTCTCTCACAGTTGACGGCAACAGGTTGTTCCCATTTCAGCAGTGTTTGGCAGAAGGATTAAAGTATTATGTCTGGGTTTGAGCACTGACTTGGATAGAGCTGATCTTGCCCTCTGGCAACCAAAAGCAGTTTCAATGGGCATGTTTTGATATAGATGCTTGTTGCCTGTCTTCCAAGGTAAGGGTGTCTGAAATCTCCTCATCTGCTAATTATTTCTTGATGCCAGATTGTCACCAAAATCTTGTGTATCTCCCAAGAGTCCCTCATTTCTTGCAGTAAATGTGCCTAGTAATTCAGGAATCCTCAGGCTTCAATCAACTGAACAGCAATATTTAAACACCTCTTATTGCCATTGTATATGGTGTACAGTTCTCTGTAGTAGGTGTAACTTCAATGACATTTAATGTCTCTGCAGACTTTTGGATCCCTCTTTATCATCAGTTTTCACAAGAAACTACATCTTTCCCTATCCATACTTCTGTTAAATAGTTGGGCAAATACATATGTTTTATTTATACACACTTCTCTAGATGAGGCAGTGATTTTGATAGAATAGTTTTTATAATCAGCATCATCTTTCTACTTGGAGAAATATGGAGCACATTTCTTAGAGATTTTTCTTTTGTTTTGGAAGAGACAAAAGTTTCAACAGAAATTTATTTCCCTTTTTGTCAAAGTTGGTGTATGGATTTTGATTCACAGAGTTAAAGGTTTTACATGATAAACAGCTACACATTTTGAAGCTGTAAGACAAAACCAATTTCACTCATCTTCCAAAAGTTTTACTTCAGGAACCTTATCACTTTCAGAAGCCACATTGGAGTGCATAAATTTCAGAGTCATTAATTTGTGAAGGATGGCAGCACCTACAGGTTCATAGCTTTTTTCTTATTCTGAGCAATAAACAGTCAACATTTTTTTCATGGTGGTAGGATTGAAAAGTTCATTAGCACTGTAAGGTGCAGAAAGCCCATGGCACAAAACAGTGATAGTTTCTAGACCAATGATATCAAAAGACTCTTAGTATTAATGTATTGCTGTGATACAGGATTATATAAACTGTACAGTTACAGAATTTATTAAATGCCATCACTGTGTTTGAAAGTGTGTTAAGACTCTGTTGTAAGCTTCGACTCTAAAAGGATTTGAAATATATAATTATCTAGAGGTCACTTATTCTCAAGTGATAAAGATGTTAAACTAACTAAGTGATAAGATGTTAAACTAACATCTATGCCATTTGAAGACCTGACAGAATCTCTTAAAGTGAGATTTTGTAATCTGCCTAAGACAATCCAATTTTGTACTTCCTCCTCAGGGAATGATTGTTTTTCTATCCCCTGAACATTTTTTTGCCACTTCCTTAATTCTTCACCAGTGGAGAATTTCCAAGAGCTGATTGGGTTCAAAACTAACTCTGAAAAAAGTAGTTTTCAGTTGTCTCACTTGAGAAGACCCTTGTATGCTCATTTCTTCAGCGTGGATAGAACACAGAGATTACATCATCAGATCTCTGTGGAACAGACACCTCCAGAACTCTCTGTACAAATAATTTCCCTTCCATCAATTTGTTTTCCAGAATCAAGCAACCAAAAAATTATAATTTTTCTTTGTAAGGTTTCACCATTGATACATTGAAAGATCAATGTATCACCAGTGATACATTGAAAGAAAAGATGTCAAAGTGAAGGTTGGTAAGGCTGCAAAATGAAGTGTTCTGAAATCAGGTTTCCCACTAACTCTATCACAACAATTTCAATTACATATTTTTATTACATGTGTATACTATAGATTATTATGTGTATACTATAAATTATTTAATATTTTTTTAAAAAGTGTTTCTCAGATTTATATGTTCATTTTTCTAGAGTCTTTGATTCTTGATTCACCCTTTCATGTGAATCTTGCCTGTTGGTACTAATTCTAATGACAAACCCCATCTGTATATATATATATGTATGAGATTTCTGGGCCAGGAATTTCAATTTCTCATGTCCATCAGTAAAATCTGGGCTATTCAATGTTTCTAGAAATGAAGATGTAAGGCTTTGTTTCCTTATTTCTTTCCTTGTAGCTGTGCCTTTTAATAATTCAGTTGTTGCCCTCAGCAGCTTTCCTCAAGTGCAGCTCAGAGATCAAGTAGTTAACAACGCATGTGCAAATAGTGATCGTTCTTTCACTGTGTACATAAGAAGGCAAATGTTGTATGAGTGGTTTGTGCTGTATATTTTATGTATTCCATTCCAGATAGAGTCAATAATTAACTTTTGTCTCAGGTTAGCAGAGATCGGCAGGCGGTTTGATGTGTATGGCATGTGCAAGAATATTTTTTATTTATTTTATGTTAGAGGAGTTGCCTATGAAAAAGTGAAAGAAACTTGTTTCAATGTTGATGATCATGCAGGGAAGGCAGAATGAAAGTGCCAAAATTGATCTAGGTTTGCATTTATTACATGAACCCTGCTTCTGTGGGAGCAGTGGCCATAGGCTGGCACCATGACAGAGAACTCTTCCTTATCACTTGTCATTCTAATTTTCTGTTTGTGTAGCACTAGTGCCTAGGAATTTGAGCTGTTTATCAGGTCCTATCAGGGGTAGCTGCTGTATGCTCTGAGGAAAAATAAAGCCCTTGCAACACAAATCTTGCCTGCGGTTGTTTGTAGTGTCTTGCAGCAGTGGTGGGTTCTGGACAGTGAGGGATGGTCTGTAGGGATTCTGTCAGGACTGGGATTTCTGGTTTGGGAGGTCAGACCTTGAGCCCAAGAGTGGCATCCTGAAAGCGTAGAGAAAAACAACTCCCAAGTGTGGAGATATATTTTAAACAATTTTAATGCATAAACCACTGGAATTAAATAGGTGTTCTTGCCTTCCAGTTCCCTCCTCTGTGTTTCCCAGTCCTTTGGACTGGCTTAAGCACCTCTGGACCATCACCATGTGGTGACCTGCACTGGAGGAATGATCAGCAGAGCTTTTGGAAGGCTGGTATTTCAGTTGGGTCAGTTTTACAAACCAACTTACCACATGACCACAAAAAAGCTTTCTCTGAAGAAGTTCAGGGGGAGAAATGGGTGCTGGCTTCCCCCCTGTCACTGGAATACGCACAGTTTGAGGCTGTGGTTTACTGATAGAGCGGATCCAGCTGCAGGCTGCTGCTGCCCCGCTCTTATCACTTCCCTTGCACTTCGCACTGGTGTTTGTCTGGGATTAGAAGTTCAGGGAGCTGAAGCAGCTGAAGCCAAATAAGAAAAATTTAACTTTCTAAACAAGTTCAGTGTGAAGTCACACCAGTGCCAACACTGGGGTGAAGGAGGCAGTGGAAACACATGGTCAAGTACCGAGAGAGGGAATGGTGGCAGCAGCCACTACTGGGTTTGCTTGACCACCCCTCAGGGTTTAATTTGCTGGATTCCCATTAAAAAATTTCAGACTCCGGTAGAAGACATTGTAAAAATGGTGTTGAGTTTAAAATGCCCAATGTACATGCTGTTATTGGACAGGAAGAGACTAAGTTTGACAGTGTTTTTTTCCTTTCAAGGCTTTTACCTTTACTTCTGCACTCTTGTCATCACAGTATTGTATGTGAATGGACGTTCAAATACTGACATTTCATGTGTTTTGAAATTTGTATGCTGCAATTTGCATGACCAGCTTTTCACCAGTGTGACAGCACTACTTCAGGCCAGGCAACCCTGGCCTTAATTATCAGCCTTTTACAGTTTTCATACTTTAATCTTAGCAGTGCCTCAATCTAGTAAATGTGTTCAGACCTCAATGGTGCAGTTGCAAATAATTAAAAAATGTTTCTGATTGCACTTGCTGATTCAGAGCGAATATAGAAGAACATTTCCACATCACAAGGCTGTAATTCTCCATTTCCTTGCAATTGTGTGGTTGGGTCATGGGCTACCACAGCTGTGTCACAGGGATTTGCAGGCAGATGAGAGTTTTCTGGTTTCTCTGAGGAGCCAGGGGAAGGTCATGCTGTGGGTTTTAAAGATTATTGATTCAGTGTGTCTGGCTACTGCTGCAGAAAGGAGCAGCCCAATTCCCTTGGACTGGGGCTTCTGCTGCATGGCTGGTACACTGCATTGGTGCGTGTCTGAGCCCATGGTGAACAGTCTGGGGGGCTCAGCCAGGGTGTCATCCTGTCATCCAAACTAGTGCCGATGACTGTGCAAGGGGTAAGATCAGCTGGCCTGAGATCAGGGGATGGGGACCCCACAGTGAGATTGTCTTCTCAGGGAATCAGTTCTTGAAGTAAAAAGTACAGCTCTGCCAGGCCACGAGCCCCTTCTCACCCCCGTTCTTGCCCTGCTCAACCCTTGTTTATATGTCAGGTTTTTGGCAGAGATCACAGCAATGCCAGACAAGATTTGGTGACTCCATCCAAATGGGTCTGTGGCTGTTTGGGTGAGCGTGCCTTCTCTATTAAGGCAGCAAACACAGAGATGCTCACTTGAAGGTAAAAAATCAAATAACAAACTGTTACTAAATGGCTGATCAGAGTAAAAGGTAACACACCTAAGAGATGGTGGTAGCAAGGATGGGAGCTTGAAAGTCAAGTATGGTAATACTGTGTTTGGTGTGACAGAAGAGGAGAAGGCAGTGGAAGGAATCTGGGAGACAGACACTGTTATTCTTCTCAAGAACTGTGGCAGCTATATTTCCAAGCTGTAAGATAGATAAGATCCAAAGATCATGTTTGTTGAGGACAGTACATAGAAGACTTGAGGTGGAAAATAATAAAGAAGGAGAGCTTTAAACAGAACTTAAACTTTTTGGGGGAGTAGTATAGCTGTCCTGAAAGGGGCATTGTGCAAGGAATCTGCAGAGACCAAGGTTCTGCTGATGCAGCACTATGATTTTTATCCTGTATGAATCTTATATGTTGTACCTGGTTTGGGAAGATTCTCCCACCCCTGGCAGTACAGTGGCCATCCAGCACAGTAGCCTTTGACTTTGTGTTAGGGAGGTTTGTGTGGGTTTGCTCCCTTGCTTCTCACATTAAGGACTGTGGGGTGTTTTTCCGTAGTGCTTCTGTTAGTGTCCAGCTGAACAGCTGTGCAACCCACTGGCTCTGTGTCTGCACCTCTTACCTGTGTATTGGGCCAAATGGGTTTATTGGCAGTTAAAAAGAAGTGTTTGTGTGTTGTGTCTGTTGCTCTTTGCATTGTGACTTGTGTCTTCAAGGCATTGTGGCTGCTTAAAGCGAGCCTGCCTGTCCCTTTGTGTTTGCACAAGCCAGTCTTGGCCCTGATTTAAGAGGCAAAGTGAATGCAAGAGATAATTACAATATGGTTAGTAAAAACAATGATTTTTGATTTAATTCCAATGAGTATTGCAAAATATTCACAGGAAGCTGAATTTTTGAGGCTTTATCTCAGGAATCAGTCCAACATTTATGCTCATCCTCTCTGGAAGGAGAATCTGACAACACACAGCCAACACATCACTCAAGGTTAGGATTGCAAATAATGGAAATTACTTCTGAAAAGATATTAGCTAGGCATTATTTATAGCACTGATTGTCAGCAGTGGAACAATTTCCTTTCATTTTTTTTCTGAAAAGATCCTTGTCTTGATAATCATACATCCTTTTCTGCAGTAGCATATAATTGTATAGCTTAGATATTAGGGCAATATAATAGAAAGCTGTTAATTTTTTCCTGATGCTCAGGATATAATTAACTTACATTTCCCTCTAGTTGAAATTAATTTGTTTTTACTAAGATGTAGAAAAAGTAACTTAGCTTAAACTGCTATTTTGCTGGTTGTTCAGTGCAAGCAGAGGGAAATTGTTATGGGAAGAAGCTCAAAGTAGCATTATCGTGTATAAATCCCAAAAGAAATTGTACAAATACCATTTTGAGAGTGTCTGGAAGCTTAAGACTTGCATTGGACATTCTTTTCAAAACTCTTAGCATGTTAAACAAACTCACACTTTTCAAGTCTTTTGGCAAATGGTAGAAATAGGTGAGATTAAATGAGGTTAATAAGTGACAAGAAAAATGGGTCCATAATAGGAGCCATTGGTATCATGTTACTACATGTCTAATTAGACAAGGGATGAAAATGGGTTCTTAAAAACACACTGAACAGAAGAAATAAAGCAAGGCTTATTAAAAGCTTTATTTTATTTTATTAAGCTTTATTTATTTATCTTTAATTTATGCAAAATGATGCAACTCTAAAATACACTGCAAAAAGTTGTCTTCTTACAAGACTCGAGCCCCAAGGAGGGCTGGCTCTCAGGCTGTGGTTGGGCCAGGGCATGTGATATACAAGGAGGTGCTGAGGGCTGGATCTGCTCAGCCTAGGGAAGAAAAAGCCTGGGGGATTCTTCTGGTTGAAACTACTGAAATGGGACAATGTAGGGAAAGGGGGAGAGAATTTTCCAAAGTGCACAGGGATGGTACAAGAGGCAATAGTAAAAATTTGCAAGGGACTTTCTAATCAGATATTTAGAAAGAACTATTGTCTGTGAGGGTAAGTAAAAAACTGGAATAGGAGTCCACAGAAGCTCTGAAATATTAAAATCTTGCCTGGACATGACCCTAAGCAACTTGTACTAACTGGTTATGCTTTCAGTATAGGTTGGACCAGATGACCTCCAGAGATCCCTTGAAATGAATATTTTATGAAGGCATAGTGTGTTGTCTTCTTTAAGCTGTGGTGGCTGATATTATCAGCTTTTTGTTATTGGCTGGTAACCAGAGAAAATTATCCACTCAGTGACAGTGATGGGAAGGCTTCTAAGAATGCCTCCTAAGCTACTCCAGCGCAAAATCAGCTGCCTTAGTTTGTACCACTGCTCTCATATTGTCCAGCTTTTCAAGCAAATTTAAGGATGAGAAATGTATCAATTTCCAAATGAATCCCAAGAACTTTTGAAATCTCTCTGTTTCAACTAGGATTTTTAGAAAGATGTGAAGGTGACAGCCTGACTCCCTTGACCTCAATGTCTTAAGTTAGGCTAGGATTCTACTTCAGATCAGGTGAGATTCATCAAATGCCAGTATCACAACTCTTCCCACCACCAAGATTTCCAAGTTGTTTGTGATCTGTAGATTCATGCCTCAAGAACTTGGGGTACAAAAACCGAAGTGCATATTTGGGACATGCTACTTTTATAGCAATCCTTGAAGAGTGAGAATAGGGAAAAGATTGGAGACACTAGAGAGTAATATGTGCTGTAAGGCCAGTAGGTCACAGTGCCAGAAATGCTGCTGGTTGTGCCATGTTGGCATTACAGGAGGAACAGTAATCTCAGGGCCAGCCACCTACTCCTCTTTCCCGCTGCCTGCATGACACTCTCAGATCCCCTCACTGTGCAAAAAGGAGGGACCAGTTTGGGAGTTCATTTGTGTGCACAGGTTCCTGTGCATAGCCCTGCAGCTTCAACTTTGCTTGTAGAAAGAGGATTTTCATTCACATATTGAAGGAAGAAGGTATTTGAACTAATAACATTTTCTTCCCTTGGAGGGGCACATCTCATCTGGTAGTCTGTCCTGCAATCAAAGACATGCTTCTATCAAGCATGTGTCCTACTATTCATTATTCTACCTATTTAAAAATAATAATATTTCTTTCAACACACACAAAATAATGAGATTTTTGCTTTGTCTATATGCCATTGTGCTTCATCACGATGTTGCAAGGCCTAGGTCCTTTAAAATTATTTCCTCATGGGGGAAAATCCAATCTCCTTAGTTTTCTATAAAGTGGTGGTTTTTCCTTGTGCTAAGCTTTGGGCCTACTGTAATGAATCAAACACCAGTGGTTGAAGGATAATTGCTTGCATTCACTTTGTTGGGCTACAAGCGGCTAGAGCTGCTCCAAACTAATGTATTACTAACTTCATATGACTTTTTTGGGTTGAATCTGTAAATCAACACCAGCTGAAACAGTGTTTCCTACATAATTTCATACAAAATATATTTGTACCCTGTGTTCCTTGCTCTTCTGATGAATGTGGAACATCTGAGTTTAGATGGGGCCAGTAACAACAGTACTCTTGGGAAAGATATTATAGGGCCAAAGGAAGAAGACAGAAAGGATTGCATAAACTGTTCAGGAGAAGCACAATAAAAATGGAAAGAAAAATTTATTTAAACATATAGCGGCTAAGGAAAAGTTCCAATGGAGTGGAAATTGTGAAATTTTGCTTGCAGGCTGAAAATTACACAGCACATCTTTTTATGAGAAATATCAGTATTCCCGCTCAGAAAATGAAAAACCTGTAGGAAAAGGCACAGAAAGGCATTGGCCACTTGATCAATGGTTTCATGTCTTCAGTGGCTACAAACCTTTCGCAATTTCAGCAGTTCATATCTGCACAGCCTACTTACATATGGACTGAAATGTTGTATATCTTCATCTACAATCTGGATGAGGAGATCTAGGGCACCCTCAGCAGCTTTGCAGATGATACCAAGTTGTGTGGGAGTGTTGATCTGCTGGAGGGCAGGAGGGCTTTACAGAGATGTTTGGACCAGATGGATCAGTGAGCTGAGGCCAATTTAAGAGATACAACAAGGCCAAGTGTCAGGTCCTGCATTCTGTTCACCACCCCATACAATGCTCCAGTTGGAGCTGAGTGGCTGGAAAGCTGCCCTTGGAAAAGGACCTGGGGGTGCTGGTCAGCAGTGACTGAACATGAGCCAGCAGTGTGCCCAGGTGGCCAAGAAGGCCAATGGCATCCTGGCCTGGATCAGAAACAGTGTGGCCAACAGGACCAGGGCAGGGATTGTCCCCTTGTACTCAGCACTGGTGAGGCTGCACCTCGAGAGCTGTGTCCAGTTCTGGGCCTTTCACTTGAAGAAGGACATTGAGGGGCTGGAGTGTGTCCAGAGAAGGGCAACAGAGCTGGGGAAGGGTCTGGAGCACAAATCTGATGAGGAGCAGCTGAAGGAGCTGGGGGTGTTTAGCCTGGAGAAAAGGAGGCTCAGGGGAGACCTTATCAATCCTTACAACTCCAGGAAAGGAGGCTGTAGCTGGGGTGGGTTGGTCTCTTCTACCAGGTAACAAGCAATAGGACAAAAAGTAATGGCCTCAGGTTAAACCAGAGGAGGTTTAGATTTGAACAATATACAAAATTTCTTCATGGAAAGCATTGTCAAGCACTCTAACAGGCTACCCAGTGAAGTTGTGGAGTCATAATCTCTGGAGGAATTTAAAAGATATGGCACTTGGGGACCTGGTTTAGTGGTGGACTTGCCAGGCTTAAGGGTTGGACTCGATGATCTTAAAAGTATTTTCCAACATAAACATTTCTATGATTCTGTGATTCTCTCATTCAACTGGTTTTGGTTACATTCAAATTAAGACCTAATGAACACTGTACTGTGCTTTGATAGCCAGCACTAATAAGGGACTAAACCTTGGCACGTGCTCTATCCATGCTCCATGTGCCTGGGTAGCTGCAACTAGTGGTCTGTTGGCCCAGCTGTGCTTGTTCAAACCACCTGAGAAGCAACCATAAGCAAGCTCCAACAGATCTTCCTTTCTTCGTGCAGGTGATGTCAGGGCTGGTCTTGAGGGGATGAATCATCTTGAGGATGATTAACACACAGTGTAGGGCCGTTTAGACCGATGGTAGGTGAATATCTGAGTTTGTGTAAAGGCACCGTGCAGGCCTGAACCACTCGGCTCCTCTTGTCCTGTTGCCCATCTAAAGTCTATCTCTAACTGTCTGTGCAACATGTGTTTTGGATTCTAGTTGAGGCCCAAGACGAATTTTGGAGTATGCTGTAAACATAATCATGTTTTTATAATCTAAATCCAGCAGCATCCTACTGGGGCTGATGAGTGTGTAAAGCTGATGCTGTTACTTGGTGAATAAGGGTCAGGATGCATGGTCTGAGTTATTAAACCAGTAAGAAGTCACATTTTGAATTTATTGTCAGATCACATAAATACCTGTTCACTGAGCTTTCTGCATGTGTGGAGAGACAATATTGCTTACAAGGAGAAATGGCAAACACATGGCCCAGCAATGGGAGCAAGCTGTTTAGTAGAGCAGCAGAACTTCTCTGGACTCCTTAGGGATTTATTTATTACTTTAAAGGAAAACTTCAATTTAGTCTTAAGAGGACAGGAAGAATGCTTCTGTAATATTAATCTTTTCAAAACTTATATACTTGTGAGCTTTTGACAAGGCCTAATCAAACAAGACAAGATCCTTGATAGCATCCTGACATAAGGAGCTATTCATGAAGAGTGGTTGTGCCACAGCTGTGTATCTGTTCATATCATAATATATGAGATGTAGAAAAATGCTGAGCTAATCAAACAAAACAATCCCCAGGCTAGATTTTTGCAAAAGGAAAATATTTTAAATAGATTCACTATTTAACTATGATTTTTAATAATAGATTTTCCCTAATGATGAAGTTCTTCATTAGCCTACCAGAATTTAGGCAGTGAGCAACTTCATCCCATTAAATAATCCCCTTAAATTCACATACCATAATTCTTGCTGTCATGGGTTTGCATGACCTAGATAGAGATTTAAAGCAGATAGGATGGTTTTTTGCCATTAAAACATTTGTGTCAGAGTGCAATCCTTTCTGTGTTTTAAAAATAAATGCAGTGGTGTTATGTTGCAAAATTGTTGAGTAAAATCATTGTTACCATTGGAGTGCATTCATTTGGAACTCAGTGTAATCTGGGGCAGTCAGTAGATTTCTGAGACATTTTTATTTTTTTCATCTGCACATGGTGGTTTATTTTTTCTTTTTCTTTTGGCAGTGAGACCTTATTAAATGTTACAGAATTTTCTGTAAGAAGAAAATGTATGAATGAGCAGAATGTTAATTAGGATTATGCTGCTTTGTTGCCTCCAGCTGACTGGAAAGGTCATACTGGCTTATATTTTACTCTCAAAGACAAGACCACTTAAAGGAACTCTAAAAGGCTGTAACACCATTTGATTTAGACTTCTAATCTATTTTGATTTATTCACTTTAATAATTACATACTCTATATTATTTTAATAAATAAAATAAATACGTGCCACTATATAAAATTAGACAAATTCCAGGCTAAGAAGACCAAGCTGACTATGACTATATAGACATGTTCTTCGCAGTAACTTCACAAGATCTCAGGTTAGAAGCTGGAGGGCCCTGCAAACCTGGTGATGTGGATCTCAAGAGGATGAGTGAATGTTGCACATGGAGGCAGGAAAGCCACCTGAGTTCAGACATGTAGAGACTTCAGCCAAGGGTAAAATGCAGAGCTGGTCTGTGCAGCTGGCAGAAGGATCCTCAGCCATTGCAGTTGCTCCTGGCTTCTACACTTTGATTTAGCAAGGAAGCAGAGCAGACCTTTGGTCTCTACGCATGCTGCTGCCCAGCTGATGGGGTTTCCTCACAGCAGATCCCCAGCTCTGTCCTGACACGGCTGTATGCCACAAAGGTTGCACATTTTCCTTCAGATGCTGGAGGAGAACATGCCACTAGTTTGGTCTTGGCTGGCCAGTTTAATCCCCATCCTTCCAATCAGCCAGGTAAGGACTACTGGATGCTTGCAGAGTAAAAATGGAAACCAGGGAACACCCTGTGGCAAAAACAAGGAAGCATGTTCACAAAATGGTTCTCTCATACTAACAGCTCCTGAGCTTTGACAAACACACAAAGAATGTCTGTATATCTGCATATACACTTGCAGTAAAAGCTTTGATATAAACAGCAAGTGTCTGAAGATAGGCAGCGTTTGAACTTTCCTTTTTTGCTGCAGACATGAACCAGGCTTTAAAAAGGCTGAATCCTGGTATAGTGCATTCAAAGTTCAGCCTCCGATATTCTTCCACCTTACAGTATTCCCAAGGTTGTTTGGAGATAGCAGTGTAAATCATGAAATTATAAACCACAGGATTGGAAGGTCATCTGAAGAATATTACAATACATAATCCTTTGATATATTTATTATTATTATTCTTGCCTTAAGTAAGAATTAGAAATCTTTTCTCCAAAAATTTGTCTAATTCTTACATTAGGATCCTTCAATGTTACTTAAATAGCTTTTCTTGCTCTCTGCTTTCAACTCACCTGAAATATTATAGACAGCAATTCTGCTCTTCTTACTTTTTGTCTAGGTAAGGCCAGACTCCCAATCCAGTATCTTTTTCTCTCTGCTCATGAGACTGGCTCATCATTTCTCATATCATAGTAGAGCTACATTATTGCATGTCTTTGAGCTGATAATTCTTGAATGAGATGTCATTAATGAGATGTTCTGTAGTAACAGATACAATGATACGTCTAACTGGATTTCCCATAACTTCTGGAAACATCTCTGTTAGTAGAATGTGAGGTTGCCCTTGGTTTTTGTATGGTCTCAGCCTGTACTCAGTGAAAGTTTCACTGCTGCATATTCAGCTATTTCTTACTCTGTTGCTTTTAGCCTCTGAGTTCCCAGTTTTCAGCAGAGCATTTTGTTGTTAGTGCACAGCCTTACATTTTATAGTTTTACCTGTTCCTCCATGTCTAGTTATGAACTGTGAAGGTCATCCTCTAACAATTTAATTGCCTCTAGGCAATCCAGTCAAATGGATCATTACCTTCAGTGTTTAAAAATCTGCAGCAGTTTTCCAGCTTTTTTTTACAGTTTAGTGGTCAACCACTGAATTTCAACAGACTTCTGGAAGACAGTGGAAAGAACTCCCTTGACTCGTGTCTTTGGTCAGTGTAGCATCCTGCATATTGTGGTGTTGTGAGCTGGAGGAGGTAAAAAAGTATGTATCAGTGTCAAAACATGATAGATTTTTTTTTTTAATTTAAAGAAATTCAATGCAAAGTACCTTTTGTAGTGAGTACTTTTAGACTTACTGCTGTCACAGCTTCCTTCAAAATAAAAATAAATCCTAGAAATGCAGTTATAATAAACATGAAAGTTTAGGAAGCTATTCATCTAGAATGTGAACAGATAAACAAAGTTTGATGGTTTTAATGAAACATATTATATATTGAAATAATATTGCATCTCTATTCATTTCAAGATGGACCTACATATTTGTTGGAAGTGAACAAAAAATTTTGAGTCATAGCCCCAGTACAAAATCAAGTTTGTTAACAATTGTACATAACACAAAGCATTTTATTACTCATTATCTTACCTGTTAGTTACTGGATATTTATGTTTAATGACAGTGATGATTCAGCACAGTATTTGGGTAAGAGTTTTGTGTGGAGATAGAAAACAATTGTGAAAAGTAATTGAGATATTACTGCAGTATAATGCTTTATTAATGATGAAGGCAGGTTTTTTATTCTTGCCTTCAGCAGGGTTGCCAAGGACCACTGAAAGAACTCCAAACAGTTGGTGCTCCTCTGAGAAGTACAGAATATCAGGGAGAAAATCTCCTGCAGGTCTGTGGTTCTCAGGCTGAGAGCAGCCATTCCTGGAAGGACTTTGAGCTCAGAGTTACCCATATAATGTCCCAGCACAACTATTTGTCACTTATTGACAGGGTGGGAGAAATACCAAACTGCGCTCAAGATTAGGCACTTGACTGATTTCAGTTCTCCCGTGGATTTCTTGGGTTCTCTCTGGCACATGACAGCCCCTTTTGCTGTTTGCACTCCGGGCTTGTTCAGTACTGTGCTGCATTCTGGGCATTACAGATTTGCTCTTCCCCAGACATGCTGAGAGATGGGTGTTCTTGTTTCTCAGGTGCTCTGAAACTTGCTGCTCACAGCGCAAGTGCCTACCAAGGTTAAAGTCAGCTTTGCCCTTTGGGTAAAAGAGGTGTCAGCCTTGCTGCACAAGGGACCCCACCCTGTAACTTTTTTGGTTCCCCTACCCCCATGGCATGCCAGGTGCATCCAGGAGAGGAGCTGTCACACAGCAGGGCTTTCTGGTACCCACAGCTGTTTGTGCCCTTGGTGCAGCCCCTATTCTTGACTCCAGTGATGCAGGCCTGTAGCTGAACATCCGATTTCCCAGCTGCTGGTCTGTCTCTCCAGGTTCCTGAATGGCAGTGCTAGAAGAAATATCTGTAGCAGTAGGATTTGGGCTCTCTGACCTGTATTTTCCCTGTTTAGCCCATTTAGCATTTCAAAGGAACATTCTCTTTTTCCAGCCACGTTACTGAGATAACAGGCCTGCATTCCCTGACACAAATTTAATTGATTTTCACAGGCCTCCCTTGAGACCTCACTGCATCTTCCTGAATTTGCTATGTATAAAATAATTCCTTTATTGAGAGGTGTTTTTGCATAAGTCAACAAGAGCTGGTGAGCTTATTACCATGTTAATCCAGTCATAGGATGTCTGTAATCACAGTTCTGCTATGGTTTCTGGTCTGTACTTTGGTGGACTTCAGTTTAGATTTGGGAAAATATCCTTGCAAAAATTAATCCTCACAGTACACATTGATTTAATAAGCCTAAGAATATCCATTCAATGGAGACACAGAAAATTAACGTGGATACAAAACCTAGTTGATTGATATTAGCAAAGATGGCTTGGTTTTGAGTGAAAAGTACATCAGTTCTTTTGGGGATCCACGCAGTACTATCCCATAGAGTTTGGCCGGCATATATTTGTCCTGTGGTGCATCCCAGCTCATCCATAACTGAGTGAGAAGCACAGTTATGTCTGACTTCCATTTAGAGAGGGAGGGCGGTGATTTGCTGAGTTCTGACAGCTCCAGCCCTAAAAGTGAGCAGCCTGACTGAGACAGGCAGTCTTCTGCTTTCCTTGTAAGACTAGGGGCAGGTGAAAAAAAACTTGCCTGTATTCTGTGTTTTCCTATTTATAAACCCCAGTTTTATGCTTTCCAGCAAGACTTTCTCTCACGGTTCAAGTGCACAAGCAGTTAGATATAATATTAATGTTTGAACACATTTTACTTTAAAGTGAAATGCAAGTGAAATGGCACTTGGCAGGGAGGGAGATTAGTCACTTCACAGCTTCTGTAGGTTTTACAAGGGATCTCTAGTTTTATGACAGATCAATACAAATACACAGATTTAATTTCTTCTGCAGTCTGGAGTACTCTGGAGGCTGTGGCTCTGAATTTCTGGCCTGAATTTGTGGGCTGAAAGAGTCTCTCAGAGACATCATGTTGATTTCATCCCAGACCCTGAGCAATGCCTGTGTCTGCTCCCCAGAGTTTTCTTTAATCCCTGACAGTGTTAGTAAGGTATTATGAGCATTGGGGATGTCCTTGTGCACCTTTGGTTGCAGGCTTAGTGGCCTTAGTACTTTCTGAATGTATTAAAAAAGAATTCATAAAAGAGGCAGCCACAATATTTTATTTAAAGCCACGGGGACACTGGTGAACTGTCATTTCTTTAGAAGCTTTAGGATTTCCTCTACAGTACACCAAGAGATGGTTTATGGCTCTGTGTTCTGGCATCTTCTCACTTTGACTGCATACATGGCTGTGGGCAAAAAAGGGGAGGTTATCACAGTGATGTGAACTGCTATCAGGAGCTGCTTTGAAAACACTTTCTAAATGTATTTGAAATGGCAGAATTCCTGCTCTGCTACAGCTACCAAAACCAGAAATATCTTCATCCTATTTCCAGTAAGACCCCATGTTTTAAAGGGTAATTTAGCTCCTGTGAATATCAAGTAACAGAATGAAGTGATTGCAGAGCTGAAGCATAAATAGAAAGAGGAACAGGCAGCAGTGAAACGCTGACACTTCAGCTGAGACTTGGCAAGCCCAGCTGGAAATGCTTGTCCCAGCAACACACACTGCATTCACAGAGTACCTTCAGGATTGCTTCTGTGTACAAAGTTCATATCCTCACTGACCTATTTTATTTTTTTGCTGACAGTGCAAAGGCAAAAGTTTAGTATAAAGGACATTTTAGGTAGTTTTTTCCTGGGTGTGTATATATACACAAATGCCACCTTATACTGATTTATTTTGTAAAGAATCAGGTGTGTACCTGACTTGTAAGTTTTGAAGCAGTGAGACTTCTGCTTCTAAGTCACTGAGATGCTTTGGAAAATGTGATTTTTTGGTAAGATGCCTGTCTACCATCCTGTTGACAGGTCATATGCTTATGTTAGAAACACCAAACTTTGTGACCTCTGGGAGGATACAAAACTGTTCTATTTCAAACAGAAAGGGGCAATTCTACCAACCAGTGGAGAATGTAGGATGTCCCTTGAGAAGAGGTGTGAAAAATCTGTGCTCTTTGGCCACCGTGAATTGTCCTGATCTTTGGCAAGATGCTTCTTTTGTCCATGTATGTTTCTCACAAAGGACATCATGACTAGTTTTCCTTGGAAATAAGTAAATCCTTCTCTTATAGAAGTTTCGTATATACATGAAACTTATGAAGGAATTTTAAGATGGCTGAAACCACGTGCAGGGCTTTGCCTCTCTGCATATAGCTGCTAATTTTCAAGGGATCTAGTACAGTTTTGTTCAGTTTACCCAAATTTGATAAAATTGTAGTAGTTCAATGAATGCTGCGTGGCAGTGCTCAGTCTGGGATAGTCACTGCAGCCAAGGGTGTTATGCAAGGTGTAACACACGAGCAGTAACACACGAGCATGCCAGAACTCCTCAGCAGCAGTTGAGCATGCTGAGGCAGGACGTGCATTGTGCTGTGGCTAATTACATCATCAGTGTGTATTGTTCAATAATTAATAAATTTTGATAGGGATTTCTATTTTAAGTGATCTCCTCACTGGTGTTTTGTTCTTCGATTAAAACACATTTTTTCATCCAAAGCATTGTGGACAGCAGTTTGAGGGAATTGGTTCTGGCCCTCTACTCCCCTCTGGTGGGACCCCACCTGGAGTGCTGTGTCCAGCTGTGGGGTCCTCAGCACAGGAAGGACGTGGACCTGTTGGAGCAGGTCTAGAGAAGAACCCTGAAGATGATTAGAGAGATGGAACACCCATTGCAAAAACAGAAACACAGACTGAGAGTGTTGGGGCTGCGCAGCCTGGGGAAGAGACTTTATTGTGGCCTTCCAATATTTAAAAGGGGCTTAGAAGAATGATGGGGACCAACTTTTTAGTAGGGCCTGTTGCAATAGGACAGGGGTAATGGTTTAAATTAGAAGAGGTAAATTCAGACTAGATATAAGGAAGAAATTTTTCTCAATGAGGGTGGTGAAATCCTGGAACAGGTTGCCCAGAGGGGTGGCAGATGCCCCATCCCTGGAAACATTCATGGTCAGCGTAGAGGGGTTCTGAGCAAGTTGATATAACTGAAGATGTCCCTGCTCGTGTTGGACTAGATGACCTTCAAAGATCCTTTTCAGCCCAAACTGTTTGTGTGTCTGCAATTCTATGGTTCTGTTATATGTGCATTTCATGTGTGTGTGTGGGTGGGTGTCTCAGGAAGGCTAAAAGAGGTGAAAGGGTGGAGCACATTATGGAAGTATTCATACCATGTTGTTTATTTAGAGTGTCTGGGACCTGTTCCTTGCACATTTTTTGAGCCCTGCTAGGATAAGCATAGGGACTATATAGGATGTAGAAACTGGCAGATTAATTATTCAGAAAATTACCAGGGAGAGCAGGAGGTTTTTAGGTTTTTTTCACTTGTAGAACTCAAGATTGGATAATGCTTTGTAAGATCTATGTTAGCCAAGCACAAACTACTAGACTTAATAGAGGGAAGTAGCTGGGTGAGATATTTGGACTGTGGTTCAGTTAATGATATGTATTCATCCAGCATGTTGGCCTTTTCTGGGGTTGGAAAGGAAAGCTAATTGTGCCGGCACTGTCTCATAAATCCTTTCCCACTGGTTCAGAAAAGAGGCAAGGAACTTCAGAATGCATAATGCCCCTGGTGGAAATAAAAATGCCCCCATTGGTGAAAGCCAAAATGCAAGTTTCATGTAGCTGCTAGAGCAATTTCATCCCAAGTTAGTGCATCATTCTTCATTTCTGGGCAAAATTTAGATGTTTCCATTATCATGAAACTGCCTAATGGCATCTGAACAAATAACATTGTTCCAGAAAGCTCTGAACACATTTACTGCAAAGCAGGAGCAGTGTGTTCCAAGTTACCTTGTTCCATGCTATGTAGGAGGAAGACACTTCTGTTTGTAGCAAGAGTCCCTACATATTGTCAATTAGGAGCAACTCCTATTTAGACAAGCCCCCAAGAAAACTATGCTGGCATACATGCTTGCAAATACAGCCTTTATTTGTTGTAAGCATGAGTAAGGGACATGGATATAAATTTGTAAATATTAAAGGCTTGCATATGCCTGTTGAGCTTCACAGGCGATTGCTCAAATGCTCTGGATCTCACTCACAACGTTTTCCTCAGGTAGGGCAGACTGTGGCCTCACATGCCAAATCTGGCAGGTGATCTTGAATAATATATGGAATTATATATGGGTGAGGTAATGATACACACAAAATTGGTTTCTGGTGTTAAGCTATTAAGTTGCAGAAAGTGGGTCAGTATTTCAAAGGCTTGTTGAATCAAGGTGTCTCCCTATTACCCCTTGTTGTTTGCTTGTCTTCTCCCCCTTCTCCTCTCAAACTGGTCAGGGTTTGTCAGTCAGTTAATTCTCTTGAGCAGCTCTTGAGAAAAACTTCTTCTAGTGAGAAAAATGTGTTTGATGCTAAGTTAGGTGTTTTCCAGTCATCATGCAGACTGACATAAAGTGATTAACATTACTTAAAGGGAAAACATCAAGGACTTTGGGTGAGAAGCCTGCTTCTCAGTGCCAAGGGATAAAAAATTTACCACTTCACTTGAGTATTGGTTCCAGTGTATAATTGTATGCACTGGTACATTTTATTCCTTTTAATTCCATTTGACTTGGCTTCCGAAAAATACCTCTGAGCACAGACACATTTTTTAAATTCCTGCCTGAACCTTTGATTAGCACACTGCAATATATACCAATAAGTTTATGGGAGGCTTCTATATTTGTAATTTAAACTATGTACAGTGTCAATTTATTGAGCTACTTCTCCTCTAGATAGAGTTTGATTTTTAGCAGATTTGTAGAGGTGAGGGAGCCTTGACAAAGAGAGCAGCGTACACCACCAGAGAGGAAATCTGAATTCCTTTTGTGTTATTCCAAATAAATAAGTCTGGACATAATTCAGTATGGACATAATTGGCATAGACTGCAGAAGCAATTCACACATTCATGTGGAAATTCAGGTTTGTTAAGGGTCATGTGGTCATGTTTTCTTTGACTTAATGATTTTGTATCCTCTTAGCGAATTTAGATCCACTTTAGCAAGAGAGTGGAAATAATTCAGATAATGAAATGCCTATGAGTTTTATAAATATAGACAAAAAGGTCTAGAGAGGGGCCTTTTTTCTGAGTGAGGCAAAAGATTGTAGTGGGAACCTGTGTCTTTTGACATGACAGAGGAATTGAAATACTTATAAGCCCACCAACTGCAGGAGAGCCTGCAGCTGGAATTTAAGACATAAACGCTCATTTCTGGGGCTCTTGACTGCTGGCTTGTTTGTGAAATGTCAGACCAGTCCTATGCTCCTATGCAACATGTGGACAAAGAATTTTGTAGAAGGGGTTTTTCCTCTTGTGCCAGATGAGCTCCATCCATTCAGACTTACACTGCTGACTGACAGCTGGATTGGGCTGTCTGCCTTTGTGTGATACACTCTTTTTCTAGTTTTGTTCTTGCAGGTTATTGTGTAACATAAGACCAGATGAACATTAACAGAACCTGGAATGTATTTTAATTGTAAAGCTCCATCAGACATACTGATAATTGCATGTTTTATAATTAAAACTGTGAATGCTTTTCTTTCTAAGCATAGTGACAGCTGTTAGAGCACATCTGGAAAATATGCTTTAAGCAAAAGCATTTTAGCTCAGAGAATTTCACAATCTGTGGGATATTTATCAGCATTTCTTTCCAGAATACTAATCTGATTTATCAGTTTTTTTACTATAAAAGTCTTGCTTTTTTTAAAATGATGTTTGCAAATCTGGCTTTGAATTCACACCCCAGATTGGTAATTCCAGTGTACTTCAAGGCTAAATGCTGCAGAACAAAGCATTGCTTTACTACTATTTTTAGGTAGAAGCCTACATAAATCTTGTCTGATGCCCTTATAAATTTCCTTCATTGATTTCAGACAAATATTTTGCCTTTTTATGATTTTAAAGAGAAATTATTGTTTCATACTGGAATTTCATTGAGAGGAAAATTTCTCATACTCCTGCTCTGTGCTTCTTGAGGCTCATGTCAACACCTTTCTGTGCTATTACCCTTGTACCACCTACAGTTATTACAGCATTAGTCAGGACTCTTTGCAGTCAGTGAGAGTGTTTACAAGTAGGACCCTGGCCACTTGGAAATGAACAGCAGTGTTTCTGGTTTTGATAGGAGCCCAGGCATTGTTGTTTCTGCACTTTCCTCAGAACTGTCATATAGGCATTACAAAACCAGATTTTCTGATATGATTCATTAAAACGGAACAAGAAAGCAAAACTTCAACTTTAAAATTTCTATCGGCTAATTTATTGCTAATGTTGCTTGTTTTGTTTATTTGGAAAAAAATGACTAAACATAAAGATGTAGAACCCTAAAACTTCACAGTATTACTTTAATCAGGATCTTGCATTCTGACCCAAGCATCTCAACCAACTTGCTTTCAGGATGATGAGGGAGATTTTGCAGAGAGCATTTGTCAACAGATGCCTAAGTGAGAAATCAGTTTCCTTTATTAGGAGTAGGAGGCAACTTTTTAATGATAGATTACACTGTGTTGGCGCAGCTTCACACCTGAATTTTAAATCACAAGTGCTATCCTTGTTGTGCAGTTGGAGGCAAAATGCAGTTATGCAACCAAGCAAGAAGCTACAGCTGCAAAAACTAATGAGATTAAAAAAAATCTACAGCAGCGATACTATAAAATAATATGGAACACATTAGTGGTAATGTGGGAAAATTAATTCCAAATTATTGACAGTTTAATTGACCTACGGGAAGTATTTTAATGGAGTTAATATGCTGTGCTGTTCTTCAGGTTTTTTAAACTTTTCTACAGAGCAGAAAACAAGTTTTTCCAATTATGGGGTTTAAAGTTGTAACAAGTGGTTGCTGTGGGTCCCCTGGCTGTGAGATGCCAGCACTGGATGTGTGACTTTTCTGCCCAGCACCTGCAAAGCCCATCCTGTGGGCAGGGTGTGGGTGCCACTGCTCGGCTCTCATCCCAGTCTTGCTGCCACAGAGGCTCTTTGCAAATGATCCTTACACGGTGATTTGACCCCCAGGCTCCGACTGCACGAGGAAAAGGTCATCAAGGATCGGCGACACCACCTCAAAACGTACCCGAACTGCTTCGTTGCCAAAGAGCTGATTGACTGGCTGATCGACCACAAAGAGGCCTCTGACAGGGAGACAGCCATTAAACTGGTGCAGAAATTACTGGATCACAGCATTATCCACCATGGTAAGTGCAGTATCACCTGCTGAAAAGTTCTAAGCTAAATTTATTGACTGCTGTGAGACAAAGGGGAATCCCACTCCTACTCTTCAGCCATGTGTAGGACAGGTAGGATCCTTTCCCTACCAGATATGGAGCATCTCTTGAACTGTGCTGCTGTGCAAGGTCACCTGTGTCCTGAAGGAGATGAAAGCCTGAAGAGGTGTGATGTTCCCCATGGCAGGGGGGAAACTTACTGGAGACTGTGATGTGTCTCCAGAGCAGCCCCAGTTGGATCATGTCCCCCCTTTCCTGCAGCTCTCATTTCCCTGCTCCTAAGAGCACAGTTCTCCAGCTGAAAAACCCATCTTAAAAATCAGCCAGCCAAGAAAAAAAATAATTTTTCTCACGTGGATTAGTTCCCTGGCCCTGGCCCTCACAGCAGCTGCACAAACATTAGTGCTGGTACAGCTGCAAGAAAGTTAGTGGTCTGGCTGTGCCCTGATTAATTTTCTCCTAAACTTGTTGTCTATTTGAGATCTATTCCTTTCAGCTTCTTGAATAACAATTCATGCTCATGAAAAGACTTAAAATTCACTGGTAGCATTTAGTTGCCTTTTGGGGGCACAAAGAGGCTGAGAAGCACACGAGCAAAGAAGATCCAAGGCCTCAATTTCAATCCTTTAGTATTACCCATTTCAGAATGGCAAATGTACCATTTGTTTCTTTTTAAAGAGAAAACTGAGTGACTATGAACAGATGAATGTTGACTTTATGCAGAGGTCACTGTATGTGCAGCAATGCTGCTGCTGTCTGCAGTACATTAACAACACCTTAATTAAAGTCAGAAATGCACATATTGAATGAGTGGCACTTCTACAGCTTCTGCTTAGCTATTAAATGAAAATTCTGGGTTGTTATGGAAACTGGGACTCACGGTAGATAGTTAAAGAATAAAGTAATTATAGGGTATTCAAATCTTTCTATTTAATCCTCTATTGAGAAAATGTCAGTGAAGAGTTGCATGGATGCCTGAGTGACTTAATTTAATTGAGCAATAGATATTTTATTGCTGAATGCTTGTTGAAAACTCTAACAACCTTCAAGCATTTTCTACCCTACCATCCAACTGAAAACTGTAGAAGAAATTATATATATATATATGTGTGTCTAGATACTAGAAATGGAACAAGTGTTTCTTGAAAATGTTCATGTATTGCACTCTAACAAAATATTGTGTGAAGTGAGCTTGGGCAGGTAAATTCAGAGAGGCTCTGCAAGATGCTTAGAACATTCTTTCAAGTGCCCTGTCAAGTAAAGGGACCCCAGTTCCTGCTTCTGTGGTGCAGAAGGTCCCCCATGTATGTGGGTTGACAGCTGTGCTAGGAGCAGCTTGCTTGGGATAGCTTTCCCATAGGTTTATGCCCTTGATGGGGCTCTGTTCTGCATTTACAAGAGCCCATGATCAGCTGCTGTTCTACAAACCTAATCTGGCATTTCTCAGTGTGCTCACATTGTACCTACCATTGGCTAGCTGGCATGGCAGAGCAATTGAGACAGTTTTAAGAAGGCAGAAGGCTTTGGTTTTAACTGTTTCTTTAGGAAGTCTCAGGTTTCCTACAGCACTGCTAACTGATAGGAATAACTTCAAGAATTTGGCAAACCTTAAATTATTGGGCATTCTACTCTGGTGGCCTTTTAAACAAACAAGACAACAGACTGTTTTCATCAAAAGGTTTTTTGGGTATGTAGTGGATGGATGCTTTTATGCTGTTTGTATTTGCAGTAATACTCAAAAAACTGATGGACACTTCTTCCCCTCACCAAGAAATTTGGTTACCTCTCAATGTTTTCTTCAGCCTTTCATTAGAATGGAGTAAAGCTGTGTGCTGAAGAATACAGGGGGTTAGATGTTTGCTTCAAACCTCAGCAGTGGTACCTGCTAGATGGATCCTCAGCTACTTAACATGTATGTGAAATTTTTTTTTTTGTTTAATTATTTTATGTTTCAGTCTGTGATGAGCATAAAGAATTCAAGGATGTCAAACTGTTCTACCGCTTCAGAAAAGATGATGGGACGTTCCCACTGGACAATGAGGTGAAGGTGTTCATGAGAGGACAAAGACTGTATGAAAAGTATGTTGCATTCAGTATTCCTAATATGTTGATAATAGTGCCATGTGAGGCAAATGATACCTGTTAATTTATTTTTGAAGCATCAGAGGCTTTCAATGCATGCAGGAATGGGTCTGGGAAATTCCATTACTTCAGTTGGGAGTCCTTCCCTCTCTTATTTTTCTTTTGCTTTTCTACCATATTCACTTGAGGCATTTTGTTTAAAATCTGATGCCCCAGATTATAAATACATCCTATATGAGAATTCAATGTGAATTGAAGCCCTTGAAATCTATTCTGTAAAAATAATTACAGAATTATTTGTCAAAATAATTCAAATAATTACAGAAATATTTTATATGTAAAAGCATAATTATAATTCCTAAAACATTATTGAACAAGCAGCTACATGTCTGTGGAGACTCCATATCTTCACAGAGAGGTATGCTTTTAAATCATAGGTGAGATAAATTTTCAGTGTTCCAGTCTACAAAGTTTCAACATCAGAAAAGTTATGTTAAAAGCAATTTCAAAAAAATCATTAACCCAACCAAGAGCATCTGATTACCTAATTTAAACAGATTATTTTACTGAGATACTAAATATCCCACTGGATTACTTCCATCAAGTAACTAGGTATCATAACCATACTTCCTAATATTAAATTAAAGACATTTTTATTCAGTATGTAGAGATTTTGACATGGTACCTTCAAGGAGAGAGAAGAAAATGGATATTGGCATATGCTACAAATTAATGCAAAAGTTGTGATGTGTTATTTAACAAAAAGCTTGAAATATTGCTCTAGACTGAATACCACCCACTCTTCTGCTTGCTTGGAGCAGAAGCGTGCAGCAGCCAGGAGAGATGGATGCTGTGTTTTCTTGATGAAGGAAATTTGTTTCCTTCTAAAAAAGAACTCAGGAAGCTCACAAGTTTAAAAGCTGATAATAAATATTATTTTCAAGGTTAGCTGGCTCTGAAGATCAGTTTGGTGAAGGAACAGTGAACCCAAAATATAAACAAATACTTGTAAATGCCACTCCTTTTGTTACACCCATCATATAAAATTCCCCAAGACACAATGACTGTGACTATTTAAAGGAAAAATGTAATAAATTGTATAAGACAGAAGAAAATGCATCACTGGAGAAAATCCTCCACTCTATGCACAGGGACGGGTGAGATGAATCAGCTACTTTCAAACTCTTCTGTGTTTTACTAAGCACAGCCTTTGCTCTTTAGACTCAGTAAACATGCAGTGTCTACAGGCTTGTCTGAAAAGCAGATTAGAGTGTATACAGTTCTTTTTTTAGTCTGTATTTCTATTTCAATTATCCATAAGAAAAATAATATTTTGTTGGCAAGGCTGGTGTCAGTCTTGTGCATGAAAGGAGCCATAGTAGAAAGAACTCTAATAGTGTCTGCTTCCATCACCATTTCTCTGAATGGAGAAGTATCCCCAAACCAATGTCTGTGATCCAGTTTGTCTAACTCTGTAGTAGAAGAAAAACATTCATAACTGTAGAGAGTGTTCCTATCTTGGCAAAGGAGCACCTGTATGTGAATATAACTGCATCCTTGTGAGGTGCTTGCTCCTAGGCAACGTATTTGAAGGGTTCAGAAACTTAAAACAGCCCTGAGTGCTAAATATAGTATAAATTAAAAATACCTGTAATTTCAAAACCAGTATGTGATAATCAAAGGTAGTCAAAATTCTCCATGGATCATCGGAAGTATTTTGTATTCATGGGAGATAAGAAGGCATACCTGGGCTATCTGGGCTTCACTTTGTTTATTGTAGCAATTCCCCTGTGCAGAGATTTCAGATTTTGTTAGTTCCTTTGCCTATGCACCTTTATTAGCAACACCACAATTTCACTGGATACACTTTGAACTCAAAATCTAATGCTGAAAGTCAGGAAGAGCTCTGCAGTGAAATGTGTGATTGTGTAATATATCTGTTGTATCAGTTTGCTGATAGTCTTGAGAAAGAAAATATTAATTCAGTGCTATTAAAATAATTACTAAATGGCAGCAACCAGAGAAAAGTATTCATGCACAAACATTAAGTCATTTACCAGCACATTCAACTTGTTTATCAAAATGCCTATGGGCCTGATTGCAAGAGAAATGCAGCTATGCCAAAGGAAATCTGTCCAAATCCAACACATTTTGAAAATCTGTGTCTAATTTTGTAGAGTTTGTTGATCTTCACTAGGCTTTGCTAATTTAAGATAGACATTATAATTATTTTCTGCTCTTTTCCACTCTCTGATTGGGGCTGGAGTACCACTAGGTTCAGAAGCCAAAGCAGTTTGTTCTTGCCAAAATTGTGGACATTACCCAACACCAGTCCATGCAAATTTGTACCCTCAGTGGGTAAAATGAACCAAATGCTTTAGGAGGATCAACAGGTTGTTGCATGGATGTCTTAGGCAGGTTCCTTACCTTCAGACAGCTGTTTTGGGTAAATGCCTTGTTCTCTGCTCTGGGACATGGGAACATCAGGACTGTCCCTCTGCTGAGGAGCTCCCTTTCCCATCTCTCTTCTGCATGACCACAAAGCTCCTTGGAACCTGAACTCTCCTTTCTTGTGCATGACCCCCTTCACCCACTGTGGGCATCCTCGGTGGCTGTACCTGTGGGATTGGAAGATTTAAAATCAGTCTCTGGTTGTAGTCTCCCTTTATTTGCACTGTAAATCATGAACCAGTTCAGATTCCCTGCACATCGTTGCAAACTTTGCTAATCCTGTCTGTGAATAAGCTTTGAGGTTCAGGTTTATAACTAGAGATGAAAACTGCTGGATTTCCTACAGTCTTGTCTGAAATTGTTGAGTAGTTTATAAGATCTAAGGTTGGTGTCAGCTTTCAAGCTCTACAGGACTGCCCAGATAGGTTGAATGAGATAAACATGTTTCCTGTTCAACAAAACTCTCCCTGCAAATCTTTTATAAATCCAGCACGGACCTTTTGTAGCTTTAAAAAAAAAATCAAGTTGTTGCAGGCATCTTATTTTTATGATTGCAATTCTCAGTAGGGTTTGGTCAGACACACAAGATTGTTGTTTCTGGTGCAGTCATGTACAGGAGCTACAAGTCATTTCATGATGCTGACATCAACTGAGATTTTTGAACCAGATTTCACAGTGAAAGAAGTGCAGATTTATGGTTTTAATTTCAGGAAATCTTTCAGATAATTTTTGAGACTGCATTCTTGGAATCACTTTCAGTTTAACTCATCAGTGGTTGAGTTGCTTTTATCCTCTGGTGTAGTTATTTTGATAAGAACAAGGTTAAAGATTTCTTTTGAAAAGGAGTTTGAATATTGGTGTTTGGGTAAATACATTCCTTTAATGCAGGACAACACCAGCTTTAGCAAATAATACGTTTTGGCATTAACAGCCTCAAGATTTTTGGAACAAGGAGAAAATGGAAGAGTAAAAGGAAGTTTCCAGTTCTGCCTAATGAAAGGCCAGGCTTTTGATTGATGTAAATTGGTACAGTTTTGTTGACAGCCATGGAGTTACAGTGATTTACTTCAGTGAGTGACGTAAGTCCATGGATTGCTGTGTCTGGGCTTCTCAAACTGGCAATTTGTCGTGTCTGTTTGTTCACAAGTCCAAATCCTTTGCAGTGCTATTCTGGGCTTATGCAGAAGGGTGTGAAATGTCAAACTGAGTGTTTTTCCACTTGATATTTTTCCAGATTTCTTTTGTGTCTCTGTAAAAATCTAACCATTAGCACTGCCTTATTAAGGACCTTTCTATCTATGATTTCAATGAGGCAGTCAACTAATTATAGACTCATCAAAGCACAATTAACGTAATCCTGAGGATTTTTTATTTGGTGCCTGCAGAGCCTGGGTAACCAGTTCTGGGTAGCCAGTTCTGGGTAGCCATGCAGCAGATGGTACAAAAAGACACAAGCCTTGGCATTGCATTTCTTTTCTGTGGGGGGAAAAGCCTGGTGAACAAGACACATTTAAAGGTAGTCCGTTGGAGCGTAGTAGGTCTGTATTAGATGTGGTGAGTGTGGGACAAAATGCTTGTAAATTAAAATATTAAAACATAATGAAGTCTGCAAGAATTCTGAAGTCAATACGTTGTCTTCAGCTAATGTGGCTTTCTCAGCTCTTACTCAGCTCAGAGGTGCTGGCAATGACACACCATCCAAAGGAGCAGCTCCTTGTGCCACCACTGACACACAGCTGTGGCTGAGCAGCCTTGGCCTGGTTTGATGATCTGCTACCTGGGGGTCAGATCCTGTAGGTTCAGGCCTCAAGTTAGTGCTCATTAAAGTAAAGAGAAGAGTCTTTTAGATGAAATAACAGAGGTTGGACCATGTCAAACCTCTTCACTGTAATTTCAAATGAAACTTCTCTCTGTGTTCCTATGGCACAGATTTTTCTGATGCTTTCCAAAGGAGATGAAGTTATATTCTATAATCTCTGGATATGCTGTCAGTTTAAGATGCAGATGGCTCATGTATGGATTTACTTGAATTTCAATTCCTTCATCAGAAGGGCAAAGATTCAGCACTTCCAGAATATGACTGTTGTAGTTCAGATGTGCCCTTATTTCAGAATAGTTGTTGAAGGGAGGGGACCTGTTACTCTTACATGGAAAAAACAGTTCTTGAACTATTACTCTGAAAGTCTTTTACCACTAGTCCTATTATTAGCCTACAATAAATAATATAGTTATGAAAAATATTAGGTTAATAAGGATGCTGTGGTGCTCAGTCTCTCCCCAAAAAGTGGAATTCTGTATTACAAAGAAATGATTCTCATTTCTTCTTTAAAACTGCCTTTTGCATTAACAAAATATTGAGGCTTTTTTTTTTAAGACTGTGTCATTTGCATGGGTATCTTGAATAGAGGAGAGTTTTATTAGTATCCTTCAGCTGCTCACATGCCAGTTGCTAGGAGATTTTGGGACATCTCATGATGTTCCTCTGACTGGTGTTACACAGGGCCAGCCGAGGCACAGAGAGCTGTGAGCCTCAGATGTTAAAATGTGTTCAGGTTCATGTGCAGCTCGCTGACTGCAGCTGCATCATCAAATGTTGGATGCACAATATTTATCCGCACCCAATCCACAGAACTACCTTTTTTCCTTCTCTTGAATTTTTCTGCAGCTGTTTTAGAGCTTATGGAGAGAATTTTCAAAGTCATTTAGATGACTTTGGGGCATAGTCCTGCTAACTGTAAATATTAATTAAGAAGCTTTGAACACATTAGTTACATTTTGGTGCTTTTAGGCTAATTTTTTTTTCAAGGCTGATTATGCAGTAACTTTTAGAGAATGTTAAACACAAAATAGGGAAATGCAAAACCCAAAAATCTAATTTTCTTTTAGGGGAAGAAACAAGAAAGCATGAACTTCATACAGGGATATAAAGCCTAAATTTTTTTATTAAGTGATTGTCATTCACTTCCTAAGTAGATTGATAGCGTGAGGAAAGATTTAGTAAGTCAGTGAAAGCTTCATATGCATTTGCTTGATATAAATGAGATTTGCCAGAATAGATCTGGAACTGCTTTTCTGAAGAACCAATTTTCCCCCCCCACCACCACACCAGGCTGATGAGTTCTGAAAACAGCCTTCTGCAAGCCAGGGAAGAGGAAGGAGTGAAGTACGAGCGGAGCTTTGTAGCGTCGGAGTTCGTGGAGTGGCTGGTGCAGGAGGGCGAGGCGGCGACGCGCAGCGAGGCGGAGCAGCTCGGCCGCAGGCTGCTGGAGCACGGCATCATCCAGCACGGTGAGAAACCCCCGCCAAGCAGGGAAACCGCGCTCACTGGAGCGCTGCCTTCAGCTCAGATCACGCGGAGGGGTGTGGTTACCAATTGTTGTGGTGTTGTGAGGGTCCCCAGGACGAAGTGAGAGATGAGAATTGACTCCAAGTTCTTAGAAGGCTGATTTTTTATTTTATGATATTATATTATATTAAATGAAAATGATATACTAAAACTATACTAAAGAAGGAGAAAGGAGACGTCAGAAGATGTCTAGCAAAGAATGAATAATAAAAATTCGTGACTGACCAGAATGCTGACACAGCTGGACTGGGATTGCTCATTAAGTTAAAATAATTCACATTAAACCAATCAAAGATGCACCTGTTGGTAAGCAACCTCCAAACCACATTCCAAGCAATCAGATAATTATTGTTTACATTTCGTTTCTGAGGCTTCTCAGCTTCTCAGGTGAAAAATCCTGGCGAAGGGATTTTTCATAAAATATCACAGTGACAGAGGGGCCCTTGTCTTTCTGATCAGGATATGTTTAGGTTCTAAATCATTTCAGATAGGAGTCTAAGTAACTTTATTTAGTAGAAGTATAGCTTTTTCAAAAGAGCATTGTATTCTGAAAATGCTTCCTCAAATGCTGAATATGGCAGGAATTTGAAACCGTGTAATGACAACTTAAGGATGTGGATGAAAATCAGTACTCCTGTCTCAGAATCTCTGCTGGTCAGTGACCCTGAGATATGTAGAAGCCTCTTTTTCCCAGCCCGGCAGTCGAATAAGGAGTCAAGATTTTTCTGTTCTTGTCCTCAAGGTTTTTTATTATTTCTTATCTATAACATTCTTTCTCTGACCCACCACAGATCTGTCTGGCCGGTTGGATTGAGGCACACTGCCCACCCTCGGGGCAGTGTTATCTTTTTATACTAAAAACTACGTGTACATTATTTACCATAACTTCCCAATACCTATCACCTATGTTGGACAGTGAGTTTCTACCTTAAACCAATCCAAAAGTGCCAACATCACCCAGAACATGGAGGCTAGGAAGAAGAAAAAAGAAGGACAAGGCACACCCAAATTCCTCCATCTTGGGACCCTGAGCCCCCATTCTAAAACCCAAAAATCTATTTTTCACCCTGTGACAAACTGGCTATTATTCTACTTAAACTCTCTTGACTTGTAATTCTTGTATAAAGGTGGTAATTTGCTCCATGGGTCAAAATCAAAGTCACAGGTGTCCTGGGCTCTGTGCCAAGGTCTCTGAGTCCCCCAGGCAGGGGCTCAAGCCATCCAGGACAGCCAGAGGCATGTCCTGGGTTCCAACACTCCTACACTTGTAGTAATTAACCTGTAGAACTTGCCATCTGCAATGTATATAATTGAGGTAAATAGATTTGTAAGGATCAAATAGGGATTAGAACCATAAATAAGCTAATTCCTGTATGCAGGATAAAAATTTCAGGGTCTGTGTATCCCCCTACTTGTAGGCAGAACAGAGCATAGTCTGATGCTAGAAAAGCAGCTTTCCCCCTTGGGCATGTAGCAGAGTTGTTCTAGTATGTTTGGGCAGGAAGGAGGATGTCACTTTTGGTTGAAGTGTTATTGTATTTTTCCTGGTGGTATAACTTCTTTGAGGCAGGAAACAAATATTTCTTCATGGTCCAGTATTAATGTGTCTGGCAAATACACCTTCACCACGAAGCTCCTTCTGTTAAGGGTGGAGGAGACAGAATTTTCTGTCTCTACTGCCACAAGGGTGAAGAAATAAACACCCCTGGCCCCATTTTACATGTTGTCATTATCTGTTCTCAATGCACGTTGCCCTTCTGTAACCAGGCATTTCCCACCGTAGAAGTGGCAGTACCTCTGGAGCAATGAAGGGGTGCCAGGAGATGACAACAGAATGGCAGAAGTTGTTACCTACATTATGTAGTGCACAGTGGGAAAATAATCATATCCTGGTGGTCCAAGTGTTGTTGCATTAAACCTAATTCTGACAGAGGGCAAACAGATGATACTAGCAGGCTGTTAGTACAAAGGTGCTGGATTGACTATGTTGCTTGTTACTTCACAAGAAAACCCGGTTTTAATGAATAGAGCAAAATGGGCATGTAAGTGGCCTGCACAGTTCTGTCATGGTTCTAATCATGTTCACGTTAACTTGCAATTATTAGAAGCTACTTCTGAATGTTTACAGTGATCAACTTCCAGTTCTATAATTACTCCTGTGCTTCCTATGATTTATGGGGTACCAACTGCTCAGAGCTTGATGGACAGGAAAGGTATGCTACCCCTCCTCTTTACAGCAGCCATGATTTCATTCCTATTTTTACCTGAACATTTTCTGTGTATTACATATGTGGTAAATTTTCCTTACTACCCTGGGCTCCCAAACCAGGACACTTAGGAAAAAAGTTTAAAAAAAATGTAAGTGAGATTTGTGCTGATAAAGATATTTTTTGCAGAGAAAATAAAGTCAGGACTTAACATTTGCTGCAAAGGTGGTTTTCTTAGATACTGAGATCTTTGCAGAACTAAGAAAGGCAGGATGTGGCTTTTCTTGCAGATCAACCATTGTTTCATTAACTAAGGCAAATGCTCAGCCGGGCACATTTGCAGGGAAATAATTTTGCCCCTTTCAAACCAGGTTTCAGGGGTCATTCCTGAGTGACACTGGCCCTGCTGCTCTAGGGATAGCCCTGGCCATTCTGCAGGTTTATCCCCTGCCCATCATTTTCTTGTAGTCAAGAGCATGTGCAAAGCTCCCCCTTAGAAAGAGATTTGAAACTCATGAAGTAAAGACAGGGTTCTGGGAATTAGTTGATTGCTGAGGAAGTGGTCTTCTCACTTGTCACCAGGTCATTGCTGCAAGGTACTGTCATCTTCCTCACCCAGTTTTTGATAAAACAAACATAACTGAGTGGGGATTTCACAAGGACTTGATGGGGATGTTGGGAGTAAAGTAAAACTGAATGGTGTCCTTGAGATTTGTCTTCTTTGAGTGAACATCCTTTGTGCACACTTTCTCCTTTGTGGAAGGAGATTTCATTCATTTCACTGCAGCCATTTGTCTAGATAGTGTTAGGAATATTTATGAAAGTACTGGCAGAATTAACATGGAGCTGGTTTGAGGTTCATCTTAGCAACTGGATATGATCTATGCACATTGAAGGTTCTTGTAAATGCTGGCTTCCTCTTAGAAGGGAGCTCGAAATGAGAACTTCTGGTACAGAATTAGGGATATAAACTGTAAAACAGCAGGAAAGGTATTCTCTCCCCATACCCTATCTTACAGAGTTCTAAATCCAATCTAAAAAAAAAATATCTATTTTTCTGTGGCTTAGTACCATAAATTCATTTCACCATACTTCCTCTGTTTTGTCTCTCATCAGCAATACCAAAATGTTACTGGACACTAATTGGCATCCTTGTTGGTAGAACCAGCAGAAAGACTCTTGACTGAACAGCAGTGGAGAATAAAACATTTCCTGTTCTAAAGGCAATCTTTTTCTAGCAGTATTGTTTGATATCCACAATATGGAATAAAATAAAACTTGCTGCATTATTCTTGTTGAAGTATTTCTTACCCCACCTAAAATAATAGAAATAGTTGCATCAAGTTGCCAATCTCAGTAGTAATTTTCCAGCCACAACTGAATTACGCAATGTCTTTTTTCTAGTACTGACTTTCATTTTAATTACTCAGAGAAGCTGTATTCTGCAGCTGAGGCACTGTATTCAAAATGGCTTCCTGACACATTTTTCTTCACTTTAATTGGTCAGACACCAACCAGGTTTCACACAGGAAACAAACACCGATGGTAATTTTGAAAGGAAAACAGTGGTTTAAGAGGAATTGTATAAATGCTGCAAAAGCATCAAATTCTTGGCTTTAAAATAATCCTCCTGATCTCTTTGGACATATGTAACTATACATATTTCCCCTGCCATGTATGAAGATGATGAAATGTATTTAAGTGCTGAATTGCTTCCTGCCAAAATCTCACTGGCCCACACCAATCTCTGAGATTTGCTCCATTGGTTGAAGCATGGTGCTAATAATGCAAAGTTGTGGGTTTGATCCCCATATGGGCCATTCACTTAAGAGTTGGACTCAATGATTCTTGTGGGTCCCTTCCAACTCAGAATATTCTGTGAATCTGTGAAAGCATAACCCACAAAACACCATTACCACCATTTTCGCAAACAGGACCCAGATTTCCTTTACTGTGTATTGGTATCCCATGTAATATGGAGTAAAGCCCCCATAAGTAGCAGGGAATTGTGCATTTTGCATTTCTTGAAGGCTAATGTTAGGATTGTAGTTGCCAGTAGTTACTTGGCGCTTGTGAGCACTGATGGCCTTCATCCAGAATATAGAAATAAAGACTGTGGGAAGAGTTATAAGTTTGGTGATGCACATAAAGGCTGGGACAAAAGGTGTGTGGAACACATTTCTCAGCTGTAGAAAAGCCCATCTGGTGAGGTGTGTAGAGCTTGGTAATGTTAATAGATAAAATTTTCCTCCAGGAGACTGGATCCTTCTTAGTTCTTCTCCATATGAGCATGGTGGGACAGATTAGCTACTGTGGTCAAAATTCACATGCATCAGGAGAATTTCTCTGCCAGCTGCCAGCTCCCAGGCAGATCAGGCCAAAGCAAGGATGGTCTAGGGGCAGGCAGAGGACAGTGTGAGCACCCACACATAGTCACAGCCCTTTCTCAGTCTGAAAAACAGAGACACCGAGATGTCCAAGAACAAAAGAGGGTATTCACAGAGCTCTTTATGGAGTAATTTTTGGCTCATACTTGCTTATAGCCCTTTCTGAAGAACTTACCCTGCACCTGCAGCCACAACAGCAGAGCACTGCTGACATGACAGGTAGAGTCTTCCTGTCCTCCTCTAAGGACTCATTGGGTATGAAAGCTTGAGGGATGGAGAAACATCTGCCTGCCTTGCAGAAACTTTTAAAGTCTGGAATCTCCAGTGGTAAATAAGTTGAATTTAAATCTGGTTAATACTGCTAAGAGAAACCAGTGCTGTCTTAGGATAGCACCTACAACTTGCAAGATGAATACTTGCATTTCTTCCATGGCAGCAACCAAACCATAGCTCATTTATTAATACTTTTCAATGTATTGTGGGATGTAAACATACAGGGATTGCCTTGTACCACAGATGGTACCGTGTGTGCTGCCGGTTGAGCCTGTGAGAAATGGGGGCCTAAGCAGCCAAACTCATCCTCTCATGCCACATCACATTCTGTTCTCTTTTGTAGTTGTGGTTTCCCAAGCTGCTGCTGACCTTCAAGTCCATGTGCTTGGTGTGATTTCTTCCCTGACATGTCCCCAGCATCTTCCCTGAGCAGTGACCACAGCACAGTTCAGCACGAAGCATTTTGCAGTGGCTGTCCACTCTGCTCCGGGGGGTTGGGATGTGGATTCCCAGACTCAGACCAGCAGCAGAATAGGTCTGGTGAGGCTCTGCTCTCCTGAATGATTGAGGGGTGTAAGAGTCGCTTTTAGAGATAACAGCCTAGCAGCTCTCTTCTTTGGAACCCATGGTCTACCTGGACTGTAAAGCCTTTGATACTGTTTCCTGTGATGTTCTGCAGAAACTGTATTTCCATGGTGTGGATGGGAACACTCTTCGCAGGGCAAAAAATTGGCTGGATGGCCAGGCCTGGAGGCCTCCCAGGGCTCAGTGCTGGGGCCTGGACTCATTATTGGGGCCAGCCTTCTTAATTATCTTTGTTAAGGAGATCTTTATCAACGGGTCAAGGGCAGCAAAAGTGACTTTATGGATGACACCAAGTTGATTGAGAGTATTGATCTTCTGGAAGGTAGGAGGGCTCTACAGAGGGATCTGGACAGTCTGGAGTGATGGCCCAAGGCCAGTGGTGTGAGGTTCAACAAGACCAAGGGCTGGGTCCTGCACTTGGGTCACAACAACCCCACGCAAAGAGCCCCATGCAACACTCCAGCTTAGAAATGAGTGACTGTAAAGGTGCCCATTGGAAAAGAAGCTGAGCCCAGATGGTCAAGAAGGTCAATGGCATCCTGGCCTGGATCAGAAACAGTGTGGCCTGCAGGACCAGGGCAGGGACTGTCCCCCTGTACTCAGCACTGGTGAGGCCACATCTGGAATCCTGTTCCCAGTTCTGGGCTCCTCACTTGAAGAAGGACATTGAGGGGCTGGAGTGTGTCCAGAGAAGGGCAACAGAGCTGGGGAAGGGTCTGGAGCACAGCTCAGGTGAGGAGCAGCTGAGGGAGCTGGGGGTGTTTGGTCTGGAGAAAAGGAGGCCCAGGGGAGACCTTGTCACTCTCTCCAGCTCCCTGAAAGGAGGCTGCAGCCAGGTGGGGGTCGGTCTCTTCTGCCAGAAAACAAGTGACAGGGCAAGAGGAAAAGACCTCAGGTTGCACCAGGGCAAGTTTAGGTTGGGTTTTAGGAAAAATTTATTCTCTGAAAGGGTTGTCTTTAATTGGAACTGCCCAGGGAAGTGATGGAGTCACCATCCCTACAGGAATCTAAAAGATGTGTAGATGTGACACTTATAAGGACATGGGTTAGTGGTGAACTTGACAGTGTCAGGTGAATAGTTGAGCTTCATGATTGTAGAGGTCTTCTCCAACCTAAGTGATTATATGATTTTGCAGTGCTAGGATTTTCTGATGGTAAGAAATATGTGGTAAGATGTCTTAGACATGATATCAGCATCTTCAGCCTCCACCCTCCTTTAAAATACCTTTCAACTTTAAAAAGTTTTATTGAGATAATTGCGCTAGATCACACCTGATGTGCTCAAGGTAAACGTGTTCTGCTGGCTTAGCACAGAAGCAGGTGCTTATCTCTTTTCAAGAGTTAATCTTTTGTCTGCAAACTCCACTGTGCAAATTACTTTCTGAGATGAAAACCAGCACTTTGTAGTGACTTAGTGAGAGCAGTAAATGTTGCGACGTGCTGTGTCCCTATCTCTGCAGGAAAGTCTTATATTTATATTTAATTGTCCCTATTCTTTGCAAGGGCTCTATACCTTGATACAACAGATTCTCTTTCTGAAGATGATCAGTGCATTTTGTTTTAAACATCAAGACACGTGATGCAATTGAAAGTTTCTTATAATTGTGGAAGTGGATTAAGTATCTAACTAAGTATTATTTCCCTTGCTTTTGTTGAAGAGCTTTCCTTCTCTTCTAAAATTGCTGTGAATAATGAAGTATGTGCTGCTATATTTACCTTAGATGTCCAACTGGTTATGATTAGCTGATTATGATTCACTTGCAGTGTGAAAACTTGCCATGTATGTGAAATGTACTCTTCCTTAATTCAAGATTTCTCTTTGGAACCCCTTTCTTGGAAATATCAACTGCAGATAGAAGATTACAAGTATTATTGAAGCATACATATATCCTTGACTTAATTGATCATAGACTTTCTTCTCCAAAATCAACACATATTTTTTTAAAACATTTTTTAGTTAATCTAAAACCTGAATCACATCACTCTTGGATATATGCAAGCTTTCATTATGATAAAAACTATAAAACATCACATTTTTACAGCTGTTGCCTTGATTTATCTCAGTAAAACACAAGCCTTCAGTTAGTCAATGATGTCCTGCAACACAACTTTGTTTTTTTAAGTCCTGTTGCCGCCATGCTGATGCCAGGCAGAAACACTCACAGTTGTGTGGCAGTTCCCATGTGTAGGGACAGTAACCTCACTCACAGTAATTCAGCTGCTCATGCTAAATCTGGAGACCACTTTGCATATTTTTCATGATTTTGCCCCTCTAAGAAGTAAAAGAATAAGAACTTTGTATGTAATTTATGTAATTGTATAAACCCCTAGATCCTTAGTATGTCAGCTTCTCATTGTTCTCTTGCAGTTGTCTTTATCTACAGCAGGAATGGATTTGGTTTTTGAAAGAGCCACATGCTTTATGTAAATAACATATGAAAAATTCTTTTCATATTAACTATTGAATTTTATTTTTCTGACAGAGAATGGGTTTCAGATTTTGACAGCTGCAACAAAAAAAAAAAAAAAAAGAGATACCCAGATGGGCCTTTTCATCTTCTGCTTCCCTTGCCACAGACTGTACTTTCCATACTTTATTTGGAAGCAAAGAAAAGCAGTTGGCTATGTTCTGTAAACTTACTAAATTAAAGATGATAAATCCTCATATACAAACCAAAAAGACTGCTAAATGTGTGTGATTCAACACTGGCTTTTCATGCTAGAGTAAGTAATGTGTATTTGAAAATACCCTGCAAATAGACGGCATACTGGCTGGAAAGACAAAATGTATATAGGAACACATATCTGCATACCTAATTTAAGGCAGCAGAAATAACATGTTAATGCACTGATCAGAACATGCCCCCTTAATAAAAACAGGATACTCTGAATTTCACTTCCCAAGGAACTTTTCGACAGTTTACTGTAATCCTGATGCTTTAAAGACAGTATAAAAGTTGTCTAGACTTTCTTTGGACTACATAAATATGCTACAGTTCATTGAAATCCCTCCCTAGTTACTGCTCAGAGAGCTGCAGTTATAGCACAGCTTTTTTTTCTGGACCTGCTTACAGTTCCAGGACCTATTTATTTCTGGACATGCTTACTGACTTCACCCTTAGTAGGATGAGCTGGAACAGCTCTCTGGATTTTGTATTGCAGGGCCAGAATCTGCCTTGCAGTTTTATACAAGAGGATCAGTGGAAACAAGAGCAGTTCAAGCTAAGATCCATTGTCAGTTCAAAGTGAATTCCTTGTAATCCAAATAAGAAAAAAATACAATTTACTACAGCTGCACTGCAAAAGTTTAACGTGATGGTTGAATACATGCACAGGTGGGCTTATCTATGGTCTGTGTAGCATATAAACATTCATAAAAGGTGGAAATGCAAGTGTTGTGTTTATACAGTGCAGGGAATCCAAGACCCAGTCCAGGGCCCTGTGCTCACTGAACATCTGTAGTCTCTCTCCCTGGATTTGTGGGAGATCCAAGCAGGTGGAATTCATCAATGTGTAAAAGGAAACTAATCTGAATAGGTGCCATGATTAAAATGCATTTGCAGTGCCAGATTAGCAGAAAAACAGGAAGGCTTTGAGTGGAGTGGGAAAAGCATTGTCCAGTGCTGAATAAAGTGCCAGTTACTCTCCTCCAGGCACACGTGTGTCAGGGCAGTGGGAGAGGGGCAGCCCAGGGGTGGCTGGGTGCTGTGGCAGTGGTGGGCACTGGGGCTGGGGATGGGCAAAACTGTGAGCTGGGGTGGGCACGGTGGCAGAGGTGGGCACTGGGGCTGGCTGAACTGCGAGCTGGGGTGGGCACTGGGGGCTGGGGGCTGGCTGAACTGTGAGCTGGGGTGGGCACTGGGGCTGGCTGAACTGTGGCTGGGGTGGGCACTGGGGGCTGGCTGAACTGTGGCTGGGGTGGGCACTGGGACTGGCTGAACGCTGCTCAGCCACCCTGCAGCTCTCAGCAGCATCACTCTTTGCCAAGCCCACGGACTCACCACTGCTTTGTAAAAGCCAAAGTGGACGCACACTTCCACTGTTTCTCTGGCAAGGGACCAAAACTGTGCTGGCCAAAGGCCTGAGGCACAGAGGAGGCTGGCTCAGCAAGCTGTGTGCTATCCATAGAGAGAGGCATTTTTTTAAGGAACTTGTATTTTATGTGGTGATTTGTTTCCTTCCTTTTAAACACTGGTTCTGCTTTGGAGAGGGGAGGGAGAAAGCAAAATTACATGGAGGGGGAGCCAGACCCTTCCCTGGGCACACTCTGGGTGCAGGTGGAAGCAGCTCCAGCTGTGCTCTCCTTCAGATAACCCCCGAGCCCCTGCTGGCCCCTGCAGCCTGTCAGTGATTGTCTCATCATCCTGCATTTGTTCTTGGCATGATGTTGCTCTTTTGGGGGAATATCCTGCCACTCTAGAGGTCAAAACTGATATGGTCATCTGTGACTGGCTGTATGAAGGCACAGACTATTGCAGCCAGTAATAGTGAAGGTCTAGAATGATCTCCTGCAACTTCAAACTGCATTTCACATAATTTTAATAGAGGAAACTACCTCATTAAAAAGATAAAGTGCACTTTTGAATAGACTGGGGCTGCTGCCTTGTGCAAAGACTTGGAAATGTGTTGTGCACTGCTGGAAAGAGATCAGCGCTGCTTTTGTGTTTAAGTGGAGAAAGATATGACATATCCACACTGAAAAATCCATATACTCTGCTCATGTTTATAACCTCTTCCTCCTAACCCTAGCACAGGCACACTCTCACACAAACAAGCACACACTTCAATGTGTCCTCTGCTCTCTTGAGAAAAGCTGCTCATCTGCCTCCTCATAACTTTGATCTCCTTCCCACTGCTCCCTCAACATGGAGCAGCCATTCCCTGGCTCCAGCCAGGAGCCTGCTTGGTGGCAGTGCTGTTTGTGGGGACGTGCAGAGCAGCTGGAGTCCCTCACTGGATGTGTCCTGCTGGGGCTGCAGCTTTCAGCTGGGAGAAAGCATTAATCACCACGGTGGAGATGTACACAGATTATCAGCGCTAAAAATCATGGGGAATTGAAGTGGTGGGAGGGATGTGGGGGAAAAGCCAGTTATGAAAATGGCCTGATTTTTCAGGCATGAGTCATACCATTTATTAAAATAGGCTTTTGTACTTTCTGAAGCTCCCTTGGTCCTATGTAATCAGTGTAAAGCTAATATTTCTATCTCTGCTGTGCATCAGCCTCCTTGAAAAAGTGGAAAAGAAAAGGTTGTTTGAGCTCCATGCAGATCCTGGGATTTTATGTCAGAATCAGAAGCTGAAAGAAGATTTGCATGGATGTTACTATTTATATTTTATGTATCTGAACAGAAACTGTGAAGCAGCCAGGAACTAGAAGCACCAAAGCTGCAACATCAAATGCTCCCAAACAGAGGAAATCCAAAATAAATATTCTGATTTTTCTCATCTTAACAGTCACATAAATGGTGAATGACCACCTGAAATCCTTGCCAGTGAAATTTGCAAACTCTAGGGATAGATGAGACAGTAAACATTAATTGAATTCTATTAATTAAATGGTCATTACCTCAAAAGAGATGTTGTTGTTTTGGTTTTTTTTGTATAGCTAATGGTATAACTACAAGGCAATGCATCTAGGAGATGAGAATACAGGCTCCACTCCTTGCTGTGCAGCTGTGCTGTGCAGGGCACAAATTATTCCCATTTTATGCTATTTGTGCAGTACAGTGCAGTAATGATGGTGGGCCCGGGATGTACAAAAAGAACAACACCAGTAAGAAAAGGGGAGTGAGGCTGTAATTGTGGGCATGCAGTTCTAATAAGTGGATTTTTAGGAAAGATAAAGAAGTTCCAAAGAGGACTCCAGAAGGGCTAAAAATGGTCAGAATTTAGGGGGTAGCATTGATTTAGTTGATAAAAGATATGTTTGAGAGTTGGCTTCATCTCTTCATAAATTTCTTTACTAAGATTTTTGACCAGATCGTGCATAACTTTCTAATGAAGGTGTGACAGAATCCAGGGATTAGCAGCTAAGGTTAAGCAAACTCAGCTTTGAGTTGAAACTTTATTTTCTGTCAGGGCAAGTGACTGAAGGCTTGAATAGCTTGTAAAAGGAAGAGTAAAGTGGTCAATAAATGCTTTAAAGTATGAGTAGACTAAATTTTTTGTAAGATTAAAAGATAATTGTTAAATTCTTTTTCTGGGAGAAATTTTGTGGCCTGTGTATGTGGGAGATTAGGCTGGTGGGTTATGACCCTACCTCCAAAGTCTGACATTGGTGAGTATATGTTAGTGTTGGTGCCTTTCCTTCCAGGACAATAAATGCTCTTGTATACTTGGATGGTTTTGGAGGTTTGCATTTGCCATACTTTTACTTTGCTCTCTTCAGTGCATTTCTTTCTGTTGCATAAGGTGCACACTGTAACATGAACATGTTGCCACCTGAACAGCCCTGAATTAAACTGGAGCAAGAAACATGAAGCCACCCCACCTTGCTCTTTGCATCACCCTCCTAATGTAGGGGTCCTGACACTCATCAGCCATGGCTTGGCTGTTAAGGACAAACTGAAATGGGTGCCAGTTTGCTTTTCTGTGCTGCACAATGAAGGGCAGTGAACTAATTCAGTAGTAATGTTAATCCCTTTCTAGAACAGCAACTTTCATGAGACACCTGGAGCAAGAGCCCTGTCAGCTGCCACGAGTTTATCTGCTACTGCCTCTGAGTCAACACCCAGCGGTAACAACCTCTAAATTACCTTTAAAGAAACTGCTCCTGGGCAAGTCTGTGCAACCCTCTCAGCACTGTGCCATTGGTTTGGAAATTGGTCACTCCCACTTGTCTCTGCTGCTTGCAGCACAGTGTGGGCTGCTGAAGCAGTTGGGCTGAGCACCCATGACTGCACCTGTACCTCTCACCCAGCAGCTGCCAGTGTAACAAACCCAGCCTCTGTGTGTGCTCTGCATCCAGCATTCCCAGAACTCTGATTTGGGCATGTTTCGCTTCTCCTGGCCCTTGCTGAAAGCCAGCCACTGCACCTGAGGAGTGCTTCCAGAGGCAGCCAGCACACATATTGCCTCCCCCTCCTCAGCTTCTTCCTTCTGATCCATAGGGTGGAAATTCCTTTCCCCACACCTTTCCATATACACTTATCCTTAGGCAGAGTCACAGCCTGGACATTTAATCACAAATAATGAATAACTCAGATGATTTAACAAAAAAAAAAGCTCCATGAGGCACAGTAATAATTGTGGTGACTTTATTTGATGATGTATGCAAAAGGAGACAGTCTGAGCTATATTGCTCCTATTTATATTTTTAGCTTATTTTTAAATATGTAAAAAAATTCATGATGTTACAAGCACACGATATGTGAACTATCCTTAGAAATGAGGAGGTTAAAATATGAAAGTCAAGGAGCATGCCAAATTCTATACTGATGCTACATGTCCTAAGAATTTTGGCTACAAATCCTTTGTTGTGTAAATCATATACAAATCTTCTCCAACACAGAGTCATTGGACTTAGCTTTTCCATTTGCACTCATCTATTGTATAAAAATTTACCCTTCTATGGACTGAAATAATTACAGCAGAGATTAATGACTTCAGTGGAAAACCTAAACCTTGCTAGTTTAATTATATAAATATTACAATATTTAATTCAAAACAAGTATTGTTATTCTAAAATGTGTTCAGTATCATGGCAGAAAAATGTTTACATTATCTAGTTTCATGGTCAGTAATTCTTGAATTTCAGAGTGCTTACAATGTCTGCAGCATGAGTGTGTGTTTATCTCTGATTATCATAATTTCTGAGTACTGTCAGAGCACTTCAGTTAATGATACAAACAACGGAATAATTTTCGTTCAAAATGATGGTGTCATAATATTTAACCTGACTCAGAAACCCTACTGATATTTCTTACATTGGCCACAGCAGCTCTATTTCCAAGGAAGTATTTGTGGAGTCCTCTTTCATTGAAGATTGTGAATCACAATAGTCCTGAATAAGTAGAGCTTGCCTTTTTAAGACTGAGTTTGAGATGGCCTCAAAATTTTTTTTTGTCTTTAAATTAGGTTATTCTAATAATGTGGTAAGATATTGATAGATATTGCTACTTTTACTTATTATGTCAGTGATCTTCAAATGAAACTGGTAGCTGCAAACACCTACGCACTAACTCTGCCTCTGATAGCAAATCCTTTGGGGGATGTAGGCAGATTGCCAAATCTCTCCTCCTCTACTTCCGTTCTTCAAAAATAGTGATTGTTAGTAAGTGCTGTTTAATAGTACTGCATATGATATGTATCCAAAATGGGGAGCACAGCAGCAGTGTGTGCCTGCAATAATTAATGTGTTAGAACACAGTAATGAGGTACTTGTGATGCTAAATTTGACTTAACAAAGCCATTTTGCATCCCTGAGGACCCAACAGATTCAGCATCAAAAGGAAGCAGACAAAAACCAAGTGGCACTGTCTCTTCCAAAGATCTTTGACAGAGCCAGGCAATCTCAGGGATGCCTTACAGCCTGTGCCATGTGACTGGGGCTGTGTGGCAGCTTGGGCACCAGCATGTGCAGTTCAGAAAGTTCTTGTGTGCTGGTTATTTCTTGTCCCAAAGGTAGAAGTCCACTTGTACAGGCAGTGGTGTCTCTGACAGTGACCCAGGCAGGCTAGGGACGCGCTTCTTTGCAAGACAGTCTGACCTCATAAGGCAGTTTCTGCATCCACATAGAAGACAGTGCACTGAGGATCATATCTAGGACTGGCATCTTCCTTATTGTCTGGGTGACTTGACATCCCTGGAGGTGACTGGACTGGACTTGACTTTTTCCTCTTGGAGGTTATTTCTTCAGCTCACAAACATCAAATGGCTTACTGGCAGTTTATGTGTAAATACAGCCTATTTTGCAAGGTTGTCATGTGTGGTGTAGTTCTATAGTTCCATGAAGAGTAACCTGATACATAGGGAGTGTTTAGAAGGGATGAGAGCAAGGAAGACTGTATTGGGGATGAGGATGAAAGGAAAGCAGCCAGCAGGGCTCCAGGCTCTGGTTCTTGTGGAGCGCCTTGAACTCTGCTGGTTTTTGGACCCCATGTATTGGGCAGAGCACAGAGCAAGGCAAAAGTTCTGTGTCTGCAGTAGGAGGCCAAGTGACTGAGACATGTAATCATAGACTTGACTGACCTCAGTGCACACCTGTGTTGTTCTTTACACTTCATACAAAAATATCTATAGCCCACCAGTTCTTACAATTCTGTATTGCAAGAAATGCAATTTATAAACAAGGAAAATCCAGAATCTGGATTCTTCATTGAAAAGGTCAGTTGTAGGAAATTATTTCTGCAGAATGTGATCACAGAAGCTGGGTAAAAATGGAGAAAAATGCTGCCAAACACCTACTGCAGCTATTTTACATGCAGAGTGCTCCAGAGAGATTTCCTGCAATCAGGACCTGCAGGAGTCAAAGCACTTTTAGGACCTGGCACAGAGCTCCAACTACTGCATTTTTCATCACAGTGTTGGTGGCAGTGAAGACGTAGGTGTTATAGTGATGTTGCACTCTGGGAGTAGGCTTGGTGCTCCTGCTCTGACACCAGCATCCTGGGGTTTTCCGTCTGTGTCAATACAGGTTGCAATTAAGATTTTTCTTCATTATGTAAGAAATGATTTTTGGCCAGGTGCCTGTTCTCAAACCTTGTGTATCCGTGCAAAGCGGGGAAGTGGCCTGCCGGAAATGTCTGGGACACAGTGTCTGTGGTGAACAAGACAGAGGAAATACACAGGTCTTGATTCTTTGCTGCCCTGTAGCTCTGGACAAGGTAGTTGGACAGAGCTCTGGGGGCTGCCCTAGACTGATTAATTTACACAAAACTTGACATAAATAAATTTACTGATGAATTTACACAAAACTTGTTGTAAGGAGCTGAGTCTGGTCAGTGGGGCCAGCAGCAGCAACGCTTACAGAGGAATCATGCACAGAGATGGGCCATTATGCAACCTGTCACAGAGAGGTTTCTATTTCCACTGGGCAATAAAGAGTGCATGTCATTAATCAAAGTAATGTAAAACATTATTCTCAGCATTTGCCACCACAATTCCTAGTTTGCTATTGCTGCTGTAAAGGGTGTATATTGAGGCCACCTGTGTGAAGTTGGCCACCTTCCTTCTCTTTGTGAGGCTTCACAGGGGAAGAGGAGAACTCTGAGCATTGCATCCTTACAGCAAGGTCTGTAGTGCACAAATTGCACATGGGTAGGCTTGGATTTCTTTCTATGCCTACCAGGGATAGACTTTGTATTCATCTCTTTTCCTAGTGTCCAACAAGCACCATTTTATGGACAGCAACTTGCTCTACCAGTGCAGAATGAATTTCCGGCGGCGGCGGCGATTAATGGAGCTCCTCACTGAGAAATCTCGCCTGATGCCAGAGAGCCATGACAGCCCTTTTTGCCTGCGCAAGCAGAACCATGACAACAGGAAACACACCAGTTTTCTCTCAGGTGACTCATTAATTACACTGCTGCCTGTAGAGTGACTCCATGGAGTATTAAAAAGTTGGTTTTGGACAAAGGGTTTCAGTGTTAAAAAAAAATGCAGGGCTGAGTATTATATGTCCCTGTTCACAGGGATTGTTCATTCACTCATTTTACCAAACCTACAGCTCCCTGGGGCGTATCTGTATCAATAGCATTTCAGATGCTGATGAAAATTTGGGGTCCATGTTCAAACTGAACGGTTAAAGTCCCCCAGACTCAAAGTAATTTGTCATACATTCTATGGGGAGTTTTCAAGAAGATTAAAAGTGAGGGGAAGGGGCCCTGCAGCATTTGTGTACAGTAATATTTAGCAAGAACTGAAAGAATGGAAAGGAAAACAGGGAAAATGTAGTTCCCTATATTGGAATGCCTCTTAGAAGACACTGCAATGGGAACAGTTCAGCCATACTGTTAGTTACAGCATTACTCTCATGCAATGACTTCTAACAATGTAGGACACACTAACCCATTCCCAATGTTGTCAGTGTAAGCATGGCTTGTTGCTGTTTTGGTTTTTTTTTTAAAGAAACAGGGAAATGGCCTAATAACTGCTACTATCTCCCTTTTACTCTGGGTTTTCTCTCTGCTTGCAGTGAGTCCCACCAAGGAGATAAAGATCGTGTCGGCAGTGCGGAGGAGCAGCATGAGCAGCTGTGGCAGCAGTGGGTACTTCAGCAGCAGCCCCACGCTCAGCAGCAGTCCCCCTGTGCTCTGCAACCCCAAATCCGGTGAGCACCAGCATGGCTTACCATGCACAGCAGCCAGGGTGCAGACATCTCTGTGGGGAGAAGGCAATGTGAAGAATGCCTATTGTCACGCCTAAGCTTCTGTTTCCAAGAATACATTAAAAATTCACAGTGTCACAGGTTTTGTAGGCCAGAGGGAACTATTATCATCTTCTAGCCTGAAGTCCTGTTGAACACAAGCCAGATGTCTGCCTCCAGTAATCTCTGTGTCAAGTCCATAATTGTGGTTTGAGCTGCATTTTATCTCTTAGGACTACGTGCAGTCAGAGGCCCAGATTTGCCTCTTCACTGCCAAGCTCTGAACCAATTCAAATCTCCTAGAGACATTCCTTTGGTGCAAGTCAGAGGAGAGTTTAACTATCCAGTGACTGCTTGAGCTGCTATGGAATAACACCCCTCAGAACACAGCCTGCTCTAAAAAAAACGGAGGCAGCATTGTTTCAGCCTGTCAGAGACAATTTGAACATTTTAATTTGTTTTAAGTCTTACACTGGTCTGTTTCAGAAGGTAGAAGTAGTATTGAAGCTTATTTTCCTTTTGAAAGGATTTCCTATCCCACGCCGGAAGGTTAAACACACCCATTCTTCCACAGTTCACTTAAAATTGTTTCTTACTGTACATCTGGGAAGGGGAAAACAGACCAAGAATGATATTGTTTCAGCCTCTCTGTTTCCCTCAGAAATAGCTCTGAATATCAAACAGGGTCCCTGCTGCCCTTTTAGCTCCTTATTATTTCAAATTCACCAAGTCCCTGCCAGTGGTGTGGGGAATTCGGTACAGCGGGGTAAGGCTTCAGTGCATATGTGTAATCTTTGCTTTCAGAGGGATGCTGGCATTTGAAGTGGTTACAGGAGAGTGCCTTAAGCACGAGGTGAATGCTGTTCAAAACATTGACCATTTACTCTGGAGAAGAGTGAACTAAAGTGCATTTCACTCCTGCTGTGCAGAGTGGCCATCAGAAAGGGAAGGATATTTTCCTTCTCTCTCCTTTTAGCAGGTCTCCTTCCCTCTGCTTAAGCTCTGCTGGGAATTGAGTATGAAGCTCTGAACTAAAATAATTGGAAGGACTCAGTAGGATTATATGCTCAGAAGCCATAACCCCTCCAGCAGACCTGCTGCCCAGCAGAGGAGATGCTGTCAGTTCTAGTGGCCATTGCATCCTCGGGGTGTGTTACTGTTGGGTGCTCAGCACCACCTTCCAGTATGCTCGCCCCTTCATGCAAGGGGCTTGGCCCTAGATAAAGGGTGCTACAGTATCATGTTTTGGCAGAATATCTCTCAGGTATAATTTGCAGAAATGCTCTGGTAGCTTTTGTGTGGGGAGCTCTTTGTCCCCAGTACATTAATTACATCCTGGAAAATTTTCTGGGACAGATTAAATAGCATTCATGTGCTATCCATAAATGTGTGTGTTATCTAAAGTATGCCAACTATTCTGTTCATTTATGGTTCTGATTTTATATGAAGTGTCAGCCCATGAGTAGTGAGAACAAGTTTATTTTAATGCAGCAGATTACACAATACTGGAAGAAAAAGAATAGGCTGACATTGCTCTTGCATGAATTTTTTAGAAGAAACTTTCCCCTAGGACTAGTTTTCAATCTGTGAATAGCTTTAACAGACATATTTGAAAGAAGACAGCAGTGGGCTTATAAACAGACTGAATTTTAAGAATTAGAGAATTACTGGCAGTGTAGGGTTATTTCTCCCAGAGCACAAGTACAGATCCACACGTCAGCTTGCATAGGTTAACATAAGGCTGTCAGATGTAAATGTTACAAGAAATCTTAATCCTCTGCTCACTATAAGGAGACTTTGTTCACAAATAGCTTCCTGCTGTCCAGACCCAGAGCGCGTTGCTGAACTACGTGCTGATAAACATAAGGCAGAGGTGTATTTGTTGTCAGACGAGCTTGCTTGCAGGCAAGCACTTAAAAAACACCCAGGTCGTGACTTGACCAATCATGTAGAAAAACAATCATCAAACAAAAAAAAAAATTCTGGAGGTATAATGAAGAGAGGCACATAAGAGAGCCCTGCGTGGATGATTTATCAGATTCTGATTTGTCAAATGAGCACAATCATTCAGTTTTTTTACATTGACCAGACATGCTCTGCAAAGTGCAGCACTGGCTAAATGACAGTTCATCAAAATGCACAGGAAGGTTAAAAAAAAAACAAACAAAGATATTGGTTTGTCTGCTAGAATTCTCCCTGCTCCCATGAATGTCATTAAGAAACTCAAGAACATCTTCAAATACCATCTGTGAGAAATTTTGTCTCCCACTTGTGACTGAAAAGACAGACACCATCAAAATTATTTATCACTAAAAGGAAAACAGCCATAATATGAAGGGTGAAGCAGGCAAATGGGGGGAACAGAATATGTCTTTATGTTGTCCTTTGTCTTTGAAGCATTTATGGACAGACAAAAAGTGGTACACAGGTTGATATTGATTTGATCTGGCAGAACTTCAAATTTAATTTGTTTGGAGGAAAATTATGCCATTACATGGAAGGCAATGGGGACCTGCAGAAACTTACTGGTATTTCCTTTCATTTAGAATCTCAGACACCTGTAGGTTACCTTGTCTGTCACTGGATAAGATGGGAGTTGTAGGTCTGTGCCTACAGCTGCAGAAGTCTCTTGAGATAATTCCTCACCCTAGCAGGATTTTCTTGCTATTCAGTTCTGTGATTCAAACCCAACTCAGATGAAATAGCAGAGAGCACCCAACAAGCACACAGTGAGCTGTGAAGGAAAGCTGCTCTGTGCCAGAAGGTTGGTCACTTGTTTCAACACTGGACACAGGAAAAGCCACTTCTGAGTTTTGTGATAGTGTTTGGGGGATTTTGATTGCAGACAACAAAGTCCGTTGGCTAAATGCCACAGTTTTCCAAAGATCTCAGCATTTATACTCAGTGTTATTCTGTGGGCTTTTCCATGGTTCTCTTACTGCTTTCAAGCAAGTCTGCAAGAATAGAAAGCATGTATGGGAAGTGGGGCCAAAAAGATGTATCCCAACAATGTATCTGATTTATTAGGAGAAATTCCAGAGGAATGTTTTTATTGACTATTCATTTCTGTACCTCCACAGTATTAAAGAGACCTGTGACTGCTGATGAGCTCTTGATGCCTGGAGCCCCATATGTTAGAAAAACTTTTACGGTATGTCTCCAGTGTTTTTCTTTATTTTCTGCATGTTATATGCATATGGGCAATCCAAACAGACATTTTCTGGTGGAATAATTAGAGCTTATTTGTATTTGCTGAGGTTTATATCTCAAAATCCCAAACTCCATTATCAGTACTTCCACAAATTTCAGGTCTGATTCAGCACTTGTTTATTCTGTCTTTATGCCAGTGTGATACTTAAAAGGGGTGTAAAAATACATAAAGCCAATAAGATTTGTATTATACAAACTCATCTGGACTTGGTGCTCCTGCTCTGCAGGAGTGGATCATCTATGCAAACCAAACTTTTGTAGCAGGGTCTTTCTACATGATGGGACAGAGAATTTGACTCACATACATTATTAGAGCCCTTCTTTAAAAATGTTCTTGAACCTAGTCATTGGGAGCATTGGTTTTACAGCCTCCTAGTTCAACAAAGAAACTTCATTACAAGCAAGAGATATCACTTGGATAGAGCCTTTCCTATGACTGACCTAGCAGCCTGCACTCTACTGTATGTTGGAAGTACAGAGATGTTGAAATTACATCTTGGACCATTTAGAAGTTGCCCCCTTGAATTTCATGAAGATGTTTGAAAGTGATGATGTCCTTTCTTCTTTCCAGATTGTTGGCGATGCCGTGGGCTGGGGCTTTGTGGTGCGGGGCAGCAAACCCTGCCACATCCAGGCTGTGGACCCCAGTGGGCCAGCGGCCGCGGCTGGGATGAAGGTGGGTTCTCAAAATGGGACGATTTCCTAGGGAAATTTGTGCTGCTCAGTGAAGGTCTTGGGCTGCCTGTGTTAGGGGAGGGAGAGGTGCTTTTTTTTCCAGTGTTGAGTGTCTTTGCCTCAGTTTCAGGCAGCTCTGCACAGTGAGTGCTGCTGTCTTTAAACCCCCTCCTGTTTATTTTCTTCTGTCCTTTAGATTCTTGAAGTCTCTTTTTCACATGAGATTGGATTATGCTTTCCAAGTTGCTCTCTTGACCTTTTTTTCCTTTTTGAAGGGTGGGTTTTTATTCACGTGGTTGGCTGGTTTTGGTGATGGTGTTATTTTCTGATGGATTTTTTTTTTAATTGCAGTGTTTTTTCAACTCAGCACAATTTTAGCTTCCCATTACCATTTATGTGACTGCTGGTATGCACCTCCTGGGCTTTGCCTTTATAGGAACAGGCAAAGTCAGACATACCCTAGTAAAAGTGAAGCTAGCATAGCCCATTGTTCAGTGTAAAGCTCTTAAGATTCAAGAAAATTTGGAAAGAATAACAGATAATACTTTCATAAGGAGCTGAAATAGCTTCATAAGTGATTTAAGAATCAATAAATACACATTCCACTTTTAGCTTTTGCACTGCAATGCAGAGCCCATTGACTTACCTGTGGGCTTGGATCGCATCCTGCATATATCTGTGAATTAATCTCTGCCTTGTACAAAGAGAAAAATAAAGGCAAAGTATTATGTTAAGTACAGATAAAAGCAAGAAAATTAAGTTAGCTACTACACCTGATCCAATGGCCAGAAAGATTAAACTGCCCATTTATGCCATGCTTTATTTTATAGCAGCAGCATAGATGTTCATAGATGTTTCAGGTATAATCCACATGTACTCCAGTTTGCCATGAATTTTGTCCAGCCTTCTAATTCATCTCTCATTCCCATCACACTCACCCCAGTTGCCTCTCACCTGTCTATGCACACCCACCAAGCTGGAGGCCACAGCTCCAGGGATGCACATCCTACCCACTGCACAGTGCCAGACCTGCCATGGGACCCTCCTTAGCAAGTGCAGGACAGGGGTTTCTTTATTTTAATGGAACTTTCAAGAACATACTGTCTTTGAAACTTTTTTTTTTTAGAACAGGTAGGCAAAACCCCTGGGACAGGGAATGGCAGCTGCAGAGCTTGTTGGTACATGCAGCATCCAGACACATCCTGTTGGCAAAGGAGCTTGAGTTCCGAGGGAGCTGGAAGTTTTTTAATATCTTTTATACAACACCTAAATATAAAATACAGTTATATTTTTTATATGAAGAGCGTTATTTTCAAATAATGATCCTGCCTAAAATGTAAAGGGCTTAAATTTAAAAATAATTTATTAATTCATGTGTATATTCTAGATCCTGCACTTGGGAGCTTAGTATTTTACAGCAGCTTTTATTCTCTGAATATAGAAGCTAGCAGTACAATGGAGCAATTCTGAAACCTGAGTTGTAAAAACAACACTGTGGTGTCAAATGTGTAATCCCATGGGGTTGCAGAGGTCTACCTGAACCATTCAAGATTGAAGAAGACAAATAGTTCACTGTCCTGAGAGGAGCAAGTAGTGTTGTAAAACTGGGATATATTGCCTTGATTTTACACAAGGACAGATCTGATTGTTTTCAAAGCTGTTATCTCTACATGAAATGGTGTTTCAGAGCAGAATTGCACATAAAAATTTATAGCTGTATATGAGATGAGCTCCTCTTTAGAAACAAAAATTGTTGCCCCGTTTTTGGAAATGCTGAATACCTTTAGCCAAATGAAGAGATGGTGTTTTTCTTTGAAATAAGGACTTTTGTTAGATGTTCCCATAGCAATAAGTATGCAAATCATAGTGCAGGATCTGAAATTTTAAAAAAATCTATGTCACTTAATCCATCTGTTTACAGAACTCCTCAATCTGTCAAATTTAAAGAAATCAAATGACAGGCTTTAGATGACAGCTCCTTGAAATTTAACATTCCCCTGTGTGGAAGCTGCAGGAGGGGCACTTTGAAAACAGGCTGGGCTTGGTAACTTCTGGTGGGCTGGTGCAAGAGGCTTTTGTCTGCAAGAAGAGTGCTACACCAAAGGAGCACTAACAAGGAAAGTTGGCTATGATGAAAAGGGCAAGAATTTGAAGAAGAGCCAAGCCTTGGCGTTGCAGTTTGTAGAAAAGTTCTTGGCAGTAGCAGCAGGGATTTTCCTCCTAAGGAGATGTATCCACTGTAATTGTTTTTAGAACATCTTTATTTGTAAAGCTTGTGATTTTGCACTTGTCTTCTTTGGAGAACACTATTTTTCTATCTTTGCATTATGCTGGACATACTGTTGAGAGAGGACTGCTGCCCATGATGTCATTGTAGGACCTCAGTTTGTGCATTTAAAATTCTACCATGTATCACAGAAAGAGTAAACCTTGCAGGCTCAACCTGCCTGCTGGACTTAGTGGTGGCTTGCTTTCAGTTTGAGCTTGTCTGGGCTCTTGGCCTGCTCTGAAGTGCTGTGAGTTGGGAGTCTGAGCAGAAAGCTCAATGAGCTGGGGACAGAGCTCTGGCCGCCTGCAGTGGCCGTCCCTGGGCATGGCACTGGCACACGTGGGCTCTGTCACACACATGCACCTCAGCATGGCACCACTTGCCATCTCCTTATGTGTGACATCCTCTTCTGGGGGAATTTTCAGACAATTTATTTCTGACAAAATCCCTACCAGCAAGATCTGCTGAAGATGTGTGAGAGGCTATAAGCTTTAGGTTTTGATACCCGTTCTGGGGCTGGTAAATAGGATTACCACTCACAGTCTGAAGTTTCAGGTGTGAAGCTGAGAAAATAATTCAATAAATATCTAGTCAATTAGCTTTATTAAAGTATTTTTGGTTCGCTGAAGTGTGTTTGCCTGTGACAGTGTTGTGAGGAGAGTGGTTGCTGCAAGTGCATTAACAAGTGGGAGCTGGAGGCGCCACAAGGCTATGAAAGGAGTCAGTGTTGTGGTGCGTTCTTCTAAGTTATTTGCAGCTCTGTTTAGCTGTCTGCTGTCATCAGCAGTGCAGACAGGAACAGCAGGATTTTGAAGTTCCCAGGTTGCTTTAATATTCATTATTGACTGGCTAAAAAATCTGGTTCTCTGCAGATGACACTGCTAAATATTGCCAGCTGTTGTCAGTAAAACTCTTTTTCTCTTTTTTTTTTGTGATTTATTCTGTACGTTCATTTCTGCTTTTAAGGTGCAAGTATTTTTTGAAAAGTTACAACTTGACTTCAAACTAGTGACTTAAATTATGCATCACATTGTTATTTAGTCTGACATAACTACCGCAGAGTGTGATGGAACAAGCAGACCTAGCTAAGTATGAGGCTTGTGAGAGAGACAAATTAATCACTCATTTTGCTGATCATCTCTTCTTCCCACTGGCTGGAGAAGTCAGTACCCTACTCAAACTGTTAATAGAAAGCTGATTCCTTAAACTGATTCTTAGCAAATTAGTATTTATAGCTGTGACACCCAAGGTCCTCAAATCATACAAATTGCCAGTGGCTGTTTAAGCTTTTCAAGCCTAGTTCTTCTTCATTTCAGCAGCAGAGAGTCAGCAGCAGGGAGTTTGAAGGGCCACATGTTGTCACTGGTACCAACACCTTCTGTTTGGAGCTCAGCTTGGGAACTGTAATGTGTAGCCAGGACCCTTTCAGCATGGTTCTGCTCTCCTGATCTCTAAAAGCTGGCACAGGGAGGAGATCAGCTTTATAAATTTTCTGCCTGTGCATTTGTCATCTTAATTCACAAATGATTATTTCAGGTCCAGTTTCTCAAATGATTTCACTAGCAGAATAAGAACCAACTCTGAAGTGTAATTGAGTTGCCATTGTGTCAAGAAGCCAATGGATGTCACTTCATCAGGGTCATCAAGCCCAATTCATGCAGTCAAAGGACGTCTGTACTATCTGATTACTCCAAATGATTCAAGTATTGCCACAATAACAGCATATTACAGACTTGTAACATGGAAGACTAGAAGGCACACATTATAAGTGTCCAGCAGGGTGAAAACCAACCCAAAACCATGTGATGTCAGAGGACTTGCTGATGCCTTATATTCCTGCAATTGGAAGAAATTTGAACAGTGAGATTCTCATGAAGTTGAATGTACCTCAAGCTACAGAGAAACACAAAACTCGTTACATGGTCCTTGCCAACCTGACCTCAAAAATGAGAATTGCATAACTGTTTGGCAAGCAAGATAAATCAGTCTAAAAATCCTAAAAAAAACCCCCTTCCCCCAGGAAAAGTATCCCAAGTCCAATTTCCAGCTTTTACAGGATAATGGGAAAGAGAGAAGCATGGATATTGTAGGTGAGAAACTTCTTCGTAACTTCTAAAGGCACCCTAGAGGGAGCTTGAAAACTGGGATTTATATTGTATCAATAAGGCACAAGGTACATGCCTCCATTTAACCCTCTTTGTGAAGTTCTGGAAAGAGAAGATACCTCAGTGTGTGAGGCTGGGCCTCTAGCCCTTCAAAGCACTCCAGGGATGCTTGAAGTGCTAATTGAAGCTATCTGAAGGGTACTTTCATTTTTTCATGGAATTGAGCTTTGAATGAGAAGATGGAGTTGGCTTGGATAAATATTTATGCTGTGCACTAGCATATGGTGTTGAAGCAGATGCAATTCAGTCTTAGAATTCTTATCTTATACCAACATGTTACTGATTGTAGAAAGGCATAAATTACATGAGTTGCCATCTGTTTTCAATTACAGCATGAAAACACTGAGGCAGGTTGGGATTTTCCTTTAGCTGTCTTATCAGCTTGCTGCCGAATTCGATAATTACATTAGAGTGAGTTGAGAATGGATGTATTTGGTAATGTGAACACTCAGAAAAAGTTGCTGACAAACTGCTTTCATAGCTTGTCCATAAATAGAGAAGCAGCAGAGCTAAACATGCACTAGCACTACCCACAATGAATGCCACTGCTGTAGGGCTTGAATATAAATGTATATATAAGTTTCAAACACATCTCTGTAAGTGCTTCATTTTCTGATAGTATTTATTTATAAACTGTAATATAAAGGTCCATTCTCCTCCACAGAATTGTGGAAGCTGTGTTTAAGTATCTTTGACTTTAGAAAAATCTAATTTTAAGAAAACTTGATTTTTTACCACAAAATCAGTCTGGTTTTGCAAAACCAAAGAAAATTCAAAGATGTTTTGACTCTGTCTTTCCCTTTATGCAGCAGTAACCAGGACCTCAGATTTCATCTGCTATTATCCATCACAGAGATTGGAGAGTGAACTGAGTAGGGTAGCATTAGCCTCAAACATCATTGAGATCATGCTTGAGAAGAGTGGTTGTTACATTACAGTATCAGAGAATGGGTCATGTTGGAAGGAACCACAAGAGGTCACCTGGTGGACCCTCCCAGATCAAGCGGGGTCATCCTAGGGCACACTGCACAGGACTGGGCCCATCTAGTAAGGGGGATTCCACAGCCTCCCTGTTCAATCTGTTCCAGTGCATGATCCCTATACAGTAAAGAAGTCCTTCCTTGTGTTCAAGTAGACCTTCTTGTGCTTCAGTTTTCCTTCCTTGTGTTGTGCTTCAGTTTTCCTTCCTTGTGTTCAAGTGGACCTTCCTGTGCTTCAGTTTTTGCCTCTTCTGCTATTGCTTGGAACCACTGGTGAGAGCCTGGCCCATCCTCTTGGTACCCTCCATTTAGCTAGACATTAATGAGCATCATCAGTCATCTCTTCTCCAGGCTTAGCTCAGCTCCCTCAATCTTTCATTGTAAGAGACATTCTTCAGACCCTTGACTGACTTTGTAGCCCTCCACTGGACCCACTCCATTTTTTCCATGTCTGTCTTGTGCTGAGGAACCCAGAACTGGACACAGCACTCCAGATGTGCCTCACTAGGGCAGAGTAGAGGCAGGATCACCTCCCTTGACCTGCTGGCAATGCTTTTCCTAATGCACCCCAGAATACCACCGGCCTTCTTGGCCACAAGGACACGCTGCTGGCTCATGAACAGTTTGTTGTCCACCAGGACCCCCGGGTCCTTCCCTGCAGAGCTGCTTTCCAGCAGGTTGGCCCCCACCCTGTACTGCATGGGCTGTTCCTCCCCAGGTGCAGGACCAGGACATTAGGACATGTTAAGAGCATAGCAATGGTGAATATGGTGTAGAACAGTTTGATGAACAGTTTGGATGGCTTTTTCATTATTACTTATTTAATCCTTAGTGGAAATCTTTCTAAAAGACTCTAAAGAAAAAATCAGTAAGGCTGTGCTAGTCAGTAGCATAATGATTCAACAGAAATTGGAAGAGGTCAAATATTTGTGAATGTGAAAATAATAAGCTCTGCCATCAAAAATGGGTTCTTAACTGGTTGTGCTTGACAACTTTTTAACATGTATAGCACTCACTGTGCTTTCCTGGTCAGTGAATGAATCTGTGCCTGGGTGTTCCTGCTCTAAGTCTGCCTTCTCTTCTTTGTCTGTGGTCATCCTTTGCTCATGTAGTTTGCTGATGAGCTGTGGTGATGACTCCCTAACTGTCCCAACGTTTCCACTTTGCTTGTGTGAATTTAATTAAATTCAATTAGTAGTTCCCAAATTTTTAGAGTGAATCTTTTTAGAAGTTCTACATAGGTTGGGCCTACCCTAGAACCATGTTTCTCTTACTGTACTGGGATTAATGCCATGAAAATTATCACAGTAACATGGTTCTGTGAGGACTTGGCAGAAAACTGCATTGCACTCATCTCCTCTTGTCTGGGAGTTCTGTGAATTCAGTCCTCTCACCAAAGTAGAGGCTTCTCTAACTGAAGAAGAAGGTGGTTTTGAAAGCTGCATTGTGTGCCACTTCCAGAACTTTGTTTAGTTGCCAGAAGGAGACAAGGCTTGGCAAATTTCTCCTTTGCTTTCATTGCAGGCTACTACAAGTGCAACAGCAGTCTTTATGTCCTTGACCATCCTTTGCATTAGCACAGTGTCTTTAGGTTGATTGAAATAATGGAAGTTTTTTCCTCAGTATTGGGAGTCCCAGTGCAAAATTGGATATCTCTCTCCTGCCCCTTCACTGGACCAGCTACTCTGTCCATTTTATTCCTTGTCTGTGTTGGAAGCCCTGTCATTGTTGAACCTGTGTGTCGGGAGGCTCTTGGAGACACTGTTCCACTGGTGAACCTGTCCCATGGTGGCCACAAGGAAGTCACAGTTTGGATTTGGATTCTCCTCTTTTCCTGTCACAAACCCTCTGTGCAATACTGACCGTTTCCCACCAGAATTCTTGTAAAGTGGTTTGGGTTTAAATAGAGATGGAAAATTTCATAAAATCTGCCATATTCTCAAACATAACCAAAACATTTCATGAGTACATCTGTTTTGGCATCTGTACAAATAAGTTTGCTAAAGTTTCTTTGTTTTCTTGTGGGAGGTGTGGTTCACAGCATAAGATCCAGGTTTTCCAGTCTCAGAGCAGAGATTTTGCAGCCTGGGCCCAGTGACTCCCATGCAGCAAAGTTACAGCTCCCCAGGTTTCAAACATCAGTTTGTACAGCTCTCATCTTTCTAAGCCATCCTTCTCCCCCTCCTGAAATTTGTGTTTGTGTTGACTCCAGATACTTTCTTTGTGACATGCCACCGTGCCACCCCTGCCCAGGTTGTAAGTACTCTGCAGGGAGACACTTTCTATTTCCAATGTTACCACATTCCAGTCTGTGCTGATCTTTACAAAAATTCTCCTATTTTGCTCCATTTTTCAGTAATAAATCAGTAGTAAATCATTGTGAAATTTTAGTTCTTTTAAAGCCATAATAAAGCTCCTGTTATTTTCTGACATGTCACAATTTCATCCTACATTCCTACTTTTTTTGGTGGATCTCCGTTTTTTTCTCCTTGTTTCCTTGGCTTGTCTTGCTTTTTTGTCCACAGAGTTGTATAAGTTTGTTTTGAAGAAATCTCTTCTGAGGCTGCAGAACTTGTGAAGCAGTTTTGGAAGGTTAAGTGAACCCCACCCTTGTGCACAAGCCTCAGAGTGCACAGCCACTACCAGTTGGGTCTGGGACTGTGCTTGCTTCAGTGGATCATGAGCCTCTGTTCTTCTGAGCCAGTGGACACAAAATTGACTAAAAAATCAGCCACCTTTATCTTGTACTAGAAACCAGGTGCTTGCTGTGACTATCTGGAACTGTTCTATGACGAAGAAATCAAAACTTGGTGTGTGAAAAGTCACACACTGAGGTATGAGGGGAAAGACCCCCCGCCATGTAGTTGGGAACATTGACGCAAACACCACGCCAGCAGGATGTGAGCTGCAAACTGCACACAAAAGAAAACAGAGAAAAATTCTTTTCATGATTGTCAGACCTGGTTTTGAACAACAGGATCCATGCTGCTCACTATAGAGAAAGGAATTAAGACAGTGGGAATTCCCAGGTGGAATATAAAAATAGTGAGTTCAACTTTTTGAGTCTAAATTTCTCCTTTAAGATCTTCCCCCCTGCCAAACTTACAGGACACAGGTTTAACAAGGTTTTACTTGCTTATCCCAGACCCAAATTTTGGCTTGCAGAGAAGTATTAGGTTTCCAATGCCTCTGTGTGATTTTTCCTAAAGACTCTTTTAACAGAGAGAGTTTTACTGGGCAACAAAACAACTTTTTTTTTCTCTTTACAACAACTGAAACCTTATGTGAGTACAGCAAGTTTCATAATATCTCAGAGCTCCTTTTTCCGCATTCACAGTGGTGTGGTTAACTTTAGAATTGAACTTGTTTGTAGGCCTGTCACCTAAAATGGTCTTGGGCAACAAGTGACCCACTGTACTTGTGTCTGTATGTTGGCTCCTTCTCATCAATAGGAAATACAAATACTAAAAAAACCCAAATCTGCAGCTTCATTATTGGAGAGCAGTGAATTTTCTAAATTTAGTCACATTATTATAATAAATTATAGTTTTAAAAATTCTTTTCAAGTAAGTGGTGTTTTATGACAGGATAACCCAGATATCTGAAAACCCTGCCTTTATCAAAGTGTTTTCTGTTTTTTTTTTTCTGGAGTCTGACAGCTGTAACCATTCAGAAGGAGAGACAGCAGCACTGTAGAACAGGGCTGTGCTTGTGTTTTGATACAACTTCCAAGCTCCTGTGTGGTCTATAGGCCATTGAATGGCAAGATCTAGTGCCTGATGGAGCAGCTGGGATCATCCCATGCTTGAGCTGTTATGGGCTATTGCAGCTCACTCCCAGGTAGTCCAGCCTCTCTAAAGAGACTGCTGTCATCTGAAAAACTGATCAGCAGAATGCCTGAAATCTTGAAAAGGTTATCTTAAGTGTCTGTAAAAAACACATAGAATTAGAGGCCAGTTCAGCAAAAAGCTATAATTTTGAACTACTTCTGCTCTCAGGTGAGGATGAAAAACATTTTGTAGTACTTGGTTTAGTTGCAATACTAATTTCAATTGATTACTTGGAGAGTTCCTCAGATGCTGTTGTTTTTACAAGTCCAGGCTATCTCAGCTCTCCGCCCTGAGCACTTCAAGGATGCTGCTGCTCCCCAGCTGCTGCTCAAAAGATTCTTGCCTGCACTTCTCTCTCCGTCTCTTTTCTTGTTGCTGCTCAAGACACAAAGTGGCTTCCTTTCATGGTATAAGGGAATGATTTGGGAAGCATGTTGCATTAAAGCCAAGGCTCTGTTTAGCTAGCCAAACACATGGAAAAACAATTGCACTTTTGTCTGTGCAAACAGACAGCAGCTGTTTGTCTCAAACAGCACAGACTGTTCCTGCTCATGACATGCTGGATACCAGAGGGCGCTGAGGGTGCCTTGCATGCATCTGCCTGCCCCTGTAATTCCCTTGCTTGCACTTCATGACTGTTTTTAACCAATATGGGACTTAAATGGACTACAGTTCAGCATAATTATATTTGACCATGTAAGTAAACTGATACATAGTTTTAAAGTTCTTTATTCCTTATGTGCGATTTTGTTTTAGAAAATATGGTTTAGCTACGATATACCAAGAAAAAAAAGACACTGAAAGGTCAACCCAAGCATTAAAAGACATTCTTTCTAAGCTTAGACTCTGTTCTTCTGAGACTGAGGCAGTATTTTACCCAGAGCCATCTTTAACCGTTTGAGTTATTTAACATTTCAGAACTGTTCTGTGGTAGGTATCAAATTGCACTATACAATAAAAATGCTTATAAAGTTAGACATGCAGTCACTGGTTTGCTTTCCTGATGTGGCCCAGCCTGGTCCAGTTTTACCTGTGGGTATTTCTCATAGGACTCACATTAAGTCAGTGATTTTACACACCAATTCCCAATTAGGGCCGTGGAAAGCAGTGACCTATATTCCCCTACTCCATATTTATGGATGGTTTGTGTTTCAGGGTATTATGTTCTTACGTTATTACTCTTCAGATATGTACAGATAGCATTAATTTAGCTTTGTGAATAATTCCTACTTAGCTGATCTGTCAGCAAAACTCCACCACTTGCAGATCTGGGACTTGTGCAGCCCAAGAGACTTGTGCTCCAAAGCAAGAGTTGTTCTCATGGGCTCTTAGGTCAGCTCTTTTCCTTCTCTAATTTGTCCACTCTGTTTGTGGAGTTTTCTCAGCAGTGGTTTAATTCTCTTTCTGGTGAAGAAAAAAGGACTTGAATTCCTAGAGATTCCCATCATTTGGAAGGGAGGAAGGGAGGGAGACTCTGTCTGAACCAACGATGAAACCCTTGATAATCTATGACTTTTTATATTATGTGACTTACTGTATTATGTTATAAAATAGATATTACTTTATTACATGCTTTTTGTTTTGTATTATGCAGTTTAAAAATTATGTTGTTTAATTCACTTTGGGGTTTTTTTTTCAGTTGGAGACCAATTTGTTTGGAATACTATAAAAATTCAGCCTCTTTTTTAAAATGGAAAGAAATATGTAATATATATATAATGAAAATGTGTAATGAAGCCTTGCTCAGGCAAACCATCCACACCACTCTGCAGTCACAGGCCAAGATGGAGCACAAGAATGATGAAGTTATATTTTAAATCTGTAAATGGAGTTAATTTTCTCTGCTATGAGTTGTAGTGTGCTCTGCAGATACCCAGTTTCCTGCTCCCTGATGGAACAGTGGGTCAGCTTCTCACTGCTGTACAGAATGAACAAGAAACACATCTCTAGAGAGACAAAATCTTTTTTATGCAAAGCCTGGATACTTGCCTACTCCCACACCACCCACTGCACAGCCAATTGCACTTTCGCTGGAGATATTTACAGAACTGAACACACATCTGCAATTTACTCTGTTCCATCCAGTAACCTCAGTTGTGGAGGAAAGACCATGGTATGATTTTTTAACCTTCCAGCAACATGGAGTTGGTTGTGAATTGTGAGGTTCCAGCTTTACTTCACTAATCCTATCAAGATTGCATGAACTCTTCAAAAAGATACCAAAGATGAAAATCTAAGTGGAAACATAACTTTTAGGACCTCTGATTTTCATCTCTTTTCCTCATTCCATTGTGACAGTGTAAAGCTTAGCAAAGTGAGAGCAAAAAATTCAGTGCTGCCTGTGTTTACTTTTAAGTAGAAGTTAATCTTAGATCTTAGGCTCTTCTGTGGTACCACATCCAGCATCTCTGTAGCCTGGCCTCTGCTGAGCATGGGGATTCGTTTGCTTTATGGCTATGGGTGATCTATTAAAACAGAAGGAATCCTGTATCAGCATAAATGCAGGCTGTGTAAGTGTGTAAAAGAACCTGAGCTCTGCTCCCTCTCTCCTCCACTGTTGTTCTCCTGCCTCAGATTTCTCTGCACTTGTTCTTGATACCATAACATCCATCTTGCCATTAATTTCACTGGACTTTAAGTTATCTGAAAACTTTAGTTTTCTGGTCTGTGTAAGCTCTGCCAAGAAGGCTGATCCTATCTTCACCTCCTTTTCATCTCCCTCTTTGCCTTCAACCAGATATGTGTCTATTGCCTCCTTCCTCCATCCGTGTCAGGCACATCAAGGAACTTACTTTGCCTGGAGACAAGTCCTTTCATTTATTTATTTTTGCTGGCGCAGGATGAAAAGGATGAAAAGGGAGTGGTGCCTGGCTTTGGTGTGCTGCTCCCAGAGCCAGCACAAAGGGACAGAAGCATCTCTTGGGACTGCAGGCACCAAGTCCTGCTATGAACCTTCCTCCCCTTTGAAAGGGATTTGACATCTGAATCCACAGATTCCTTGGCAACTCAGGTTGAGAGTATCCCTCCCTGTGAGCAGAGGTCCCAAATCAAATTACTGATCCAGCTTTTAATAAGCAAACACTTTTTTTCCACATTTCTTTTAAAAGTAAAATTATCTTTTTGCACTCTAAAGAGAGGAAAACCTCATTGTCACTAAGGGTGTTGTCACTAAGGGTTTTGTATACAAACCCATGATGTGGTATGTGAGGTAGAAGGTGATGATGTGGTATTGGCTGAGAAGATTTATTCAAGAGATTTAACAACTGGCAAGGCAAACCTGTGTGGTTTTCCACTTGTAAATAGCTCCTTTCTAGTTGGTAACAGCAATAAAAAGTACAAATGGTGTAGTTTTTTGTTCCTTTGTGACAAAATAACAGCCTTAAATGGAAGTTTTTACTTTCACTCATTTCTCAATTCCATCACATTTCATATTTAAATTAGATTTTAAAAAATTACACCTTGATTTCCATCTGTTTGCTTGGGAGGCAGGAGTGGGAGGAATGTTTCCCAGCATCTGCAGAGGAGCAAGGGGCGTGCAAGGGGGAAGGATCCCATTGGAAAGATACCTCTTCTTTTACAATGTACAGCTGGAAAGCTGTGTTTCAGATGTTATGTTCTTGTAGCACCTAAGCCTTGCCCAAATTTTGCTGAAATCTGTCAGCAAGACAGGAAAAGCCAAAGCAGCTGTACTGACTCTTGAAACAAGCAATGGTAAAAGCTGCATTTTTTTAAATTTTTGCTTTGTGTTTTCCTTCTCAGTTTCAGGAATTTAGTAACCTTCCCAGGTGAGAGCTGTGGCCTTATCACAGGAATCAACCAGTGTGTTTTCAATTTTAGAACTGGCCCAGAGCTTTCAAAAGTATTTGAAGTGTGAAAAGTTTGATTTGTTGGGTATCGTGCTGATGACATCTCCAGGTCACTGACAACTGCAAAATGTTAATCCTTCAGCCCTGATTTCATGGGTGCTCATAAGGAAGGGTTCTTATTGAGAGCATGGCCTCATATTTAGTAGAAATCAGGATCTTGTGGGTCTCTCATGCACACAGAAAACAGATGGGTTTGCTAAGCACATATGGAGGACTTTCCTCTGGAAGATCACAGTGAATTTCAGAATTGTTTCAATAATGAAACAATTATGAGTTTGAGCTATTCAAGCCTCCCAGCTGATCCTTGTCCCTGCCAGATTAGTAGGACATGAAAAAAACATTTATTTATAATTATTGAGGGTATCTGTATAACAGAAATGTAAGCAGGCTGTCTCTGTAATGGATTTAATTTTAATTTTCATTAGCAAGAAGAAAAGCAAAAATATTACCATTGGGATATACTTTTCTTTTTGAAATAGTTATATTGTCAATTCTGGTATGAATTCTGCTCTATAAAATAGTCAAAATACACTTTTGTTTGAACAGCTCTGAAAGAACTGTTTTATTAGAACCTTTTGTTAGAACCTTTTGGTTTCTTTTCTTAGGAAAATTACTGAACAACTTTCCAAGGTTGAAAATAACTCCTACATTTGCCTAATTCATAATTTTTTCTTGATGCTAATAAGGTTTTTGGTTTGATTTTTTTTTAAGAAACTGTAAAGAAAGCAATACATTTTTTCATGCATTTTGGGAATGGTTTGTTTGACTGGGAATTATCTGTGTGACTTTGGCTTCACATCAGATGATAAGAAGAAATAGTACTCAAGGAAGCAAAGGAAACATGTCCCAAACTATCCAAGTGTATGTAAATCACTGTGGATACAAATGATGAACAGAGGAAGGGGTTAAATCCAGTCTGTCTCCTGCTAGATGACTGAGCCTGCCTCGTTTCAGACACAGCTTTCCCAACAAGGACAACTTGTTTCTGTGCAATGTGCTAAGAACTTCTGAACTACCTTGGTCTCAAAGGGATGTGCTTTGCTGTAGAACATGGGCCTGCTTTGTGCTGTCAGCTGCTAGAAATCTGTTTTGGATCCACACAGAGTCCAGGAGTGAAATCTTGGCTACTCCAGAGTGAAAAGATTGCAAGATTGGATTTCACACTCTCTCCAGCATTTTTAAATATTTTCCTTCATACAGTTGCCATGTGTACAGTAATATTCACACTTGCAGTGGAAATTAATTAGTGGCAGTGTTTTCAACATCTCTTTATGCTGTTAATTGCTGATGTCAGAGCTGCTATCAGTACCAAACAGCTCACCAAACCTTTTTGTTTGGTTCACCTTGTTGCTGTTGAAGGAGAAAACTCGAGTGCACTGGCATAGACTTTGTGCTTTGCAGTTTTAGACCCTGAATATTCCCATTGCTGCCTAGAGAATGAGGTGAAGTATCAGTACTGCTGAAAAACAGCATTTTTGCCACTATCTTTACTGTGTCATTGCATAATCTAGCTTTGAATTTGAGAACTTCAAGCCTGCATTATTTGGTAACATTGATTGCTTTGGTACCTATTTGATCTGCAATTTTAGTAGTGTTTGTATTTTCCTAAAGAGTAGTTAACAAACTAAACACAAAAAAACCCACTAAAATCCCACAGTCAATCAAACAAACAAACAAACAAAACCAGAGTGGATTCCAGACACTGATACTGGCACTGAATTGTAAATGATAAATCCTTTGAGAATGAGCACCTCACCCCCCAGCAGCTGCTGGAGTAAAGGACAGTCCCTGGCCATCCCAGCCATGCTGCCTAGTGGCAGTTGTATTCCTCTTAATCTAGGTGGTTTTTAAAAATTTTCAGGTTTTTAAAATTTATCTCAAATTAAGGTGGCCATGTAATCATGGTCTTACGCTACTGTTTTGAGATATATTATCTGTTGTCTGTGCATGGCTGTTACTTGCTTTATACCAGAGATGAACAGTTGGACTCACTGCATCTATAAATTAAAATGTCATTTTAGGGCTGTCCCAAACAGCAATGATCACTTAAGTCAAAGTCTGCAGTAGGAATTCCCAGCTCCTTATAAACTTTCACAACACCCTTCTAAAAAGTGTGCCTAGAAAAGAACATTTTTAAAGGATTTTTTTACACTCAAAAAAGTCCAGCAAGCAAGGCTTGGCTCCGCAGGGAAAGCTAACTAAAGCTCACAGTGCAAACAGCATCTGAATATCCAGGGATCTAGGCTAGCTGCCTATCCTCTAAGAACATTCCTGTAGCATTTATAAATATGAAGGTCATCCCGAGGCAGAACTAACAAAGAATTACTGACAGGTATGCAATGTTTTTGTTTCATGATTGGCTTTAAGGCAGTTGCACAGTTTCACACCCATGCCTGCAGCCAGCCTCTGACATCCTTAGAAGGATCCCACAGTCATCTTCAGCTCAGCTCCTGATCAACACCAGCTCAGCTGTCCAGCCCTGGTGCAGGCAGCCCCCTTTGAGGGCAGGGCCTTGGTTTGGCAGCAGGCAGCTGTCCCAGCAGGAAAATCAAGGGGTGTGGATGTACATCTGCTGAGCAGCTTGGCAGGACCGAGGAGGGGCAGGCAGCCAAAGATTGTCGTGGAGGAAAGAGCAATTACCAGTGAGGGGGAGGAAGAGTTGGACAGTTCCAAGTACAGCACAATCCCGATTTTGGCCAGTAAATGTTACAGGAACAAATTATTTTCGCCTCTTCTTGCCATCTTCAGTCCAATGATAAGTGGCATGACGAATCTTTACTAACTTCTTTAAACTACAGGCTTCCAGATCCTTTTTGTTCAAATGTAAGCCCAAACTTGAAGTTTATCTTTTTAGGGCGACACCTGGATTTGGTTAAACCTTCTGTATGCATGATGGAAAACCCACAGAAAGACAGAGGTGCTTTTTCTGCTATCCCTGCTTCCATGAGCTGCTGTTTCCAATGGCGAGAAATTGAAATACTCAACAATAAATGCTTACTGCTGTAATACCTAAATATTTGAAATCAGTTAAGGGAAGTTGTTTTTTTTATTTGAGTGTTGCTTTATTTAACTATTATTAGTTCTGTGGTTTTTAGATCACCACATCCTGACCAACAAAATGGTCAGAATTTATTCCGGGCTGTGTCATTTCTTGAAGTCTGAGGGATGAAAAGGGATGGTTATCTCTTGTCAAGCTCCTTGGAGAGCAATGAGGAAATGAACAATGAAAGGTTCTTTGAGGCTCTTTTAACTGTAGTTTATCATATATTATAGTTACTGATGTGTGGAAACCAGCAGAAATACTTTACATGTTTGTAAGCCCTTAACAGCTGCAGCTATGAGCTGAGCACTTACAGCTTTTTGAAATGTGTTTTTATAAATGTAACGTTAAATCATTGTGTTTTTGTAAACCAGTCTACTGAAGAAAATTCCTGAGATAATAAAATATGGATGGACTCACCAGTCTGGGCTGGTGAGTGGGTGCTCACTTGCCCTTCCTTGTTTTCTAACTTCAGTAGAGCAATACAGAATATGAGCATTTATTACCATCTCCTGTTCCTCATGGGTCTTTTCCTGCAGTTTTAGGATGGGACTGTGCTCTTCTGTGTATTGCTGCCCCCCCCCCCCAGCATTTCTCTTCTCATCTGGCCTGGGTGGACTTCTTGCATCTAATCCTCTCCACTGGGAATGATGAAATTAATAAGCCATGTGGATGCACTGCAAAGGAGGGCACGAAGGGGGCTGTTCTTAGCTGTACACATTGCTGGTTCATTGTGCCTCCAAAGGCATGTGATAAAACAAACACACTGAGAATGCAGACATGTCAGCTCTTGTCTTCCACAAAAAATTCACTCCTTGGCATCCAGACTGCTGTTCACGTTGTGCCTATACCATCTGCATTTACACCATTGCAGCCCTGGTGTGGGTCACTGGCTGGTCTGAAACTCTGTTCCTCTGGCAGGGGCGTTCCCCAAAGGCACCTGAATGCCCCTGCCATGATCCAGCATGCAGATTTATCCATTGAACCTGGCCAAACATGAGTCCCATGCATTGGGATTCCAGTAAGTCAAGAAGACTGAGAATATGCAACAATAAAACAAAGATCAGCCATTCAACTTCCAAAAATTGCTTTAAGCCAGAAGCGACAATGTTGTTTCTGCTGGTCTGTTTTAAATCAACCCAAATATAATTTTAGAGCCAGAGCTATAATTCAGTAAAACTTGATACAATCTTGGAAAGCCATAGACAGTATTAGGAAATACCACTGGAAGTTGAAACCTACAGATACTGCAATGATCTGCATTTTAAATTAAATAGACATGCCAGTTAAATACTAATTGGACGCATTGCAGAGGATGACGGGTTACCTTTTCAACAAAAATCTTTAAAATTTAGAAGGCTTTGTCTGCATGCAAAAACGAAACCATTTTCCCAATGCTACTTGCAGCTGAACTATTCATATATAGGAAAGATTATTGCCATGGGAGTTGTATCACTGATTGCCATACTTTGGTGATCATTTAGGCTACCAGTAAGGCTACTTCCAGGATCTTCAGCTCTGCAGAGGAGTTCTGAGGGTAACGAGTAAGGTGCAAGAGTTTACCATCCCTTCAGGAGCTGCTGCTGCCACCACTCTTCCTCTGCAGAGGCTCTAAGGAGCAGAGATTAAAGTAATTGGTGACATTTTAAATGAAATGTTACATTTTTGGATTGGGTTCACTTCCTCTATAATTTTTCTTAAATTGATAGCTACATTCTGTCCATTTTGCAGAAATACAAATTGAGTTTCACCACACATTTTGAGAGGGAAGTTGCTGGCACACAAAAGTTAAGTGACTTGGCATGTGGGAAAATCTGCTTTAGAGTTAGCATTGGAGGACACCAGAGCTGCTTCCCACCTCTCCCACACCCATTTCTGTCTTGTGCTTCTGCCTAAATAGGAAAAGTGAAAAATCATAGACTGATAGAATTGTTACTGCTGGAAAAGACCGGTTGGTCTAATAGCATCAAGTCCAGCCATTAACCTGACACTGCTGTGTTCACCACTAAACCAAGTTCCCAGGTGCCACATCCACACAGGGCTTTTAGCACATGCAAGGATGGTGGTTCTATCCCTTCCCTGGGCAGCCTGTTCAAATGTCTGACCACTTGTTCTGTGAAGAAATTTGTTCTCCTATCACAGAATCAAATAGTTTGGAAGAGAGTACTGAGATCATCATGTCCGAACACCATTGTGTCAAGTAGCCCTGGCACTAACCCTCCCCCGGTGCAACCTGAGGTCTTTTCCTCTTGTCCTGTCACTGTTACTTGGGGGAAGAGACCGACCCCCACCTAGCTACATCCTTCTTTCAGGGAGTTGGAGAGAGTGACAAGGTCTCCCCTGGGCCTCCTTTTCTCCAGGCCAAACATCCCCAGCTTGCTCAGCTGCTCCTCACCTGAGCTGTGCTCCAGACCCTTCCCCAGCTCTGTTGCCCTTCTCTGGACACACTCCAGCCCCTCAATGTCCTTCTTCAAGTGAGGAGCCCAGAACTGGGAACAGGATTCCAGATGTGGCCTCACCAGTGCTGAGTACAGGGGGACAGTCCCTGCCCTGGTCCTGCAGGCCACACTGTTTCTGATCCAGGGTTACATTTCTGATCCAGGCTAGGATGCCATTGGCCTTCTTGGCCACCTGGGCACACCCTGGCTCATGTTCAGTCACTGCTGACCAGTACCCCCCGGTCCATTCCCAAGGGCAGCTTTCCAGCGACTTTTCCCCAGCCTGCAGTGCTGCATGGGGTTGCTGTGACCCAAGTGCAGGACCTAGGACATGGTCTTGATCAACCTCATAAAATTGACCCCACAATTGATCCAGAGTCTCCATATATAATAAAGCATGAAAATTTCTGGTGATACTTTTTTCATAGCTTCTTTCTTACAGATTCAAGGTGACTTATGGGTAAGATAGCCTTCTAGTGAATGTATTGTTTCCATTGAAACATCAGGACAATATTATTATTCACTTAGGCTCCATATTTTTATCATTAAAAATACAGATCTAGACACTACACACGTTTTTTGACCTTTTTACCAAACACTGTAATGTTATGATTAGATACAGAGAAGTCTTAACGTCCTTGAGGAATCAGTATTATCTTTATTTTCCCGCATTTTTTACAATGTTGATGTGACTTTTTCTCTGTTGAAGTGTTTTAAGATATACAGTGATGTTGGTCGGTATATTTCTATCAAGAATATTTTGCTTGAAAATGTCCTATGATCATACAAAATCTCCAATATTTGTTATAGCTTTTACAAACAAAATACTAGCATAGTTGAAATTTATTAATAAGCCATACTTGATGAAAGAAATTAAAATCAATCACATGGAAGTGACATTTTAATCTGTCCTAGTACTGACTTCATCTTCCATTATATTATTTCTCAAAATTTGGATCCATTTGGTTCATGTTACACTGTTGGAGTTTTTGGCACTGAATCTAGTGAAGTCATCATCCAGACCATGCCCTGAGCCTGGAAACATGGTGCATATTTTTACTGTGATTACCAAGAGCTGACTAAAATTATTTCTAAGGAAGCATTTAAGACAAACTAAAGATAAAAGACTACAATTGCCAGAGCTGTCTTCATAGAATCATAGAATGGTTTGGGTTGGAAGGGAACTTAAAGACCATCTCGTTCCTGCTGCTGTCAACAGGGACACCTTTCACAAGGCCAGATTGCTCAAAGCTCCATCCAACCTGGCCTTAAATAGTTCCAGGGATGGGGCATCCACAGCTTCTCTGATCAGCCTGTGCCAGTGCCTCACCACGCTCATAGTAAAGCATTTCATCTCTAATCCAAACCAACTCTGTTCCATCTTAAAGCCTTTCCCCCTTGACCTGTTACTCCAGGCCCTTGTGAACATAGCCCCTCTCCATCTTCCTTGCAGGCTCCTTTTAGGTACTGGAAGGCCACAATAAGGCCACCCAGAAATCTCATCTTTTCCAGCCTGAACAAACCTAATTCCCTTAGCCTTAGTTTCTTATAGAAGAAGTGCTGCATCCTTCTAACCATCTTTGTGGCCTCCTTTGGACTTGTTCCAACAGTTGTCCTTCCTCTGCTGGGCACCCCTTAGCTGGATGCCATATTGTTTGCAAAGAACCATTGATACTGTAAAATATCACTGATACAAGAAAAAATAACATTGCTGTAGGAAAAAAATTATTGATATTAATAAATGATCGATGAATCTCAAAAGTTCAAAGACTGGAAAGTTGAATTCCTCTGATTTGTAAGTTGAAGTAATGTTTCAAAAAAAATTATAGAAAATTAACTTGCCAGAATAATTCTAAGAAATGTGGGGGCTTTTAAGAGCACCAAATGAGATGATGTAAAGAGTTCTGGAGGTTTTGTCTGCCCAGGAGTTGATAGTACATCTGTGTAATTGACCTAACAAAATAAAGTCTAATGCATAACTCATTTTGCTGCTTGCTTTCTCCTCAGGTTTGCCAATTTGTCGTGTCTGTCAACGGCCTCAATGTTCTCCATGTGGATTACAGGACAGTAAGCAACCTCATCCTGACTGGCCCCCGAACAATTGTGATGGAAGTGATGGAAGAAGTGGAGGCCTGAGAAGGCACAAAACCCCTATTACTGGACATTTTTGTGAGACAAATAGCAACAGCCATGGAGTGTCATGACACAAGGCTGCAGAATGTTGCTGTGTCTAAAGAGATGATTTTGCTTTTGGGGGAGGGAGCTCTCTTTCCTTTAACAATAATAGCACTGGCGATTATGCTAAGATGTGAACAATAGATACCAGCTTATTTTCACTATGGACTTCTCTGTGCCCAACAGAGACAAGATCAGGGCCTTCAGGTGGTCTGTCCAGCCATGGCTGCATCAGTCAGAATGGGTTCCAGCCTAAGAGGCCATGCATATTTCCTCACAGTCCACTGCTGGATCAAAGCACTTCAGGAGGTGAAAGAGCCAAGCACTGTGTGTCAGGGTGTCACAGATGGTTTCCATGAGATACTGACATTGATAAACATTGTCCTGGTGTCCGGCTTTGTCCCTGGGGCACGGGCAGTCACAGTTGCTCTCTCCTTGGGCTGAGGGAAAGCTGATGAAATCTTGGCTTGATTACAGTCAAACACAAATGAACTGCAAGTGCATGAGAAAAGGTATCTGTGCTCTGTAGAGGATAGTCTGGTATGAATGCTTGGGCCTTACTGATTACATGGGTTAGTCTAGAAAGAAAATGGAAAAACACGTGGTCTTTTACAAATACCGCCTTTAAAAATTGGTCTTTTGGTTTCAATGCTTGTGTGCTGGATTAGGTGCTTGAGTACAAAATATTGATTTTGAGGTTTTTTCCATACCTGTAAAGGAAAGGTGCCTCAGTCTTACTATTCATCACTTTGGAGAAATTTTGGACACCTTAATTCCCAGAAGAGGTATATTTGACAGGTTGTAGTGGGAAATTCAGTGTTAGCATAAGGAATGATATATTCAGGTTCTCCAGTAGCAAAAGCACACTTCAAATTGAAGCAATGTACTTGAATGTACATGAAGTTTATCAGCACTTTCCAATCATCTGATGTTTTGCAAAGAACCAACTTCCCTCATGAGCTGCATTTGACTCTGTTACAAATAAAACATTGTATTTAACTGACACTTATTGTTTCTCAAACAGTAGGATTTTTTCATTGATGAATTCATGAAAGAAATATTTTTAAAAACATATATAAAAATTCCATATTCTGCAGTTAGGTGACTCTTCAATTCAATGTTAAGGGGTCTACATGAGTTTTATTTGATCTTTGAACTGAATGAATACATCCTGTTCCACAAAATTATATATACGTTTTGCAGGCTTTCTCTGCTGTCTAAATTTTACAATTAAAGCTTGACTTTCTATATGCACATACCACAAATCATCCAATTCTGGTGTGGGGAAAGTATTTTTCCTCAAATAATTTTGCAACATGTTTTGTATTAAAAATTGTTCTCACTAAATAAATTGCTCTTTCAGTATGTTTTTCATTCACTCAAACACTTTTATTTCAGAGATACAGCAAGTCTTCAAACTCATGTACTCCTGCAGCTTTGTAGGAAGAAGTCCATGTGTTCTTTGTTTCTCCTTTTGTATATCTGTGGTTGTATTTTCACCAAGAAAACTTTTCATATTGCACTAATATGCAGCAGTGCAGGGAGGTATAAAACTGCAGCTACTTACTTGATACTAACCAGGCACCAGAGTGTTTGGAGGGTTTGTTCAAACTGTCATCTATGACGGTTCTGAATCCTAACTGTACCCCCCAAAATTTTAGTACACATGTGTATGCCATAGCGGGTTATATTTTACAGGTCATCCAAAATAAATAGCTGGGCACACATTGTTATATTAGATTGTAATAACTGTCCATAGTATCCACTCGGAACAGTGGATACAATCTTGTTCCAGAAATGTTTCAGTATGCTATAAGTATTTTGAGTTTGTGAATCCAGGAATGCTTCTCCAAATATTTCTATTTAATTTTATTTTTTAATTTTCCTTTTTTTCTTCTTTTCTTTTTTCCCCCTGGGTTGCTTTAGTGGCTTAACCCTTTTAAAATATAAATTCTGCATGTTAGGTTAAGTTAAATATTACAAATGAAGGATTTTCTTAACAAAATGCTAATGATGCTCTCTAATGCTATCATGGGTTTATCTGTATTACATCTCTTGTGTTAGTTAATATTCTGCTAGAAGTTCTCTGTAGCTTACAGATAATTAAGAAACTGGGTCAGAATTTGGCTTAATAATGCATTACAGAGTGCACTTCAGACTGGAGCAAAAAGAGTGGGAATGGGGGCAGGGAAAAATCTGTGCATTTCATTATGTTACAGATTGGAGATGGCATCTTGATTCACAAGATACATTAGTCTCTATCACAATTTGAGCACAGCTACTTGCCTTCTGTTTAACAGGGATTTCCATATTGTGTTCTCAACTTGACTGACAACCCGGGATTTAATTAATTCTTTCCCTCTTCAGTGTGACAAAGGTATTCAAATTGTATCTGCAATGAAATTTTGTATTTTGGAAGAAAGGATGAAAAGTAGACAATTAAGCTATGAAATGTATAATTTCCAATTAAATTGCAGTTTGTCTGCACATGGTCCTGCATATGCTCCGAGACATCCCACAGCAGTCAGTGTCAAACTCTCATGCACTTCAGAGGGCACAGAATTTTAAAAATAACAGAGCACCTTGCTTCCTGCAAAGCGCCAGGGGAAATGTAAGATTATTCATGGAAGTGAGGCGTTTCAAGAGATGCATGAATAACACAGTGTAGAATGAAGCAAGAAACCAGAAATTAAAAGATGAACCCTGGCATCAGCAGTAATAGCTTCATTAAAAAGACAGGTGTTTTTGTAAGACTTACTCTCTTCTGTGATCTCATTTTGGTTACTGTATATCTTGCAAGAGCCTCTAATAAATCTTTAAGCCTTAATCACTCAAATTAGTGCCATTCCTCTGTACATGTACATTTGCAAATCATCCATGGACATCTTCAAGCAATGTAATATTTAATTAAATTCAAGTAGCAGTGAAGCTAATTGGAGCATTAAATAAGTGCAATATTTATCATATTTTTCCTGTTATACTTCCCTAATGATAAATTATTTTCATTATCTTTTTCAAGATCAAATACCCTGGGTATGGTATGGAACACAACTGGTTCCTCAACTAGTCCCATGGATGGCATTTCATTCACAATGATGCAATAATCCACTTCAGGTGTATCAGAACTTAATTGTCTGCATAGAAGCTGGAAAATAAAACTTTCAGAATTAAAAAGACATTGTGTCATAGCAGCATCTGAAATATGAATGGGTGTAGGCTGCCATACTTCTATGAGATTACGTTCTGGAAGAGGTTTAGAATGAAAAGGCCATGCAGTAGGACTGTTTTTCAAAGTGTTTTTCTTAATTTTATCTCCATTTTCTGATCATACCCTCACTAATGATTAGAGTGCTAGGGATGTGTCAAATGCTGTCCCAGAATTACTGGTTTAATGGTCAGCTTGTTCCCTTAGCATGGTCTGGATCTCTGAGAAAATTGCCCCAATGTAGTTCAGAGAATAACATGAGATCTGAATTTGGTTCCTCTTAGCCTTCAGACCAGAGACAGTCTCTGCACTGACTTGATGTATTAACATACACATAAACAAATGAGAATAGTCTGAGGTTTAGGAAGAAGAGGCAATTGACTCCTTTCTTCTGTGCTGATAGCTATAATGCATGGAGGTTTCCTTTTTCTTATCAAATTACAGAGTAATGCTCCAATAATTTCAGATAATTCTGGGAATCAAATACTAATTTTAATGTTAATTAAGATAAGTATTATTTTAATTTTAGAGACAGGAGAAACAGAAACAATATGTTTTGCAAAAGTGTTTATCTAATGCAAGACAGACTGAGAAATCAAGCATTGCAATTATTTTCTTCCCAGTGTGTAACTGGAGCTAGACCGCTTGTGTAAGTGAAAAATCATGTGTATGTCACATACATAAATACAGTTAGACCACACCACTCTTCAAATAAAGTGAACTATTGACCTTTTACAATAAAATTGTCATTAGAGGTTTTCATAGATCACCCTTTTTAAATGTCTTTAACTGGCGAGTGATGTGGCTTTTATTTTTCACTTATAGGTGTTACAAAATCAGAATTAGTATCTGCCAATTCAGTAATTCCCTTTGTATACTCACAGTGCAGATAAAAATATCATTAATATTCCAGAGAGGCTGAATGATTTTTAAACCATTGGATTTCTCTACAAACGTGTACATAAATAAATATTTATAGCTTAATTTTTAAAAGGAGCCACTAATGCAAGAGACAATTTAAGAATGTCAAAGGACGTCACAGGAACATTGATACAATTAATTTATACGATACAGACAATGTTTCATGTATAGCTACATAATCTTTGTACTTGCAAATCCTCTGGAAAATTCTGAAATATTCAGAAGGGAGTAGCTATAACTGTCAAACTGAATGTCCTCTAGGAAAATGGCTGTTGTTTCACACTTAGGTATCCTCTCTCATATTGGCCATGGAGCTCTGAATTTCCAGTACTGTTGAAACTCAAGTTTTATAAGCACACAGTTAAAATGCAATGGTTGCTTTAAGAGCAGGAGTTGAAGCAGACACTGTACTTTAGGTAGCACAAATTATTGTAATGCCTCTTCTACAAAGATGCTGCCATATACCCAAAGGTTTCCCGTCCTGTGTCACTATAACTCTACTTGAACTTTGAGTACAAGTCTCCTACTGCCTTTTGTATGGACTTATCAAATAGTAATCATAATTTCTTTCCAGAATTTGCAGGTGATTTGCAGAGGAAAAATCTCTTTTTATGTGCAACCTCTTGCTTCTATTCCTAAGGTGCTTCTACCTAGAGACATCTACAAACTGATCCCTAGATGACAGTGCATAGTCAGCTATTCTGACCACTTCAAACAGTCATTTCCATCATGCCTAAGCAGCTGAACTCCTCTTCTCCAGGGAAATGCTCCCATCCAGCAGCTGCTGCTGCTATGTGCACCCAAGCCAGCCAAGCTGGGGAGCACTGGTCAAAAGGACAGCCCACACCCACCAGACTGTTTGCCTTTACCAGTGATTTATGGATATATTTAATTTTCTTTCCTATTCTACCTATTTAGCTGCATAGTTGACATTGGTCCTACTTTATTCTTCAGGCTCAAAAATCAGCTATGGAAGACCTTGATGGTCCTGCTTCTTTGTATTTTTATTGGTCTGTTTCTGAGAGCCCCTTTACCATGATCACCATCACTAGCTTTTCATGAATTAGCAGTGCTTATTTAGCAAGCCTAATATTTCAGAGAAACTGGTGAATTGGATGCTGCTTTACAATTAAATGTTAGTTCACAAATAAACAAAGTCTCAAGGCAAGAGCACAAAGTAAGAAAAAGTTACCATTAATGAAGGAATAAAATTCATTTTAATATAAAATGACACCACATCTCCTCTTAAAAAAGCTGTGTACAATTCTTAATACAGATGGGCCACATCTTTCATGGTCTTTCACAGGTTATGGAGACAAAAGAGGAGATCTCCAAGGAGTGGTGTTTCCTTTGGGCCTCTGGGTGAGCTCTCCATGACTTTCCTTCCTCCCATACCAGCACAGACTCCCAACTATAGCTGGGCTTGGAACCACACAAACTCTTATCTTCACTGCTAGCTGTAAATGACTGCAGATTTTTGTTTTCCATATTTTGTTTTCCACTTCAGGTTTTAGAGTTTCTCTTATTAAACAGAAAAACAATTAATTTCTCCATCTATCTGGTAAAGATGTGCTGCATTTTCCCCCCTTATGTTGCAGTGGGATGTGTGATGAACAGAAATACTTTTCAGTTTGTACTCAAGCCTGACTCAGAGAATACTTGTTCTTACCTGCCCTTCTCAAGGCAAAACTCTTCTGGGAAAATTTCAAGAAAATTTAATGAAAACCCAAACAAAACCCGCAATATGATGCCTATTAGTAGATCATACCTGGAAAATACATAGTATGTTCAAATTATTAAAAAAAAGAAGAAAAATGAAGATAAGTTAACTTGTTCTAAAATTCTTGTTCGATTTTTGATGATTTTTAAGTACAAGCAAAATGAATGTAGACCACAGAAAAGAATCTATTAGACAGGTGCAGTGAAGGGATGCAGTATGGAAAGGTTCTGTCATAGAATGATTGAATGGTTTGGGTTTGAAGGGACCTTAAAGATCATCTAGCTCCATTTCCCTGCCATGGGCAGGGACACCTTCCACTAGACCAGGTTGCTCAGAGCCCCATTGAACCCAGCCTTGAGCACTGCCAGGGATGAGACAGTCCTATAATGTCCTATTAAGTTTCTTAATAACATCACAGAGAAAAAAAAATGTTGTTCTTCTATGGCTAAATTTAGAATTTAGGTTCTTAACCCTGCTTTTTCAATAAGAACAAAGTTATAATTAATGATTTGAATTTATGAACATTTAATCCTAAAATGCAGTACATAAGAATATAGTAAAGACATGTTTTTTTGGGAGATATCTCCCTTTCAAATATAACAAACTACCCAAACAAAACATACCCTTTAACAAAATAAGTTACATTTACATTATGAAGTAATTTAAACTCTTTTTCATATCTTCTATTTATAAAGTAGAATGCAAACACTGCATGCATCAACTAAAAATAAATACACATGCAGGCTTGACTGAACAACTGTTTTGTCAAGGGAGCTATGGGGCTAAACTGAGTACTTCAGGTTTATTAGCAAAAGTCTAATTAAGAAGGATGTTGAGCAAAGCCTGGGAAATATTAAGTGATTACACTCAGAAGTGCTCAGTAGTTTGCAGGATCAGGAACCCATTTAATTTCTCAAAGTGCCCTAACAGCCTTGCTTTGCCTGCAAAACATTTCTAGAATCACAATAAGATTTTCTTAAAACTCATTTAAAAATTGTAGATGGGATGTACTAGCTTTTATGGCTTAACTTGGAAAGGAAGAAACATGAAAGTATTTAAGATCTTAATGCTACATTTTCTCAATGTCTGTTTTGTTTAATAAGCATTTTCACCTCAAGTACATTCTGAAGATAATGTTACGCACCCTTTGTTTGTTACTGCAGCTGGGAAGTGTGTGTGTTTTGTTTGTTTTGACAGAATAAACAAGATCCTGTTGAATATTAAAATATTCAATATTTCATTTTCTATTACACTCCATCAGGCAAATAGTCTATTAAATGCTTAAAATATGCATTTACAAAAGACTGCTGAGTTACCCTCTTGATGTTTGATTTTCATGATAAAATGTGTGTTATTGTGTGTTACATTTCTGTTTCATTTCCCACTGTTCATGATTGTATCATTGTTCATTCTCCTAAGAAATTATTTTCTGGGGGTTATTGATTCACATTCCTTATAATATTCAGCATTTAATTTAAATATAAATCCCCTGGACCATATCTACTATATTTAGAGAAAAAAAAAATCTCTTCTGGTTCAGAAATTTTAAGCTGGAAGATGAAGGCACAAAAAACATTTACCTTAACTCTTGTTGATTACTGCTTCTTTCTCAGAAAACAGACAATGCTGTCTTAATGTGCAGAGCTCCAGGAAGTCATGTAATACGGGAATAAAAACTTCATGATTAGGATCATATTGTCCATGTTTTAAAGGCTCTTTGATGATACCCTTTTCCAGTAGTTATCATGCTTAACTCCTAACAATGGGCTTGTGATTGCAAAGATGACCTTTGGCACAGCGGTTAATGCAGTGCTCTTTTCCCAGCAGATAGTCTGAAAAAACATCACAGCAGGATGATGGCATCTACTTCTACTTACCTAATTGGAATCGGAGCTCAGAAATGAGGGGCTTGGTTCTGTTGCATACACATAAATGTCAAGTGCCATTGAAGATGCTTATGGGATATTTGAGATATTCTTCTGTAGCAGAGAGCAGCTTCAGGGAAGTCTGTGACCCCTCGAAATTACATCTAGAAATTAAGTCCCAGAGGACATCTTAGATATTGTAGGATACTTCAAAATGAGTCAGACACCTATGTGTGAACAACTGAATGACATCCCTAATAATCACCACTTAACATCTGCTGATTCAATTGTCTCACTGCTGGTAATTTTTTTGGAGTCACCCAGCTGTATATTCAATTAGCACTGTTGATGAAAAAGAACATCCTGATGATCCAGGCAATTCTCAGAGAAGCTGCTGCACATTTGTATCATACAGAACTGACTATGATGATGTGGTGTTATTAAATGTCTCAAAAAATATGTCTTTCTTTTTTCCCCTCATGCTTTTAGTAAAGATACAAAGTGGCCTCTCACCCAAAGATCCCTTTGCTTCTGAATTGTCTATTGACAGTCAAGAGGACCAGAGCCATTTGTCAGCTGAGCTGTAATCTTTGTATATAAATGATCATGTATAATTACTTCCTGCATGTTTCAACATGTACTTCTGCTTTTTGGGTGTTACTGTTTTAAAGTTGCCATTAAAAGTACTAATTTCACCCAAGGAGTCACTGCCATTAAAGAAATGGGATCATAAGAAGGAGTAGCAGCAACTGCAGACCCAGCAGATAAGAACAGATGCAGCAGCAGCTGAGTGTTTCCACATAAACCTGAGTTTTATTGCACTCTTTTCAATATGGCAGGTATTGTAGCTCCTGGGAGCCTTGAGGTATTTATACACTACCCTACACTTCAGTGATGGCTCTCTCTCTGCTATGTCCCTTGCACCACAGTCAGTCACATCTCAGTGTTTGACATCTCAGCATTTGCTACAAGAGGAGTTTCTGCTGAACCCTGTAGCAGAAGGGGGCACAGGCAGCATCCAAACACATGTGAGAAAATCAAAGTGAAATTTATATAGAACTTAAGTGCTGACATAAAAAAAAAATCAATTAAAAACTCCTATTAATTAACTTGGAGGGGAAGATATCAGGGATATGGAATGGACATTGAAAAAAAAAAAACCAAAAAACCAGAATTTGTCAAAGTCCAAAGCCATGAAAATGCCTGTATGCCAACAAGTGCAGGGGCATGCACCAAAGCTTGCAAAAATTCTCCTTCAATTTTATCTCCCCGCCGAATGCCGAAACAGAAAAGAAGGACTTATGAACACTCTGGAACTGAGACGCCAACACAGGAAATGAAATTGAAGGAAGAAAAAAAACTTTTGTGACTACAAGAAAATGGACTGGAATTACATCTGGTGCAATGCAGAGGACTAAAACAGTCCAAAACCAACTCACAGATGTTGCAAAAGCAGGGGAAAAAATCAAGGAGGAAGACACAACTTGGAGGGGAAGATATGAGGGGCATGGCATGGATACTTAAAAAAAAAAGAAAAAATAAAATTTGCCAAAGACAAAAGCCATGAAAAGGCCTGTATGCTATAAGGTGCAGGGACATGAACCAAAGTTTGCCAAAATTGATACCTACTGAAGGCTGAAACAGAACACAAGGACTTACGAACACTCTGGAATGGAGACACAAAGGAATTGCAATTGGAGGAGAAAAAAAAGAAAATTGGGAAATTTAGTGACTACAAGAAAACGGACAGGGATTATATCAGGTGCAGTGCAAAGGACCAAAAGAGCCCAAAACTAAGCTCACAGATTTTGCAAAAGCAGGGGGAAAAAAATCAAGGAGGAAGACACAACTTGGAGGGGAAGATATGAGGGACATGGCATGGATATTTAAAAAAAAAAAAAAAAATTGCTAAAGTCAAAAGCCATGAAAAGGCCTGTATGCCAACAAGTGCAGGGACATGGACCAAAGCTTGTTAAAATTGATCCCTGCTCAAGGCCAAAACAGAAAAGAAGGAGTTACGAACACTCTGGAACAGAGATACCATCAAAGGAAATGAAATTGAAGGGAAAAAAAAATTGGGAAACGCAGTGACTACAGAAAAACAGACCAGAAACGAAATCTTGCAAAACTGAAAAGACTTACAAACATTCAGGAAAGGAGATATGATCAAACGAAATGCAATTGAAAAAACCCCAAAAATCTCAAAAATCAGGAGATTTCGTGACTACAAGAAAATGGACTGGGATTATATCTGGTGCTGTGCAAATGACCGAAACAAGCCAAAACTAACCTCACAGATGTTGCAAAAACAGGCGGAAAAAATCAAGGAGGAAGACACAACTTGTGTGTTTAGAAGGCTACTGGGACTGAAGATTTCACTACTAGTTATATAGCATGTGACTGTTGCCTTACGAGCTGGCTTTTACCTCTTCACCTTGTTCATGTTCTTCATGGTTTTACAGGACATCCTCAGAGTCCCCCACTCCCTCATCCACCACTCTCCAAGTGTTACCACGTGAACCCCTAGATCCAATGTACACAATATAAAATTCACATCCTGGATACCTAAGCCCATCAAAGAAACTGAGGAGCAGATGTGAAATTCATTAAAACCTTGGCCAGTGCGCAGCCTGCAGGACAGTGTTCAGTGAGCAAGCAAGGCACACGCTGCTGCAAAGACAGAGTATCCCATACTGACTGCACCCCTTAGGCTCCATGGCTGTGGGAAAATATTTCCCTTTATGTATTTTGAATCTTCTGTAGCCATAAATGTGTTGTTTGTAACTTCGTATTTCAGTTTTGGCAGACTCTTGTCACCAGCCTGCCAGGTACCTGCTGTAGCAGGCACAGGGCCTGCAAGGCCTTCCTGGCAGTCAGCAGTCTAAGATAGAAAATGCCTAGTCATGATGACTGGACCTTAGAAGCTCCTCTCCTGCCTTCAGACCCTTGCTTATCTCTCTGTAAGACTATAGGTCACTTTCCTTTTGACCCTTGCTATTGGACAATTCCTAAAACTCCTGTACCCTATATAAAGAGCTACTTTTGCCCAGTTGGGCAGAAGACCTGTCCCTGAGACCTTCATTTCAATAAAGACATCCCTGTGGAACCTTATACAGCCTTCTCCTCTCTTCCTGCGTCTGCCCAAGGCACTTGGTGAGATCAGCTCTTTAGATTTCAGCCCTTTCCTTGCTAAGAGCTGAGCTTGATAAGGTAGCTTGCAGCTCTGGAACCTGCCTGAGGGGCCTGGACAGGTCATGCTTAATTGGCCTTTTCTGTCTCAGATACTCACGGCAGCCAGGGTCGGGGAGATCCCGAAATGCCAGAGCTGCCTCAACCCACCATGTGCGGTCAACCTACGACATGCTCAGCTCCACAATCGCCTTCCAGCTGCTCTCCAAGCTCCTACTCCTGGCAGGCTGTCCTGGGAGAGGCTCTGTCTCCAGCCAGCCCCAGTGCCAGCCCTGAGCTGGCTGAGCTGCTGAGGGCTGGCCCAGGCCCTCGTGCAGCGCGTGGGAGGATGCGGCTATAGCAATGCTGTGATGGCCCTGACAAGGGGAGAGAATGATGAGGAGGACTCCATGGATATCAGAAGGCTAATTAATTACTTGATTGTTCTATATTATTCTATACATCTAAAACTGAACCTGCCAAGCACTCAACCCTGCACACTCTGCACTGAATCTCATGACTGTCAGCCAACAATTGCAACACACACTCATGATAGGCCGTGGAAACAAAACACCATGACTTTGGGTAAACAATCTCCGTGTTGTATTCTACTTTTGCACAAACACAGGCACAGCAAATGATAAGAATTGTGTTTTCTTTCTCTGAGGTTCAGAGAATGTGAATCCCAGAAATATTCTTGGGAAGAATTGTGCCTTGCTTTTCTCTGTGAAGAGAAACGTGGGCGACATGTGGAGGCCAAGCGTCCCTTGCGCGACCACAGCCGTGTTTACCCAGGAAGGCCACAGGAACAGGCTGAGCTCTGCAGGAGCTGGGCCGAGGACAAAAAAGCACTCAGCAGCATGTGCGGCTCAGGATTTGTCCAGCACATTCCTGCCTGTTGCTAAAGGCAAGCCCACAGGATCTCCAAAGGAATAACTTCATAGCCAAAAAATGAGCACTGCTATGCTTTGCACAGTTAATAGCATAAGCAGGAATTTGTAAGTAAATATGACAGCTTAGCATCTTTTGAACTATGACAGCTGTAAAATGTCAGTTTCATTCTTGTAAAAAGAGGGAGAATTGTGAAGAGTTCAGATGTTTAATTTTACCTCCATTAATAATTCTGATTTTGTTACTGACAATAATCACACATACTGAAAACCCTATAAATCTTACACACTCACTAAGCAAGTGAAGAAAATTAATGCTAGTTTAACAAATAGTGTTGAAAATTCTTCAAGAATGCAGTTAGGCAAATGACAATAGTGATCATCAATATTTATGGTGCACTTCTGTTTTATTTATCTATTGGAAAAACAGAAATAATTCCATTAAGTGTACAAAAAGGCCACCTGACTATAAGATTAGAAGAAAAATCACAGTCTGTCCTCTTACTGGAAGGCTGATTTTAACAGCAGAAACATAAGACAGCTCATATTTAGGAAGTTATTTTTTAAATTTGCACTGGACTTGACCACCAAATGCAGCCTTGGTTTAAAAATAAGTACTACTCAACATGAGAAGTACAGATTTGACTATGATGATTCTCTAAACTAACATCTTAAAAAAAAAAAAAGCCAACAAAAAGGAAACTGGATGCTCCTTGTGCCAGTAAAGAATTGACCTGCTCCACTGATATTCAGGGTACTGATTCAGCCTCACTAAAGCACTGGGTGTCATTCAGGGTCTTGTTTTAATGGGCCACTTCCAGTGTGGCACACTAAGCTCTCACCTAATCCTGTGAACACACAAACAAGCCACAGCACTGCATTCTTACTGTGTTCCTCTGCTGAGGAGACTGAACATGCCCTAAGTTTTATGATGAAAAGTTTGGAATATTAACAGAATATACATAGCAATCTGAACTTGTCTTCTAATTATACTTTCTGGACATGGAAAATGGCCATGTGGAAGTTTTTACAAAAATATAACATCCTAAGAATGCACTATATTGGAGAAACAAAGCTGTTCTTCATTCCAGTTATTTCTTTTTTCATTAGTGTGCAGGCAATAAATACCCAAGCTTTTAAAAATATCAGCAGATATAATGCAATGAAAATGCAGTTCAGACTGCATTTGCAGAGAAGGGCAGAAACAGGATTTTAGGAAATCTTTATGCACTCACAGTACATGTCAGTAACAAAATGCCTCATTACTGCCTGTTCCTTTCTCTGATACCATATAGAAGCAGCTAAAGGACAGACATTGGGATGGTTCTGCATCATCTGCAAGAGAACTGCTGAAGGAGAGCTTCTGAGTGTGAGCCGAGCCTGAAGATTACAGAATTTCAAAGGTGCTTTTAGCTTGCTTTGAAATAAGCTGATCCCATCCTCCCTCTTCCCTTTCCAGTGAGTTTTGCTCTTCATTTTAATGGAACACAATCAAACCCCAACCAAACTTATTTTATCAGTGCACAAATTCAAATCCCTATTGTAGACTCCTACAGTTTGCATATTTTAGGTCCAGTGCATAATCATTTTACTGAGGGGGTCTCATTGTCCAAACCCACATTCTCCTGTTCAGCTTTCCAGACTTTCCAGGCTGGCAGCCTAAAGAGTGGCAGACCACAGGGAAGACAAGAAGGGGAGTCCTCCAAAGGTTAATATCAGTCAAGTAACAGTCTGATTCCTCCCTGGAGAGTGACCTCTGCTACATGGGAGACAGGAAGGCAAGTTATTCCTTTGGCTGGGTTTGGATCAAAATAATTGATCAGGATGAAATAGGATTGTGGTGCATCTTGATGTAGTTGAACTGCTGTCCAATTGCCTGTGTACTCAGACTCTTACACAGGCTAATATTAGCTCCAGCATGCCAGCATATGCAAACGCAACGTGAACATAGAGTTTGTTACTACAAGGACTCACACACCCACTTCCCAGTGCAAAAGCATCCAGTGTTTTCAGATTTTAAGGACTAATTTGTCAGGTTAAACCTTGCTATCTGAAGGGACAAATTGGCTGATGGGTCAAACAGCAGTAACTCCTTTCCATGTGCTGAATAATAATAATAAATGTATGATTAACTGCTATTTTTATTACTACAAAAAACAACATTGTGAAATACCCAGTGGCCTAAAGTAGGTGTTTTGACTGTTCTTCCAAGACTGCAAACCTCAGGACAAAGATTTTGATTGTGCAAGACAGTGAAGAATACCTACTATCCCACCATTTATCTCTGAAGATTACGGTGTAAGAAACATTATTTTTATTAGTATTTTGTGACCTGTCTGACCTCAAACACTGTGTTAAACAGGCGACAAATAAACTTTTTTCAGTGCACTGAAAAACAAAGAACATTACTGTGGCCAATGCCAACATTACAAGAACATTTAAAGTATTCTTTATGAAAGATGCTACCAATAAATTAAAGATTACAAAAGGGTCCAAATAGTGATAATGAAAATGAAACAGCAAAAAAGTGATGATATGGGGATTATGGTACTTGAACAAGAAGCCTGAGATGAGAAATCTGTCACTATAGTTTAACAAACAAATACTAGAAAATGATGTAGAGTCATGGATGGAGTGTTGTCAAATATCCTATTTTTATCTATTTTTGTGGAGAACATGGATTGAGGTTATGTTCAGGGCAAGAACCATATACTCAAAAAAGTTTTTACAACAGCATAAAATACAGTCTCTAAGTGTTAAGAGTTAAAGAAAGGAAAAAAAAAAGACTAACCCAAAGGCTTTTGAGATGCTATCTGCTTTTTGTGGTTGCAGACTCTTGCCTCTCCTTTTTTCCACTTTCTCATTCTTTGTCACAATACCCTATAATTCTTTAAATTGTCAGATCACTTTGAAGCACAGTTTCTGCTGGCTCTTTAAGGCTTTCCTCCTGTGTAATTCCCTGTTATTTTTGACTTTATATTTTAGGTGCTTAATCATGTTCAGTGGGAAGTGTATGCACTTCCCAGGTGCACACACAACACACAGCTGATTGTGCAAAAGATGCAGAGCAGAAACAAAACAGCTCCCTCTTTATCACAGCAGGTCTTGGTAAACCAAATGATCATCTCAGTCTCAGAGAGTGCTCAAATGCTATTATCTTACTGCAAAGTTCCACACCTTCTCAGTGATTTCTCATAGGCAGCTCCTCACAGCACTGAACCCTTCTTCTTCACAGTACAGCCAGCAAACTCCAACTCCCCCCTCGGCCATCTAACCCACTCTTTTGTAGCACTCGTCTTCTTATTGAACACAGCTGTGACCTGTTAAGGGCAGGCCTGTTCCTAATCTTTGGTGATTAGTGCAGCTGCAACTCCTCAGGTATGAGATTACCTTCTGCACTATTTTCTTACATTCTATCCCTCCACACTCAAAGACCACGGGCCCAGGAACTCTTGCAGTGCAGGTACCACTGACCTCAGCCATCACCCTGAGCAGCACTGCAGTCCATCCCAAGGCAGCAGCTTTTCCTGCACGAGGAGCTTCAATGGGTTGGCTTTGCCTCAGTGGAACCTTTCTGCACAGGAGGAAAGTAATCCAGGTCTGTAAAACTGATAATTTCTGGACTCTTATAATGTAGATCAAAGAGTTGTGTTCTAACAGACTTGAATTTGGATCTGCAGAAGCACAAAAGACAGAGGTTTTGAACACACAGAAGAGATGTTTATCCAAGACTGCCCCCCTCTGTTATTGCTTCACAGCTAAAAAAAGAAAAATATTTCAAACTACTGTAAATTCTTCTCACACCTGATAAAATGAGATTTCCAGTATACTGATTTTTAGTATCAGTATTTAATGGAAAAATAAAATGCAAATAAAATAAAACACAAATAAAAAGTTAAATACTCCTGGACTATAAATATGGAAAGCATACTGAGTTTCTTCAGTGAGTGTTTGAGTAGGGGTGATTTTATTGAGCTGTTTGCAGCAAATAAAAAAAAAAAATCATTATTTCTCTTGGTTTTTCTCTGTTCACATTTTTGTATAAAATTACTCTAAAATACAAGATAGGATTTTTTACAAAAAAAATTTTACAAATTTTTCTTTTGCTTTTTCTTTGGCAAATACAAATCTCAGGACCATTTCTCTTTCATAGTTTCTGCTAAGGTAAATCCAGTATTTTATTCATGGAAATTTAACTTTATATGTCTAACATATGCTTAAATAAATATTGGAAAACTAAGTCTATTCCTGAAAATTCCAACTGCAATGCTTAAAAATGAGTAGAGGAACAAAGTACCCACATCTGATTCTCATCATCCACTTCAAACCCCTAAAAACAAAAGCAGCAAAGAGAACCAGGTTGTTGAAAACTGTACAAATAAAACAGTTTAATAAATAAAATTTTTGAGAAAAATAAAATACTATCTTAAAGGGGAGTTTGTTTTGTGTGTTTATTCAGTGGCATAAAAAATGCTATGTGACATTATTCTAGGAGACAGCTACAATTATTTTTAGAGCCTAATGAACAGATGATTTTCTTAAAATTGCAAATTGGAAAAACTGAAAATTCAGTTTTTCAGTAATTACAAAATGCAAAACCAGACCATCATGTATACAACATTTAATAAATCTTGTTCCTCATGTAAAACTTGTCTCCAAGAAAAGTGCTTAGAGTAGAGTGAGGCAGACCAGAGGTGCATAATTACAGTGTTCAAGGGTGTTCAGTATAGGAACTCAGTGCAGAAGCTCAGTAGGAGAAAGACAAGAAGCTCTGTTTCTTTTAGGTAATAGCTTAAGATATGTGCTATTTGGAAAGGAATTCTTTCTTGTTCCATACATCCCTTGCATTCATTACTTATGGTATTTATTACAGAGACCACCACAGTCTTGCTTCCAGCTCTGGTTTAAATATACATTTCAGCCAGTTTCATTCCAAAGAAAATTATTTCTTGCACAGACAGCCAAAATCTGAAACTCTTATGCTTATTCAGTAAAATATGGGGGAATCCTTCTCTCACTGTGTTGAGCTGTGCCATTGATGGGCTGCAAATCAATCCACACTGCAGCTTAATCCAGTGAAACCTTTTGCCAGGCTAATGTATTTGTACCTACCCATTTCCAGCTGCTGGTAGGTCCAGCTTCACAAAGTCTGGTTGTTCCTCTTTACTCAGGGCAGCCTTCCTCCATGCTGGCAGTGTCCCTACCCACCAGATGCAGAGCTCTCTTGGGAGGGTTGATGCAGTCGCAGCATGTAGTCTGGGAGCAAATGACTGCAGTGTATTTATCTTAACTTTAGTAATGCTTTCTCCCATAACTTCCTCACAGACACACTGCTGAGGCAAGGACCAGATGAGTGGACAGTGAGATGAACTGAAAATTGGCTGCATTTCTGGGCTCAAGGGGTTCTGATTAGGAGCATGAAGTCCAGCTGGAGCTCAGTCACCAGAGATGAACCTCAGGGGTTGATACCAGAGCCAATACTGCTTTGACCCTTCATAACTGGACTGGCCAATGGTGGAAAGTGCACCTTGAACAAGTTCACAGATAGCAAAAAAGCTGGGAGGAGTGACTAACCATAAGACGATTCTGCTACCATCTATAGCAACCTCACCAGGCTGGAGAAATGCAAAATAGGAACATTATGAAGTACAGCAGAAGGATGTGCAAGCTCCTGCCCTTCAGGAGGAATAACCTCAGACATCAGTACACTGGTGGCTGACTGACTTTGCAGAAAAGGCCCTAGAGTGGCAGGCACCAAGCTGATTCCATCTGAAGATAAGAAAATATTTGTGTTGCAGCAAGTTTTTTTCCCTTCATTGTGAAGGTGGTCAAACATTGGAGTAGGTCACCCAGAGTTGATGTGGAGTCTCCATTCTTGGAGATATTCATAACTCAACTTGACATGACCTTGGGAATCCACTCTAGGTGACCCTCATTTAACAGGGTGGAGCTGGACGTGATGTTCTCCACAGATGCCTTCCAAAGACTCTGTGATCCTGCATAATGCTGCTGAGTCCAGAACACTGCCCGCAAGAGACAAGGAAACCCCTCCTTCTTGTTGCAGCCTGAGGGAGAAAGAGAACACAAGAGCCCTCCCTGTCCAGTGAGGTAAGATGGGCTCCTGTCCTGTGAGCATGTCAGACAGGATAACATCACTTCTCTGATGCTCTGCCCTTTCACTGCAGCTATGAGGAGGCTGTGGGTGCAGGAATTTGCACCTTCAGGATCTCAGCAAGCTGAACTCAGCCTCCCTGCTCCTCATGGAATTTAATAAGTGGCTGAGCTCCCTGCCTAATGGATCTGACAAGCTGCACTTGTCAGAGGCTCAGAAGGATGAAAGTAGCTCCTGACCATGTTGGCAGGCTCATACAGCTACATTTGTTCCTCAGACCTGGCCAGAGAAAGGCTCAGAAACTGGCTGAGATGTGGAAGTGTAAACACACAGCAGATAACCTCACCTCTGAAATATAAAGAGATCTAATTTGACTTCAGAATAAAAAGCCAACTTTACAAAACACTAACTTTGTCATTCTTGTCATTATCTTCATACTGAGAAGAGAACAGAAAAATACATGATTGAATAATATTTGGGGCTTTTTTCCATTTCTCTATGGTCCTTTTGCCCAGTTTTGCTCCCTTTCCTGTGTGTTTGAAGAGCAGGACCAATTCTAAACATAAATTTTTACACTTTGATGGCCATGGCATCAATCTGGTTTCTTCTGCATCCCTTTCACTTACCTCATTATGTGTAATAAGCTTCAGATGAATAGACCTAGCAGCTCAATAAAGTGCTGACAGCTCTGAAAGTATCAAGGAAAAATCTATCAAGGAAATGAAAATTACTCATCAGACATGTCAACAAATAAAGAAGCAAAGCTGGACTACTTTGACTGTTCCTGCCTAAAACCAGAGATGTAGAAAGCCCCACTTGTGGTGTTGATATCAGAGAAATAGTTGTAGCACAAAGAAAGCCGCAAAAAAAAAAAAAACTTCACAAAAGATAGCTGCCCTTCTCAAAAGTTATTTCACTGTATATTCATATCTCAAAACAATTGCCTTAACTATTTTTCTTAACTAATGAAGAGAAAAATTAAAAAGTAAGCATGCATGGCTAATATGCTTAAGAAGGTGCATCATAATTAAAATATTTTTCTCTATTTTAATTTGGGCAGAATACAGTCCTAAGTCCTTCTTCACTCTCTCAGTGTATGGCTTACTTCATAGTAATCACCTAATGACTGCAAGTGTTGACAGACTGATCTTGGCAAACCACTTTTCAGAGAGTATTACATGTTCCATTATATTTAACAAAATGTAAAGCAAAAGTCAGTCATACTTCACCTCAAGTATTATCTCTGTCTCTGTGTTATGGAGTTCTTTTAATAGCAAAAAAGGAGAAAAAGCTATGAATTGTTTTTAGGCCTAGGAACTAGTTTGAGTCATTCAAATAGATGTGTCATAGTCAAGATCTTTAGACGTGATGGGAACTTTTGGATGCTGGAGGAGAAAGGGCATTTAAAATTATAAATTTCTTTGTAAGGAAAGGAAAGGAAACCATATTTTAATTTAGGAGTTAAAAAGGCTAGTTAGCTTTAAAAACATAATTTTAATAAAGTAATTTAATAATCATTTTAATAAAAACATACAAGACCTGATTAGTTTTTGATTATTTGCCATTTGAAAATATCCCCCAAACTTGACATTCTCATTTCTAAAATCTTGTGAAAAATTATATACATTGCATTCATTAGTATATGAAAAAAGAGAAATATTCTAAGTGTATCTTAAAAAAACAGGAGATATGGGAAAAGAAAAGAATTGATAATTACAGTGCAATTCTGCCCCACAATGACCAAAGCCATCCATTATTTTGGTTTCTGTTCAGTTTGCACAAGTACTGCTGCTGGTGATCCATTGCTTGGTTTAATCAGACCATGAGATATTCAACCAGCTCCCTCTGAAGTCGTAAGCCTGCACTAATTCTTTCCTTGTGATGGATTAATTGTTTCCAGCTGTATTTCCAACATCATTGCCATGTAATCCTATTTATAGTAATTTTGTGTAATCTACACTAGCCAAGCAAAAGATGGTCCACAACATAGCTGATGTGAATACTTTTAAAATGTGGTGGTTTTAAATACTTGTTCTTTTGAAATCACTGAGGCTTGGCCAATTCAATATAGTGGAAAGTAAATTTATGGGGCAAATTCACAATCATTAAATTAATTCTTAAAATTCAAAGGTTTTTTTTTGTTTGTTTGCTTGCTTTTAATGGAAGACAAGAAGGAAACATTGGTAAATAATTTGTACATTAATATTAAGCATAGTGTGTCCTTACTCTATTTCCAGATGTGCGCATTATACAAACTCTTTCAAGGAACCTTACCTTTTAATTTTTGCCTCGAACTTGTGAACAATAGTTCTTCCTTGGAATAATGCAAAGAGATCTATTGTGCCTTCCAGAGAAAGCTGAGTAAACTTAATGGTAATAAACATCATTAGCTCTAAAAGTGGTCAAATTATGTTAAAATATAGTTATAAATGAGGAAAATAATATGATAATAATAAAATCAACCAAGTTACGCCTGAAAGCACACACTTTGCATAATCTTAAAATATTAATTTCAATTCTGATGCAAGCAGACAAAAATTGAAGTATAAAGACATTTGAAGGCTCCAAGGAGTTACAGAATCTATTTAGCCATCAGTGGGATCCTCAAGACCTGTCTTGTTTGAATCACAATACTCCAGCTAGCTGCAGCCACAGGATGGTGCTCATGGGCTTTGGATACTATATTACAAATCTGGGAGGAGGAAAAAAAAAAAGAAAGACTAGGAGAGGGAGTCAGACTCTCCTCTTGGCAGGCTCTTCCTTGTCCTACCCTAAAATACCTGAGCCAGCAAGCAATCGTGGATTGGGTTGATTTACCTCTCTACATTTACTGAATCTTCAGGGGCACTGCAAATAGACTGATCCATCAAGGGAAGTCACTTGATGGGCCCCTTCCAACTATATATTCTATAATTCTATGATTCTATGAACAGTTTCTTGTTCGTCTGGGTATTACTGTTTAGCTAAATACATAAATTAGGGATGGAAAGAGGTACAAACTGTACCATATTTAACATCAATGACCTGAATACCTTTTTCTTTCAGAGGAATTTTTATCTTGCAAGCTGTTCATCTTGACTGGTATGTGTGTTGGCTGTTGCACACAGGTGGCAGTGCAGTAGAATAACTGCAGGTGACAAGATCTAGGAATCTGGTAGATGCATTTTAGATCTAGGAATACTTTTGAACCTTTGTATAGAAAATAATTAAACTTAAAGAGTTCTTTTAAAGCTCAAACACTTCTGCAGTTTAACTGGAAAGACATCGATACACTATGAATTTGGACAAGAATCTGCAGGACTGGGAATCCTACTCAGCAACAGAAGGTCCTGCTTTACACTTAGCCACAGTCATCTCCCTGTGACTCAATGCCTTCTCCTCCCCTAGAAGGGGCCCCTACTTACATTAAGAAAGTATGCACATCTCTGTATCACCTGTGACTGATTCTTAACTTCTTCAGTGATTTCATTTGTAATTTTATACAGATGACCAGGCATGTTGTAATGAATATTTTCATTCACCTCTTAAATTCTCTGGACTTACAGACTTTGTGAATAGTAGCCTTAATTGTAAATTCAGTAGGCTATACCGCAGGGCAACTCATATTTCTATGGAAATATAGAATATAGATTCTGCAAATCCATGTACTATTGCAGTGTCTATCCATATGGCAAAAAATGTAGGTATGTACTACAGCATTTTTAATCAAGGTTTATACTAAGCCAGAAAAGTGTTGGAACACTTTTATATAAATATTTCCCCAATGAGTCACTAATCCACACATCTCAATAGCTGGCGTTGGGAACACTTGCATTCCAAGCCGTACTGCGAAGGAGGCAGCTTCAAAATAATTTATAAACTAAGTGAATAAGGAACTTTGGAGAGAGGAAAATGAGTTAACAGATAGCAAACCCAGAATACCGAGGACACTGGCAAGCCCAGCACTTGCCCGTAGAACGCTGCCCGCGCTCCCCGGCCCTGCCTCCCGCGCACCTGGCCGCGCCCCCGCCGCGGGGATCGGGCTGGGGGTGGAGGGTGGGATCTCAGGCATCGCCTATGCCTCTTCCCTCCCCCCGCTTCTTTCCACCTTCTGCCCTATAATTGCCCGCCTCCTTTCTCTCCACTTTCGCCTTATCGGATGCGGAGCGGCCAGCGGGGAGGGAAGCGGCTCTCCCGCAGCCGGCTCAGCACCCGCAGCCACGCGTGAAAAGGAGCGGCCGCTCCCCGCCGGCCGCTCCCCGGCTGATGCCCGCACAGGTCGGTGTGCGTGCGCTTCGACCCCTCGAGGGCAGGGGCCGGGCGGGCGGGGGGTCGAGGCCGGACCGCAGAGCTTCCCATCAACCTGCCCGGCCACCTCCGCGGCGGCAGGACCGGAGCGCCAGAGGGAGGATGGGGCGAGGGAGGAGATGGAGAAATGGAAGGCGGCGAGCTCAAGCTCTGACGGGGAAATCCCTTTAGGAAACCCCCTGCAAAGGCCTTACTTTGATAGCTGATAGTAATCAAAACCCCATCAGTCTCACTGTTGCTGTGGCAGAGACCCTGGTTGCTGCCCGGCTCCCGGCGCGGCGGCCTCCTCCCTCTCTCCCTCCCTCGCTCCGCTGTCGCGGCAGTCGCTCCGCCCCGGCTCCGCATGGCGCTTTCTGCGCGGAGCAGTGCGGGCTGGCGAGCGCGTCCCCGCCTGGTCCCCGCTCGCTGCCGGCAGCCCCTGGCTCTCACGGGCTCCGTTCCCCGCCTCAGCTCGGCGGAGGCAGCGAGCTCCCCCCCTTAACCCGGGGCGGGGGCGCTCGGTTTCACACGGGTGGGTGCTGGTGGTGGGGAGCTCCTGGAGAGGAGTTGGGGGTCAGAAGCGGAGCCTGTGAGCCGCGGCCCCCTGGCCCCACGGTGCGGGGCTGTGGAGAGGGGAGCGGGAGAGCGCGGTCCCGGTGCCCTCCGCCGCCTCCCTCTGCGGGGCCGGGGCAGGTCGCGCTCCGGCTTGGCCCAGCGGGACGTCGGACGTGAGCGCCGCCCCGCAACGACACCGAGACAGGGGAAATCCCCGAGTGACCTGCCCGTCCCGGGGACACTGCTCAGCCTCCTCCCCTGGGCTGGGTGCGCGGCGCCGGGGCAGGGCGGAGCACGAAGGTGTGTACCGCGTTTGTGCCGCTGCGAGCTCTCGAGGGTGCGTTCTTTCCTCAGGAGAAGGTGCCCTGTGGCCAGGTCCGTGCCGGGAGTCCTGGAGCCCAGCTGGGAAAGAGATGCTCGGGGAGCGGGGCTCACCTTATGGCAGGGTTCTTGGCTCGCTTGGTGTCTGCTCCTAGAGCTAGTGTGGCAGATAACTCATTTACCACATACTTACTAAGAGGTGAAATTAATATAGAGAGCAGAAGGAATACGATATTTGTTTTTAGTCCCACACTTTGTCAGCCACAAGGTGGCTGCAGGCGGGTCTTTCCTTTCCTGGTTAAGCGAACCCTGACGTGCGGGTCATTGCAGAGATGAACTTGTGTGTAGTTGATCCAGCACCAGTTATGCCTATTCCAATAAATCTCATTTCTCTGGCTTTTCTATTAAAGCAGCAGTAGAGAACGTTTATAACACAGGATTATCGGTCAGTTAGTATTTATAGCTCTTGCTTTGGAGGAAGGTTTATATTAAATGTAGCAGATGGGGAATTCAGCCACCACTGTGAGTGAATATTTTAATGTCTGGGTTATTATGGGAGGCAATCCACACATCATCAGTGGTAACTGCCTGGAAGAATAAGTTGCTTGGAGAGTCTGTGTTTACTTGATCCAGATTGTATTCCTGAGTGAGAAGCATCAGTACCCAACATGAGATACACAAGAGATGGATTTCAGCCTGTTTTGAGATACTCTCGGTTCTTCCTATTGCCTGTCACTGGGCAGCTGTCTGCTGACTCTGGTCCTTGGGTGTTTGACACTTTGGTTCATGTAGTAGCAAACCTGGGAACTTTGCACAGGTTTCTGAATTCTATCTGGAGGATGGGTCTAAGAACTCTGCATAGCAATATATAAGTTCTAGGTGCACATCTTTGATGTGGGTTCTAGGTATTTTCCTCTGTCTTGAGAAATTTATACTATGAGAGATGGATTCAAAATATATGCTTAAGTAATGTGAAATTTGTTGATAGTATGGTTAAAACTGCGATAACCTCCTTTGGAGATGGAATTTACAATGTATATATATCTAGGAGTTGTATCAAGCATTCATGACTGCTGTTGGTGACAGCAGACCTACCAACTATAGGACTATGGTTGTCCTACTGGGACAGCTATAGCAGGTTGCAAATGTTTAGAGAGAAGAGGATGTAGGTCTTATCCTCTTCTATTTAATAGTGATTGAGGTATTTCAGTCTGCTTTTTATATTAGATAGTGATGAACCACTTGCCACATGCCTTCAAGACAAGGAAGACATGGAACGCAAGTACAGTGATGGTATGTCAGGACTACTTGAGAAAATGACAGAGGAGGTAAATGTGAGAAACCTACAAAACAGAAATACATAAACCAAAATTTACCCAAGTAAACCTTCAAATCCTCTTTGCTGCCTGCAAGAAATCTACTATTAATTATCTTAATTTGTTTCTCCTGTAGAATTTTAACAGGCGAGGACAGCAAAAAATTGTCTTCTTAGCCCAGAAAGTTGACTAAAACTAGTGCAGTAAAGTTGAGTGAAAGAGAAATCTTTATAAGTATGGTGCTAGGCTGTATCTTGAGATTGGTACTGTTTTTAAGGTAACTTCTGTGGTCAGGTAAATTGCTCATTCTGAAACTTGCTCTTTGGAACAAGATTTGTTTCCTGTAACCCAGCTAGTTCACCTAGGACTACTTTTAGTGTTCATATACTGCTGCATTCTAAAGTGTTGATTTCTTCTAACTGATTAAGTTAGTGTAAATGGTTTTGATCATGATACTACCTACTGTAGGTGCAGACACTACAACAGAGAGCACAGGATAAGCTGAATAATGTAGAAACAGGAAAATGGTCAATGGGAAGAGGATGTGAGTTCCTTCAGAAAAAAGTTCTGCTTTTTAAAAAAAGCTTCAGAGCTCTTTGCCACAGATACCTTGATAAGGTTCTTACAAAACTGGATTGTGTAGAAATACATGTTGTACTTTGTTATTTTCTATAGCTTACTCTATTTCCAATGTTTGTGTATGATCAGCAAAGAATTTACAGTTCCTTTTTATGTGGGCCAAGTTTTCAAAACTGTTGAGTAGCCCAAGTGGGGTTCTTTGTCCCTTTCAGGTAAAATGTGCTTTGGTCATAAAACTGCTGCCAGGAAAATTTGTCTCCACTGAGGTCTGTGGTAAATTCCTTGTTGTTTGTTTGTTTTGTTTGCTTTTTTTTTTTTTTTTTTTTGTTTTAATAAAATCCAGATTTCCCCCACAATTTTCATTAAAGTGGATGGCTTCTCTTTGCCTGTTTAGTAAGTCTTTTTGTTCCATGTGTTTTCAGACCTGCTGATACTGTGTGTATTGAGGGGAGGAAGATGCTGTGTCGATACGAGATACAGAGCTGTTTTCTCTTGGCTTTCTTAGCTGTCACAACTTTTTTCATCAGTGATGTCCAGGGTCAAGGTGAGTCACAAACAAGAAGATGGAGTTTTTCACTCTGATGGCAGAAATAGACTTTTTATTCCAAATGCCAGTGTTACTTCCTCCTTAGTAGGATGTGAATCCAATAACACTGAAATGAAGCAGGAATTTTGCTGCTGAGCTCGAGGAGCAGGTGGGAGTAGCATTACGTCTTCATGTGTGCTCTTTGAACCTAGTATCTCAAATAGCATAAATATTTGTGCAAATTCATGTGTCTCAAAATGAATTATACACAACATGTTTTTACTCCTATTTACATGAAGGTACTTATCAGAAATTGCTCTTATTGTCCTCTATGTAATCAAGCAAGTTTGAAGGATCAGCTGTGATGTAAAGCTTGTATGGAATATGTATGTTTTTTATCTTGTATGGACTATGTATGTTTTGGAACAGTAGCTGTTGTAGTGCTTATATCATTCCATATTGCACAGATCTGTTAAATGTCAGACTACTTCTGCAGCTTTTAAAATGAAAATCTCCTTTGTGAATATTAAAGGATACTGCTGGGATTGTTAGGCTTACATACTTGTTGGATTGTATTGACAATGGCTTGACTGCTAGAGAAAATGTATCCTATTGCTTGGGGAAGGAGGGAGGAAGAATACCAATGAGTTTTTATGATTTCTAAAGAAAGGCATTTCTCTCAACTTTAGTTTTATGTAATCCCTTTGATATGAGATTGCATGGGCATAACCAGGAGCAGAATTGGATCCTGGGGTCTTTTAAAGCGATTTGTGTAATGTATTATTCATGAGGACATTTGGAAACTATTGGCAACGTGAGGCTTTCAAAATCCTGACAATGCAACTAGCAGTGTTGTCCAATCTGCATGGCACTTGAGTGCTGGGGAAGCATGCACTCTTGGATGTTTGGAAATCTGTGAGCATTTTACAAGCCTCTCCCAGAACTGAAGGACACGTGTAAGCTGTAATGTATGATGTTGGCAATGTGAGGTGAATCAAGAAATGTATGTTCCCAATGTTCAGTGCATCATTCTGGTCAGAAATTAGGTCCAGAATGTTTGTGACTTAATGAGCCAATATAGCAAAGCATATGGTTAGTCTTTTCTCTGTATTTCAGTCCTAATACATATGGTTAAGATTTGCAAAACAGGTCTGGGGGTTGAGGCCCATCTCCAGAAAGTTTTGCAAAATTCCTTGATCTTGGAAAACTATATTCTTCTCCACTTTTTAAAAACTTTGATTCCATCAGTTATACTTGGAGAGTGTTCTCCCTTTAATACCAATACAATGAAATGAAGGTCAGAGGTTTTTTTCCACAGTAATCACCCTAACAGAAGCTAGAGTTGGTGTACTTGAATAAAGAACAATACTTCCCTTGTTCTTAGACTCTTTCAGCAAGCATCAACCATGGAATGCTGTCAGCAGTGTGATATTAAGCTAAGTGGACCATTGCCTTAGCCCAACACGACTGTTATTCTATTGAATTAGGTGATATGAAGTCTCTATTCCATGTTCACAGAAAAAAAAATCTCTTGGTATGCTAAAAGTAATAAGGTGTTTCTCAAATTCTTTTTGTCAAGGTTGCCACCTCTTGAAGTAAGCTCTTCATGCAAACTATTTACAATTTTATACCATTTGTTTGTCTGTTTTAATCAACTGTACACTCTGCCAACATGTAGGAAGAGCTGGCATTAGTTCCAGCTTGTGTTTCCTTCCTTTGGCAAAGATGCTCAGGTAAAGGTGTGTAATATGACTTCTTGGAAAGGAGAATATGTTTGTGAGACTGAAGCCAATGTGCCTGAAGCTACAAATTATCCCTTCAGAGGAGCTATGTGGTTGTATCTCACTGTGCCACAAAGCGCTGTTTGGTTTTGACTCAACAACAATTATTTTTTCAGCACTGCTGTTTCTTCCCCATTCAATATAGTGTATAAATAACATATTTTGTCTACTTATGTTCTTATATAGTACATGATTAGTGCTGGGCAAGAAAACCAGTTGAGAATTTTTCATTTATCCATAAAGTAACTTGCTTTGAGAGTTTTTCTGTATTTAAAGATGGATTTTCTTTAGCAATAATTTTCATGTGTTACTTCTGTAATTGCTAAGTAACTGCAGTGCCTATTAACTTATTCAATTCTTATGACAACAGTAAATTGAAAGCCACAATATTTAGTTAGTATCCAAACTTAGACTATTGGATGTCTTGGAGAATTGTCCATAAGCAATTTATTGTATTTTTCCTTTCCAGTAAGAGTTGAAAACATTCCTTCCCTAGTTGTCTGTAAGAGTTATGTGTTTGGAGTGCTAATTTACCTGATGGCATAAACCGAAGCCTTGAATTGTCAGTTTTCTTTTGGGTGACTGCTCTAATGTTGCTGACAGCCATTCTCTTTTGCATTCCTGTAAAACCACTTAACGAGATCTAGCTACTGATTTTTATCAGTTAACTGACTCGGCTTGGATTGATTTTTTCCCCTTTCCGCAAGAAGTGAGATTTTGTTCCACAGACAATAAAGGCCCAAAGAAATAAAGATATCCTCTTCAGGTTGGTGAATGCGTAGTAATTCCCATCAATATTTTGTTGTCTGTTTGAGTGCTAGATTTTTAACTTCCTTAGCTATATGTACTTTTCTATGCCAGAACGTTAGTCTTTGCACAACTAAGACACAGTTGATTATCTGCCTAGTGAATAATTATTTTCTTTCTTATGGTTTATTGCTTTGTGGGAATGTTCCTTCCACTGCACTGCTGCCTTTGATACAAAAAGAACCCAGTGAAAATTGACCAGTTATGTAAAGACTATTCTGGCACCCCTTTTCTAGTCTTTCACACTGTAACTCTGTAGTATACAGAAAAACTGGTGATTGTGTCCTTCTTTGCTTGTAAGGTCTGTGATTGTTTTTTATGGGCTCATACATTTACCTGTTTTGGTGATGGCTAATAGCAGTTAGGCCAGAACTATACTTCTTTGTTAGAAGGTGCTTTCATAAACTGTCAAGTTGAAAGTGGGATGGAAAGAAATGATGGGAATGGAAGATGGCAGACAAAGTGAGCTCTGAAATTCTAAGACACGATTGGGGGTTTTTTTGGTCAATCTTTGATGTTACTTTTTTGCTCTCTGCTCTGCTTCTTAATCCCCATACGAATTTACCACTTAATCCCAGTAAAATCTGCAGCATTTTCACACTTGCATGCAGCCATTATTTAAAAATTTATTTTATATTCCTGAGGCAAAATAATAAAAGGAATTGTATTTTTGCAAACTCCTAGGTATGATTTGTCACTCTTGTTCATTCAGCCTCAATTTATTGTGATTTATGTATAGCTCTAAGATACAATGAATCTTGAGAATGAATTAAAAGCTGTAATCCATAATTACAGTCTGCTTGGCTTTGAAACCTTTTTTGCCATAGTCTCTGTCATGTTTTTACAATTATAGCATGCTGAATGTTCTTGCAGAAACCTGCCTAGCAAAACATTTTGCAGTATGAGGGCCAAATTTTCAAAGAACCGATGTTGTATTTGCAGCGATTCCTGCACACAATCTTGCTCGCAGCCTCTTTCTTTCTAAACTTCAGGGAGGTGACAGGCAGACTGAAGATGAGGTCTGACAAGAGGTCTGACAAGATTGAGCCCAGCAACTAAGGAAATGCTTGGGTTGGGTGTGAGCCCAGCGCTGCCAATCAGAGCAGCTTTGAGTGTGTGGAGCTCATGTGCTGCTTGCTGTTTCTGTCCCCTTGCCTCTCTTCTTGAGCTTGTTGTCTGAGGTCTTTGAGAATGCACAGGTGTTGATAAGCTCTTCTTGGTTCTTATGTACTTTCTTTTCTGCGTTCTGGTGTCAATTCCCTCAAGGAGGAGAACTGCAGAACCTGCCCTTGGTCTGACAAAACTGCCACTTAGGGAATGAGAGACTGGATGCAAGGGAATGTAGCCCTTGCATTGAACCTCCAAATTCTTACTTCTAGGATCCAAAATGTATTTAATAGTAGATGACATGAAAAAACATGCACCCCCAAATCTCAAAAAACTACAGCATGCCTTTTTCCTTCTTTCTTCCCCCAAGTTCCTGGAAAAAGTAGCATGTAGGAAAAAGTTATTGGTTCAGGACAGGTCTTTGGCTGCTACTGGTGCCACAGCTTCATTGGCTGTAGCAGGTCAAATGGAGAGGCCAGAAATTGTTGGCCAGCACATTCTGCCTGTTGACTCAGACACTCCATGTGCTCTAATCCCTAAATCTCAGAAATATCATGATACTGTTGGTTTATTTTATCTAAAGGACCAACAAATTTTGGGCGTGAGCCTAGTCAGTTAAGAGCCCTGGGGAAAAGAAATTGCCACTTGCCTGCTTCAGATTAATTTCCCTGATTTCTTAGACTTACTAACAGAAACCTTAAGATGTAGTGGCAAAGGCACCAAGGGTTTGGAAAATGATGGAGACTGTTCAGGGCACCGTAGAGACAATGGGAAGAGGAGGAATAAGGTTGGAGGTGTTAAAGGTTTTCTAGCCCTTCTGTCATTCAGCCTGTAAATAGCTTCCCTGGCTGCCTTTCCCTGTAGATCAGTTTGTTCTCTGTGAGCCAAATTCTATTCAACTGCATGAAGATTTCCCATTGTTGACAGCCAGGCTGCCCTGCTAGGTGCTCTGCTGCAGTTCTTCAGTGAAGAGGGGATGTGCCTCCCCAAAGCAGAGTGGAAAGGTTTTGTAGAGTGTGGTCCAGCATCAGTGGAGTTTGACTGAGTAGTGGGATATAAAGCTGTGAAAAACTCATTTATGTGCAGAGACACAAAGTTGTTAATAGTGTGGCAACAACATGGGGCAGTTTCTCCATTTGTTCTTGTGTGCATTGCTTCATTGATATTTGCCTCTTTTTCAATCATTTCATGCTTGTCTTCATTTCATCTGCTGCTTCAGTTTGAATCCTGGGTGACATCACAATATAAATAGAAGCCAAATTTTACTTACCATCCAGATTGCCCCTAAGTCTTGACTGGCCTGTGCATGCCTGCTAGTCTTGATGAGACTGAAGCAGTGTTTGCAGCTGCAAAGCTTTGTGCTGCTTTAGCCAGGTTTGCAAATCGGGCAGCTGATGTTCCCTTTGCCTTGTGCACACCTCTCTTTTCTCTTGGTTATTCTCTCCTCACAAGGATTTGAAAATTTGGCCCTGGGTGACGTTAAATGTGGGGAAATGCCCACAGTAATGAGAGGTAAAGGAGTGTAGGTTATGCATATTGTCAGTGTAAGCAAGAGAGCAATTTTAATTCCCATATATTAACAAAGAGCATTTTTATTACCAGCTTTGCCTGCTAAACTAGTGTCTTAACATCTAACACTGTTTGTCTTTCTGTCCACTGCTGTTAGGTTGTTTAGTTTGTTTTGTAAAGAGATAAATAAAAGGTCTGTCTGAGGGAAGTAGTGCACTTGGGATGTCATTTTACAAACTAATAAACTGATGTATGTGACATTTTAAATAACTTGCATCCTTTACCATTAAAATTTTGTGTTGTCTTCCTATATGTGTTTATTTTTGTTTAAAATTGATTAGTCTTTATTTGAATTTAAAATGTTGTTTTCTTCCCAAACTTGCAGTGTCCCCACCAACAAGACTAAGATATAATGTAGTGGGTCCTGACAGTGTACAGATCTCTTGGAAAGCCCCCAAAGGGCAATTCACTGGATATAAACTTCTTGTCACTCCAAGTTCAGGTAAAAGTCTGTATGTTTTCTTTTGAGGTGAAAGAACTGTCTTCCTAAAGCATAAAAAGTTTTCAGAGTTTAGTGTCATCCTCCACAGTGAAGAAATTGTGAGCAAGCTTTGGGTAATGAAGTACTGGCTGGTCAACAGAAGAGAGATTGATTTCACTAGAGGGTGGTCAGGCACAGAAAATGGGAATCAAATGCTTGAGGTAGTAGAGGTGGGTCAATGCTAGTTATGCTTCATGTGTAGTCTTTGGGAATTTTCAGTGGTCATCTGACTCTACCTTTCTTCCAGTGGTGTGTAAGGAATTCTAGGAATTGCTCAGGGGAAGGTATTGGAATCCTAATTTAGTCAGCCTTCAAGGTGGATCTCCTTGTCCCTTATCCCTTAGTGAGCTGTCAGGAAGAGAATTAAGAAAACAAGTAATCTTTAAAAGTTTTTTGAATGAAAACTTGAAAAGGTAGATACCAAAGTGGCTGTATAGAGCTATAAAGGTTCTACTTCTGTACATTTAAAATTAAATTTAGAACAGAAACTGTTATAACATATGGTTAAAATGCATCTTTGTATATATATTGGCACGCAATCTCTATATGTAAATGGACATATAAATATTTGTATTTATTTGTTCAATAACAAGTATTTATTTGTTCAATATTTGTATTTATACATGAGAATTTCCTAGCCGAAAGAAAGTTGGCGAAGCAAGTATTCAGAGGCGATGCGGGTATGACAGGGTCTGAACTGGCGGCCAATCACAGAGGGAAAGCCTGTTGGTAGGATGTTACCAAACTTGGCAGATTTTGTAAATTATTTCTCTTAATAATTTTGCTGGACACCATGGCTGTTTCATGAGGCCCAGATATAAATGCTGATCTTAAGAGTGTTTCTGTTTAAGAAAACTGGTTAGACTGCCTATCTTGTTGCTTTTCTGGGATGTTCTCTGGCCTGGCTGTATGGATAGTCCCAATAGTGGGTAAAGTGGGAATGCTTAGGTCATGGTAGAACTTGAGGTATTTTTAAGTCATTACATTTACTGTACTATAAGAAAAGCAAACAAAGTTATGTATTTGTTGTTTTTTTGTCTTTTCTCCTATAGGTGGAAAAACAAATCAATTAATTCTTCAAAATACTGCAACCAAAGCAATTATTCAAGGTCTCATTCCAGATCAAAATTATGCCCTTCAGATCATAGCATTCAGTGAAGATAAGGAGAGTAAGCCAGCACAAGGCCAGTTCAGAAGTAAGTGTCTCTTTATGGCTGACATAAATAATGTATCAGATATTTAATGCAACTTATGAAATGGTAACAAGTCTTACACAAAGGGGAATGATGGAAAAACAGTTTTTTTCTGTGGTGGAAGGAAAATCAAAGCTATGTATTTTAACTAGTGTAAGTACAGGTGGAGGCCTGAATTAATTGCATAGCATGTTCTTGCATTGGGCTCTTTGTTTCCGTTGCATTGGCATCCCTTTCTTCCTTGTTTCATTAGGAAATTAGCTGGTATTTCATGGAAAGAATCTTCAATGAGTAGAAATAAAGTGCTATATTCTGATACTTTAAAAATTTCCTTTTCATTAAAACAATGTTATAGCTGTTCCAACTGGCTACTAGATGCTAGTTCAGTAGTATGAAAGGCTGATTTCTTAATGGTCTTCACCTTTCAAATATGTTTACAAACTTAATTTTTTATATGATCAAGACATACTTTTAATATCTATATCATAGTGGTATATATACATCCTATCTGATTTATCTTGATCTTCATGTTAAATGTTTTAAATATGATTAGTGGAGATTTGGTTAATAATGTGGCAGTGCGGGAGTATAGTTGAAAGCCTAATGAATTCTCTGATGCTAAATTTCCCTCGCTGTCTTTGCCAAGCTATCTTTCTCTTAAAACCAGCACAAGACAAAATATGCTGAGTACTTGATGTGGTGTGTATCCAAGCCCTTTTAGCTTTTCACCACTACAATTGTGTATTTACTACCTTAAGTTCTGTCCTGGTTAGGAAACCCACCAAACCACAGATTACTTTAGCATTAAAGAGAAGCCCACAGAAGGCAACAGCAAATTCTATAGTATTAGGTGTAGCTGTTTTTGAAATGGCATTTAGGAAAAGTAGAGCTGGCAACACGATTTAAGGATATGGGGATTATGTTCTATTTAGTGTACTCTCTTTGCTGCACTTAAGGCTGGAGTTTCATTTAAAAGCATGATGCCTTTCATGAGTAAAGAATGCAGATACAGCATATATACAAATCCTTTTTTTGCTCTCCTGTATTATAGGGGTTTTTTTCCCTTTTACTCTGACATGTGGCCACTAATTTTTGAGATGACAAAAGGTCAAATGTATAAAGAGTTTTGAGAATATTGTCTGGCTTAGTGCATTAGAAGTATGGTTTTAATGCTCTGGAGATGTAACTGAAGTACTAAGAATTCTCAAACTTACAATAAAATTTTATTGTCAAAAGAGTATTTCTCTTTATATAGCGAGGGATGCATTCTTATTCTAATACATATTGTTTAATGAACTAAGATCATGTACTAGATAAAATCTTTGTCTGTGTAAATATTGGAGTAAAACTGCTGTCTTGCCTCTTCCTATGTGGTTAGAATTATGACAGTTCCCAAATCCAGAAATCTGTCAGGATGTGACTGACTTGTCTCCTTTGAACATTCTCAGACTTCTGTACCATTTTCTCTGGAGACTTGCCCCTCAATAGGTCTAGCATTAGAGGAGGCCAGCTAGTTGGCTTTGCTCTTGGGCTTTTTTCAAAGGAATGCTCCCAGAAGGATAAGCAGCAGCATCCTTTCTGGCTAATATTGTTCTGGTGTTTCACCTCTCGTTTTAATCAGAGTCTTGTTCAGTTAAGGATTAAACACAGACTTCTGACTAAGACCTGGTGTTGTTGTGGCATTCTGTAACTCAGCTAATAACCAAGATCTGCCTGGGTAAAAGCTGTCTCCTCAGCAAACTTGTGAACTTGAATTTGCTCCCAAATCAGTTACACAATTGTTTGCTAAAGGCAGAGGTGATATACAGTCACACATGTTACCTTAGTAAGAAGAGGAGTCAAAGTTTCAGGTTTTTTGTTCTCACCTCTGTAGCTGGAGTGTGAGCACGGTAGGTTCTGCAAAGGGTTGTCATGATGAGAAAATCACATTCAGATGTTTGTCAGCTCGTTGTCTTCCTTAGTCTTGTGATTATATTTTGGATTGGAACTTGGAACACTCCTGGTTGATTCAGATATTCCACATACTATTGGTAGATTAGTGAAGTCCATCTGACTTTGGTTCTACTAATGTACAACAGAATATTTGCAATGTCTCTCTTACATAGTCAAGAGACTATGTAAGAGATAACCTCCTTTCATGCCCTCACAATGTTTTTTTGAATGATGTAGCACAGAGAGACTTTGGTCCTGGCTGAAGATCAGTGCCTGTTTGGATAAATGTCAGTCATAATCCAATTTTACATAAACTAAGAAGTGTAATTGGAATAGAATTTTATTTTTCTGTGGAAGATATTCTTAGCTTCATTGTTTTAAGCTTTTCCTGGCTGTTGCAGACAGCTGGAGTGTGGCTACCAATGAGCATTCCAAGAAAATTCTGGAAGGGCTTTTTCTTCCCAATACGTGACTTTAGCAATGACTTTGTCAGAACCTTTCAGACTATGAGTAGAGCACTACTGGCTACTAATGTAATGTTAGGAATTGCTAATCAAATTGGGTTCTGCTTGGCTGTTGTGAGAGATTGGAGATATAGTAAGGGAGGTTCCCACCCACTTGTGGAATGGGAAACTGTCAAAGTCACAGCTCTGGAGCAACCTTGCACTCCTGGAAGTATTTATGCCCTGACTACAGATTTGGGCATGGGATCTAAGCTGATTCTGTAAAGAGGACAGTGTAACAGCTGGCTTATGTGCTTTTGTGTTGACTGACTTGGAGGGGAACTTTGCAATGCTGGACTTTCCCCAGCTAGCTTTGCCAATTTTCTGGACTATATTTCCAGTGTGGGATCTTGTCTGCTGATGTCACTATTTGGACTCTCATGTGTGAAGAGAGTCAGTTTTGAGAGCTTTAATGATGATAGAATGGGGAAAGAGCCATGAAAATAATAAATGCAAAGGGAGGGAGGGAAAACACAGAAACAGTAACTCATTACCTAAACATATCTTCAGATGCTCTGTGCACCTACTTTACCAGGAAGAAGAAAATTACATGCTTCTAACTGCCTTGTTTCTAGACTAACTGGTTTTCCCCCTTACTTTACAGTTAAAGATATAGAGAGAAGAAAAGACACAAGTAAATCCAAGGTGAAGGATCCAGAAAAAACAAATGCGAGTAAACCAGCTCCGGAAGGTCAGATCATAACACATATGATTTATGTGATATTCTGAATATAATCAGTTTCTTTATTTAACTTGGCCACTGTAGAGATTTTCTGTAAGTCAGTACTTTAAATCTGGTTCCCAGGGTTAAATTAAATAGAGGGGAAAAACCAGTATTTTCAGAAATACTGGAGTTGCTACAGAGGTATTGCTTTTATTTCTGTGCTTCGCTTCACTTTTTTATAAAGTCCTAAATGCCATCATGAATAGATAAAAATTATTAAAAATAATTTTAGATAATATTCAAATTATTAAAAGCTGCTTGTATTTCCCCACTGGGTGCACTTTGAGTAGTGGAAGAATCATGCATGTGTGTGTGCATGTAATAACTTCTTTGTGTCTTGGCTGTAAGACAGACTGGCAGTATTAATTCCCACCTAAAGTAAAATTAATACTATTGTGTATTTAGCCACATAATAACTTGATAAGTCTGTCCTAGTGTAGGTTGTATATATGAAGACATTTGAAACATTTTAAGGGAGGGGGAAAAAAAAGGAGTTGATTTTGTCCTGTTGCAAGGAGCCAATCTTCTGGTGAAATGTGATACTGCTTGCTATGAGAAGTTTGTCTAGTATGGATGAAAATCTATTTCAAGCTTAATATGCATCTCCATTTCCTGTTATTTTAAAATTCAAATAGCATCTTCTTTATAAAGTAACCCCAACAGTAATTATTCCCTTCAGTGGTTATTTATGGTATACAGAACAAGAAGAGCTTGGTATGACCTTAAATAGTCTCTCTGTGAATAAACTGGACCGTTTCAAGGACCCCATTTTCCCCTTCCATATAAATCTGTCTCCAGTAATAAAAGTGTCAAAGACCTCACCCAAAGCTCCTTGAAGCCCACGCAAATTTTTCTTTTGTGGGTTTTTATTCTTACCACATTTTTATGTCATGTTGTATTTATTAACACTATGCAAGTTTGTTTCCATACAGCATTTCTCAAACCAAAGTACCCTTGAATTCCATTGGGTGCATTGGAAGAACGTTAGCTAGTGTGTGCAACACTGAAGAGACAAGTTGTACCTGCTAGTGCATGACAGGGTAGTGGATAGGTGATTTTCCTACATCATGTCTGGAGGAAGACTGAGCTGGAAGAAATTACAGAACTGAGAAGGAAAATGTGATTTGCTTTCTTAATGAAGGACAATTGATAAAAGTTGAAGGAGAGAAAACTGGGCCTGTACTTGGAAAATGTTGATTAAATACAGACAGAGGAAAGTGTCTGCCAGACTGCAGGAGAGCATTTATGCTTTTTTCATGGAGTAAGGGCAAAACTACAATTGGCAAGAGGAGCTTGGATCTGCAGTATCTCCCTTTTTAGGATTCATATTTACTTTTGAAGTCTTTAATTTAGTCACCTTCCTCATCCCTACACCACTTTTTACTCGTCTGAATTTCTTCAGTTGTATCAGGGCAGTTTGTAACAGGACAAAATACATCTCCATCCAGCACTTCTGGAAAGATATTGCCTGAATTTTACTGTAACAGGTTTTACTAGAAACCTGGGGTGCACATTTAAAACTAAAGCAAAACTTAGAAACTTCTTGATCAGCAAACCTGATCAAAGAGAAAAAATATTATGCAAATTTTTATGAATTCTGGAATTTGTTTAGCCCTATTTCCAACTCAGTTATATATTATTGTACAGTAACAGAACTTTTTCCTCTAGTCTAACTATTGCATATTTCTCTGCTTTGCACAGTATAATGATTATTCAAAGTGATGAAGATTACAACTGAATGACTTCAGTAGGAGTAGGGTGAGATTCCAAGTGAAAACATTGGTCAAAAATAACAGCATCAGCAAAAAATGTATAGCTGGGGTAGAAGTGAATTCAGAACGGATACACAGAAAGTAATGGTATCAAAACTTTCCTAGTTGAATATATAAAGACTGTTCCACCTCAAATTGAAATAGAATCAAAGAAATAAGGAAAAGTCTGAAAGAAATGGATTTAAGAAATAAGTGCAAAATTTTACAGCAAACCCATGAATAATAACTTGATCCTCTGCAGATGTTTGACAGGAAATTATTTGAGTACAGCCAAATGAATTCAGGCCAGCAGTTAATTGGTTTCATAACCATTTAGTGTATGGCTAAATTTGATGGATTTAATAGCAACCCTGATACATTCTGTGTCTGTATTAATATCTTTGGTCAGGCCGGCTAGACCTTGGGAGTTAACACTACAGAAGAAATTATTAGAATCATAAAATCATTAAGGTTGGAAAAAATGTGCATCACTGATTTGACCTAATACCACCATGTCCACAAAAACATCTCATGAAGTGCCATCCATTCAGTTGTTGAACGCTTCCATGGATGGTGATGGCACCAATTCCCTGGCCAGCCTATTCCAGTGTTTATCCTCTCTCAATGTGATGAAATTTTTCATAATATCCAATCTGAATCTCCCCTGGTTCAACCTGAGTCCATTTCTCCTTGTCCTGCCCTTTGGCACCTGGCAGAAGAGACTGACTCCCCCCGGCTGCAGCCTCCTTTCAGGGAGTTGGAGAGAGTGACAAGGTCTCCCCTGGGCCTCCTTTTCTCCAGGCTAAACACCCCCAGCTCTCTCAGCTGTTCCTCATCAGATTTGTGCCCCAGACCCTTCCCCAGCTCTGTTGTCTCCACCCCCTCAATGTCCTTCTTGTAGTGAGGGGCCCAGAACTGGACACAGCACTGGAGGGATGGCCCCACCATTCCCAAGTACAGGGGAACAATCCCAGCCCTGGTCCTGCTGGCCACGCCATTGCTGATCCAGGCCAGGATGCCATTGGCCTTCTTGGCCACCTGGGCACACACTGGCTCATGTTCAGTCACTGCTGACCAGCACCCTCAGGTCCTTTCCCAACGGCAGCTTTCCAGCCACTGTTCCCAGCCTGTAGGACTTCACGGGGTTGTTGTGACCCAAGTGCAGGACCCAGCACTTGGCCTTGTTGAACCTCACATCACTGGCCTTGGGCCACAGGCTGGATCTAGATCCTACCGTCTCCTACCCTCCAGCAGATCAAGACTCATGCCCAGCTTGGTGTTGTCTGTGACCTTATTGAAAGTGTTATTAATCTGTTTGTATAATCTTTTAAAAATCTTTTATGATGACAGCTAGGTTGAGTTAGATATAATAATATTTTACCTGAGAACAAGAGCAATCTTTGCTCATAACACAATTTGAAAACAACCATTGTCCAGGCTGCTATTGTCAGTGGTTGTGGCTTCTGCTCTTCTTTTGAGTGAAGGAGGAACACAATTCCCCAGTTAATAGTGTCAGGTTTTGATATAAAGAGGTGCCTTCTGTGAACATCTGCACCTCTTGTTACAGAATGATGCTTACTGGAATTAGTAAACCAGAAAATCATTGTTTTGAGGCAAAACTAATAAAGCACATCCATGTACTTGTCAGTGAGTATGAAAAAAAGATTAAGAACTCTTTCAATGTTACAAGCTCTGGTTTGTGAATTATGATAAGTCATGTGTCCTGCTGATTTTCCTGAAAGGCACTACATAATTCTATGAACTTGTTGTTTATAGATACTTAGCTAATATACCTTCTTCAGGGTCAAACAATAAACCCCAGAAATTTCTCTTTCCATTTCAAGGGGACAAAGATTTCACTATAACCCTTCTGCCCCTAGAAACCAGCTCTTGGCTAAGAAATGCAACATGTAAATACCTGTACTTATGATTCTAGGTAGTTCCAGAGCATTTCACTCTTATTTTCGTCTATGGTTTGGAGGACTGTTTATGTAGTGCTGTCCACTATTTAATTACCAACTGTCTAAGGCTCTGAGCAGTGCTGGGAGTTCTAAATGCCTTCTCCTGAACTCCAAAATCTACTTTCTTCTTCTGTCCTTAAATTCAATTGATATGAGGATTTTCCTCTGTCTTTATGGAAGTCTGTCAACAGCTTGTATGACTTGCTAGTAAAGCAGCTTCAGCAACCTAGATTAAAATTTTCCATCTATTCTGTCCTATTCATTCAAGTAGTTGAAAAAGATTTTCTCCTTTTCTGCTCTAAGTACTGTGCTCTTATCACAAGCAAACCTCCAGTATATATCCAGTAATGTCATGGTGCCAAATTAATTCAGGCTTAAGTCTAGCACTCCTCCATCAAATGTTCACTTTATATTTGATTCCCAGAAACTTTCCGTAATTCTTCTGCATGACTGCTTTCAAGTTTTGAATCTCCTTTCTATATTTTTGAGAACCTGTCATTTTTCAGCTTAGTGATTTATCACTGCTGTGCACACTCATATCAGTAATGTCAGAAGCCTTTTCTCTTTCTGTCTGTTGAGAAAAAGCTCACAGATGCAGCTTCTTTCAGCATGCACTGATATTTGAGTGCTTGTACCCTGGCTCCTCTCCAGCTGCCTCATGTACAAAGCTCTTTTCTGTATAGTGACAGGGGTTAATACATTCTGTGCCTTCTCAGATGTTTTACAGTTTCTCAGAGAGCTTCTATGACTGATTCTCTAATCAAATCCCTTTGGAGAGGGGAGAATCAGTGCTTTGACTATATCCTCTGGCAAATATATGACTATATATTTTTCTGCAGAATATTTCTCCATGTATCTGAGCTGGGCTTAACTACCCATTTCAATATAAACAACAAAACACTGAGGCCAATTTTATCTGCATTCGTGTTGATTTGATTGGGGATTTTTAGTTGAGAGGTGTGGTGCCTTAGTGTAGGCTAGCAGCCAAACTCCCACCTAGCTGCTTGCTCGTTCCTCTCCCCCGCAGGATGGGAGAGAAAAAAGGAAGAACAGGAATGAAAGAGTTCATAGCCTGAGATAAAGACAGGGAGACTGCTTACCAGTAACCATGGTAGGCAAACAGAGTCAAGTGGGGGAAGATTTACTTAATTTATTGCCAGTTAAAAAATTTGCTAATGTGGGTAGTGGGAAACAAAAGAGACAAACATTAAAACAACAGCTTTCCTTTCCATTTTCCCAGGCTCAGCTTGACCTCCTCCCAGACTCCTCTCCTCCTCCCTTGTTATCACTGCAAGTTACACTCAATCCAAGTCCCTTCAGAGAGGAAGCAAGTGATGTAAAAGGAGTGTTGAGAGATTGTTATCAGGGTGTAGTGGTCTCCCTCTTCCATTCCTTTCTTCTCATACCTTTCTTCTCCTGGTACATCATCCGCAGGCTGCAGAGAATATCTGCTCTGCCATGGAGCACACTTTCCTCTTGGGCTTCTCTCTGCTGTTTCTCACTCTTTCTAACTTTCCTTCACTCTTTGCTGGGCATTTTTTTTTCCTTTCTTAAATATGTTTTCCCAGAAGTGCCACCATCTGTCCCTGGACATTTGGCCTCTTTTCAGAGGCCTCCTGCAGCCTCCCTCCTGCCAAACCTGGCCACAAACACCCAGTACCAAAGGTTCTCCATTAGTGCTTTACTAGAGTAAAGAATTTACACAGTCTTTAACCTGTCCTGTTTGGAAATTCCCTTATGCAGATCTCACATCAAGATGATTTAGATGCATAGAGCATGTATGGGTCAGATTTCTCTTCTGAATCAGGTGTTGCAGGATAAGCCTTACACAGTCTGTAGACACTCAAAAAATGAGAAATAAGCTCCCATAAAAGACTGTGACTTGTGTATCACAATGTTAACTACTTTCTCATTGTAAAGTGCATGTAATAGAGTCATACAGTAAGTGTGACTGGTTAAGGAGGTCAGGGATCTTCAGTGCACAGCACAGAACACAGAGGTTTGTTCAGCCTTCCAGAATCAAAATTGTGTTTCACCCCAGAGCAAGTCCACTGGGGGCAGGAGTGGTTTTTTCACCAATTTCTGTGAAAATCCAGTGATGTGGTGCTGAGTTAAAATACCTGGGGGAACTGCAGCTTTTTCAATCCCTGAAGTGCCTCTTTCTGACAGGAGTCACCTTTACCATATGCTAAGAGCAAAACTGGAACTGGAACATTAGCTGAGCTCTCTGGGCTGATGGGGAGCCAACTGAAAGGTCTGAGAAAATGGGTGATGCCACCCAGTTCCCTGCCCAAATGAAAAATAGAGGAAACTCTAGGAGAAATTGGTTGACAATAAAAGCTAGATCTGAGTTTCGCATTGTGGAAGACTGGGAAAAGCAGGTAGAAATTTAGGACAGAGAATTTATAACTAATCTATTGTCAATGAATAAACATGGACAACTTGGCAATGGAAAATTTAGGTAGTGGGTGAGTGAAAAACAGCATAGAAATCATAGTGGGCTTTAGAGATAGAAAAGCAGAAGCTCTATATAATGAGCTGTGTAATGCCATGCCTTGGCATTAGGTGAAGATGTCAGGTTACATTATTTGTATGTAAGTAATATAACCTGAACTAATGTTAAAACCAGCAAATAGTGACTTCGTGTACCTTGATCAATAGACCTGCACTGTATATTAATTTAAATTAAAAAGTTTTTGAGGAAGAGGTAAAAATTTCCTGTAAGGAGAAACAAAGGTTTCCTTTGAAAGAATTTAATATTATTAGTGATTTTTAATGAATTTAACTGTTACTGATTTTATTATGATGATTGTGATTATTTGCACAGACATATACATATACAAGTTATAAATACAATGAAGAATAGCTGCTCATTTAGTCATAGCTATCTCTGACACATGCTGTTTCCACTCCCCTTTTTTTTTCTTTTTTTCTTCCCTACTCAGTGATGCACAGAGGAGATATTTTAGTTACATTGTACTACATTTTGAGGTTTTAGTATTTTCAGGGTTTAGTATCATAAGTGTTCTGGAAAGAGGCCTGAAGCCATCTGTCACGTGATACCTACCTGCTAAGTAGTAATAAGTATGCCTGCAGTTTCTTTTGGGTGACTATGGTCTGCCAGGGCTCAGTTGCCTGTAAAAACTGTGTAGACATATCCAAAGTTATTATGTTTTGTGGTGGGTTAGTTTTTGATAATTTTTTTGAACTTCCTAATGTGTTGTACATTATTTGTGATATTATTGTTTACATTACTTCTACATTCTTTCAATGTAAATGTTTCTGAATTATTTTTTTTTTTCATAATGTGTTTTTTATTCTGTCAGACAATGCAAAAGGCATGACCTTCCTCAAAATGCTATGGTATACTTGTCTGAGGTTTCTATTTTAATAGCTCTTGGAGTGAGGTGGAATCAGTCTTCGGACAGTGATAGAAATGAGAGGTGTGGTAAGCTTAGAAAATTTACTGATTTGCATTCTTCTTTCAACATTCCTATACATTTGATGCAAATGAGCTTTGACATTTTTAGTTTTATAGCTGTTGAATGGCACTATTTAAGTAGGGTAGGAAAAATCCACAGAGAGGTATATTAAGGTACTATTCAGAAGACACTAATTATCTAATTTATTAACTTGTCTGTTTAGTTAATGTCAGATGCTTCAGTAAGTATTACTAGACAGTGTGAAATTAGTGCTGTGAGGTATTTGACTAAGCCACAGGAATGAATACCTTCTGAACTTCTGCTTCATTGGCAGCATTTCATAGTTTTACTCACTTCATCCTGGCTAATGTAACTGCAAATGTTGGTTTTAGTCATGACTTTTTTTATTACTTACTGAACTCCTGGGCTATGGAACTCATTAACTATGTCTTTACACAAATGATTATTTGATTTACTAGCAGGGTTTCCTTGAGCTTTCTGGAGGACACTTTAGGTCTTGATTATGAGCAGCAGAAGAAAGAAATAATAACTATGCTGTGTGGGCATTTTCCCCCAGTGCATTATGTTTTTCCTAAGCAATCTTTGTCTTTTCTCAGCTCTTGCAGGTTTTTCTGCTTCTGCAGTCTGAGGGTAAAAGCAAAGTTTGTTGGAAAGTACTTAGCTTTTCCACTTTAAATACTATTTTTTGCCTTGCTTTTGGAATGGCTGAACCCTTTAGCCCAGTGCCCCAGCTCCAGCCAGTATGAGGACTGGGCCCATAGTCCCAATAGGTCTGGGGTGATCAAGCACAGAGCTTGGCCAAGCAAGTACTAATCAGCCATTTGTGCAGATGGAACTGGTCCCCCTTGATGCCTTCATTGTTCTATTTTCTCATATGTGTTCTTCCCCAAACTACCTTTCAATGTTTTTAGTTCCTCTCCTAAACACATTCTATTAGATCTTGCACAGTCCCCAGGTACTCGTTCCTGTATCCTCTGTCTCGTTGCCCTCTAAGCTGTGACCTGCAGGTCTGAGCCATGTTATGAAGAACAAGTTATCCAAATGTGTTGCTGATCTCAGAAGATACAAGCAGGATGAAACCTCTGTACTTATTGTTCAGTTTCTGGGTTTATGCTGGAATTACACAAGAGGTAAAAATGAAGTTTCTGCACACCTTTTGTTTTCTTCTGTTCCAGTGCAGTGCAATATAATATTGAAGGGTTGCTTGAACTAGATGCAACCAATTTCACTCCAAAACTAATAGCAGTGCAGCAATCCTGTTCAGTACAGCACACTCCCTGGTGAATGCAAAATTCCCTGCTCAGAAATAACTAGCTCAACATCTTCTACCTTATTCTCCATTCCAAAGTGTAGACATTCGGGGTGTTAGGGGATTCATATGTTCGGCGGTCATGTGATGGACATGTCAAGAGGAAGATATCACCTGCTCTGCACTTGAGGGGCTTATTGAAGAGACGCTAAGAAAAAACAAGTGTAGAAGGTCAGTATGCCGAGGTAATGAGATTAGGGAGGAGTATTCAACCGACCACTTGTATCTGTGAAGAGCAAGGAGGAGGGAATTTGACAGGGTATGTTCCTGAAGTTACAACCAATAGCGCAAAAGAGCAAGTATAGGAGATTTATGTGCTTGAGGGCAATAGTCTTAAGCATCAGTTTCTTGATGCTGCAAAATGGGAACATTGCCTACTTCGTAGATAGGTTATTTAAACATTGTGGAGTACTTCTATATGATAGGTTTCATTTTTGGGCATTTGTAAACAAAAGTCTGCATCAGAAAATACAGTGAAGTTCAGAACTATTGATGGCATTTGTCTAAATTCTAGGCTACTGCTTACATTTCCCTAAAAGGTGTCTATGCATAATACTGAGGCTAATATTTTACCTTTGCAGTGTCTGTAGGGAGTGTGGGGATGCATTACTTTAGCATGGATGAAATGGGATGCACATCTTCTGTCATTAGCTGCCTCACCCCTGAGAACTTGTGCTCTGTGTAGGCTGCTACTTCAGGATTTTTTAAAATTTATCTTTCAGTTCTGTGTTTACCATCTTGACAAATATGTTTGTAGCCTTTAGTAAAAGCTGCCTTTTGGCACTGAGTGACATTTGCAGTGACATTTGCAGTGACATTTGCAGTGACATGCAATCCTTTGACCTGATTGTCAATAGCTCCTGTGTGTGTGGTGTATACCTGCTTGTTCTAGCACTTACTAATCAACTAATATAATATGAACATTGAAATGAATCTATTTTCTATGCTTCTTCAAGGGAATAGCCCCAGATCCCTACACCTCCCTTGAGAAGTCTGGGTAATGCTTGGACCATGCTTCAACATTGTTAGAACATTTTGTACCACCACAAAGCTTTGGCAAGCATTTATTATTATGCTCCCCTCACCATGCTACTCTGATCACTCTGAGGTTGCTTAGCCCAGACATTATTTTGTAGAGCTGATTTTGGTTTCTGACTCAGTCACCTTGGCTTTGGACTCAGTTGGCTTTGTTCTGCCCAACCTTAGCCCAAACAGAGAATGCATGATGTCTCCTCTCAGCTTTCTCTAGTGAAAGCAGCACCTGACCATCTGAACTTTGCCAATAGGGCTCTCATTAGAATGCCTACAGCCAGTGGTCTCAGTGGTTTCAGTGGTGGTTAGATCACCATACTGGTATGTGCTAAAAGATGTCTGCACTGGACTCCATGTAGAACCTGCCCAGCAATCCTGTCTCTACCCATGTTAGGTCATCAGAGCATGGGGTTTTTTGACAGTGATTGTTTTTTAATTTGTGCCAAATGTCATGGCTTTCCATTCTTCTCTCAAACTCCTTATTTTCCTCCTCAACTTTAGGTGATGAAAATATTTGTTATAATAAGGAGATGAAGTAGACTTGTCAGAGTTACCATTGCTCTCTTTGATATGTGAACTTTGAATGCTGCACCCAGGCCATCTTGGTTTCTGTGCTTTTCAGAAGGTAGAATTTGATGAGAGGCATCCATTAGGTTTCCAAGCTAGACTATAAATCTGTGAGCTGCCATGCAGAGCTTTGTATATTAGAAATTCCTTGTTAAACACTGGAGGACTTACAGGAGGACTCTGACGCAAGAAAACTCTTGGGTAAACTCCTCTTTACTGTCCAGAAAGTTTAGCTCATTGTGCTGTGGATGATCAATGCTTATTCCAGGAATTCATCCTGAGGATTTCTCTGGAGGAAATAGCTACTGCATTCTTTGAGTACTACTTGCAACTTGGATTTCATTCTGCAATGGCAGTACTTCTATGGACCTGGCTAGGGTAATTTGGAAGACTCCTTCCTGGCTCTCATGACTGAAAAGCATGATGGGAAGTATCAGCACTGACATGGACAGAATTCTTAATGCTTTTCCTTTGCCATAATTTGGTAGTTGCTTTGGAGAAAACAAAGCAAGCTACATTTAGAAATTGCAGCATTTACATCTGCCATCTGGCCAAATTAAATAACACACAAATGTGTTCACATAATCTGAATAAGTAAGAAATATACTTGTGAGAGACAGCTAGTGTGAAACTGCACACCTGGAGATTACTGTCAAGCCTGGAACTGGGAAAGAGTTCGTGTTGAGTGGTACACTTTGATCCTGACAGAAGAAATCCGAGGAAAGAGAGAGGAAGAGAGAGGAAGAGAGATTGGGAGCAAGAGGTTGATTTTAACCTAAAGAAGTCTCTCTTATGTGTTTGTAACTGCCTTGTCTGTTCTGGATGGTGTAAAATTTTATTTATTTGCATTAGCCTAGGTTGAGAGTGAGTATTAATTTGGAGGTTGCTGGATGTCTTCTTCAATTTGTGTATTCCAGATGATATTCTGACTTTGTTTCAGAATAAACCCTTGCTTTATTGTGAAAATAGAAATCTTGGCATTAGGAATGATAACCAGTCTTCATTCTTACCCAGGAATTCCACTTGCTTAACTCCTTGCTCTGCTTTTCTGTAGGAGGGAATGCATTTCTTCCTGTCAGTGTATTAATATCTGATTAAGGTTAGGTACTACCTCTCATAAATATTCCTGCTCAAGTAGAAGCTGGAGATTGGAGAGATTGCCTTTCTGTCATCCAAAATGTCCCTCCCTAGGAACTCACCCTGAATGCATCCTTTATTGAAGTGTAGACACTGTGTTGACATCTATATCTAGAGAATCTGCAGTTTGGAAAAAGAACAACTTTCTAGCTCTCTTTCTACTCTCTGAGTAGAAAAAGTGACTTAGCCTATCTTGAACCTCAGTGGAAGTTTCATTTTATTAATAAAGTGATCCAGCTCCTGATATTAGAACCACTCAGACTGGCAACCTGGGTTAAAAGATGCTTATCCTCATATCCATAACCCTTGAGTTATGTTTCTCCTCATATCTCTGCACAGTAAATATGTATAATGCTTCATAAATCTGAACTATTACCAACTGAATACTTGTCTGGCCTCTTTTTTTCCTTTGGTAGCTTTCCCCTCAGGCATTGACCTTTTTTTGTGCAATTTATTCTTCGTTGAAGTGGGAGGCTGCTATTCACATTCTTGAATGATGGATTAATAGAAGCTCAGCTGAATGAATGATCTTTCATTATCTTCAGACTGATTTTCATCTCTTCAAGTCATTAGCTCTTGAGTATTCATCCAATCAACAGTGCACTGGCATGGCTGGATTCTGCTGGCAGCAAGAGCTGTTCCCATAAGTCAGATTCAGGGTCCGTGTTGACATGTTTCATAATTGAAACACTTTCATTACTACCCTGCTGAGGCATTCCTTAACAGTTCTTCATCCTCTGGCAGCATGAATTCACACAGTCTGTTGGCTTGCTCAGGACCGTGTATATTCTAGGTAAACATCTTGGTATGTCATGAGTGATGCTTGTCTTTGATATAACAGCGAAGCCACATAGTAACAAGTTGAAACTCTGGGCCACTTTTTAAAACTTGTGTGGCAATCTTGAAAGAAGAACCAAAAAAAGCTTTGTGGAGGTGGTAGCCGACAGATATATTATTAAAGACTGAAGTGCAAGACCAAGAACCTCTTGTAAGAATGTGTAATCATAAAGGATTGATGCATTCATCAGCAAACTCATCATGGATTTGCATACCCTGAAGAATTTTCTTTGCTTTATGCTATGGTCAACAAAATGGGAGAGAAAGGTTAAAGTTTTGGTATCTGTTTTCAGGCTTGTGAAATGGCCTTGTCTTAAATACAACTATAAGACACACAATTTTTGGGTTTTAAGTTGTCTGCCATACAAGTTCTCTTTCAAGGCTGCTCTTTACTGTTCCCTATTTGATGAGAGTCTTGTTTCACAGCCTGTCTCATTCATCTGTTGTTAAACAGCAAGCATGAGCTTGTACTGAGGAGAGATGATTTCGGGGGTCATTTCCACCCTCAGACCAGCTACATGGTCTGAGGTCTTCATGTCCCTTCTGGGTCTGTTGGTGCAGGACTCTGGTTCTGGGCTGTCTCATGGTCAGCACACTTTTCCTGGTGCCCTGTGCTGGGTAAGCCTTGGTGTTCCAGCTGAGTTATGTCCCTTGGTTAAAAGGTGCCAGGTTGTAGCTAAAATGGAACTTACCTGGCTGTGGGGACCACATTTTCTACCTCAGAGGTGTTCTCACCTGTCTGGTTGGCTGTACTGATAATACCACTCTGCATGGAATGAGGGACTCCTGTTTCCTTCTCTGACTGCTGAGTTTGGTGTGTGTGTCTTTGGCTCATTACTCTCCAGAGCTGTGGTATTCTTGTACCCTGCCCTTCTGAAATACTCAAAGGAGATTCTGTGGAACACCAGCACCAGCTTGGTGCCTGAGTATATTTAGTTTCCATTTATGCAGCAAAGTTGCAGAATTAGGGCTGCATAGTGGCACAGACAGCTATTTCAGAAATGAAATTCATGTCAGCAGGGCCTTTGCTTGGATTTGATTTTCTTATGTGGTTAGAAATGTGGGCTAAAATTTCTGGTCTCTTGCATTGATCTTTCTAGTATGATAAAGGAAGGGAAAACTGTAAATTTTGAGTGCAGGGATTGTGCTCCTGTGGCCTGTGAAATACCTCTCATATCTCATCTCTTCTCTCTGTACCCTCAAGACCTTTCAAACTCAACATCCAAATTTTACTCAGTGCATAGGCAGGGCAGTGGTGTCAAACAGTGCCAGATCAGCAAGGGGAAGCAGAGAGTCCTGCCCCAGGCAGGAATAACCCCAGGCACCACCAGTGCTGGTGGCCAACTGGCTGGCATGGGGCTTGGCATGAAAAGCCCTGGGAGCTGGGAGATCCTGAGCCAGCATGGACACATGGCACAAGGGAGGCAACCACAGACACAGGTCACAGAGGAGCCTCCTGGACTACCCTGGGAAGGAAGCTGTTAGCAATTGATGGAGGTGATTTTCCCCCTCAGCCCAGCCTTGGTGAAGGCACATGTGGAATTCTGTGTCTGTTGCTGGGCTGGCTCCCCAGTAGAAGAAAGACATGGACTTACTGAAAAGAGTCCACTGAAAGGTCATGGAGATGGTTGAAGGTTTGGAGCATCTTTCATAAATTGGGAGGTTGAGACAGTTGGAGTGTTCAGCTTGTAGGACAGCAAGTTTGAGAGATATCTTTCCACTGTGTAAAAATACACTCTGGAATACGTAAAGAAGGCAGGGATTCTTCTCAGTGGTGTCCAGACAAAGGACAAGAGGCAGCAGACACAAATTAAAGTAACTCTAAATTATATTTAATCAAAGAAAACAATTATTTTGCTGTGAGGATGGTAAAACACTGGAGGGGGTTACTCAGGTTGTGGTGTCTTGGAGACTCTTTAACCTGACTGGACATGGCCCAGAGCAATCTGCTGCTGTTGCCCCTTCTTTGATTAGGGCTGTCAAGAGGTCCCTTCCCACCTCCAGTAGTACCCTGTGATTCTGGGAGTTGAGATTTCCCAGAGTTAGGTATTTACTCAGGCATCTCTGCTAGTTAGAGAATGGAAGAATTGCTATGTTCAAGAGGGCACAAATTTCATCCTGAGGTTTTCTAGATTGACATGTGACATCCTAAATTAGTGAGGCTTCTAAAGATCACTGTATAATTGTATTTATACAGACATACACACTGGTTACATCATGAAAATATTATTTCAAGAACTGCATGAAGTTAATATAGGGCCTTGAATTTTGGCCTTTTGCACTCCAGTTGTGTTGCACCATCCTTTTTGTTTCTAGATACACTGTCCATAATATCATATGTACTTAGATCTGTAATGCTGAGCTGTAGTTTAACTGTGCTGTAGCAGTTTGTTTCAACTAGTTTTTTATTATTTCTGTGTTAACTACTTTCATAAGTATGCAGACTGTTCTCTCAGCAGCCTCTTCTCTGTTACTTTACCTGTTGTGTTACGAGCTCAGGCACAGATCAGTTCTCTATCATAGTTTAGAGGGATTTAGACATACACCTTAATTAATGTTGAGGATTTCTGAGTACCACTTTTGTCTGAAGTGCCCTGATTAACTGTCTTCTAGACAGCCAAAGAAAACTGTCAGGGATTTCATACCTTACTAAAGAAATAGGAGAAATAAGCCTTTTAAATCCTGGCATATTTGTTACATAGGAATGGTAGATAAGTATGACCATATCAATAAAATATACAGTTTTCTGTCTTGAAAAGTAATTTAGACCTTGAGACAGCTGTTTCATTTAAAACATTCATGCACTCAGATGCAGAACTGAGAGGAAAGAGAAGCAGAGAGTTATCACTATAATCTGCAGACGAGTTTCTTAGGTTTCATGTACTTTACAGGAGGATTACTGATCATCTACAGTGTAAATTGTTGCTAAATGGACACAGTGTATTGCCAGGCTGGGCTTCAGGTTCAGGAGAGACTTCAGCAGCATGCTTTATTCTGTGTTGACATGCTGTCGTTTGGAAGAGAAATGATAACAAATGTTTTAAACTCTCAATTTAAATTTAGGGGGATTTAAAACCATATTTTTCTGTCTAGGTACACAGACCAGGAGTGTTTAGTATTGGTGTTTGGTAAGCTGCTGCAGACATTGTGTTCTTCAGTGCTATCAATCAACAATGGCCTGTAAGGAGACATCAGCACTTTCTTTCACAGTTACTTTTTTTTATCCCTCAAAGTAAAATGTTCAGATTTAGAAAGAAAGTTCTAGAAGTTTTTATAAACTAGTGACTACTTGCTGCAGAAGTACAACTGTCATTGAGTGTGTATGAAAAAGTGCATAGAAAATGGCTCTATGCTTCCTTTTCTCACACTTGAGAATTATCGCCAGCATATATAGGCAATTAATGTGTTATCAACTAGTGCTTTGATTAGTTTTGTGGCCTTAAATTCAGATGGTATGCTATAAATAGTATTTAGTAACTGCTGTGTTTTGGAAGCAGAAAATTTTTAAACTACAGTATTCACAGTCAAATTTGATGTGATTAGACACAACACGTTCTGTAAATCTTAATATTCCAGCTCCACCAAGTAACTAATTTGTAGGCTTGCCAGTTGGGCTATATTAGTTTCCTAGAGAGGAATAAGGCACATGGAAAAGGACTGGCTGCTTTTCCTTTTTTTCCTAGGGACAAGGGACAAACTTCTAACCTTGTTGGGCTGCTCGTTAAACCTAATGTTCCAACATTTGGGTTCTTCAAATTCAAGCTGTGGTTGGATCTAGTTTAAAGAGCAGCAGTTGTGTTATATGCATTTGTCTGGTCCATAGGCCTGACATATGGGATGTGTTAAACTGAGGTCCAAGTGTAAGGATGATATCACCAGCACAGAACAATAATATCAGTGTCAGAAGTGTGGACTAGTGAGTTGCTGAATTTTGGAGCTGGACACTGCCTCACGTCCCTTAATTTTTTTAACCCTTTTTAATAAAAGATGTGACATTTTGCTAATGTAGATTTACGCTGCTCTTGTCCTCAGTGGTGCTTCTGCTCAGCGTGGTGCTGTCAGTTGCTGTGGAGGACTGGCTGTTCTCTGTCATTCATGCTTTATTCACAAGGTATTTTTCACTCACTGCTGGCATCAAGCTTCCTGCCTTTTGTGCTTTGTTATCCCATGAACGAGTCTTCTATTCATACTGTATTATTATTATTCACCTCTACTTGAACTTTCTTCCTCTCCTTCCACATATATTATTTGACTTTCCACTGTGACAGGGAGTAAGAAAGGAAACAACATATTGCAGACTCAGAAAGAATTATAGTATTAACTTCTAGCAGGAGAAGTGTGTGTTTTGGCTCTTGAAAATGAGAACAGAGTTTCATACCAAGGGGAGGCAAAATATCAAATGTGTTTCTGTAAAACATATCATAACTGCACGCAAATTGAACTGGTTTGTCTAAAGCCTTGAGTCCTCCCATGTGACAGTGCCTGTATTTGCAGCTTCTCCCTTTGCCTTTCAAGGAACTTTCAAAGAGCAGTAGTATTAACTCCAGGAGTCTAAATATGCTTCTCTAGATTAAAAATTTTAGTTTTGTATTTCTGTGTGAGTAAGGCTTGCAGGTTTTTTTGGTTGAGCTTCTGTTTTTACCAGTGCTCACTTTCTCACAGCACATGTGTGGAAGAATAGCCGCAGGTAGGGAATGCAGCCCTGGAGAGGTGGTCAGTGTTTCCAGGAGCTTGTCAAGCCTGCTGTGCTCTGTGCAGCCCCCACACTGTCAGAGCTTCTCTCAGGTCTCTCTCTACACTCCATTCCCTTCAGTGGGGTGACTCAAGGGTCCTGTTTTGCAGGCTTCAATCTATCCCAGAAAACTCTGTCTGGATCTTTCTTTCAGCATTGCCATCACTGGCTTCACTCTCAGACAGTTTTGGCATGGTTTTGAGAGTGGTGTAATACTTGCATATTGGAAGTGCCAGCAAATCACCTTCGGTGTCTAGGGGCTTAAGGAATCAAATTCAGGAAACTTCATCTGGCAGATGCAAAGCTCTTTCAATGCTGGCTCTTTGAAAAATTTCCCTGAAACCAAGGAAATAAAATTCTTCATGGTGATTTGATTTTTGGTGGTACTGAAGCAGGTTTTGGGCAAATACCTCACCCTACAACATTGCTGGTAGCCCTTTGCTCTATGTTGGTGCCTTTGAAGGTGAAATTTTGAGTCTGTGCCTTCTTCTGTGAAAAGCAGAAATGAGCAGGCAGAGTCTTTCCTCAGCTTTCTGGCAGAGTGGCAAGTTCCTTCTGCCAAGTAGTGCTAGGAAGATTGTGCATTAATATTTTACTTTCTCCCCCATAAAAGTTCTCCTCCAATTGTAAGCGAAGAAACTGAGGACAGTTGCTGGTGCAAAATATACAGGTTGTTATTCTGACTTCAAAATTTGTGCAATTTTGTTATTTTTGCTTACCTAAAGATCACAGGCTCTGTTATTGTTTGTTGTGGGATGCAGCACTCGAATCAGAATTATGGTTTCTATATGATGTTAGGAAATGTGATATAAAATTTGGTAACTGGTCTCTTCCCTACTGTCCTACTTTTGAAAGTGGTGAGTATTGTATACTTCAGAGGAAAGTGGGGCCTTCTCTCTCACTGCTCTTTTCTTGATGACTGAATAAAAGGAAAATAAGCACACTATTGAACCTAATCACACTATTGAACCTTGTAGTAGACTAAAACACTGAGTGTTGAGAGCTTTATTCTATGGAGTGATATGCTGTCATCCTCCTTTAAGAAAGGTTGTTGGGAAAATTGCCAATTAAAATTGTGTATATACTTGAAATGCTCAAAATTACCCTCAAACCCTACAGGAATTCATGACCATATATGACTGTATGGAAAGATTATTGAAAAAGACATTTGCAAGAACTGGCAATAGAAACTGGCTAAGCACAGTGGGGTGCAGAAATTATTTGCTACACACTGTGTCTTTTAGACTAAATTTATTAACTAGGATGTCATGGTGTTTGTGTTCCTGTCAGGTTTTAAAGATTCTATCACCGCATTATTCTGTTTAATATCTCACTGTTGTTTATTCCGTTTTAGGGAACTTTCTACAATTCTATTAAGTACAACAAGGAGAAAGCATAAGCAAAATAGTGGGTGTACAGAAGTAACAAAACCTAAATGTTTTATGCAGAAAAGATTCAACAAGTATCTCCTACCTACGAAGAATGAAACAAATTTTCCCACTGTGACCTTGCAGTACAATCTTGGATCAAACCTCACAAGTGTCTTTAACAAAAAAATAATTGGATTATACTATTTACATTGATCTGATGATGTGGAAATAAAACATTGAAAGGAATGTCGTTATTGTTTTCTTTATTCTTTGAATTTTTCTTCACTGCATGGATTTACTAAAACTGATAAAATCCTTCACTACAAAGCCATCACTACAAGATTAAAGAAGCCTTATAGGCAAAACTTGTTGATATGAAATTATATGAAATATTACCAAAGGTAGTAACTGGGTTTCATACTCAGCACAAGATTTTAGAAGTAGAGAAGGAAAATACAACCACACAAATCCTGTTATCCTCATTGGGCTGTATGATTAAACTTCTGGGATAGCACTGAAAGGTACATCTGTGCTATTGTACAGCTGTTTGGATGTGAATCAGGAGTCCTGTGCTTTCATTCTTACTGGTGTTGAGTAGCATTTTACTTTGCCAGTAGCTCTATTGAAGCTTGCAATGCTAGTCATGGCTATTGTGAGAATGGCACAATTGTTAATGGAAGACAAATACTGCAAGCAATGCAGACTGATGAACAGGAAGTTTATTTGCCAAAGATATTTAAAACATTAATTTTGCCATGAGTAGTAGATTCCTATTAAATCACAAAACAGATTCCAGTCCCACTGAAATCAAGGGAAGTTTTTCTATTGACTTCAGTGACATAAAGATTTTGGAATTATGTTCCAATGTAAGATCATTTTTCTGATGCTTACTAAATGTCCCCCAGTGTCAATACATTAAAATGTGTTGCCAATTCAAATATTGTTGTCTTGTACTGTAAAAGCTAAAATAAAATATTTGCTTTGGCATCGTTGTAAGTGGAATTTTTGTCATGTGTTTAGAACTTATTTTGCACTGCTAGCTGCACGTAGGAAATGTTCCCTGTTCTTCTAAAAATATTTGTAGTACACGTTTAAGACATTAACTGTAACTTTATGGATTGAGTTTAATGCTCAGTGGATTTACACTACAGTATGAATATAACCCTTAATTATTACCAAGGGAACTCCTTCTGCACATCAGATTGGTTTTGCCTGTGAGACTATAGTTTTGTATTTAATGAAAAGATTGCCATTAATAATATGTTGTGAAAGTTTAAAGTTGCTAACCATGTGTTTTATTTTCTCTGTGTATTGGGAGAATTTCTTGGGAGCTAATGCAAACACCTTTTAGATAATTTCTCACTGACTTACTTCTTTTATTTGCTGAACATCTCTGCTCAAATCAGTTTATTTCTGGCAGTGTACTTGGTAATTCCTGTTAGCACCATGTTGAACTGTTAGTATTCTTTGTGAACTAACTTATACAGTGGATCCTGACAAAAATGATAAAAGCTGGGCTGGAGCTTAATTCACTAATCTATGTTTGTTTTTTACTGTATTGAGGGTCATGATTTTCATCCCTAAATGGTTTGTGATGCATCATATCTATTCTACTAAACCTGCTTTAGTTTGTCTTTCCTACTTCCCTTCTTATTCTATTTCTTCAGCCAATCTGGTGTAGAGTTTGTATTTTTGTACTTCAAACATTAGCTCTCATTTCTTATACCTGTGTAGCACCATTCCTTTGTTTCCCTCCCTACAATATGAGTCCACTGTTTCAGCCACCTTAATTTTACAGACACACATCCACTTCTCTGGAATATGGCAATTCTGTCTGAGTTTCTGAAAATCTTTTCCATTCCCTTTCTTCTCTTCTTGGCATTTTTTGAAACTGAATGTGGCACTTCTGTTTAGGCTTCTTAGTTGGCACATAGTGCAATTTGTGTCTAATCTCTACTGCTCTTTCTTTGATTTTCCCACTGGTTAGTTAAGCCTTAGACACCATTAATGTGTACTTCTGCTAATTCTGATAAGATCTTTTCTGTTGTTTAGCTTGTTTTTTTTTTTTATGCTCTTGCATTTTTCTGTATATCTGTAAGACTAAAGCTTCATTCTCATGCCTGTTCTCATAGAGACTGTGAATTTGAATCTGAGGTCTTTGCATTTTACCTCTGCTGTATTAAGTGCCTCCTACTTAGGTTTAATACAGCATATTCAATTGGCCTTCAGTTTTGCTCAACTCCCAGGAGCAGGAGTGAGATTCACTTCTGGATTTACAAGTCTACAGTGGTGCCTAGTGGTTTTCTATAGGGCTTTTGAGATGTATAGAAACACCTGGTTTTCTCTACTGCCTGTGAAAAGGGCCTTGATAATTGTTTCATATGCCTGCATCTCTAGGTAGCTCTCTCTGCACTGTCTGTGCCTAAGGCTATGTGTCATGCACTGTGTATGGGGACTGAAATTGTGTACGTGCTTTGGCCATGAAAACCAACTCTTTGTTTGGTTGTGCTATATGGCAGTTAGTTCTTTCTCAAGTATTTCTAGACGGAGAGTTTCTTTTCATAGGCCTCCCAAAAGTAATTTTTAACATTTTAGTGAAAGAACTGAAGTAGATAATGGCCAGACTATCCTATAACTGAAGTTAGAACAGACACGTTTAGTCATTTTGCTTTTTTCTATGGAAGAAAGCTTTAATTATCAAGCTTAGTGGGAGAAGGAAGCATATATTTATTGGATTACAAATTTATTGTTGAAATAATAATATTGATTTAATTTTAATGATTTACAGGAAGCCTGTTTACCTGTAAAACTCCAGCAATAGCAGATATTGTGATACTAGTAGATGGTTCTTGGAGTATTGGCAGATTCAATTTCAGGCTTGTTCGACTGTTCCTGGAAAACCTGGTTTCTGCTTTCAATGTGGGATCTGAGAAAACAAGAGTAGGTAAGGTGCCATACTTTTTTCATAATATTTCTCCAGCAGTGTAAAAATGTTATCATTTCAGAATAGTTAACAGTGTAATGCTACTCTTTTTTACAAGATTCATCCTCATCTAGCTCTAGCACTTCTATCATCAGAGTAATGCTGCTGGAATATTTGTAGTCTTAATTCTTCACAGTTTACTGTGATCCTCAACTTAGTTAACTCTAATGCAATGTTAGTGAAAAATGAAAACAGTGGAAACAGTTTTATTGACTTCCATCAGCTTTAGCCTCAAACACTTGCAGTTTAATTTTTGCAGGCAGAATGTGCCAATGGATGACTTTTCCTGTGCTTTAAACTGGCTGAAAGGTATATTTCTGATCTGCTACCATTCAAAAGTACATTAAGTAAAATTGTTCTTCTAAAGAATTTTTGCAATGTTAGTAACTCTGAAAAAGTTTTGTATTTCTTTGCTTTTCATTTAATTAGCGCTTGAGTAAAAGGCCTTGAAAGTTAATTGTGGAGTTGTCACCTAGAACAACTTCATGCTACTTTTTGCTGTCAACCAATGCAGTTTTTCTAGTATGGTAGCAAAGCTCATTGCACTAAGCTAATTGGTAAGGTACTGGAAACCAGGTACATAAAGTCTATGCACTTGAAAAAACCTGTTTTATCTTCCGATGGATTACCTTCCTTTCTGGTTCTTTAGGTCTCGCACAGTACAGTGGGGATCCCCGAATTGAGTGGCACTTGAACGCCTATGGCACAAAGGAGGCTGTTCTGGATGCAGTCCGTAACCTGCCCTATAAGGGAGGGAATACATTGACAGGTACTGTGGATGCTTTGGCTTTTGCCTTTTATCAAAAAACACATTCTGCTGTACAGCCTAAGAAGGGTCAGTGATTATTATGAAGGGTAAAAAGGATGAAGGGGTTTTGCAGCTTGCCAAGGGCTTTATCCAGTGTCATTTAAGCCTTTTCTGAAGCACTTGTCCATTGGCTTCACTGGGAGTCAGGACAGGGTCTCATAACACAAAGTTACCTAAGTCTCTGTGCTGGAAGTAAAATCTTTTACCTGCTGAGAAGAAAATGCAAAATCCATTTATAATGTTCATGCACAGGGCTTTATTTTGGAGAAGGAAAGAATGTTGTTTCAATATTTGACAACTGGTAATACTAACTTTACAAATGGCCACCCAGGGCTTTTAGGTTTCCATTGACATTTTAGCAGTTAAAGCACTGTAGCCTCAGAGACACTTAGTGATGGATAAAGGGGAGCTGCCTGACAATCTGGGAAAAGTACAGTCTCTGAATACAATTCCAGTGTCATCAAGGCAGCAGTTAGTAATGTTGGAATGTTATACCCAAAGACCCAGACATGGCTTCAAGTAAATTGTTGATTTTTTTTCCCCCTGGCGGGTAAGGAGCAGAAGAAACAATAAGCAACAGTCTTTATTTTGGTAGAAGGAGTGATTACAGTGGGACAAAGGACAGAAAACTCTAGTATGATTCTAGGAGTGAGATTCCTGGGTGGTAGGAAGTAGTAAATGATCATGATTATTTTATATGGATGTTAGATGAAAATTAGTTAGAAACTTTAGCTGTGCAAGATTTAGAAGAGTTTTCAGATAAGATCTCATGGTGATGTGTAGGTTTGTCCTGGAGCTGTTGTTCTTCTTTCCTTTTAAATAATTAACATTTATTAAAATCAGATTTTCCCTAAGAGAAAACAAAGCTTTTTTTCCAGCTTGTAACTTGGAAAAAAATAAAAAAACAAACAAAAGTAAGATTATATGTAGCATGAGGATTTACTAAGCTATCCAGAGCATGTGCTTTCATATAAGCAATATAGGGAGAGGGAACTTCCTGTTCTAAGTTGGTAGAACTTGGTAGAGTAAGAAAAAAATATGATGTATTTACAGAAATATCAATTCAAGTTTTCATAGCTAGTTTAAAATATATTGATTGATCAAAAGGCTGCTAAAAATAAATTTCAGCTTCTCTGTGGTTTAGGCTGCTGTTGGAATTTAATTTTTCAGTAAATAAATTCTTCTTTTATGCTTATTCTTCATCAGAATTTTTACATTGAGTAGAAAAACAAACACTGTGATATTGGCAAAGCTAATGGATGTTTCATCTGTAAAAGACTTTAAAAATGTTTTCTTTTTTAGGTCTCGCCTTAACTTACATTTTGGAAAACAGCTTTAAGCCTGAAGCAGGTGCAAGACCTGGGGTATCTAAAATTGGGATACTGATTACGGATGGGAAGTCCCAAGATGATGTTATCCCTCCTGCTAAAAACCTACGAGATGCTGGCATTGAGCTGTTTGCTATTGGTGTGTATTCTGCCATATCCATGTACATGTCCCATTGCACTCTGGTGTGTTTGTATCTGTTGCTGGCTGTACTAAGGAAGTGTTCTTTTCTGCCTTATTCATCATTAATCATATCATCATTAATTTGTATATTTTATAAGAATTGCTTATAACATTGCTGTTATAACTGGAATTTAGCAGTATACATGGGTGCTACATTTTCATGAGACAGCTGAAAAGATGCCACTTACACTGGCAGAAATTAACATCTTGCATTGACATCTTAAAAACAGAGTAACTTGTAGTTGGTCATTAAAACAGAATTTTATATTATTAGTTTTTTTATCAATCTTTGTGTATACAAGATTTTTTCTTTTTCCTTGCAAATATTTTATTTATTTTCCTTTCCAATAAAAGGTGTAAAGAATGCAGATATCAATGAACTCAAAGAGATTGCCTCTGAGCCTGACAGCACACATGTCTACAATGTGGCTGACTTTAACTTCATGCACACCATTGTGGAAGGTCTTACCAGAACAGTGTGCTCACGAGTAGAGGAGCAGGAAAAGGAAATCAAAGGTAAACAGAAACAAAATTTAATGTAACTTATGATGAACTTAGAGCTGCAAATCAAATACCTGCAGTTCTAAGCTGGCTTTTGGCACTAGACTCACGCTATATATTCTTTTGCTTCCACTGTCAGGGAAGTTATCTTCCTAGCTATGTTTTATTCTTGCTTAGATATCTTTGATCTTTTGCTCTCTGTTTTTAGTAGAGGTAAATATTATGGTATTTGGTAGTACAAAAAAAAGTACATTCATTCTACTGTAAGTATTTCCAAGTGGAGAGTAAGGAAATCTTTTTGTAATACAGAGTTTTGGGGATGAATTAATTTAACAGCTGCACATGGAATTGTTATGTTCGTGCTGTGCTTTCCATCTCCTAACTCAATGTTTTTACTATCTCATAAGTACTCAGGAGTTTCAACTATTTAGATTACTTTGTCCCTCCTCTTGATGTTTTTTTTTTCTCTTTCTAATTTAATACACAAAAAATATATTTTGGTTCACAAGAAAAGATAGCAGCAAAGAAAATTGTTCTTATCTGAAAAAGCCTCCTCTGACTAAAATTTTGTCTTTTCTGAAGAAAATAAATGGCTATGAAAAATTGTTGCAATTTGCCAGAAATACAGTTCTACCTGAGGCCTTTCTTTCTGAAAGATTTCAGTGGATTTTGTTTCTATTTATTGGTTTGTGATTCCTTAATAGCACAAAAATGCTGAGTTATTCTCTCTCTCTCTCCTAATATATGTGGATATATGGAATATAATATATATATATACATTGAATATAATATATATATTCAATATAATATATAGATATATGTAATATATATCAATAAGAAAGGCTCTCTTGAGCAGAAGAAAATGGAAAAACCATGGATAGATGAGACATCTTTGTGGAAAAGAATGATTGCCAGAGAAGATCGCTGTTCACTGTGTCTCTTCAGCAGGCTGACAGGCAGTATCAGTTTCCAACCTGCTGAGGAGCACAGGAGATCACAGCTGTATATGTACTTGTATGTTTTTCATGACTGAGAGGAAAGCAACCTGAAAAAAACCCCAGCAGAATGGTCTGGAAATAGTGATGGGAAGAAGGTCAGGAAGGCTTAGTGTTGTATTTTTGTCTTTTTCATATAAAAGTTTATGAAAGACCAGGGAGGTTTAGTCCCAGAGAAACTCCTTGTACAGTACTCATTATTACTTCTTTGTTTCCATTGAAAATAACCTAAATAAGTGTGCAGTAGCCAATTATTTGACTTTCTGAGGAGGAACAATATTTGGAGCTTCAGCAAATACAACAAACCAAGCAATTATTATGCAGAAGGGAATAAAAATTTGTGTTGTCTCCAACTTAGGAGCAATTGCTTCTCTTGGGACTCCCTCGGATTTGGTCACATCGGAGGTAACAGCGAGAGGCTTCCGGGTCAGCTGGGCCCATGCACCAGGCAAAGTGGAAAAGTACAGGGTGGTGTACTACCCCACTCGAGGAGGACAGCCAGAAGAGGTAATAGGAGCAAGAGATGCCCAGGAATTTTTAATGCAGGAGGAGCAACTAACCTGACAGGAAATCTGTGGCTCTCTTTTAAATGCACCCTGAAATTCCCCCTAAGGGCTCCAGAAAGGAGGTTGGTCACAGTAGATGGTGACAAAGGTTAGATACTAGCCTGGCTACATGTCTGTCATACAGTTTAAAGTAAATTAAATGCTATATTAATAATTACTTTCAGGGGGTGAGGTGAAGTGACTGCATTTTTCCTTACTACATATGGTTACTTGAAACAATTCTAGTGACACTCCCTGCCCCACTCTTTTTACAAGAACAGAACAGATAGGAGGTGATGGTAAGTTCTAAGAAAAAGATATTCATAAAAGGAAGATTGTGTATTTTGGGACATCTACAATTGGTCATTGAAAATTTGGAGGGAATTGTTTGGATGGGACTTCAACATTTTGGAGATGGAAAAATTGCAGTGGAACAAGCTTTTGTCTCAGGCTGACAACTTATCAAATTGAATGGAAATGTAGAAGAGCAAAAGAATTTAACTAAGGTCATATTTTGTTTCCTCTTGCACTAGAAACTAGCTTAGGAGGGATATGTCTTGATGGAATTTTGAAGTACTCTTTGTGTGTGTACTAAGGGAATATTTATGATGATATTATATCAAAAAGTGCCATGTATGCATCCTTGAACTGTATCCTATACATTTTATTCAGCTAAGCTCTTTCTTTGTTCTGAATGGCTGTTTATATCAGGTAAACATTTTGGCTATGTATATGGTTGCTGTTCTTTTCAGACACTTTACTGTATTTAAAAGCAACATGAACTGAACTTTAATACAGTGTAAAAATTGCCTGAAAGAGGAATTGATTAATTTTATGATAATATAGTTTGTTTACTTTATGCATATATAGTTAAATTTTCTTTTAAACAGGTTGTGGTAGATGGAAGTGAATCAACAGCAGTTCTGAAAAACCTGATGTCTTTAACTGAGTACCAGATAGCTGTATTTGCTATCTACTCCAATGCTGCCAGTGAGGGCCTCCGTGGAACGGAAACCACACGTGCGTATCCTTAGAGTGCTTGGTGCAGATTTGACTAGTCAGATTTGATTAGTCAGACTGTGCAGGCGTTAGTCTTTGTGAGTAATAAACACAGAAGGCAGTCTTTTTCAATTTACCTTATTTTAGTGCATTTGCCTTAAATTAAATTTTGTTTTAATGATTCTGGGCTAAGCTCCTAAGTCTGAATGCTCTGTGGATATTTAAACACTAAGAAAGGTTTTATCTCTGGGCTGAACTTTGAAGTCGGTTGTATTGAACCCTAAATTAGAACATTCCTGTGTTTTGGGTGTGGAGCCAAGTTTTACAAACTAGATTTGTAGCTGGAGATGATCTGATGAGTGAAGATTTAGGTGGCACCTGGAATACCTGCATGTGATTCCCACCAGTGCCAAAGATTGCAAGGTAACTCTGTAAGTTTCTTTCTCAGTGGTTTAATTATTTTCTGTCCATAAAATGATGCCTTGGGATATTGTAAGACTTAATACATTTACAGTTTAAAGCATTTGTCTACAAAGTGCAGGTGTTTTTTAGTAAATATGAAAATATTAGGAATGGAAGTAAATAGTAACTTTATAGTTCAGACTAGGAGACAAGTCCATATGTGGTGTATCAATAGCTGATATCTCCTGAAAGAACAGAGCAGCAGGGCTCCAGAAAACTATAGGATTTCTATAGTGCTTTACCACCTTCGTGACCCAAGTGATCAAGGAGCCAGTGCTCTGCTGCAGCTCATACATAGAAACGAGGAAGAGCTGATGGTGGAGGAGGAGATCACATCCTACAAGCTCAGGAAAGGTCCCTACTGGCCAGTTGGTAACCAGCTGGCTGAAGGCTTGCATGGATAATCAAAAAGCTTCTAACAGAAGTCAGACATCAAAAAGAAATGTATAAGAAGAGGCAAATGACCCAGGAGAAGTATAAAGCTGCTGTCTAATCTTGCAGGGATAAGTTTAGAAAAGCCAAGACCAATCTGGAGCTGAATCTGCCAAGCAATGTGAAGAAGAAAACAAGTTTAACCTTATGCATTTCAAAAAAGGGAAGTGCAAAGTCCTGACCCTTGTGAGTGCCAGCCCCATGTGTCACTACACACTGAGGGGTGCCCAGCTGGAAGGGAGCTCTGCAGAAAAGGACCTGGGGATCCTGGTAAACAACAAACTGACTGTGAACCAGCAGAGCACCCTTGTCACAAAGAAGGCCAAGAGCCTCCTGGATTGCATTAGAAAATGATTGCCAGCAGATTTAGGGAGCTGATGATTCTTGCCTTCTGCTCAACACTGATGAGGCCACACCTGGGTGCCTGGTCTTATGCTGGGCTCTCCCAACACAAGAGAGATGTGAACTGACTGTAGTGACTTCAGTGAAGGGCTGTAAAGATGATTAAGGGCTTGGCACATCTTTCCTAAGAGTCTGAGACAGCTGGACTGCTCAGCCTGGAGAAGAGAAGGCTCAGGTGATCTTGTCAATGTGTCAAATCCCTGATGTGAGGAAGTGCAGAAGAGGAGTGAGCTAGACTTTTCTCAGTGGTGCTTTTTAGCAGGACAAAAGCCAACAGACACAAATTAAAAGCCCATGAAATTAAATTTGAACAGAAGAGGAGACAGTTTTATTGTAATGGTGGTCAAACACTGGATAAGTTGTCCAGAGAGGTTGTGAAGTCTGTATCTCTGGACATATTTCAAGCCCAACTGGACAAGGTTCTAAGCAACCTGCTTTATCTGAACTGGACTGAACAGGGAAGTTAATTAGACCAGATGACCTCAAGAGATGCCTTTCATCCTCGGTGGTTCTTTGATTCTGTGTCACTGCTAATCTTCTCAATCTGAAAACAAAATAGAATCATATAAGATTATTTTAGAATTTTCTTTTAGTCTCAGTCCCCCAGAATGTCATCTCCTGCCATGTCATACCCCACGAGGCAGTGTTAGGACCTGTTTAATTTATTGAAGCTTACAGAGCAGTCACATACTGAGCCAACAGGATTGTTCTGTATTGCACCTGGTATTCCTTTGAAGTCATCCAGTCAAGTTCTGACAGAGCCCAGCCCTGCTGGCTTTCAGAGATTTGATCAGATCACACCCCAGGGTCCTGCAGCATCAAGTATTTTATACAGCTGTCTTTGATAGTGTGTTGGAAGTAATAGTCTGACATGTGCAAGTGTTAATCACTCCACATGCTAAAAATACCTGCAATTTTAAAGTGATTTTTTTTTACTATTCTAATGGAAAATTATGGAAGATTGTAGTTTACATTCCTGCCTGTGTGAGAGATACTGACTGATTAAGAGAGGCACCATTGCATTTGTTTATCTAGAACATTGAAAATAGTTTACAGGTATGTGAAATCTAAACAGAAGATGGGGGATAAGGTAGGGATAAGTAGAAAGTTTTGTGATTTCATAATCACTTTTAAAATGAAATAAATATGAAATTCATTCACATATTAATTTGCTAAAAATATGTTTTTACCTGGTTTTAGTCTATTCCAGCTGGTTTAGTTTATTCCAGCAGATTTTAGTTGGTTTAATTTATTCCTATGTTACCTGAATATTAGGATAGTCTGGTAACTGTCCAAGATGCAAACCAGCATTATCTACTCAATATTTATATTTGAGATTCTGAGCACTTTGGCTGAAAATTCCACCAGAAAACACCACATTTTATTTCCAGTCACCTCTTTGTCAGGTTTTATATGTATTGTTGGAGTATCTACCGCTTCCTGTTGAGAGTGAAAACGCAAGTCATAAGTTACAGTTGGAGAACACTCTTCCTATAGCTTTTTTAGAATCAAAATAAGGGGAAGAACAGGTGATGAATACTCTATGGCCCTGGGGCAGTTTAAATGGGAATGAGACAATGTGGTGCAAGGTGGCTTCAGGATATCTCAACATGTAATTTGTTGCTGTGGGTAACAGAAGTGTGAGTGGAGCTCTGAGAAGAAGAATGAAGTACATTTGAAAATGTTCATGGGTAGCTTCTCCCTGTGATTAGAGAAATTGTGAGAATTCATGGGAATAGCAATCAATACAAGAACAAGTGTTTAAGTAGGATGGAGGTAGGTTGAAAAAGGTTTGGAGGGGTAGGTGGGGTAACCTGGAAGTGGAAACCTCAAGAGAAGCTTGGGTTGAAGTTTTGCCACTACAGATATGAATGACAACCTGAGTGAACAGCCTCAATGAACAAGAAAGGATGAGGCTGCCATGGTTCTGTTAGAGCTTATTGAACATAATGTAAGAGATGTACTTGGAGATACCAACTTGCCAGGGTGCAGCTTTTGCTTTGACGAGGAGTCCAGAGAAGCTCTGTGACTGAAATTAGAATTTGTTCCTGAATATTTGTGTGCATGTCAGATTCTTCAGAATTTCTAATAGGAAAGGTTTTCTATCAGTTAGCAATTGCCTTCTGTTCTTTCAGACTATTCCAGTGATTTTGGGGCCTATTCTCAATGTATAAATTCCAAAGGAGAAGTCAAAGTTACTTCATATCTCTCTGCATTCATGCCTGAATATTTCTCCATATTCATGCCTGAATATTTTGGTGGGATTCTTCAGTGGTGTACCAGCAGTGGAGAGGCCATGGGATGTTAGTCTGTGAGAGGAATAAAGTGAGGACAACCACGAAAGTGCAAAATGCTACTCTAAAGAGTTACAGAAATGCAAAGAAACATTTGGAAACCCAGCTTGGTGCTATGTTCTGGTATCAGTGTCTTAAATCCCCAAGTAAATCTTCTAATATTGTTTGAATTTCACTCAATTTATTCTCCCTCACCAGGGTAGCATTTGCCGTGATTTGCCATGGGTGACCTTACCCACATTTGCATAATCCCACTGATACAGGCCTTGGTGCCAGTTTGGAGAGTCCAGGCCTTAAACAGGCAGAAGTTTACAGCCAAAATATGTTGATCTGTGCAGTGTGCTCATCCAGGGTTTTTCTAGGCTATTGTACCTCATGCCTGTCAAAGCCACACTCTGGTTTGGGAATTACTCCCTGAAAGAGCCACCCCTTAAAACTGCTACTGGTTCCTAATAGCAATTGTGCTGAAATGCTTTGTGAGACATAAATCTGCCCTGGCACTGGAATTGGTTTGAGTTAGCATTTCGTTGTTTCTCTGGTTCTGAGTTCTTTCATGCACCAATTAGATCTTATTTGTAGGATACAGACAGCACTTTCATGCCTGGAGACAGCTATATTCCTGTGTGTTTCCTGGGGTAAAACAAACTGTTTGAAGAATAGCTGGTTGTTCAGGTGAGAGAACTGAAGTGCCTGTCTCTTGTTCCACTGCAGTTGCCTTGCCCATGGCCTCAGATCTGCAGCTGTACGATGTGTCCCAGAGCAGCATGAGGGTGAGATGGAATGGGGTCCTGGGTGCCACAGGGTACATGATCCTCTATGCGCCCCTCACAGAAGGATTGGCAGCAGATGAGAAGGAGGTGATGTATCGTGCTTTCATTTGAATAGCAGTTAAATAAAAAAAATGAAAGAATCGGTTTTTAAAGAACAAACTAGTATATGTTTTTTAACCTCCAATATGATCAGCAAATACTTGGGTTTTTTTTCCATTATTTGATTAAGTATTGTATGTGTCACAGGCTCTGAATAAAGTGCAAGTGCCAGTTGGTTATTTCTATGTCATTGTCATTAAAATGCAACAAATTTAACTGAGTTTTAGTGACTCTTTTGTAATTTTATATAGAGTGATATTGTATCATCATATAGAACTAACACTCAAAGAAAAAAGTCAAGTAAAACTAAGATATCTCCTAGGTGTGTCAGCAGAAAAAATACGAGTTTATTAAAGTCCTCATCAGGACCTTTAAGTAAAATTTGTAGGTCTGAAACAAAACCATCATGGTTTTCTTTTCATTCTGTTCAATCTTTATCTTTAAATGTAAAGATAACATCTTTCATCAAAAGTGATTTTAGAAGACATTCTTTCAAAGGAAAAGAAGGGGGGATAAGGTAAAATCTAGTGTTCTGTCACTAACATACAAAACCAATGGAACTTTGGTCTGGGATTTTAAAATTTCTACACTCAAGTTTATATATGTATAATAAAGGTTATGTACAATATCAGTGTTCAAGCAAGAACACTATAAAGCATGCAGGGGCATGTGAGATTGTGAAGGGGGCATGAAGTTGCTGAAAGCCAGCACAGGCTTGTGCTCACTGCCAAGGCAGTGCCTTTGAACACATAATTCTGTTAAAAGTGGGGCCTCCCTGGGAACTGGTTGCTTCAAGAGGACTGAGCTTTACTCCAAAGAAATAAGTACAGTTCATGTTAATGTGAGTATATTATTCCACAAATAGGTGGAAAAGGAAAATGATACAAATAGTAACAAATCTGAGCCTCAGTGTGCATAGAAATCAACTCCTCCAGTGAGTGATGTGATTGTCAGATTTGTGACTGAAGATTAACCAAAGTGTAGATGGGAGTGGGAATAAGAAAAGGTAGATGGGAAAAGGCCTTAGTAGCTGCTCATTCTGGAGAGGCATATTTTATCATTGCTAATGTGATTAGTCACTTTTAAAGTCATTTTACCTGTGTGCTGGTTTATGGCTTTTTGAAAGTTTTAATCTTTTAATTATTGTGCAAAATCCCAAAACCTTGGGCAAAGCACTGCAGGCAGTGTCAGACAAATGCTCAGTAGAATATTTGTTCATATATCTAATTTCAAGTGTTTACCTGGTATTATTCCTCATTGTAAACTAATTCAGAAATAATGTATCTTTTTTGATTCATGGTGTTTTTAGATAAAAATTGGGGATACCTCAACAGATCTTGAACTGGATGGACTATTGCCAAATACAGAATATACAGTCACAGTTTATGCCATGTTTGGAGAAGAAGCTAGTGATCCCCTCACAGGACAAGAAACTACATGTAAGTAGCTCAAATCTATATTCATTTCAGTGTTAACAAAATTTCAGAATGGTCTTTGCACATATTAGAGCAAACATCTGATTATCTGATTTGAACAGCTGGGTAGGGTCTTTATGTAAGTTTCTCACTATCGATACTCAGTTTACAGAGAATGAGGATTTCTACAAACCATCTTGTTTTTGCAACAGGATAGTGAACTTGTCTCTCTCATTGGTAGTGGTGCTATGGATGCCCCCATTGATCTTGGTTAAATTCCTGACAGTTTCTGAACTTGCTGAAGGTGAATGAACGTCACCACATAGACCATTGTGGTGAAAACAGAAACATGCTCTGTGTAGCCTCCTCTAGCTGGAAAACCAGGTGTGTGTGTGTGTGAGCCTGCTCATATGGAGAAAGTCATTCCTCTGGCTCAGTGGTAGTACAGACAGAAAAGAAGCAAAGAGAAGATTTCTGTCCAACCCCTGCTGCCTAACATCTGGTAGATGGAGGGTTGGAAAGTGCCTGTGCACTCATGATAGATGGTGTGTTTTTAATAAGCTGCAAGAATTTTGCCAGCTAAATTCTGTCCTCTGCAAACTACACAGACTGCATGTCAGCTCTCTAAATAGCTCCAGCCTTTGGAAGACAAAGGAATTGAAAATAATTAATTTTGCTTCTGGGACATTTCTGGGACTGCATTCAGTGACATCTCTATTGCTCCCAGCAGGGGAGTGAGTGAATCCTCTTGTTTTGTGCTCCTGGCATGAGCAACCCAGTCAGGGTGAAAGTGACTTACATTTAATAAGTGAGAGAGGTTCAGGCATGCGAATGCTAGGGAAAATAAACCCCAGAGCAATTCCTTGTAAGGTCAGCAAGCAATAGTGGAAGGAGCTCTAGGAATGGTGTTTGCTGGGTCTCCTCTAGGAGGACAGTTGTGGACAGACAAGTTCCAACAGCAAACTACTGCGACTTGGGCATGTTTGTCAACTTGAAATGAATGTGGAAGATTCCCATCAAAGAGAATCTAATCTTTGGCTCCTTATCCCTCCCTACCTTTCTCTGTCTCTTTATGCCTCATTCCTCATCTTGCACAGCTCCCCCCTGCCTGTGGGAGCTCCCCCCCTCTCTCACCCTGGCCTTTGGCCAATATCTACCCAGCATCAGATTTTCATTTCTCCTAAACAGTAGTTTATGTAGTTTTTGACTGTGCCAACTTCTATTCACTTCATACCATATGGAGAATCTTGGAGAATGTAGAGCTCTAAAGCTGGCTAACACATTGGATGGAAGATCACATACAAATTCCAGATACACTGGCACAAGCTGAGCTTTCATGACCACTGTCTGATCACAGAAGCTTGTAACATGTGTTAGTCAGCCCATCATCACTACTGCTGCTACTAGACCAGATTAAAAAAGAAACCCTCACTGCTCTGCAACCTTCATTTCTTTTTAGGATGACACGATGCAGCTATCTCTGGTTTATAGGACTGAAAGAAGGATCCTGTCATGCAACTATTCAAATAAGCCCTCTGCTAGCAGGCTTAGATGAATCAAGCAGTGAGGCAATCTAGGAGGCAGAAAGCTCCTGGTAATCATGCCTGTCCCACATTGTTCGTTGTTGGTGTTTAGCAGTAACGCCTTACCCATCCAGAATCTGATTTAAGCCTCTTTTTCTCCCCTTTTTTTTTCTTTTTTTTCCTTTTTTTTCCCTTTTTTTTTTCTTTCAGTGTGATTATTTCTGGCTTGTAATTAATGACTAGGCTACCTGGTATTTTCTTCCTGCAGCATATATCTGCCTGAAGAGCGACCTGCCAAATTTGCTGTAGTATTAGGTGTATTATCTAATAATCTGTGTTTAGTAAATAATATTCTACTCATTGTATCATCTTGGTTACTGTAGCAAAACCTTCCCTATGCCAAACAGAGACATGCTCAGCGAGTTTATTCTAGGGTGTAGTTTCATTCTGGGGCCGGGATTCATCCAAAACTCGCTGTAAATATCACGTAGGTCTGGCTCCAGGACTGCCTGGTTGAGAGCAATGCTGTCAGGAGATTGGCTCCAAGAGGAAGGAGCTGAGACTGACAGGTTGTATGACCTGGATGGTGGAATGAAGTGCATTTCATGACTGACAGAAAGTGGAAAGGAAAGCCAGCACGTGAACCTCCCTTGACCAGACTCAGAGGAATACGCTGAATGCCAGAATGTGTGGCAAACCCATCTACTACAGTTTCAGTGCGTTCTCATCGTCTCTCTTCTCAGAGCCAAGCTGACTTCACTGTTCCTAAGCTGGTTGCAGATTCTGCATTGATAAATGGCCTGGCTAGAGATCTCACAGAATATATGAGGCCTTTAAAATCTTTGCTTTTTCCCAGGTGCTATTGTGTGGGGGAAGCAGCTTCTGAAGTGCTGATATTTATCTGTCCACGTGGACTGGTGAGGAGTGTGTGTGTGAAGGCAGGATGGATAGAAAAAAGGTTTTATAATTCAGAGGAAAGTAGCAGATGTTGGACTAATACAGAACCTGCTGCTGAGAGCAACAGACAGCACAAATTTCTTTCTGTGGTGTGACGGAGAAGTGGGTGTAATCTGAGACTGTCTCTTGCATGACCTCATTTTCCTTCAGCTCGTGACAGTCAAGGAGTATATAGACTAAAAGTAAGACTTTAACTGGGATTGTTGATGGGAAACAGCTAAGGTTTCCTAACGGAAAGGGTAGGCAGACATAAAAGTAGCATCTTTGGAGATCTTCTCAGCTGGTTATGCTTTTTGGAAAAACTTTCCCTTATATCAAGGTGTTTCAGGGTTCAGAAGGTTTTTTGCCCAAATTCTACTGTCATGAAGTACTTTTGCTGGGATACACATGAAAACCAAATGTGTATAGGGTGAAGTACTAGCTGGCTTAAATTAATTCACAAATACAGCCTCAAATCTATTGCAAGTGTTCTGTAGGCTAGATCTTGCTGTGATATCTGCAGTGAACAACATCATAACTTATTTATTTTTCAATATCAGTTAAGATACATTTAGGAAATCTGGAAGTTCTGTTTCATTAAAAAGCAAAGCCCTTTTACCTGCCTTTAAGTACTTTTGTAGCTCCATTGATGTAGGCCTTTGAATAGGAATACCAGTGATATAAAATTTTGAATGGAAAACATCCTATTTATTATTAAGACATGAAAAATTTCACAGCTGAAACCTGGGATCACTTTCATGGTTTTACCTCTTTTCTTTTCAAGTGCCTCTAAGTCCACCAGCAAACTTGAAATTTTCTGATGTTGGACACAATAGTGCTAAGCTATCATGGGATCCTGCTTCCAAAAACGTAAATGGCTATCGCATCATGTACGTTAAAACAGACGGGACAGAAACCAACGAGGTAAATTTTAGCAACACTTTTCCCTTAACCAGTCTCAAACCTTCCCAAACTTCTGTAATTATTAGGGATAATGTTTACAAACAAAAGCTACCATGCAAGCTCTAAAAAAAGGTTTGCAAGAGAATTCTGAAACTTGGTGTAAAGAGTTTGCTTAATGTTAGATGTACATATGTCTGGAGGAGAGTACTCTGGGCAGTCAGGGGCACGTAAACTGAGGGAGACAAGGAAACAGTGATTTGCTAGGAGCAGGATCTTGATTGAATGTATATGGAAATTTTTATTCTTGATTCAGTTCAGATAATAAGACTTTTGATGGAGGACATATCATGGACTCAAGCTCATTCAAAAAGGCCATCTGAAGGCTTTGCCACATTTTGTCAAAATTTATTGCTTTAATTATATATTGAGACTCTCTAGAAACAGGGTTTGGCTTGAACAGAGTGCTAAGGCAATACCACGATGTTCTAACTTAGACTCTTATATTTAATAATTTGCAATATTTATTTCTGCCTTGTTACCAAGGGTGCTTTATAATACCTTTTAGCAGCATGAATTCTGTGATAGAATGCAAAATGGGCTGGAATGATTCATACTGAAATATTAATAATTTTTTAAAAATACACATTTAAAAATGGGTATGATTGGGTTTGATTATTAAAGTGGGTTTGATTATTAAAACAGTCCAGTCCCTTAGGAAATAAGTTGTCATGGAGAACTTAGCCCTCAAGAAAAAGAAGTCTTTAATGGTAGTTATCTGTAATTATGTTACTTCTGGGACATATCTGGCTTTTCATCTGTGTAAAGTGGAATATTTGTTTTGAACCTGAAGAAACTGCTCTCAGCTTTAGAGGAGAGTATACCTATGCAATGTTTTGTTTCTTTTCTCTCTGCTAGGCTCCTTAAAATTTAAATTAGAAATCATTTGACTTCTTCCCATTGATTACCCTTAATACAGATAATATGTCTGACTGTACTGGTCACAGTGTTATTTGAACATCTCAGGCTCATTGTAGTGTACTTTGTAATGTGAGTGAATGTTCAGTTCACTTTTCCTTTGTTCAAAGAACAGGTGGCATGTTCTTGTTTGCTCTGCACTGGTAGCATTTTCCCTGTGGTGCTGAGCTAATGTGGCACTCAATAGTTGGACTGATAAACTGTTTATACAGCTTTGAGTTTTATGTCCCTGGCAGAGTCACTTAACTGCAGCCTGGAGAGAGACCAGACAAAACTCTCATCTGTCTCTTGACAAGTGTTAAACATAAGGGTTTTATGCAGTGATTGTCCATGATAAGAGGTTAGGTTTAGCAGCACAAAAAGCTCCTTCCCTTTCTGGGTTCCTGAACATACAGAGCTGATCTTAGCTGAGCAGCTGGGCTTACCAAGGCTGAATTCTCCTTTTTCATGGTTTGCCATGAATGCAAAATTCTAATTTTTTGTAATTTTTCTATTATAACTGGTTTTGTCGGCTTTGATGGACCTGAGTTTATACTTGTTCATAGTTTCACTGAATTTCTCTGCTAATTGCATGACATTCTCCTTCTGTATCATTATTACCCAGAAGAATGTCACACACTAATAATGTATTCTATGGTCAATGTCTACTGAAAATTATGCTTTCTCTAGGTGGAAGTTGGTCGTGTTTCAACCCATACTCTGAAAAGTCTGGCACCCCTTACAGAGTATACTGTTGCTCTTTTCTCCCAGTATGATGAGGGACAATCTGAACCACTTACTGGCAGCTTTACCACAAGTAAGTATTGCTGAACTTCTGAAGGCTTTCCAAGAAGAAATTTTATATTTTCTTATGTTACTGGAAAGTAAGATTAGTTACAGCAAAGGTCTCTGGCTGTGAACTCAAATATATGGGATGCTTTCTGTTATTTTCATTGCTACTCTTGGCTTCTTTGCTCCCTTGCTATGGGGCCAGTTGCCTCTTTACTCACATGAGTAATCTCTTGACATCATGAAAACATCTCCACAGCTTTCTGAAGCATTATTCAGTGTGATGGCATTTGTGCCTCCAGATGAAGTGTGATGAGTTTTGAATCATACATTTAACCACTCAACTATCCAGGCACTAGACAGTGGAGCTTTATATACATACAGAGGAACTACATCAAAAGGAGAATATACAAGACATTCAAAGTTCCTGCTCTTTGTTTACACAGTTATAGTTTCTGTAGCTGTAGTTCTTCATTAAACAAATGGCTGATGACACATATCAATGCTTTCCAACAACAATGGGAAAAAAGGATGAAGGAGAGGAAAGAGAAAGATGAGGTGGAAGAGGAAGGGAGAACATACATGTATGGAGCAAGATGCTGACACATGCAAAGTGCAAATAGAAATGTACACAGAGTCTGGAAAGGGCAGAGACTGGGACTTGAGTACAAGAAAAGAGCCTTGTGCACAGAGCTTTGAGCAGAAGAGATGGACTTGGGGTTTCATGCAGCTCCTTCAGTGGAGAGAGGACAAGGAGACCTGTCCAGTTAGAATGAAGAGTCTATTCCCTTCCTTGAACTACAGAACTACTTCTCTAAGAACAAATAAGTGGGCAAAGAATTCTGTAGTGCCTTTGGTAACTACCTCCAATGTTATACTCCTTTAAGAAACTGCAAACAGAATGGTGTGTGCCTGATGTTGCCATCTATGGAAGTGTCAGAGCATAATTCACTCTCACTTTTCTTGTGTGTAATATTTTCCAGAAAGAGTTCCAGCTCCCCAACATTTGGAAATTGATGAAGTATCCACAGATAGTTTCAGGGTCAGCTGGAAGCCCACCTCATCAGATATTGCTTTTTACAGATTGGCATGGATTCCTTTGGATGGGGGGGAGTCTGAGGAGGTAAGTTGCCTTGACATCCTGGGGGGTGAAAAGGAGTGAGAATTCCATTCTGAGGACAACTATGCAGCAATGTTTGCTAATTAAATATGGCAAATTGACTAACAGAAAAATCTGCCCCACTGCAAAGCTCTCTAAACAAAAATCAAACCAATATTCCAGTTTTGCTTTGAAGAGAAAGTAGGGAAAGAAGAGGTATTTTGTGACTAGTCAATCTAATCTGTAATGTGCCAACAGCCTTAGGACTAGCATTGTTGCTTGGGGCCACTTCAGTTTTTAGAGGTTCATGTTCTTCACTTTGATGTGAAGATGATGATGGTAGCTGAGCCAGAGTAGTGATGTCCTCAGATAAGCTCCAAGTTTGTCTAATGTGCTGGCCACAGTAAAATTGCCTCTGAAGCCTTATTAGGTAAAATTACCAAGGGAAAAGTGTACACATAGTTAATTTATTAGATTGCTCATCTATTCCTCTTTGTTTCCTCTTTTTTCCCTCTCATGCTCTATTTTTTGCATTAAGTTCTTGTACACCTTTTCCATAGTACATCAGACTAAATTTTTAAGTTATTTTCATCCCTTTAGCTTTTCCTTTTTAATTTTGTTTTTCAAAGTAGAAAGACAGACATTTTCTCTCCTTTCTCAAATTTTCATTGTCTGTCTCATTTCCTCTTTTTCTTTATTTACTAACTCATTATTTTGGTTTCTTTTGTACTTCTCAGTCTGTAGTGACTCTCAAACATCTTTCGCTCTTGGCATCAGCAGTGTGTGGGGAGGCCACATCTGCAAACTGTTTATCTGGGTACAGAACTCAGGGGGAAAAATGACATTTCCCACCTGGCCCAAGGTTTCATGCATTATTTTGTCATCCATTAGGGCAGAAAGCAGTCATTATAGCTTAGGTTATGTGTCATTTTTTCTGTAAATTTAGCTTAACCTGATCATTTTCCTCTCTTTCACCTAGTAAGAGGTAGTCATGCAAGAAAGAGAGAAATTAGAGGCGTGAGCAGGGAAAAGAAGGAGTTGGCAGATGACTGAGTGTACACAGGTCATTCACCAGCAGTTTCTTCTGCAGCAGATGAACTCATTTGTTTCTATTTCAGTTCCAGTGAGTAGCCGCCAGCGAAAGCCCTCAAGTCACATTTTAAAGTGAGATTTGAGGTATCTGTATTCTTCCAGTGTGAGAATAAATTATCAAGAACTATTTGAACTGCTAAGGTTCTACTTGTTCACTGTATTCAAAAAGAAGTGCTGGAGGCTCTAATACTTTAGAATGCTGAAATATTAAAGATGCCCAAGCTGCTTTCTGTTCTCCTTGCATGACCTCTCTAATGGGGTCAGGCCTAGGATAGCACAATACCTCCAGGCTGTTGCCTCTTTAAGCTTCTTTCCCAGCTAAGTGATCAGTCATGCAGACAAAGGACATGCACTCCCTCCTTCTTTCTCCCAAGACCCAACTTGCCAATTAGCTGAGAGGGGTCAGGGGACAGTGGTTAATCACACACCTCTCATCCCACTCCACTGAAGGGTGAGGAGCATGCAGTTGGGTGCTAGCACCAAAAACCAGAATAAATTTAAGGGGGATCTTTTATTTCTGGCTTACAGTAGAGAATGCATGTTGTTATACTTGTATGCTTGTTACTGCTATTTGTCCTGCCCACTTGAAAGTTCAGCACTTTACGTTGTTTTTTGTAGCTAGGAGGAGAGGGTGAAGGGAGTGATGCTTCAGAAAGTATGCCAAAGTTACTTGTGAGAGAGTAATTATGTATAAATATTTTATAAGGATTTGATACTCAACTAGAGGCAGTGGGGAGTTGAAAAGAAAGGCATTACATGCACCTACTCAGTATACAGCTCGATTGACTCAAAGCTTATTCCTGAAATTTTCCCAAGAAAATCTGTGCCAGAAAGTGTGCAGCATGGGATGCCTGATTCATTACTTGATAGTAGTAGAAGGCATGGCCCCAATTTATTTCTTTCTGGTTTTCTTTTTGTATTTGAGTTCAGAAGGTCTGCGACTGTGTTATGGGTCCTTTTTCCCCAGGACCAACTCAGGAAATCTCCTGTGGTAGTTAAAAGGAGGAAGAGTGATTCACTGTTTCTGCAAAGCTCGGTGGCAGATTTTACACAGGACATGTCTATTGTTTGATTTCCATTATAAGTCCTACTTTGATGTTGAGTGTACAGGGACCACCTTTAAAAACTTGTCACTGTTAACCCAGAGAAAGGTTGTTTTATCGTAGTTTGTGTAACCTGAAAACAATTCCCAAAACTGGCCAGCCCATTTCACCAGAATTACTGCTCAGGCTCCTGTACCTTCTGTTTTATTGTCCCTTTGCTCCTCCCCATCTGGTGATCCCTTCCAATAAAATAAATGAAACACACAAAAATCTGAAGTGAAACCTGCTTACAGTTTACATTGCACGTCAATCATCTGCTGCTGTCACAGCTAGAAGTGAGGAAAATTACTATTTAAAACTCCACACCATACAGCAAGCTGATCATCAGCACATCTCTCCTAAACCTCAAGTCTGAAGCACATGTTCTTTCAATTTCCATTCAGAAGTGTGGAACCATAACTGAGATAACAGTTCTGCTATTGAAACAGACTTTTTTAAGGCAGGGAAGATACTGAATCCATTTGTCATAACAATGTTTGAATAGTAGAAATATGAATGGAAGTTAATCTATCCTGCTATGATGTTTTTATTGATAAATGTTTTGAATTGTAGTGATTAAAAAAAAAGCATTTGGTCAGCTTTAGCTGCTGGTAGAAGCATAATACAATATGTTTTAAATATTCTTAAGTGTTTTGTTCCAGGTGTACTCTGTGGTATTAATAAATTTTGGGGCATATCTGAGTGTAGATTTCATTGATTTTAAAGGAAAATCTATTTTCATTCTTTCATTTCAGCCAATTACTGTAAAATGATCAGATGCTGAACTGATATTCTTCAATCTTGCTGTGTAGGTTGTCATAAATGGAGATGCAGACAGTCATGTTATAGAGGGTCTGTTGCCTGACACAGAATATGAAGTTTCTCTGCTGGCAGTTTTTGATGACAAAAGTGAAAGCGAAGTTGTTGCTATTCTTGGAGCTACATGTAAGACAAACTCTTGATCATAATTAAAAAAATGTTTAAGTGATTTAAATTTGAGGCATCTACCTTATATATAAAACACGGTTCATATTGGGTAGCTATAATATTGAAGAATGTGGTGGTTTAGCGCCAGGGCTTTCCCGACTAGTTTTTGCTTTTCCTATTTAATATTATGTGATAGATGGCATTGAATGAAAATGATGGTTTGGCTCCTTTTCTGAGCTGGTATTAATAACCTTTGGATCTGGGTAGATATTCTTCCATCCTACATTTTAATATTTAGGCTTTGAAACAGGTTCCTTATGAGAACCTGTACATCAGATTTTGGAAAGGGTGTGTGTTAATTGTTTTAAAGTAAATAATTTACAGGAATTTCATTTAAAATGTTTGACATTTTCAATATACTCTTTTCTTATTGATGTAATTTATAGTCATTAGAGGTGAATTCACTCTTGGTCCAAAAAGCTTACACAGGCCTCCTGTGGCATTGACATGAAAGTAACAAAGATAAAACTTGATAATCATGTCCAGCTTATTTTATAGTTTATTATCAAAACAGTGGCCTGTATTTCAGGAAGATTGCTCTCTTTTTATCAATATTTACTTGAATAAGTAAACAACTTTATTTCTTAGGTGTAAATTCTAAAATTTATTTGTTTTTAGTAATTTAACTGCAGGATTAATTCTAAATCTTCTGTTAAAACAAGAAGCCTACACCCATCCAAATGATACTGATACATCCCAGTGTTGCTGAGTGTACTTTCTGTTTTTTACTTGGACAGAAGTAAAACACCCTTAAAAACTTTCAGTTTAATTAATTTGACATCCTTAACAAATGGTCAAAGTGGAAGTCAATTGTGCATAGTTCAGCCAGAAATTTGTGAAAATATATGCATTCTTATTTGATTATACAGTTTATGGTTGTGTCTTATCTGCAGATCTAAATGCTAATCCTGCAAATTTATGTGCCTATAAATGAATAATTCCCTTGTAGTCTCTGAAATGTCTGAAGAGTGTGGGATCCTTGTAGGTGTGAGCACACAGTTTCATTGTCACAGTTAGACATACAAGAAGAATACTGTGACTTCCATGTTTTGTTGAGCTGTTAGTGACTGAGTCCTGTCTTTCAGCTGCAAGTGCTACCACAGTGCCCAGCCCTGTGACCACCACCAGTGCCACAAGCCCTGAGCCCAGCACAGCAGGTAAGCAGAGCAAATGCCAGCAGTTCAATTGAGGAGTGCAGAGCACTGAGGCCCCCCTAGGGCTGGGGGCAGAGCTGGGATCCTGCTGAGGATGCTCCTGAAGGGAAGGCAGGTCACTGCTGAGAGGTGCACACTGTGCTGCTCTGCACCCCCTTCTG